>NC_067398.1:450500343-451700343 GCF_016432865.1 Antechinus flavipes
ATTGCATTAGCTTTTTTAGCAGCTGCATCAACTTGATGATTCATATTGGAGCAAACACTGAGATATTTTTTAATAAAATCTGCTAACTAGGTTTTTCCCATCCACATCTAAACCCAAGTATAAGATATTGAATTCGTCCCTGTTAAATTTCATTATGTTAAATATTGCTCAAAGAAAATTTGTCTAAACCTTGTCATTTATTCTGCCAATTTTTCCTTGCAGCTATATGTTATCTGTAAATTTGATGCATATATCATCAATACCTTTATCCAAGTCTTAATAAAAATGTTTAAAAGCACCAGCCTAGACACAGATCACTGAATCTGTCCAATGGAATAATTAATAACCTCTTTTCAAATTCAGGCATTCAACAAGTTCCAAATTGTCTAGCCCACTACATGCCTTAATCTTTTCTATTAGAATAGTATCAGATGGTCTTCCTAAGCACTGAAATCATACTAGCTTATTAATTGCAAATTGTTTTCTTTTAACCTCTTTTAAAAGAATTTTAAAACTATTTTTTTCTCTTTTTTGATTTTTTTTCAAAAATAAATTGCTGTTTTATATTTGTCTTTTTTAAAGTTTGTTGCATTCCTTTCTTTCCTTTATAATCTTTCAAATATTCTTGACTGTCTCAGCAATTCTTTTTTTATGTCCAGGGATGTAGTTCATTCTGTACCAAGTGATTTGAATTCATCAAAGGCAGCCAGACTATCTCCTTACTTATCTTGGCCATCAAATCCATATTAGATTTTTTTTTAATTCCCTGCTATATGGATAATTTCCTGGATAGAGAAAATTTGAGCAGCACTGCCTTGTTTCTGCTGAGGTTAATTATCATTTCATCCACCTGAAAAAGTGACCATCTGCCCTTTTGATGATGTTTTTCTCTCAATACAACTAAAACTCTAATTTTTAAATCCTTAAGTTCCCCTTGAGCCTCAGTTTACTCTGATTTATAGCATTTTAAAGCTATTTTATGTGATTGTGTCATGCTCTTATGTTAACTCTCTTTAAAGATTTTTGCTTCCATCTTCTATATATCTTTAATAAATCTAAGTTGATTTGTTAGTTCTCTAAACATTCACACTGTTCTTCTTAGACAACTTTTCCCTCATTGGATTTTTTCTTCTTATCTTCAGGATTTCATTCTTGAGTTTTTCCATCTATTCTGAATGGACTTTTCCTGTAGAATTTTAATCTATGGGGTCCCACCTCAGCTTTTTCTGAACTCTTTGAAAAAGGGTTTTGCAAAGGGCAGGAACTTTGGAGAAGTATAATTGATTTAAACAAGGTATTAACTCAGTGGAATAGATAAGACAATGATTATCTAGTTTAGCATGTGAGTTCTCTAGTTCAGTATGATTAATTTAATCTTACAACAAATAATGGTTCCCTAGTGATATAATGATTGGTTTATACTCAAGATACTACAATGATGTAATTGTAATAGAGCATATAAACCGGGGACAAACTGATCCAGAGACAGACTTCAAGACAGAGACCTTCTTGGTGGCTCTCCTGCATTCCTCCACTGAAACTAAGACCCATTCCCGAGGGCCTCCAGAAAGCTAGCTGATCCCCAGGCAAGGAGACAGACTGTGAAGGAGACAATAAAGACTTTTGGACTTTATCCTTGGCTATTCTCGTGGTGATTATTCTGCTGAAAAGAAGGCTGGTCCCAAGACCTCCAGAAAGCTAACCAGAACATTACAGGGTTTTACAAAATCTTGTGTGATACTAGCCTATGTCCAACTTTTTCCTCTTCTCTGTCACAAAATTTATGAATAGACAGGTACCCTAAATTTTTCCACCTAGCAATACTCCTGATCCTCTCCGTGATAATGAGTTTCAGTTGAGAATTTCCTCTTGGGGGCTCTCCATCTTTTAAAGAAGGTATCAAGTTGTTAAAACCTCTAATTCCAACCAGCTGATTCTGTAGTAATAGGCAATTATTAAAGTTTTGAGTGGGGAGAGGGGTGAGAAACTCATACCTGTTGTGGGGTGTAAAGCCATTGTTAAAAGAAGCAATTATTATTATTATTTTGCTGAAGAAGCAATTATTTTAAAACCCAGAGAGGCAAATAAATAGAAGAAAAACAAGAAGAAAAGAAATAGTGTAAATGATTTGTTTGCAGTATCTTTGTGTAAGTTTCAATTTAATCTTCCTTCTCTCAACACTGCTTTATTCATAAATTGGAATTGATGTCAATTTGAGGCATCCTATTTTGTTTTGAGATACTATACTATTCTATAGTTTTGAGATACTACTTTTAAAATTCTAGATACTAAACAAGATTGAGACAATTTGGATGTGTACTGTGTTAGTGGAGTGGTGGATGTGTGTGTGCATACATATGCATGTGTATATATGACATACATAAACACATGCATATTATAAGGGCAGTTAGGTGGCACAATGGATAGATAATCAGGAAGACTTATCTTCATGTGTTCAAATCTGGCCTCAGACACTTACTAGTTGTATGACCCTGGGCAAATCATTGAACATTTTTTGCCTTATTTCCTCATATATAAAATGAACTGGAGAAAGAAATGGAAAATTACTCCAGTATCTTTCCCAAGAAAACACCAAAATGAGGTTACAAAGAGTCAGACATTATTGAAATGACTCTACAACAATAAAAAATATGTTATGAAAGAAGTAAATTTTATACCTTTTAATTTGTCAAAAATGTAATTTAGATTTTCATAGAATTATTATATCACACAGTAGGGATTTCTATGTTCTTTTTTATGAATAAATATAAAGCAGCACTTTAAAAATACAGTATTTAAAAGAGCAAAAACTATGAAAATTGATCATGGTTCATATTTGCAAGTATGTTTTTTAATTTGCTAACAAAAACTTTTTTTAAGCGTATGAATAAAGTAGTTTTGAATCACCAGGAAAACTGTGCCATGTACATACACACATGTATATATATTCAATGCAGACATTACACATATGTCTCAACATATAAACACATGCATGTATACATACACATAATTTTAAGTCTATTAAAATTTTCAAAAACGAAGAGAAAAAATCTGTGCATTAATGATTATATTTATATTTATAATGAAAAGCAATAGCAAATATTTAATGTCTTAAAAAGATCTTAATGTCTAAGAATTATTATCTCCTTTCTACTGTGTCTTCTCTTTTGAGAAATGGTCAAAACTAAGGTAATTCTTTGACTTAAAGACTGCTTCTTTCTTTACTTTCCTGTGACTTCAACTCCTTCCTTTCTCTCTTCTCTCTCTCTCTCTCTCTCTCTCTCTCTCTCTCTCTCTCTCTCTCTCTCTCTCTCTCTCTCTCTCTTCTCTCTCCCTCTCCCCCCTTCCTCTTTCTCCTCTCTCTCTCTCTTCCCTTCTCTTTTTCTTTTTCTCTCTTCCTTCCCCCTGTCTCTCTTCCTCCTTCCCCCCTCTTTCCCTCCCCCTCTTCCTCTTCCTCCACACCCCACTCTGTCTCTCTCTGTTTCTGTGTGTGTGTGTGTGTCTCCTCCCTCCTTTCTCTTTCTCTTCCCTCCATCCCCACCTATATCTCACACCTCTCCTTCAAGTCAGTACTCTTGGGGAAGATGTCTCTAGCAGGGCAGGAAGGAAAGTGAACAGCTTTCCCATGAGGTTAGGCCTAATTGGGGCTTTATGGATCACTCAGCAGGAGTTCTCTTGATAATAGTGTCAATAGAATTCTCCTCTACCAACAGTCTGACCTCTCTATAAACTGTTTGTTTTTCCTTTTACCACACAAAATAGCTGTTTGTATTCCATGTCCTTGTTTATCAGACCCATATATTTAAGCCTGTTACTTATTCAAATATTATTAAAGAAAAAAAATTGATCAACTTACCTTAAATATTTGCCCTTATTTTATTCATCACCTTTCAAGTTGCCCAAAATTCTATTATTTGATTTTAGATTTATTTCTTATGAATAAAGATAAAGCAGAAGTATTTGAAAATTCAGTATTTAAAAGAGCAAAAGCCACGAGTATTGAGCATGCTTCATATTTGCAGGCATGTTTTTTGATATGCCAACAAAAAACTACTTTAAAATGTATTAATGAAATAGTTTTGAATCCATAGAAAATTTTGCTCCCTTTCTTCCATCTCTAACTGGTCTTATAGCTAATTTATTTAGAAAGAAACTGTAATTTTACTTCTTCCTAAACTCTTATGCTAATTAATGATGATTCAGGGTCTAGTTTAATGTCATTGTGATGCTTTTAGGTAGAAAATTTGTGCCCATTACAATACACACCAAAACTCAATAGTTCCCCAATTTCAGTCCCTTTAAGTATCCAAGGACTAAAAAGCTTAAGCTTTATTTACATTTTGTCTACCAAGATGTGCCTTCTTTAAGTATTTGTATAAACAAACTGAAGCTGTTGCTTTCATTAACATGTAACACAGGGTACCATTTTACATCATAAAATTCTATTAAACTAAAATTCAATGGTAAAGGCAACTTGATCTCCTGAATATATGATTCTAGATAAACTTTACAGTACAGAAAAACCTCCAGATTGTAAACCTATTGATAGGGCTTAATAAAAACATCTAGAATAATGGTGCTCCTGGTTGTGTTTCCAATAGTGATGTGATTGCAGTGCACTGTGGATTAAGTTACCAATCCTTTGAATTCTGACCTTCTGTCTAAAACAGCTTTAGAGGTTACTTTTCCCCCCCGATTTGGGAGATTGCAAGGAAAAGGTTGGGGGGGGAGGGGGAGGAATGTTAATGCTGCTTGAAGGAAAAAGTTTTGGTCAGTTTGCTAAGGTTTGTACTATGGCAGTCATTTTACAGCAACAAGTATAGCTTTCCAGTTTTAAATATTTAAACTAGAGCCCAAAATCTGTCACGTGACTTATAGAGCTTTGCAAATGTAATTACTTCCTTAGCGAGCAAATGATGTGTTCACAATGTAATTGCTATTAAAGATCAAAGCCAATCACTTCAGTTTAATTGAAATTAAAGAAAGCAATAGGGAAGCAATTGATGGTACTATGAAACAAGTTATCCATGAAATTGCTTATTGTAAACTCACACATTCACTTTCTCCTTTCCTTTATAAAATAAGAAATATGTATAAATTACAAATATTTCTCTATTCTTGATCATGATAATAAAAGTGATCTTTTCTGATTAAATGCTTCAAAATTAAGGATACTCATTTATACTATGTTCAGTTAATCAAGGATTTTTTTTTTTTTTAAGGAATTTATAAGCCAGTCTTCACGGTATGCTTTTAGGAACAACATTCCTTTTAAATGAATCTAGTTCTATTTTCCTTGAAATTTCACATATTTAGGTGTTGTAGTTAAACAACTCCTACTTTTCTGGATTTATTCAATTTTGTATGTGTCACCTTTTAAAAAGAGTGGTACAGCCCTAGACTCACCTAGGTTACATTAATGACCCAGTGCTCCATCTACTGTTGAATAGTGACTTTAACAGTGTTATACAAATTGGGGGACACAACAATGTCAATATTTAGGAAAAATAATATTTTAAAATGGTATACTCATAAAATAAGTTGTTCATTACCATACTTGGTTGAAACGTTCATTGCATTCAAAGAATTTTTTTTTACCATGTGAACTGGGTTGTAATTCAAAACTGGGATACCAAAAGTGAATTTCCAGCTCTCATTACATTTTGTGAGAGATGATGCCAAACTTGCTTTGCCTATGCAGAGGAAAAATGGTGGAAGAAAAGATACCCTCAAACTGCTAGGTTGACTTATGTCAATATAAATCTAATATATTATGTATAGTGAACAAATTACATCATTGCTGTGATTGAACTCAACTATATGGACCAGTTCATTGTAATAATTTAAAGAAAAGGAAGAAAAAAAGAAGAACTTCTTAGAAGGTAGTTATCTTTGTTGTTTTACAGAATAAGTCAATTAACATGGAAAATCATATTACATACTTTGGTAAATGGAATGGAGAGGTTAAAAATGCTAACTACCCTTTTGTTCTTCATTTAAAAATTTGCTGTTCTATTATTTGCAATGAATAGATTTTTTTTTTAGTATTCACAGTTTAAAATAACTATTTTTTAAAAACTCCATAGTTAGTCATTATTGAATTTCTGAATTCTTATTCCACAAACATTATTATATCTGACAATAAATGATATGCCCATTAGAATTTCAGGAAATGGGTTGTATTTCCATATTGTGTTGTCATAAAAGCTCCAATGTAATTCATCAAAAATCATTTTCCTTGGGAGTTTATAATTGGCTCCTTTCAGTCACTGCTAAAAGCTATTCATGGTAGAGGTGACTAAAAGACAGTTAACTAAATACTGTTAGATAATATGGTCAATTTCATATATTCTTAAAATAAATTGTGGATGTTTTCCTTGGTAGAGTTTCAGCATCAGCTACTGAGAGTTTAATTCAGGATCACAGTACTGGTTTGTAGATCTTATGCCAGTGAAGAAAGAATAGGTCATACAAGTGACCACAGAAGCTGCCAGGAAGCATGGCGAAATCCTTGATCACTATGTGAATTTTTCTACCAAAATACCTAGAATACTCAGAAATATATTGCCTTGAAATAAATAATGAGAAAGAAATGATAAATCTAGAATTAAACTCTTGTATGATTTCATTATTAAAATGCTGACTACTTCAAGGAACAATTGATATAAGTAATATGAAAAAAGTCAGTCTTTGTTATACATATGTTTCTTTTGGAAGAAAAACAATTATTAGTCTCTATTTAGCAGTATTTTTTTTAGATTAGATGATACAGTGTGATATGCACTTATTCTCAAAGCATAATAATGTCACATGCATTAAAAATTCTGACAGGTTAATGGATTATTCTGAAAGATAAGAAAATGAATACTTAATTCTAAAGTATTTCATTGTAAAGTTAAGTAGAAAATATACCCAAAAAGTTTCACTGAAATATGTGTATATGCAATTGAATTTTTGAATTGTCTCATGAAGCCCCTTAAAACTTCTTTCTTTTAGAATTTAAATAGAAATAATGACTTTGTTTATCTTTATAATCACTACAGATTGGCTCTTTCTTTAATCTTAATCTTTAAGCTCCAAGAAAGCCTGTCAAAATTTCAAACTTTATTATACCTAGGCATGTAGCTAGGCAACAGCTTGCTGTGTAAGATAAAACCTGTTTAGAGGTGCAGTATAGGGAATAATATTGTACCTTTTATGACATTCAAACATTATGCTAAAGTTTGTTATTGAAAGTGTTTTTCTTTAGCAACTAATATGAACTTCTGAACATAATATAATTGTTTTTAATTGGGCAGTAAACATTACTGATCTCTGAGCTTCTATTCACAAATATTTTAGCACTAAATTGATGTAACAAATTAATACTCATCATTCCCTCTTAAAATCACCTGCCTTTATTAGCTACATATTATCATTTAATTTTCAGGAGATTAATTTCCTAAATTATGCCATTGACAGGCAGGAAAGATTGGTTTATACTCATATGTGCCTTCATTGATCACTTGGAAAAATTATGTGTTTATCTTGAAAATCTAAAAGATAATCCAAGTGCAAGTATACTGTGAACATAATAGATAACAGGATATATATATATGAACAGGATATAAACACTCAAATATACTGATGAATTGAGTGTGAATTGATTTCTTTTGAACCAGTTTTTCCTTCCTTCCTTTCCTCTTTCCTTCCTTCCTTCCCTTTTTCCTTCCCTCCCTCCCTCCTTACTATCTTCCTTCCTTCCCTCCCTTTTTTCCTCCTTCCCTCAATTTCTTTCCTCTCTCCCTCCTCCCTTCCTTACTCTCTCCCTCCTCCTTCTTTCCTTCCTTCTTTCCTCCCTCTCTTCCTCCCTCCCTTCCTCCTCCCTCCCAACCTTTCTTCCTTCCTTCCTTCTTTCCTTTTCTTCCTTCCTTCCTTTCTTTCTTTTGCTGTCTATCCCTCCCTCCTTTTCTCCCTCCCTCCCTCCCTTTCTTCTTTCCTTTTCTTCCTTCCTTCCTTCTTCCCTCCCTTCCTTTCTTTCTTCCTCCCTCCCTTTCTTCCTTTCTTCCTTCCTTTCCTTCCTTCCTCCTTTCTTCTTCCCTTCCTCCCTCGCTTCTTTCCTTCCTTCCTTCCAGGTCTAGCTTACTAGAAATGGCTAAATTTATTTTTTTCTTAATTTATTTTCAGAGTTATAACTTCCAAAAGATTCCAGTTTGTACTACAGATACCAGGCTGTAGCAAATTTCCCCTTCAGTGATAAAGTCTATTAATATAAGTATTATGTGTTTATCCAAATCACTTGAAGTTTTTATATTTATAACTGCCAATCATTAGCTATACCATTATTCCAATTAATGGTCAGTTTGAATGTATGATACTTTTGATACTTTTCTTTATGATTACATGTACAGGTTGTTTAAAGATAACTAATTTGGCTATATAAGCACAAATCATAAAAATTTTAATTTAAAAAATCTAGTAATGAGATAAATATACTTTAATCTAGTTGAATACTTTTCTTATTTATTTGTGACTTCCATTGCATATTACACCTGCTAATTATTATCTTAGATGGTTAGTGTTTTCTGTAGTTTTTGATTATAAATTTCTATAAACTATCAAAAAAAATTGAGATTTTAATGCTTAATCACAATTTTGTTAAATATTACATTATATATAGTTCAAATTCCAAATCTCTATTGGAAAAGCTGAAAGGCTATACATATACAGGGCTGAATTTTTTATTCATTATCACAGTTTTTAAAAGATGTTTTTTAAAGGAATCTTTTAAAATAGTTATAATTTTTAAGTAATGACCATTTTTGTGGTTGATATTTTAGATTAAATTAACAATACATTACATCATCGGACAATATTAGAACTCTCTATTACACTCATTGTTATATTTTATGAATAATTAACTTTCTTACCTGATGTTTTCAGCATAAGAAACTAATAGAGGTGTAAAAATAACACAATATCTGGGGGGGTATGGCTAGGTCTAATAGAAACTTACTTAATTTAAACTGGCTTCCCTATATGAATAGAAGAATATCCCAAGATTTCTTTCTTATCTAGTATATAAAATGAAATCTTAGGTGAGTTTACAACTTGAGGCTGTATTACAGCTTTGCCAAAGTATTCTCTTTTTTCTGAAGAATTTAGATTAGCATCCTTTCTGGGAAAAAAAAAAAAAGTTCCTTGCTTGTATTTCCTGAATTTTTTTTGACTTGAAATAGTTGTCATTCATACATAAGTTAAGTAAAAATACATCCTACTAATGTAAAGAACCAGACTGGTAAAGAAATGCTATTTTAATTGATGACCTCAAAGCCTAATGCAAACATATGATATACCAGTAGCAATCCAATTTTAACAAGTGCTTCTTTATGAATCATTACCATGGTGAGTTTTTAAAGAGACTTTGTTTTTTGATAGAAAAGTCTTGGCACACACACACAACAAGGTTTCATGTAATAATAAAAACAGTTGAAAAAACACCTTAATATGTAACAGAAAGGAATTTATAAGAATTCCACTTTTTTTACAATATAAAACATGATGAAAGAGGCAAAAACAGACATTTGTTCTCAGACTTTGATCTAGGACTCGTCATGTAAAATATATAATTAGATGCTTTTTCACCAATGCTTTTAAATATTTGCAATACATTATTGAAATAATTGATTTTTAACTTTTAAAGGCATTTAACAGTATAAAATGCAATAATCTTTGGAAACTGAAAAAATTCAATTTAAAATTTTATTCTTAATCATAATATTTATTTAAATGGTATAGTGTTTCATAGGTTTTGTGTTTAGTTACAAGTATCTCAACTAGCAAGCTGCAAGTTTTAACTATGAGAAGAAGCTTTCTCTTAAAATGATTTTAAAATAGACTATTAAAGAAGGAATTCCTTTCAGTCAATTGCTCACATAGATCTTTATGAAAAGGTAATGTTCTTGGAATGTTGGGAAATGCCGTCATACTAGCTTCCATTGGACTCACCATAATGGTAGTGATTCCAGTTAGAATTTATTTTATTTGTTAGACTACTGGGGGCGGGGAGTGTCTTCTTGCTAACTAAAAGTTAGCAAAAGGTAAATTTACTTCCAAAGTTGTAAATTGGGTAAAGATTATGAAGAAATATTTAAAAATCAGACTCTACCAGTATGCAGACGGGAGAACAATAACAACAACAACAACAAAAAATCTTTGGAAAAGTGTTTTAAAAGCGGTTATACAGCAGCTCCCCAAATAAATGTATTGGTAGCTGCTGTTAGAACTGAGTGTGTGCTGACAGAGTGCTTCCACTAAGTAATTCTCACACAGCTGTTTATCCAGATAGCAAGAGGCTCATTCATTTACATAATAAATTTTTCTAAAGCAGCGAGATTGAGTCAGACAGAAAAGTGCTCATTTCAATTGTTACATTTAAACCAATAAGGTTAGGACAAGAGAATAGCTGTGGTTTGCGTTGCAAAAACAAAACCAAAAAAAAAAAAAAAAAAAGCCTTAGGCTACATGGGCAGACCTACAAGACTGAGCAAACAAATAGGAGGGATGAAGATTCTGCTGTTTCTTTGTCTAAGGATCTTAGATATTATCTGCTGCTGTTTAGTAGGGGTTGTGGGGGGAAGGGGGGGAAGCCCACGGCTCAAAGCTGTGACTAAATAGAACAGTGGGAGCTGATGGCTCAGGGGTTGGTGCTAGATACAAACTCTCTAGTACCACTTCCGACTTTAAGTCTTCCTGTTAAAGTCCACTGTGGTGGTTTTCTTCCTCGAGGAACCGTTTTCTCGCAGACACTCGGCAGTCAGAGCCTCCAGCAGCAATCTGGGAGCTTTGCCTTTAGCTTGGGTTTACCCTCCAGAGACGCTGCATTTCTGTTCTTGGGCTGCACTGAGAACTTCTAAAAATTACCCTCACGGTCGTCAGAACAAAAACTACACCTTCCCCCAGGAATCTAAGCATGCACGGAGCGGAGATTTGTTAAACCAGAGCAGGGGAGAGGAGAACGGAAAACTAGTGGATGCAGCAGACGGGAGCTCTGTAAGTACAAGTTGGCTGTTGATTGTGGAGGCTGACCAAAACTGTCCTGTGGGCAAAGTCCCAGATAGATAACAGAAGGGATTGGATTGTGCTTCCCCCTCCTTCTCCGTTGAAGGTTTTTCCTCCTTTTTTTAAAATGAAAAACAATACTTAGAACTGGCCAAATTTGTGAGACAATTTCTGTTACTTAATCCCTACGTGCCATCCTAAGTAATCTAGTTATTACCTATTAGTGTGATTCTAATCTCTAATGATGGATCATCCCAAATCATGTAAGTTAACATTGTATTTTATGTCACGTTGTAAATTTTAAATAGAAATCTATCACAGGGTTGTTGTAATTTTTCTCAGACAGCATTTGGCACTTCTATTATTAATAAGTAATATTGCATAATAGGGAATGGAAAAGGTACATTTGTATATATGTTATAATGCATATATGCATTATCAGTGAATGCTTTTTCATAGCCCCATGCAAAATCAATACCTGAGCATGAAGAAAAAGCTTAAAATTTGAGAGAATGAAAAAATAAAGATAAGTTGACAGCAAATTTTCTAGGAGGAAAGTCGTTTCTTTAATAAAGTTGAAATTTCCCACCAATATAAAACATTCGAATTCTCAAAAAAGAACCTTTCAAGTTGACAAAATCACTTTTATACGAATAAAATCTTTGACTATTATTGACATTTCATTTGACATATAGATATCTATCACTTGGAAATCAAGATGTTGATTTTTAAAAGATCATATTTAACATTTCAGCTCCAAAGATAATACATATTATTTACAAATTTAGATGTGTTGCAATAAGTATTTTTAATCAGATTTCAGCCTAACATTATATGCACTTCCCTAAATTCAGACCTGTCATTGTATTTGCTAGGTTACTTTTCTTCTTCATGTTTTGACACCTAAGTGAATGGCAAGGATGAAATAGGAAGAAGTTAGATATGTCACAGATATGGTCTTAAATTTTGTCATCATATAATATTTTTCATATAAGCTTTAATTAATAATTATTTTATTGCATCTTTTGCTCTCTACCTTTCATTTTGGAAGCATAGTTCTGAAAAAGAGCACTCATCCACTATCAAATCCTTGGTATTTGACTGCCTTAACGGCTAAGGCCCAGTGTTTTCTGTGAGCGAACAGCCGTAGATTTTCAAACATGAAAATACTTTGCGGTGACAGAGAAGCCTCATTGAGCCACTGTTCAGCATTAGGTTGCCTGCCATTTCATTTAAGCATACAATTCCAAAGGAACAACCATTCTTATATGTTTAATATATATAATAAATGGTTTCTTAAAAAAAATTGTCCCTTGGAATTTTTTTTTTAATCTGTGGTTATTTTCTAAAAACTAAGATACACTGGAAAGGTTATATACTTGAAGCACAAATCAGTTTATATTTAGTCAGATGTCAAAAGTATTTCATTCAAAGTTTACATAAGTGTTTTCAAGTCAACTAAATTTTGAAAGCTGTAGACTCTATGTAGACCAATTATTTAATTATTCTTGCTTGCACAAGAATTCCATTGCTTTATTTGCTTTGAACTAAGTGATCAAAACCAGAATATAATTTGTCAGATATGGAGAAATCCCATAATTAATTGATTTGAAAGCATTTATAAATTGAATAGTAAAGGATGAGGGAACAAAATCAGTGAAGTCTAAAAGACATATTTCTGTGTCAAGTGATGCTTTTGAAATTTTGTTTTTGCTTTTTTACAATACAATTGTTGTAGTTTTATTACTGATTGGAGACAAATTTCACCAAGAAAAACATGCTGCTTGAAAAGTAGGATTATCGTTAAGACAGTTTTTCCCTATGAAATAGTCTGGTGAGAAAATAGCCATTGTCTTTCAGATTTGGTGGGGACTAGGGTTGATCTGTGGTTGAACAAAACTAGCTTGCCTGCCAGGTCTATTTATTTGGTTAAGTTTGGTACTTTCACTTTGAAAATTTCTTTTCAGTTAAAAATGTTTTAAATTACAGTCATTTTATAAAAATTGCTTCTAGCAAGCAAAAAAAAAAAAAACAAAAAAACTATGGAAAACCCATAATTTAGACAAGTACCTATGTTTTATTTGCTCTGTGCTGCTGAGATTTAGAATCCCTTACCATTTACAGTTTACTTTTCACAGAACATTATTAACTTTTTGGCTTCATACATGATCTTCTGTCAGATGCTTTTGATTTGTAATTTAGCAAAGTATAATAAACAGTGCAAAAGTCATGAATTTTCCTCTGCATCCCTAGCTCTGTGGTAGGGAAAATGTGATAAAATGTGTACCTTAAGTCTTGTTTGATGATCTCTCAAAGCAAGTTTGCCTTCTGGAAATAATTTCTGGGGTTGAAGAGCATGGTATTAACAGATTTAATGTGGCTATTCAGTGGATTGGTGAAGTACTCTGTGAGGTTTAACAAAATGAGAGAGACAAATTGAACATCAACAAAACTTACATCTGTGAAGAATTATAAATTTAATTAGAAAAAAGGCAAACTTAAAAGACCTCATTAACTAATCAGAAGTCAATGTTACCAGTCTGAATTTCTTAAATGTAGAATTCTGTGACTTTCTTATCAATTTCATTTTGTCTTTTATAAGAGCCTCACAATAAGATAGTTCTATTTCATAAATAAAAAGAAAATGTTTAAAATTAAGCATTTGAATTATACATGACCATGTGAAATATATTAAAGGAAGTGCCTAAACAGAAATCATTTAAAACTCTAAATAAGGACACTACAGAGAATACATTTTATAAATATATAAAGGAGTGTTAATTTGAATTAAGTATATGCACTACAGTATCTTTTCTAAAGTCCATTGAAATGTGTCTGTTTCTTTCATTTCCTAATGAAAATAACCTTAATCAGTTTTGGAAGATATTATAACTTCAAGCCTTACTAAATATAACAATTTTTTTTATTAAATATAGTCATCATAAAAGAAAATCAACACCAGTCAGAAATGGGTGTCCTTTTGGATAAATCATTAGGAAAGTGTATTTCCTTACTGTATTGTAATGTTGGGCTACATATAAAAAAACTAAAAGCATGTGAAGTGTAGCATTTTGTAAACTGTAACTAATTTTGCTCACATCTGTGTCTAATTGTTGTCTGCATTCGCATTCTTGAGAGTAGATTTATTTTTCCTGGACCACTATGTGGATTCAGCTGACCAGCCTAAGTGAGGATTAGTTGTTTTAAAGTTATTTTGATTAAAGAGTCATTTTTAAATACAGTAACACACAACACATGTTTTAAATAATCCTTGAGACACAAAGGAATATATCTGAAGTATACTTAATGAAATGAAGGTCGTGGATGTGGACTTTCAGAAATCTCGGAGTGTAAAAAGTGCAGTACATGATAACTTGAACCAAGCTCAGTTGAAATAAGATGTGGTCTTGAAAACACCTTCAAGTTTTGTTTTGTTTTGTTTTAAAGAAGTTTTAAGATTCATTTTTGCTTATATTAAAATTTTCTTTATACTTAGTGGTATCTTAATTTGAAATTGAAATTTTATAAGTTAAAATCTCAAAGATAAATATGATCATTTCAAGTTATATAACACCAGTCATAGCTATCTAGCAAAAATAAAATTAGAAGTATCAATAAAAAAATTGTAATCAGATAGTGGTCTTAAGTCTTAAGTGTAAGTCTTAAGTTATAGTATATAACTAAGCCAACATCACTTTTAGAACAGTTAGTTCTTACCTATAATATATTCCAGATATATAAAAAATAACAAGAGGAAAAATTTATCCTTGAGGCATATTGCTGCATTTCATAATCATTTTATCTTGAGTTTAAGCATTTTTTAAAAAGACTGTTTTAATTTATAGAAACTTGTCTCTGTTTCCCCAAACTGACTTTGTTTATTTGACTACTTTTAAATTTAGATTTTCATAGAATGCTTTACATTTATTTTTAATTAAGGGTTTTTCTCCATATACATGTAATAGAGATGCATACAATGAAATAACATTTAATGTTATGAGACAGTAAGACTTTGAGAACTTTATTCTTATGCCAAAAGTTTCTTGATTTTATAATTAGAAATAATGAAGCTCAAACACAGATTATGCTTGCCTGGCTAATATTCATGCCACTTGAAATGTTTTACTTTTCTTCTCTATTCTATAATCATTAGTGATATCAGTTCAGGTTGAATGAAGACATATCAAAAATCTGGAATTCAATGGCATGGAAACACTAGGTAGAATACATATTCTTCACTGGTGAAAGCTTACCTTGTGCTTCCAAGTCAACAGCCAATCTTCACCTGAACTTTATCACCTGCTGGCAAATTGCACTGTCTCTAGAAGGACTGTGATATCAAAGGCTGCATATTAAACTATTCATTGCATCCTAACTAAATGCAAATCCATCTAATAACAAAAGAGGCCATTATGACACTCTTTCACCTAGGTGTGGAGTTGTTTGTGTAGCTGAGAATGATATACTAAATATCCTAATTTTCTGGTCAAGCCTTAAAGACTCATAATTAACTAAAGACTAAATATATTCTTATTCTGAAGGCAAAGAAACAATATTGATAGTTTATGTTTATGTCAGAAAAGTAGCACGGCTCTACATAGAATATATCATGGAAAACATGTTTTTCCTTTTTAAGTCAATTGGCTAATGCCAATAAAGTTGCCCAGGAACTGTTCTAGTGAAGGTTTAAAAAAAAAAAAAAAGACTAGAATGAATTCAACCTGATAATGATAAGAAACTGTCAAGACTTAAAGGAGTGGGTGGGAAATATATTTCAGCCAGTGATAACAGAAGATGAAAGATCATTTGAGGATGCTGGAGGGTTAATGCTTCAAGTACTTCTGTTAACCATGTTGATTGGGTGAAAAGCTACCTTTCCTAGGCACCCTTTCTAAGCTGCCTTCCCCAGGCTGCTTTGCATGTTGATTGGGGGAGGGGTAATCCAGTTTGCAGCTGTCATAGGCCAGTGATGAATCACTATCCCGTCACTTGGCTGCCTTCCCCCTTACACGGGGAGGAGGATAGACCTGCAAAAGGAAACAACAGTTGAGACTTCAACTTATAGACAATATGTCTTTCACTGCTGCAATATCCCTTCTTTTTTTCTTTTGGTTAAAGGCTGTATTGTCATCCTCAGCCATGTGCTTTGTATAATTAAACCTGGACACTGAGGCAGAATAACAACAGCGTCTAATTTTTCTCCCTGACCACAGGTGCAAAAATCTCAAACCAGTTCAGATGTTGCTGTTTCCTCAAGTTGCAGGTAAGGGCATTATTGATATTGGGTTTTTATTGAAGAGGACACTTTAATATCCCCCTCAATCTTTGCATACACTTTCTTGATTTCTTATTATTAATAGAAAAATTCATTGTAAATAATTTAGCAGTTTCCCATGCATGTAAGGTTGTTGTTTGAAAGAAAAGATGGAATAAGGACTGAGCTTGAAAAAAGCATCATGAGCCAATAATCATTTCACCATGGTAAATATCTGGCAGGGCCATGTAAGTAAGTACTAACTGAAATAAATGAGAATTAACTGATTTAAAGGAATCTTGGATGGAATTCAGCAGTGAAAGTGAATTTCATAAGTTTCTTAGAGAAAAAATATTTGGGAACTTTTAAAAGTTCTTTTTGATATATTGAGCATATTTTAATTGTCCTTGCACAATCTAGTTAAGTGAAATCTTTAAGCTAAAAATTTAACTTTCAATAGCTTTCAGTTAGTAGGTGAAAAGTAAAAAGCATCAACATCATATATGTGTATATATACACATGTGTCAGTTTCAATAGTGCAAGTTGTTCCAAAAGTCTTAGTACAGTTTTAAGCTTTTAAGGTTAATATTAATTTAAGGTATTAAACCCTAAAGCTGCATCAAGATTTTTGGGATACCTTGTACAACATATAAATGTCTGATATTCAGGCATATCTACATTGTATATATTATGTATAATGTATAATATATACATCTTCTTTTGAGAAAAGAGGACTTGAATTTTTTTTAAATTAGAAGTCCTGGTTAATTAGAAAATAAATCAATGTGTAGCTGTGCTTTTTTTTTTGTTGTTGTTGTTGCTCAAAATAAATCCTCCTTTCTTACCCTACCCCCTTTATTAACAGATTACAAAATATAAACTGGCATTTCTATAATAGTGAGCATGATTAGTGGCTTCTGTACCTTTATAGAATAATTAACTGCTGAATATAAGAACTTTCAGAGGGAATTTAACTGTTTTTATATTGTAAAAATGTGAAATTATAGCATTGAAGTAGAAATGTTCTTATTTCCCTAAGTGACAGCTGAGGTACTAGTAAGTGCTAAGGCAGCCTAATGCCTGTATGGATTCCCTGTATGTTGTCCTTATCCCTTTTCAATTGGGCACGCTGTATATAATCCACAAAGCAAACAAATGAGTCAACATAATAATGTTTTAATGCAGCATTTGTTTCAAGGGAAACAGAGGAACAATTAAGTAGTTTGCCAGAGTAAACACATGCATCAGGAATATCTCATTCCCTGTCACTAGACTGTAGGCTTCAAGTGTTTTATTTGGTTTGGAGACCCATTAAATTACAATTGAGTGGTAAATTATGAGGGAGTACACAATGCTAATTTATTGCTTCTTTGAAGCATATTCTACAATAAAATGATGGTCCTTTACATTATAGGTGTGTGTGTGTGTGTGTGTGTGTGTGTGTGTGTTACATGCATACTGGATATACACACACATACATATGTAATTTTTTATTGCAAAAATAGTGTTTGTAAACATTTTTGTAATAGGATTTAGACATTTTTATAAGGTTTGACATTTTTCTTTCCACATTAAAAATAGATGTATCAAGTTGTGACCTACAGAACTACTTGTTTGTTTGGGGTAAAGTTGTAATTAAATAGCATAGTTTTAGAAATGATGGATGTAGACTTTGATATCTCTTATTGTCTGTTAACACTAAAATATGACTAGCAGAAGCCATAATATAAGACATCCATTTGGCTTATCAAAAAGAGGGGATTGAGGAGAAGAATTCCATGTACACACAGAAAAAGTGTACATGTGTATTTCAAAGAAGATATCATATAGGAAGCACATTAAAGAATGGTGTTATGCATTTAATACATCTGTCAAAAGGAAGACTTCTTGTCTTTAGGTCTATGGAAATGCAGGATCTAACCAGCCCACATAGCCGACTAAGTGGTAGTAGTGAATCCCCCAGTGGTCCAAAGCTTGATAACGCTCATATAAATAGCAATTCCATGACACCCAATGGCACAGAAGGTGAGTTATTTTTTTTTCTTCTGATTATTATTTACTTGGCATTTTCATTAGTTAATATGGACTTCTTTTTAAAAATTTTGCTATGGTTTGAAATAGTTATGTCCATGAATGTCACTTTTAATTTATTATTATTGTTTTCCCATTGCTAAAATGAGATGTTTGCTAATAACTTTCTATATTATTCTAAGATAAGTTATTTTCTATTTATGCATATTAAAAAGTATTGCTATTGATTATTTTTGTTTCTATCTCTTTTGTTCAGTCTTAAATCGCAATAACTGGTCATTGGCCATTTTTCAATTAAATGAGCAGTAAAAATGCCAAATTATCTTTTTTCATGTTATCTTTAATAGATATAACTAATTTTGGTAAAATGTGAGAATTTAAAGTAATTAATAAAATATTTTATTACCTATTGCTGTTCCTTAAGCCATGGGTATATAGAAAAGTTAAATCACTTGTTTATAAAGTATGTTTTAAAATAAAAAATATTTTAGTATAAAAACTAAGTGGTATATCTTGTTAAAATTATATTGCATGCATATTTATAACTAATTATAATAGCTTCTAAATGATAGATTTAATTTATCTATAGAGTTCCATTATCTGATTGCCTATTTTAGATAATATATACCTTGAGCATTTTAAAAACTTAAACATTTGCATAGATGCATTATAGAAAACAGTTATAATAACACGAATTACATATGTGTATGTATGTAAATACAGTATTTATTCTTTCTCTCACCTAATGTAAGTGCCTTTTGTTTGCTTACTTTTGGCCCTAGAAGAGCAGAGACAGTGAGCCACTGTAATCTATAAAACTTGAAATTTCTGTACACTGGTAAATGCAGAGATTTGGTTTCCAATAGAAATTCAAGAAATTGTACCTCCTATAATTCATTATAATGTAAAGAAGACAGTTACATAAAATAAATTGTTTCTCATGTAATTTGAGATTTACATTTTTGTACTTACAGAAATTTTTAGTAGGATTTTAGATAATAATTGCATAATTCATATAAAATGATTTGTTAAATTGTTTTCTTATTTGAGAAAAACAAAAAAAATCTTCTCTAAAAATAATAAATTTCCATCCAGGATTTTTTTTGCTTACTTACTTTTAAAAAAATCACCTAAATTTAATTTATATGAATTATAGGAAGACAAAAGAATTTTAAATTTATGTGACATCTAGCACAAAGTCGAACAGCTCTTGTTTTCTTTTTGTTTTTCTTTTGGCCTTTCCTTCAGGTGACAACATGACTCTGCTCAACACTGCAGCCTGGTTTTTAAATATGAGTACTCAGACCACTGCAGGTTTGTGTGACTGTGGTGAACACAAACACACAGGTGTTAGCGGACATTCACAGATACTGGCAGAGCTTAAGAGAAGCATTACAGACAGAATGGCAACCCTTCTAAACATTCTTTTTAAACATTTTAAACATTGAAGTAACTATCTAAAGGTCTTTGTACAGTATGCACTATCTAGTAGATGGTGGGTAAAATGCTGGACTTTGAGACGAGATTTAAGCATCAGAATCTGTCTTTGACACTTTGTATCTGTGTCACTAAGGATGTGTCATCTCAACTTTCTAAGCCTGTGGGTTATAGACTTATGGTAACAGATCTATTGACATGGTGAGCAACTAAGAAACAGTACATTTGCAGTAATTCAGTTTGCTCTCTAGTTCCATTTAGCAGTAAAAAGCCTCAACCATAAGTTGAAGTGATCTTAATGAGTTATTTAAGCATAAATAATTTTTAAAAATAGCAGCAACAACTTTCCTCTCATTTTGCTTAAACACAATCTTACAAGCTATCTTGCCTCATCATTTTGATACATCTCATGTGTGTGGTGACTTTCTCTTTGTAGTGTCTCATTGTAGTGTTGTGTGGTTTGCTGTTTTTCTTGCATGTGGAATGGTAAACTTCTTTAAGCATATACATTTTACATCAGTTTGAAGATGATTTGGAGAAGTGTAGCTTTATAAATGTTGTATAGCAGGAGATTATTTTTATTTTGTGAGCCATCAATACACTATAAGAATATATCATCCCAATTCAGTCTACAAGCTAACTGAACATTGTTCTATAACCTAGAGATTATAAATTCATTTCCTAAATTCTAATAAGGAAAGGGAAATAACAAGAGAGACACACCTACCTTAGTATGACTATTTCAGGAGACCAAGGTGATACCGTGGACAGAAAATCAACTCTCAAGTAAGGAAGACCTGAGTTAAAATGTGGCCTCAGACACTTAGTAGCTTTGTTATCCTGAGCTAGTCATTTAACCCTGCCTGCCTTTATTTAAAAAGGTAACAGAACCATTTCAAACAAATACTCGATACATTTTCAGACATCTTGCAGTGATGTAAAAATGAGACTTTGTATTTATTTATTTATAACACTTTTAGTATAAATTTCCCACACTAGGATTTAGTTATCCTGCTGAGCTGTGCAATTTTTAGTTCTTCCATTTCTTTGAAAGAATAGACTACGTGTTTCAGAATGTGCCATACTAACTTGTCCTTTTAAAAATGACAGTAAATAGTTTATTATATTCTTATATGCATAAAACTATCCAGAAATTTTTGGAGAATTTGAAGCTGATTATTATTATCCGATTTAGACCAGATTATTTAATTATTATACTTATCTCTTCCATTATGTGTTTCCTTCATTTTTCTTGGCCAACTCTAGAAGAATAAAGATTAAGCATTATTAATTATTGTTGCCCAAGTCTGCTCTCTATGATCTTGTCACTCTGGTATAGATTTTTCCTTGTTATTTTTGCCTGCTTCAAAACAAATGGGAATGTTGCAATTAGCAATAATAATAATAGCTAGCATTTATACATGAGATAATATTTATCAAGGCCCTTAGCACAGTGTTGGCATATAGTAAATATTCTATAAATGTTTTTTCTCTCCTTCCTCATTCCTTTTTAAGATTTACAGAGAGGTTTGCATAAATTATCTCATTTTTATCCTCACAAAAATCCAGGAAAGCACCATAGTCTCTTGTGAATAATAATGACATGGAACACTGGAAAACAAAACAAAACAAAACAAAAACCAAATCTTAAACTCTTTACAAAAACAAAAAGTCAAGCAGTCAACCTCTGCCCTTAACAAAACAAAACAAAACAAAACATCAATTCAAAAGAAGAAAGAAGCCAATGATCAACTTAGCTTTGTTTTTTAGAAATTTAGGAAGAAAATTGGAAATACCCTTAGAAATCATTTCCAAAAATCACTAGGGCAACAGAGCCTACACGTTTTAATACTGGCTCTACCCACATTCATTTTGTCTGCTTTAACACTCTTCATGCATATCTTAATTTTTTTTACAAGAAAAAGAAAACACAAGGATTTGCCTTCCATAACATCCACCATCATTTCATCAGAAAAACAAGGGAATGCAAAGAAAAAGCAGTGTGTTATATTGTAGTAGCCCCTGGTTATGGGGGTCAACACATGTCTTTTATGCCCTGAGTACACAGGCCAGTGCCTATTTTCATGGTCAATCAAAAAAATAAATATGAAAAAGACATGGAACCATGATTTCAAATGCTATGCTTTTCCTTTGTAGTCTCATTCTATATAGAATAGACAAGTACTGATTTCTTTGTAATAATAATAATAGCATTTATGCAATGCTTTCAGATTTGCAAATCAAGACGGCAAGGATTTAACAAACATTATATCATTATATCATTTTATTGTGTGAACAACTCTGGGAGATGTGTTTTTATTATCCTCAAATGAGGAAACTGGAAAAAAAAAGATTAAACAACTTACCCAGGATCATATAGCTAGTGTTTAGTGTCAGATTTGAACTGAGATTTTCTTGACTCCAGATCCAGAATTCTATCTATGGATCCACCCCAATGGCTATATCTGATGAATAAATATTCTTTAGATTCTCTCATATCATTCAAGTCCTAATTTTCTCTGTGTGTTACTGTTTATTGTTGTTGTCATTGTTATTGTTATCAACATCACCACCACCACCACTATTATTTTTCTGGTTTGAGTTATGATTGTAGTTAAAATGAAATAATAAATAAGGACATGTATTAGCCAGAGGAGAAAAAGGTCAAAAGGGAGTAGAATAAGGGAGGAAACTGATGAGAATTTTCAAGGCAGTTCAGACTTAATAAAAATCTATATGTATTCCATAGTTTTTTTTTTTCATCTATACTCAACAAGTGTATTTCACTATTGAAATTGCTGTAGTCACAGCATTGCATGATCCAAGGCAAACTTATGAGGCAAGTTGTCTTTTTTATACTTCAAACACTTTATACTCTTCCTTACTTCACTGTTATGAATAGTAACTTGAATTTCAAGTTGGAAAGGACCTTAAATATTTTCTAGTCTTGTTTTATGATTTTGCCCATGATGAAGCTGAGACACAGACTGTTAAGAGACTGGCCCAACATCACACAGCCAGTTAGAGCAAATATAATTAAATTTTGGATTTCCTAACTTGTTATGCAATGTGCCACATTATTCTTTTGATGCTTTTAGTTGGTGGAAAAGTGGATGTAAAGAAGTCTTTAATTATTTAATATGAAAGCTAATTTCTAACTCCTCCCAGGAATAGTTGTATATTAAGCAAGCAGACTAAGGGAATGCTGGTGCTACAGTAGAAAGAAACTAGAATTTGGCAAATGAAGGTGATATAAAAAAGAAAAAATAACTTTTAAAGAAGCAATTTAGATTGAGAATGAAAAGACCTGACTTCAACCTCACCTATGCCGCTTATCACATGCTTGACCCTGGAAAAGTCATTTAATATCTTGGCGCCTCAGTTCTTTCATCTAAAAGTTAAGATTTTGGATAGATCATTAAAGGCCTCTTCCAGTTCCATCTCTCTGATCTTATGGAGTCTAAGTAATGCTGACTCCCAAGATCATCCTGGCTGAATCCTTTATTCAAAACCTGTTCCTGAAATATAGACAATTAAAAGGAAATTTATTAATTTAATATGTTATCTTATATAATACAATATATTAAATAATTACTATAAGTATATTCATGATAGTTTCATAATTAGTGTCTATGACATTTATATAAGTTAACCATCTTTTAAAATATTATATAAAATTATATTACAGTTGAATATAATCCAAACTGTATGCATGGTAAAAGTGAATTCTTTAAATTATACATGAATGTGTTCAATAAATAAGGGCAGTTAGATGGCAAAGTGGATAGCTGGCCTGGAACTAAAAAATTCACCTTCCTGAGTTCAAATCTGGTCTCTGACACTGACTAGCTGTGTGACACTGGACAAGTATTAATCCCGTTTGCCTTAATTTTCTCATCTATAAAATGAGCTAGAGAAGGACATGACAAACCATTCTATTATCTTCCCAAACAAAACTCCAAATAGGGTCACAAAGAGTCAGATCCTACTAAAATAACTTAACAATTAAATGTTCAACAAATACATATATGTTAGTGATTTAGATAGTATAACCTGAATTTATAAATGGATATTAGGTAACAAAATTCTGTCAAATTTTAAAAATCTGAAATAAGGAAAAAATTATAGCATGGGAAAAAGGGAAACAATCCAAATATTTCAGTAGGGATTAGATTTAATCTATTTAAAGTAAAATTATTTATCTAGATATGCTAATGTTTTTAACATAAATGACAATAATTTTATAAACTTAAAACTTCAAAAAATAAAGAGGAAATTAGAAGAAAGTTGGGGAAATGCTCCTTTTGCCATTCTGAACAAAGTTAATTTTCTGTGACAGAACTAGGTTGTTTTTGACTCTCCCAAGACTTCTCAGAATGAAGATAAATATTCTTAAGAAATATGCTTATAGCATATAGATGTATATAAATACCTTATAGCTAGTTCACTCTCTAAAACATATTTTAGGGAATGAATTGGCTATAAAATACAGCAAATAGAGGACTAGATTTAGTCAGGAAGATCTGAATTCAAATTGTCTCTAAGAGTAATACTAGTTGACCGTGAACACATCATTTATATGCTGCCTTCCTCAGTTTCCTCACCTGTAAAATATGGATAATAATAGCTCTTTTTCCAAGAGTTGTGAGAATCAAAGAGTACAATATATAATAAAGTGTTTTGTAAACTTTAAAGACTAAAAATATAAGCTATGAATGACTGAATGAAAAAAAAATCTACAAAGAAGTCCTTTAAGATGTTCTCCAAATGGTGCTAAACTCTGGAGATTCAAATATTTTAAAAGCAAAGAGAGATCTTGTCCTCAAGGAATTTAAATTATTTTGGGAGAAATATGATGAGCTTAAATTCTATTGAGGAAGATGCTACACAAAGAGGAGTGGTGGCCTGAGAGGGGTCCTTTGGTTTGACAAGTTACAGAGATAATAAGTGCAGCCACAGTTCGGTGTGTTACCACTAACAGTCCACAAACAATGACAGTTACATTAATCATGATTCATAGTTCCAAAATTGTGGGAGAAGGCTAGTGTTAGATAGAGAGGAGGATGGTGCATGAAAATTATCTGACAGGCACAAAACATCTGTCAAGGCTGTGGAGGAAATGGCTGAAATAAAGCTAACTTTATGTTAAATGAATATCAGGGGTCAAAAATCAGATGAATTTCTCAAATCTTGTTTTATTCTCAAATGTGTACTTGACAATGACATTAATTTTTTTTGTTTCTATTGTTTGTTTCAAGTTGTGAGAAGCAATTTCTGGCATAAAAGCATAAGATCTTATTAATTATAAGATTTTTATTTAGTTAGCCATCACAACCAAGTAAATGAGGATAAGGAAAATCTGGATTCTAATTCTACCTCTTCTATTAGTTGGCTCTGCAACCTCTGTCATGTCACAACTTTTTTAAGCTATGTTTTTTCATCTACAAAAGGATTTCTAAAGACCCCCATTCAGCCTGATTTAATTTTATTATTATCTTAATTTTTGGTCTCTGGTTACCATTCATCAATTTGGATCTAAAATTGACCATTTTATATTGGTTTTTACATTCTTAGTGGAGATTATTTACCTTAGAAATCTTACCATTAATTTTATCTTCTTTTCTATATAAACATTCAACCAAATTTAAGAAAATGTTTACTTTTAAACACATGACTATTTTTATTTGAGAAGCCAAATTAAATGCAATTAGAATCTTCATCTGCTTCATCTGATGGTAATTTAAAGAGCTAATCTGAGTTTTCTTGTATTTATGATATTATGATGCAGATAGAATCTTGAATTTAGTGGTTAAATTGTATGCATTTTGAAGTAAACTTTAGATATGATTGCATGTAGAAGGAATGATAGATTAATTTAATTTTCATGACTTTTCTTTAATTATTGAGAAGGGTATATTTAAGATAATCTTAAAACCTCCATTTTTTTCATTTTTAACATATTTAATATAATTTACTAACAACTTGCTTTCCCATATGCTGTTTTAGAATAACAAAAAATACTTGCATCTACCTGAAATAATTAAGTGCTTTCTCATTTGGGTAAGCCCATACCCAAAGTAAAGATATTTAGATAGATGAATGAATGAATAAATAAACAAATAACCTGTCACATACAAATTTCTACACTTAGTACAAGAGATAGGTGACACAGTGGGTGGTTTACTGGGTCTAGAATGTCATTCTGAGTTCATATCTAGCTTCAGACATTTACTAGCTGTGTGACCCAAGGCGCATAATTTAACCTTATTTGCCTCAGTTTGCTCATCTGTAAAATGAGCTGGGAGAGGGGGGGAAGATGGCAAACCATTTAAATACCTTTATCAAGAAAACTCCAAAATGAGGTCACAAAGAATTGGACACAACTGAAAAACAATTGAACAACACTTAAAGGTAACTTAAAAAAAATTAAGATGTTTAAAGCTTTTGTGATTAAATATCATGAGATATATATGGAATAGCTCCTTATTACCATTATTTTTCATCCATTTAATTTTTATAGTTATAGTGTGTGTGGACATAGGGTAAACATATTAAAGGTAGAAACATTTCTAGTTTGCAATATATTAACATAGTTGCTTATAATTGTGCTATTATTCTGCTAGGAATATTTCTTTAAGATTTAAAAAAATAGGAAGTGGGAAAATTCAAGTTTGGCATAATTTTAATGTTTGTATATGTTGTGTAGTTTAATATGCTTTTTGTTAAAAAATTTTTTTTGGAAGTTACCATCCATTAATGAATGCTATTTATAGCAAAATCATTGAAAATTGACTATAACTTCTCATGCTACAGCAAAAAAACAAATCTGTATAGCACCTAATCCAGTGACTTCTAGAGACTAAAGCAACTTTATTTTGAGGCATTTTATCTATGAAGCAGTTCCATTGTTTGAAATCAAAATATAATTTATAATGAAGTTCCTTAGTAGTACTGGATTTATAGAATAAAAAAAAAAATCTCCCCTGCTTATCACTTAAAACTTCATTATTTGGCTTCAGCTGACTTTTCTAGGTTTACTATGCTTTATTCTCTTTGATATACTCTACAAATTGGCAAAATAACTGCTCCTCATACATGACATCCCATTTTTTACTTCTATGTCTTGGAATGGCAGATTAATTCTAAGCAAGGAATGCACTCTTTATTACTTCTGCCTTGTAGAATTCTTAGCTCTCTTTAAGGCTTGACTCATGTGCTACTTCCTGCCTATCTTGATCTCCATAGTTGCTGGTATTCTCCTCAAAATTATTTTATATTTACATATATATGTACATTGGTTGGAAGATAATTAAGGATTGGTCGGGACTATTTTATTTTCATATTTGGATTCTAAATGCCTAGCACAGTGGCTGAACTATAATGAAGGTAGTTACTGATGAAATAAATACTGTATCTTTCCAAGTACTAAAGTGATAGATAATATTTATTGGTCTACCCCAAATGGAAAAATGTACTTCTCTCCATAAATATTATATTGGTAGTTTGGTTATATGTAGTAAAGGAAAAATTATGGACAGAGCTGAAATGGTATCTCTGGATCCCCAAGACATTAAAAGGGGAAAAAAAGATCATAGTGTTGTGTAATACTACTCTCTATAAAGAATCAATGTGAATATACAGACAAGAATTAAACACTATAGAAAAGTCCTAATGGGGACATGGATAATGCAGATAGAACAGGTTTCTATTCAACATGGCAATACATGACCCATTAGAAAACCATTGCAATTATTTTTAAAAGAGTGGCAAAGTCTAAATTAAAGTGGGAATCATGTGAATGAAGAGAATACAGATTTGAGACAATTTGTACAAGTAGAACAGAAAAGATACGACAATTTATTGGATATGAGGGGCAAGGAAGATTGAGGATGTGAGGATAGGTCCTACAATGTGAACCTGGTTGACTGGAAAGACAGTTGTGCCTTTAAGAGAAGTAGCAAAGTTAGGTCAGGGAAGAGTTTGGGGGCAAAGATAATGATTTCTGTTTTAGGGTATAGTAAGCTTTAAGATGCTTATGAAACATCTAGTCCTACATGGCAGCCTGAAATTCAAAACACCTAGGTTTGCATGCATTTATTTGTGCACACACAGAGATAGATGTCTCTATGTATGTATCCTGCTCTAACTACTGTTTGTATGTATGAATACATTTACAAGAATATGTTTATATACATTTAACTATAGGTATATATGTAAGTGTATATTTTTATAAATATAAATATTGAGATTGAATTCCTTGGCATAGAGAGGATAATTGAACCTATCAGAGCTGACAAAATTACTGAAGTACATAAGGAAAGAAAAAGAAAGCCCATGACATATCCTGAGGTATATCTATATATAGGAGGTAGGATCTGGATCATGATAGCAGAGATGACTGAAGAGGAACAACATGATAAATAGGAAATGAAAATAGAATCATACCCAAGAAAAGGCAATGTTAAATATTTCAAAAAGGTAAAGAAGGAGGAATATTAATAAGAGACTATCTGATTTAGTATTTTTGATATTGTTGGTAAACTTGGAGTTGAAAGTTTCAGTTAAATATTGAGGTCAGAAGCCATATTACAAGGAATAGAGAAGAAAGGAAAAAGAGAGAAAGAGGAGACAAATTTCCACCATTATGAGTTTAACAGTAACAAGAAGAAAACATATAGTACAATATCTTGAGTGACTGGTAGATTCAAGTAGTTTCTTTATGAATAAAGGGGAAATTAAGCATTTTTGTAGGAAATTATAAAGGAGTTGAAAATTACTACAGATGTATATTTTTTAAAGAGAGAGGGACAAAAGGGATCAGATATAGGTAGAGGGTTAAGCCTTGATAAGTATTTGATAAAGCTTCTGTTTAAAAAAAAATCATATTAGAGAAAGGGAATAGAATATGGAGGTTGATATCAAGGATTTCTAACACAATGAAATTGAGAAGGAGCTCCTGACAGAGTCACTAATTTCTTAGTGTGGGTTATGAAGATACCTACTTTTCCATACCTTTGTAGGCACTTTTGCTTAACTGATGTAGTCAAAAGTATTCATCACCTGTGGACAACTTTCTTAATGAATTTATAATTAGAATGGTTTTCAGAAGACAGTCTAATATTGAAACTTAGACTTGAAGTTTTTGATACTTGGTAGAATTTACACTCCAATGCTTTACATACGACGGGAATCATGCCTTAAAGAATCGTGGTGAATCATAGGAATTGGACTGCAGTTGAAACATTGTTTATTAAGAAGGAAATTTTGATTACAGTAACTCTTTAAATTCTTTCAGTCTCAAAAAACATTTCTATTCAATTGGTAAATTATTTAATTTCCCCTCTGAGTTTGCCTTCCCTAACTTTGTGAAGTTCACCAAGGCATCAGATTAACATACTAGTTAAGACTATTCCAAGGATTGTTAGTTTTCCTTCAGCAGTCATAGATGACATAAATATGCTCCTGATGATCCAATACTCTGGGAGATACAAAAATAGTGCCTTTGAAATCTTGAAAATAAAATTCTCTTTTCTGAGCTACAATTTATTAAATGAAAAATGAGATGTCTTTGATCATTCTGATAATTTAAAATCATATTCCTCTAGGAATATTGCCAAATTCTAAACTATAAAAAAATCATACATGGGGCAATTTTTTATTATTGTAATCATTGTGCATGTTGTTTAATTGGCTCTGCTTACTTCATTTTACATTAATTCCTACTATGTTATTCCATTCTTCTTTATATTTGTTTTCCTATATAAAATTTCATTGCATTCATGTATTATTTTGTTTAGCTATGCTCCAATCAGTGAGCATCTATTTTATTTCTAGTTACTTGCTATCTTGAAAATTACCACTTCAAATATTTTATTACTTTCGGATCCTTTCTTTTTTGTCACTTACGTCCTTGTGGGGCATTTACCTTGCAATGGACTTTCTAATTCAAAGGACATGGTAATGTTGAAATTATTCAAACTGCTTTCTAGAATGGCTATATCAATTCAAAGCTGCCCACAAAGTGCATTAGTGTCTTTACCTTTTTACCACTCCTCTGATATTGACTGTCTCTGACTTTTGTGATTTTCTGAGTGACCCACAACATCTGACTCATATGGCTTCTCTTCATATTCTGCAATAAAGGCTTTACTGGTATTCCTCTCAATATTCTAGGGATCTCACTCTAGATATTTTAACATTATGTGAATACTAGAGAATTGCATGGGTACGTCTTTTTGTTATCATCTTACTCTCAATCTATTGATTCAATTATATTCAATATGCATTTTTAAGTGTCAAATATATACTATATTCCCCAAATAAAAATGCAAAAACTCAATGTTCTCTAAATTTAGGTAGCTTATATGCTCTTCATATAATTCATTTTTCTGGCCATTTGTCTCTTTGATGATATCTTCATTGTTGCTTCTAATTCCTAGTTCTCCTCTGATAATATACCCTAGTTTATTTATTCCTACCATGCATCTCCTGAAAAGAATCTTAACTCTTTGTAAAATGTTCTGTGATAAAATGGGCATCTTTCTATGACCACTGGCCTCCTTTGAGTGATTGAAATCTTCAAGTCTTCTTCTGCTATATTCTTTTATAATATCAAATTCACAAAATATATTCTAATATTTTTTAATAAATTTTGAAAATTATTTATATAATGTATTTATTTTGTGAGTCCTTATGGGTTGATGAAAATGGGCATGAGATATATATGTATGTGAGTATGTATGTATTATCTTTGAGAGTAGAATATATTTGTATTTTGTAGGCTAACTAAATGAGCTAATGATTTTCTTAAATCATATGGTTGAGATTCTAAATTATGGGTAGGTTATCTATATTCAATTTTTATTGATTTCATGAAGATTAAAACTATATCTTAATTTTCTTTAAATCCCTCATAATACCAAGTATAAGCCTTAGCACTTAGTGGAAACTAAATAAATGGTTGTTGAATGAATGTATTATTGGTTGGCCAGTTGGGTGAATGAATGATGAATATAAAAGATACTTTACTATTATCTGATCTATAATATGTTTCAAAAGTTATAATAATCAGTGAATCAACTGTTTTGAGTATTTTTGCTTTTTTTACCTTTTTTTCTCTCTTTTTGCTGCCTTTTTTATGAATGATAAGTATTTTACCAGAGAGACAAAGAAAGGAAATAAAATCCTACTTAATAAATTTTGTTTTATTTTTCTTATAATCCTTTAATAGCATCTCTAATCCATCATAAATTAAGAAATGATTTTATCTTCACCTGAATAGTTTTTTTGGCTGCCTTATTGCAGTATTGACTTTATTGATCCCATTAAAACCCACGGATTTCTTTTTTCAAAAGCTTCACCAAAAGTATTTTATTGAATGAATTATGAACCAGTTAATTAATTATATAAATGCTGCATTATTTATACATTTCCCCCCATTCTATCCTTGTAAAAATTTCCTTTTTCTAATCCAGGCCAAAAACTGCTCATTTCTTTTTTATACATCTTCATATTATTAACTTTGACCCATAGTTCTATATTGTTGAGATTTTTCCATATTTCAACTCTATCATCCAATATGTCTTTGCTACTTGTCACCTGAAATTTTGACAAGCATTATTTTTGTGGCATCATCCCTATCATGTTAGTTTGACGAGCATAAGGTAAAGGACGGACTCCTGTGACACTTAGGTAGAAACTTTACCTCAAGTTTAAATCAATCAATTAACATTTGTCAAGCTGTTTGAAAATACCATTAGTTCTTCCATTTTGGATGCTTAGTATTTTTTGTGATCCCTTCTTTCTCTTCACCATTTTTACATTCTAAATGATCTAGAAATTGCCACACATTGTCCAATCAATGGTGTGGAATTGCGATTTAAAAATATTAAATTCCCCACAACATAGCACTTATACTCTGTTATTGTTTGCTTGCATTTTTGTTTTTCTTCCCAGGTTATTTTTACCTTCTTTCTAAATCCAAATTTTCTTGTGCAGCAAGATAACAGTATAAATATGTGTATATATATTTTGTATTTAACATAAACTTTAACATATTTAACATGTATGGAACTACCTGCCATCTAGGGGAGGGGGTGAAGGGAAAGAGGGGAAAAGTTGGAACAGAAGTTTTTGCAAGGGTCAATGTTAAAAAAATTGCCCATGCATATGTTTTGTCAATAAAAAGCTATAATAAAAACAAAAAAAAATGAAAATAAAGTAAATGCTTATCAATTTTAAAAAAGTACTTATGAGCATATATTGCTCATCCTTTTTCATGATCCTATTCGACCACTGATTCCCCTGCCAGTGCTCGGAATATATTTCCTCTTTTCCTTACCTCTTTATCTTAAAATTATTAATTTCAAGTCTCATCTTAGCTCATGTATTATCATCTTCAAGAATATTTTTTAATGATTCTCTTAGTTGTTTCCCTCTTCCTCAAACTATCAGACATATACAAAATTGTTTGCATATATTATCTTCAAAGGATAATGCAAGCTCTCTAAAAACTGAGACTGCTTTTTCCCATTGTCTACAGGGTATATGTTGTTTGACATCTTTCTAAACCTAGAACCTGTGTACTTTGTACATATTAAGTAATTAGTACATGTTTATGTAATTGAATTCAATTATTAGTAAGCACCTTATGAGGAGGGACAATATCATATCTTCTTACTACTCCTAGAACTTAGAAGAATGCTCTTTATAAAGGATATGTTTAATTGAATTTTCATGAAAATAGGACAGTTATGATCCAGAATATTATTTCAACTACATTTTGAGTAAAAAATGTTTTTATGAAACATCTCAAAATCCAAATCACCATTTAATAATGTTTCAATTGGAAATTGTGTTTTGAATGTCAAATAATAAGAGTTTGGTACACAACTAATATTAAAGTAGTATAGTAAACAGAGTATTAGAAATAGTCAAAAAGTCTTGAATTTAATCTCAGCTGTGTCCTAGACAAACCAAATAAATTCTCTAGACCTCAGTTTCCTTATCTCTAAATTATCTCTCTGGTAAAGTGCTTGTAATTCATATAGAGGGGAACAAAAAGAGAGAAAAAGTTAGAAAGCAAAGGGAACATAGTTGAGTTGTTGATTTTTATAACTTAGCATCTAAAAACTCTTCTCTTACTTACCCACAGGTGTGGGGTTTGCAAGAGCTGATTATTAAGTTTAATTGTGAGCTTTGACACCTTGGAAATCAGTCATTTTACAAAATGAGGCTTGATTTTTTTTTTTGTTTTATTGATTGAATAGACTTAAGAAAGTGTTTAAGATGTAGATTGTGTGTAGGAGGTTTTTTTCCTTCCAAAGATTTTACCAATATTTACCAGCACCCAGCTTATAACATAGATGTATATGGTCCATGATAGAACATGAGTAGAATAAAGAACATCCTTCAGGAAGATGTACACTTGATCTGGATCAGAAAGGAAGAAAAAAGTTTTTAGAAACTCTTAGTGAGTGAATGTATTCCACATATGTTGAATGAATGGCCTGCAAAATTCATGAAGTCAGGATGGAGGCAAAGAATAGCTGGTATTTTACCATAGCAACTATTAAGGAGTTCTTAAAGGTTTTTGAACAAAGGAAATGATATCATTAGATCAGTATCTTAAAAGTATTATTTTGATAATTGTATTAAATAATATATTGCAAGGCAAAAGAGGCAATTTGAATGATATTCTAACAGTCTATGCTACATCTGCCCTTAATTAGGGTAGCAGTTGTTTGAATGGAAAAATGGGAGCAAATGTGAGAGAGATTGTGGAGACAGAATTGACAGTACTTGACAACTGTTTGGATGTACCGAGTAACTGAGAGAGGAGAGTCAAGATTCACAAATTTGAAAGGTATCAATAGAGTGTTGTTTATTTAACTCAGGAAAGATAAATGAAATCATCAGAAAGACATCCAGGTACAGATGTCAAGCAGCCATTTAGTAATGTGTGACTGGCATATAGGGTGAAATGGAGACTAGAAATTATGGTTTTGGATGTCATTTTCATAGAGGGTATAATTGAAGTTCTGATTGTGAGTTCATAGAGTTCATAGAAAGCTGAGGACAAAGATGTGACCAGAACCAGTCATAAAAATCCTGGATATATTCAGGCTTACCTTAATGGATTTTTTTTAAAACTGTTTTGTTTTTCACTTTTAAAGTGTGTATATATATATATATATATATATATATATATATATATATATATATATATATATATATATATATAATTAGCTCAGGAAACACCATAATGAAACTGTTCCATTACTATATTTCAAACATGCCATGATAGAGATTTGAGAGTGAAATAGGAGAACAAAGAGATAGCAATACATTGAAAGCAAAGGTTTAGAGAATATTGAGAAAGATGAGGTGTTTGCCAATGAAAAATGTTGCAGAAAGATCTAACAGGATAAAAAGTGAGAAAAAACACATTATATTTAACAATTCCAAAAGGATAGTCCTTGAGGAATGAGGATGAGGAAGAAACAGACTTGTTCTGCTTAGATCCAGAAGACAGAAATAGGACCAATAGGTAAAAATTACAAAGAAACAGGGCTAAGTTTAATGGAGAGTAAAAGGGAAAAAAGTAGGATTTCCTTAATAATTTGAGCTGACCCAAAGTGGAATGGGAAGTCTATAAAGTAGGAGAGTCATGTAACTGAAGAATTTCAAGATGTAGAAATAGTCCTCAAGGATCATGGGCTCATGAATATAGAACTGTTCATCTATTCCAAAAGTCTCCTTTTTAAAGGTAAAGAAATTGAGTTTTAAGAGGTTAAGTAACTTGCCCATATTATATAGTTAGTATATGTTAGAATATAAACTTAGGTCTCTCTGCTTTCAAGTTCAGAACCCTATCCATTATGCCATGTTGTCTTTCTATTCAGATATGAGTTGGATTCTGGGTATCTTTCTTCTTTGATTTATTCTTCTAGTGGGTAGTAAACCATGTGAAGTCATGAAGTATTGATTATTTTTCCTGAGGATTTAGCAGAGAGGGAGAGGAGAAAGGGAAGACAACAGCTTGAGAGCTTGGCAAGGAAAAGGTTTTTAGAATGAATGAGACTTCATGAAGTTTGTAGACAGAAAGGAATGAGCCAGTGAGGAAGCATGACAAGGAGAAGGAATGATCCCGAGACTAAAGGAATTAGATCAAAAGCTTGTATAGGAAGAGGAAAAGGAAACTTACTCTTGTAAAGAGAAGAACAATGTCACCCTCTAAGAATGAAGACAAAGAGGATTAGTTGGGTATGGATAGATTTTGAGAAGAGAAAGATTTGAATGAAGGTACTTATCTTGAGTGGCCCCAATCTCTTTAGCAAAAATAGGAGATGGGGTTATCTGTGAATCCAAAAGAGAAAATGTGAATTCAATTAGAGTACTAAAAGACCAAGTTGCGATTTAAGATCCAGGGAGGAAAAGAACATTTTATACTCATAGATGAAGAAAGGTTTCAAAAAGGAGGTAACATTTGAGTTAGATCTTGAAGGATCCATGGGGACTTCATCAGAGAGGTACTGAGGTAATAGGGGAAAGAATTAGAGGTATGGAAAACCACATGAGTGAAGTGAAGTTGGTGAGAAAGCAGAAGATATATGAAGGGAACAAGTGAGTAATTCAGTTTGACTTTCATACATGGTGGAGGATAGCATGAGATCTGACTGGGGAAGTAGTCAAGTGCCCAACTTCTTAAATTATGGATAATGATCCCATATAGGCTCTTGTAACTGAATGTAGGAATCACAGATTTATGATTTTTTATCAGTAAATGTTTTATTATATACATATTTTATATACCTATCTATTCAAGTTCATATAAAAATTTCTCAGGTGAAAAGGGATCACAAGTGGAAAAAGTTTAAGAAGCCCTGGTCTAGTGACATCTCATGGCAAGTCTTAATAAGAGAGGGACATAATGTATCTGCTCATATGAAAAATTAGCTTGGCAGGAATGTAAATTTTAAGTAGTAGTTTTCACATACTAATATTAGCATTATAAAGGTTTGTATATTTATAATAATGATAAATATGAGTAGGTCTTAGTGAAGAGAACACTGGATTTGGAGTGTCAATTCCTGGCTTTGGTAATTAGCTCACGTTTTCTGGGCCTTAATCTTTAAATTGAAGGCATTGGATTTAACCTTTGAGGGCCCTTCTAGCCATAACATTCTATGGTTCTATATAAAAATGATATGACTAAACAACTGTTTGGATATAGATTTCATAGAAAAATGACTGAAATTCCAATTGGAATGCCATAAATGACTCCACCATTACCACCACACCCACAGTAAGATCTGAGACTGCTTTCCTTAGTTCCTTCACTGTCCAGGCAATGAAAAGAGGAAATTCTTGAGATCTTAGCCTCTGAGAATGTCCTATAGTCTAGGGCAGTGATAAAGGGTGTGGGGCTTTGGGGAATCTGGAGAATGGAATTGGAAAAGGCTTTGGTGATCTAATGGAGTATTGGGGTTAAGAGAGGGAGGGAAACTTAGATCAGAAAGCTCTCATTTTAAATATGAAACACTGAAGAAGAGTGTCTATGATTTGTTCATTACTAGTAATACACAGCAAAGGATATATTCCACCCCTGGCATTCTGATTCCAAATCCACTGCCTTGTGCTCTCTCATTTTTCATGAAACAGAAGCTTCATTGTCTCCTAGATTGGCTAATCCTTGCCATTTACTCTCTTTTGAAAACTCTAAAGATTTATATAATAGTTACCCTTTCCACTACCCTTACCTGTTGCTTCAAATCATGGTTTCTTTCTTATGTTCGATTTTGTAAGAAATTAGTTGTATCAATGTTATTGTTTCAAGGTTTTTTTTTAAAGGCTTTTGATCACTAGGCAGAAAAGAAAAAGAAAATGGAATAAAGAAAATCTTTTCTGTGACCAGGTTCCTTTAAAAAAAAAAACTTAGAATCAGTAATAATGGTAATTAATTACATTTTAAGTTTTATAAAGCACCAGCTGAATAAGGAATGTATGAATTAGAGAAACATATGACTTGAGAGCCATTGATGTTGAAATAACTGTCAAAACTATGAGTGTGGAAGGAGAAAGTATAATATTATTTCCCCCACCACCATGCCTTTTGTTTTTTGCCAGTTAGCAACTGAATTTCACATAGGTACAGTGATCCGCTTGAGGTCACAAAACAAATAAGTATCATATGGATTTGCACCCAGCTTTTCTGACTCCCAAGTCCAACATTTTTCTATGATATCATACAAATGTTATCTGTGAATCCAAAAAAAATGTTTTGTTTTTGTTTTTGTTTTTTTTAAACAAAAGTGAGATTCATCTAGTTTTAAAAGGGAAACAAGGCTAAGGTGTTTCTGGACATTCATTAGAAGACATCCCAAGGCACAGACTCTCTGGGAAAAGAAAAAACTAGAGTCTCTGATTGAGACCAGAGAGTACTACTTGGGTTCAGTTAGAGGAAAGGGAGTAAAAAAATTCATAAATGGAAAATTAGTAAAAGGAGAGGAGTAAAATGCAAAGCCAAAAAAATGAGAGAGAAGGAAAGTTTCTATGTTCTTTAACCATTCCTGGAGAGACTGAAGGCAGATTGTGAAGGTTTTAAAATACCAAAAAAATAGAAGCTTATATTTTAGCAAAGCTTCTTGAACAAATAAGATGTCAGACATAGCCTTTAGAAATACTGTATGTGGTTGGGAGCTGTGTAAAGCAGAAATATCAAACATACAATCCAGAACAATCCTGGATTTGACCTAAAGCAGATTAAAACATGGTTTCTATCTAATTTTAATGTGTTGATGTATTAATAATGTGTCTATATACATATGCATATTTGTGTGTGTGTGTGTGAGAGAGAGAGAGAGAGAGAGAGAAAGAGAGAGAAAGAGAGGGAGAGAGAGAGGAAGACAGAGACAGATAGGATCACAGAGACCCTTATGCATGACTTAGTGGTCCCTGAATTTGACACCACTAGTACAGAGGATGGACTGAATAGGGAAGGGATTAGAGGCTTGGAGATCTAAATATATAGATTTAAAATACTTAGATATATTAGATATTTTAAATATAATATATATTATGTTATATGTTAGTATAAGTATTTAGAATTTGTCTAGATTTAGAAAGTTGTTGTTAAAGGCTGCCTTAGATATGGAAGGCAGCATTTATTAAAAATCTTAGCTATGCTGAATACTGTGCTAAGTGCTTTATGTATATATTTATCATTCCTTGCAACAGCCCTGGAAATTTTTTTTTCTTAACAGAATTTTACAGAAGAGAAGAGGAATATTTATTGATTTAATAAGCATACCCATTTTGCACTAAGTACCATGCTAAGTTTTTTTTTTAATTATCTCATTTGATTTTCACAACAATCCTGAAAATTATCATCATTTTACAATGAGAAAAAAAAACCTAAGGCAAAGTATAATTGATTTGCCTTAGGTCACAGAGCTTCTAAACTGCCATGGGGTAGATCCATAACAGATATATGAATTGTAACTGGGTGATAGAGCACTTAATAAATGTTTACTAAGTACCAGGCACAATACTAAGTGAAGTGAATATAAAAACAAGGAAAAAAGAGAACCCTTATTCTCAAAGAGTTTGCATTCCCGCAAAATAAAAGGAAGATTAAATAGTGAGGCAGGGGAAAGATTAGCACAGGGAAGAGGCAGCAGTGTGATGGAGAGGCAAGTAGGATAGTGAGTTTATGGTGGAAAGTGAGTAAGATGCCTTGACCTTCTCATGATTTAAAGATTTTAGAAAGAGACTCATCAATCCTTGCCTCAATGTCAGGATGGAGTTCTCCACAGTGAGTTAGGCAGTCAGAATGGAAGTGAACTAGGCCAGAAGGAGAGTGAGGAAAAAAAAAAAAAACACTCTTTTACTTTCCTCTACTCCACCTCCAAAAGACATAAATTCATAGGGCCAGGAGGAGAAACAGCATACATTTCACTGGCACTTTCATTTCCTTTCCCTGCCACCTATTACTCCATAGATTTATATAATCCTATTCAAATTATTAACATATCAATAGAACATTGAGGTGGAGATACCTAGTAGTCATGTATACTAATCATGTAATAGTCAAGTATATAGTGGTCATAAATAGGTCAGACTCCCATCTTTATCAAAAAGTTTCACATTTTGCCCTCAATCTTTCTTTTCACTTCAACAGTTGACCTAATCCAGTTCAATCCCCAAACTGTTAAAGCTATTGGAGGTAGTCACAGAATCAAATAAACTTCACTTTGTTACTTGATAAAGTCTTTTCTTCCTTCAAACTTAAACTCTGATGTTTCATGACCAGACTTCCAAGATACTTTCAAGTTCTATTCTACAATCCTATAATCCTTAGGGTAGCAACCCCTGAAATCTCCATTGAGCTAAACTGACAGTGTTTTCTCCTTGAATTTCTATTTCACCACTATTAATATCTCCCTGGTAGTGTACTTATTTGTGGCGATGTGTTCTGTTCTCCTTGGTAGAATGTAAGTTTCTCAAATATGGATTCTATCATTTAAAAAATCTTTTTTATTCTTCCATATTGGCCTTAATCCTTTAATGAACATTGTAAACATTTAACAAATGAAATTTTAATTTATTTATATAATTTTCTAATATTGATTCTTGTCATATTTCTGAGCCTTTCTCTACAAAAAAACTACAAAGGTATAATGAAATAAGCAAAAAGCCTAAACAAAAATTATTCTTATCTCTTCTATTTTATCTTGGTTTCAATGGATATTTGGGGGAGGGGGGATCATTCACTTAGAGTAGATTTTATGTCCTAAAGGACTGCGGAGAAGAATAAGAGGATTTAGAAAATATGATGGAGAATGCATTGAATGATTGGAGACAATACAAGATCTAAATATCTAGAAAATTTCTATATCACAGACTTTTAGAATCACTAACTTCACATTAGGTATGATCTTAAAACTTTTCTGGCTCTTATCCTTAAAAAATTATATATGTATTGTATGTTTTACAACCTATACTTGACTATTACTTAATAATATCTTCCTTATATTGAGGAGAAAACTGTTTTATCATTGACTGAGGATGTAATTAAGAAATTATTAAGTATAACTACATTATTGTAAATCTCCCATTAAAAAATATATTCTTAAGGAATGACAGAATTTGAAATTGCAATTCTTAAACTCCTTTCAATAATTTTTTTTGAAACTGTGTAGAACAAGATTGATATCAGAAGACCAGATGTAGCCAGATGTTATCCTAATTTTTTAAAAGTGAATAGAGTAAAAGGTGTCTTGGGAAACTAAAAACCAATGAATTTGACATCCATCTTTGACAAAATTCTAGAACTAATTGTTAAATGGATGACATGTCAGCACTTAGAAATTGGAACAATGGTCACTAATAGCAAGCATGGCTTCAGTTGACAGGTTTACTAGACAGGTAAATCAGGATAACTTGTGGACAGAGTATCTGGATTTCATTAAGGAGTGTGATCATTTTTCACATTCTTTTGGACAATATGGAGATATGTGAATTAGATGGCTGATTGGATTTTGGTGGAGTACATTTGTAGCTGGTTAAATGACTTTTCCCAAGGAGTGTTAATTTAAAAAAAGAAAATAGAATATAAAGAATCAGTCTAGAAGGGATTTCTTGTAATATCTCATGGCTGTGTCCTCAATTCTTTTTTGATCAACATTAACATCAATGATTTGGGTGAAGTATGATGGCATGTTAATAAAATTTGTGCATTTCACATGAAGTGAGAGGATTTGCTAATATGTTGAGTGATTAGATGTTTGAGAGATCAGTAATGAGCAGCTAAGAAGAGTTTGACAGGCTAATACAATAAATAAAATCTAATAAGATGGAATGTGATAGGGATAAATTGAAAGTTCTATACTTGGGTTATAAAAATCAACTGCACAAATATATGATATGACTAAAAAGCACCTTACATGGAAGAAGAATCATAGGTTTAGTTGACTGTGCACTAAATACAAATCTGAAGTGCTATGTAACTTCCAAGAACATTTTGTGTCTTATTTTTTAGAATAGCTGGTAAAGCAATGGGTAGATTGCTAGATCTAGAGTCAGGAAATCCCCTGTTAAAATTTGGTCTCAGAATATCATCTATGTGATCTTGGGCAAGTCACTAAACTTCTGTTTGCCTCAGTTTCCTCAATTGGTAAGATGGGAATAATAATATTGTACCTCTCAGGGTTGTTTTGAGGATCAAATGAGATAATTAATATTTGTAAAGCAACTAGTATAGTACCTGGAAAATAACAGATACTTTATAACTTTATTTCCTTTCTTTTCCTTTATGCTGCATTAAGATAAGCATACTTTTCAAGACAAGGAGATTGATAATAATAATATCAATCAATTATAGATCACCTTACATATGTTACTTCATTTCAACCTCATAACAACCATAGGAGGTAGGGGATATTAGCATCTGCATTTTACAGAACTGAGGCACAGGAAAATTAGGTATCTAGGTGATGCAGTGGATAGAATGCCAAGCTTTGAGTCAGGAAGGCTTGAATTAAAATCTGGTCTCAGACACTTACTACCTATGTAACCCTTGATAAGTCAAATAACCTTGGTTGCCTCAGCTTTCTCAACTGCGCAATGAGCTAGAGAAAAAAAAAGCCAAACCACTCCATTGTCTTTGCCAAGAAAACTCCAAATGGGGTCATTGAATCAGACACAACTGAACTAAGACAGAAAGATTCAGTGAGCTGTCCAGGGTCACACAGTTAATATCTGAAGTAGAGATTGGCCTGAGGTCTACCTGACGCCAAAACTAGGCTTTAAGTGGGAATGTATCATCAAGACGCTTGAGTAATACAGTATAGTAAAGAAGAGCACTATACTTGGAATAATAAGAGAAATGGCCTCAAAGTTCACCTCCCAATTTTACGAAGTAGATAACCATGGGCATGACTCAGAGAACAGGGTAATAAGGAATCACCATTGTGTAAACAATGTTGCTTCTATCTGAAACTGTTTTCTTACCCATAGGGTGAGGATAATAATATCTAAGCATTTATTGAGCACTATAAGGTTTTCGAAGTGCTATATCAATATTTCAATTTATACCCCAACAACCCTGATATGAACAGATAAAAGTTGAGGGATTTATACTTAATTTGAACTCAGATCCTCCTGACTCTAGGTCCAGAACCTAGCAATGTCAGAAGAGAAAAGTGAGGACTAAATGAAATATTGTATATGGAAGATGCTGTCAGTCTTAAAGTTACTGTATGAAAACTTGCTATTATTACTTTTATAAATCTGATTATCCTCTTGCTAGACAGGTCATCTTTGATTATAATGTTCAGTTCTTAGAACCAAATTTTAAATGAGGTATTGATGAGCTGGAATGTGTCCAATGTGGAACCTGAGAGTTTTCTTCAGATATTTAAAGGGACTGACAGATCTTCAAGGGCTGAAAGGGAAATTAAGTTTATCCTTGTGTTTCCAGGGTTTAGAACAAGGAATTATGGGAGAGAAAATAGAGGGATGGATTTCAGCACAGCATAAAATGAATGAACAAATCTAGGAGGTGTTGCTTTTTAAAGTATTAATTAACTTCCCATTACTGGTTACATTCATGGAAGGCTAAATGGTTACTTCTCAGTGATGTCATATGGAATATTTTGATGATTGATAATAATAACAGTAAAAATGTATGTACTACTTTAAGATTTACTAACAGCTTTATGTACCTGGTCTCATTTAACCTTCACATCAACACCATGTAGTAGATGCTGTTTGTTTTTCCATTTGATAAATAAGGAAACTGAAACTTGATCTCCTTTCATAAAGGAAAATGATATTAATTTTAATATAATTTTAGAATAAGAAAGGAACCTCCTCTTATAGTTAAGGAAATTGAACACTGAAAGAGATTAAATGAGGATATTAGATTTATTTTGATTTCTGTTTAATATCTGTAACAGACAGAATGCTGGAAAAAGAAAGAACTTGCAGGCTTCACAAAATTTCCATTTCAAGCCTTATGTTTGTTTTATGGGGATTTTTCCATTGATTGTCTTCAAAAGGAACAGAAAAATATTGCATTGAAAATTAGGCAACAATTTAAAACTATATTTTAGTCTTAAAACACATCATTAGATTCATACAGTAAATTGATAAGTGATATACTCACCTAGAAGGATTTCCAAAATTTCTAATTATTACTTATTTTCTCCTCTATCTTGAAAAAAAATAGTGATTAAAAAAAAGGACTAAATTCCTATGAATTTTCTAGATATCAGTTAGGAATGAAGCTATTTTTAGGAAGTTCTTAATTTTTGGAAAGAAAACAACAAATATATGTTAATATTTATTATGTTTTTCAAAAATGAAACACAGATTATATATTTAATACATACCCAGTATTTGATATTCCACTTTACTAGCAATTAAATGCCATAAAAGTGACAACTAGTACTCAAAAACCATGAGAAAGATTGCATTCAATATGATTTTAGTGTGAAGTATATTTTATTGTGTTCTAATCTTTACAAATTTCCTATTTCTATATAGTTTTGTAAATTATTCTTCATTTGATTAATGAGATTGCTATTCTTCAGACTTATCAGATTTCAAAAAAAAATTTCTTTCAATACTCTTCGATGCCAAAATTCTATTAATCTCTTTACCTCCTTCTTTCCCCCTTTCCTTCCCCTTCCTCTTGCTCTCTATCTCTTCTCCCTTCTCCTTCTTTATACATACATAGTCATTTAAATACATGCACAGTAGTAACTCTAATGATTTTTAGATGATGAAAATTTTAGTAAAATCTGTAAAGTCATTCATTGGAAATAGGGCTCAAGAGGATGTCAGGGAGAGTTCCAAGTTTTTCTCTTCTCTTAAATAGCCAAGTCTCAAAATTAGATTTTGTAGGAAGGATAAAAGATTACAATGCTTTGTTTTGCTTTATTTGAGGTCATAACCTGGGAGAGAAGTAATGCAATTGAGAGAGAACTTAATTTAAATCCTATCTATTGTTATGTGTGTGATCTTAGAAATGCTCCTGAACTTCCTGGGCCCATTTCCTCATTTGGAAAAATGAAATTAATCTTTAATATCTCTTCAAGTTCTAACTTTATGATTTTATGTAATTTTGTCACCAAAGTGCCTGTTTCTTGGTACCACTCCCTTATGTGTGTTGTCTCCCCCTATATAATTACTTGAAGGCAGGGATTTTTTTTTTGCTTCTGTCTTGGTAGTGCAGTTCTTAGCACAATGCATGGCACAGTGAAAGGATTTCGTGATTGACTTTGCATTCATTCACTTAATTTAATTTCATTCATTTTGACAGATTGAAGCAATGGCTTGGAACTAATAAGATGACATTCAGTAAGAATAAATTTAAAGGCTTTATATCCATTTGGATATAAAACATTAGCTTCACAAATATAAGATAGGGAAGCATTTTGTCTGAAAAAGGATTTGGGAGTTAGAGTTGATTGCAAACTCAATCTGGGCTACTAGTGAGATGTGACAGCCAAAAAAAAGTGAATGTGGTATTGTTTGGACTGCATTAAGGGGTTAATAATATACTTTCAGGAATCATCTGGGAGTATTTTGTTCAGATTTGGTGGCTACAATTTAACAAGAAAATTGATCTAGGTACAGAATAGTGGAAAGCAACCAAAATAAAAAGATTCAAGTCTATTTTCTATGGACATAGATTGAGAAGACTAATGTAAAACTGAAGAAAAGAAGTCTAGAGGATTATGGTAGCTTTCCTGAAGTATTTGAAGTTCTGTTGTGGCAGAGGGATCAGACATATTCTATTTGAAACTAGAAGGCATAATCAATTTAAAAAAATAAGAGTTGCAAATAAGCCAATTTAAATTTGATGTCAGGAAAAATTTTCTAATAATTAGAATGGACCTAAAATATAATAGGCTACTTTAAGTAGTTGCATTCCTCTTGTTTTGGAAGTCTTTCAAGCAAAGTTTAGATGACTATATTTTGGGTTTGTTATAGTGGGGTTTCATTTTGTTATGTTTTAGAAAACATAGCTTCTGAACTCCCTTTTAATCCTCAGATTCTATGATCTACAATATATACATCTATTCTTCTTGTAATAAGAACAGAATTTCCCCAAAAATAGATGAGCGAAGCCTAAGAAGAGATTAGTTTGAGATCCAGCTAAATAAAATTATTCCCTAAATGCTCATAGATACAAACAGAAGAAGGCAGTAAACTGGCAGCTGATAAAATATGACTGCCAGCATTTTTATGTGATTTATTTTCATTGGCAACAATAGTGGAACCACTACATTTGGACTCTAACCAAAGTATGTTCTTTATTGAGAAGTGGCAAGTGCATATAAGAAAGTGAAGCATTCATGGTAAAACTTTCAAGTATTGAGTCTTCTAATATCTCAAAAAATAGCCAAGTGAATAGAAAAAAAGACAAATAATTCTGTTATTGGTTATGCTTTCTATAACATCTTTGAAAATCTTCCACATTTCATTTAATTAACATATTCTCAATTTTTAACTTGAGAGAGGAACAGGGATATTTTCCCAAGAAATTTTCTATAATAGACTACATTTTTAATCAACCAATGATTAAAGCATTTAGAGAATATGAAATTCTGATGGGTTTATTGTAAATAATTTGTAATGAGGTGTGCAACTTGTTAGTAAAATGTGTTCATGAATACTATCCACATGTGTATCAAAATTGTTTTCAAAAATTCACAACAGACACAATTATATATAATATTGTATTTAGTTATTTTGGTAAATATTGATGGTAAGGTGTTAAGATATCTCCCATGTTGTTGAAGCAGTCCTGCACAAGATCCCATGAAAATAATGTTATATTGTTGTTGGCAAATTTCTCCCAAATGTCCCTTTTTATAAATTTTATTATACTAACTGAATTGAACTGAAATTCACAGAATTGATTCATCTGATCATTTACACTAGGAAAACAAAATGGATAAAAAATATATTGTAGGGATTATGATGTTCAAGTGGCTTGTTATTCTGTTAAATTAATTTATCTATTTGAATATATTTGACAGGCCTTTGAACAAATTTCCAAAGCTGAATAAGAGGAAATTTCCTGGATTTTATTTGAGAAATTGTGCCATGTTTTCTGTACTTCCAAGGTTCTCACTGTTACAGAAGCCCGTCTCTTTAACATAATTATCATCTATTCGTCAATAATTAAAAACAATATTTTTGGGGATGGATGAGAAGACATATTGCTGAAACATGTTTCTTCATGTTTACTATAATAATTTTCACTTAAGCAGTTATATATAATACATTAGTGAAGATATATATGATTAAAAATAATTTTATTTGATCATTTACTTAGAATGATAGACAGTAGATGGGTAGTATTATTGCACATCTTAGTGTGTCAAAAATATTAAAAGAAAAAATGAAGGATTCTAACATTATGAGTAGTAACTATATTAAATATTTATGGAGAAACATGTTTAAAAATTGCCACAGATAAAAAGGCTTCAAGGAATTCGAATTTGCTTATGTGGCAAGATGTATTTCTATGGATAAAATAATAAATCCCTCAGAGTATGAAAAACATGTACACATAAAATGCTAAACCTTCTAGTCTTATGCATAACCAAAGATTTTTATGCCTTTAAATATTTTTGTCTTACCTTTTTAAATATAACTGTCTATGAATTACTTTAATTTTCTCAGTTAGCTAAGAAAATTCATCCTGAACACGTTTATAGAATGAAACTAGGCAGAAAACAAATAAAAGATAAATCATAAACATTTATTAAATTCTTACTATATTAAACACTTAGCCAATAACTGCTAAGCATTGGTGATATAAAGGCAGAAATATTTCCTAACTTCAAGAAGATTCCATTTAGTAAGTGATTCAAATTACACATAAGAAAGTGTATATAAGGTATATTCAGAATGGATGCAAGGTCACCTCAAGGGGAAAAGCAATAGCAAAAGAAGACCTGGGAAATGATTTTCTTAAGTAAGATTTGAGCTGAGCATTGTAAGAAAGCAGAGTTTCTGAAAAAATATAGGAGAGGAAGAAGAACATCCAGATATAGAGGCAGCAATCCCAAAGGCATAGAGATTAAAAATGGAGTACTATATGTGAGGAGCAGCAAATAGGCCAATATGACTGGAGTACAGGAGGATGTAAAGAGTAGTAAAGAACAAAAAGATAAGAAAATTACGAAAGACTAAATTGTGAAGAATTTTACTTGACCATCAAAGGATATTTAGATTGACCTTCAATATAATAAATAGTAAAGAGCCACTGGAGTTTATTCAAAGGGGAAGGGAGTGGCCAAATCTATACTTTACAGGAAAATCATTTTGGTGACTGTATGGAGGATGTATTGCAGTGGGGAGTGACTTGAGGGAAGAAGACCAGTTAGAAGGCTATTTCACCAGTTCAGGGTAAGGTAATAAGGACCTTGATTGGAGTATTGAGTGTGTAAATGGAGAAAAACACATAAAAGAGCATAAAAGAGATGCTAAAGAAAAGTAAAAACAACAAGACTAATGTCTGATTGGATATATGGAATGAGTAAGAGTGAGTAATTAGTTGTGTTACCCGAGTGCTTTGATCCTTGATGACTAACAAGATATCTTATGAATAATAAAACAATTTGGGTAAAGTGTGGGATGGGATGGAGGTGGAGAGAATTCCATTTTTGATCTGTTAAGTTTGACATGCTTTTGAGAAATCCAATTCAAGATATTCATTAGGCAGTTGGTAATATGGAACTGGAATTCAGGAAAGAAATTAGTGTTGGATATGTAGATCTTAGACTCACATGAATAGAGATAATAATCTAATCCATAAGAACTGATAAGATAAAGTAAATTGAAAATACTGAAAAAAGAAGATGGCACAGAATGGAGATTTGGAAGGATATATTTTAAAAAAGAATGAACATATAGATGTATTTGTAGGTAACAGGAAATTAGTTAATAAATAAAGCAAGATTAATGGTTAGAGAGATGAAAATATTAAGAAGGGATAGTTTTCTCGAAAAAATAGGAGGGAATGAAATTAAGGGTAAATATTGAGGAATTGAACTTGGCAGGAAGGACCATTTGGAAAGGGAGAAAGGTAGGAAAGAAGAGAAAAAGGAAGAAAATATGGGAGGGCCACAGTGAAGGGAGTGAACTTATAAGGAAACTTAAAATATTACTAAAGAAAACAAAAAAAATGGCATATGGAGTAGTCTACATATAAATTGTTAAAATTAAAGGCAATAAATTTGAGGGTATTGAAATATCAATTTTTAAAACATCTTAAGGAAATAAAGATACCAATTGCATAGAAATATATCCAAAGCCTTATCTCAAAATGACAGAAAAACATCAATAATTAAAGACCCATATGTCTCTTTTCACATCTATATAAAACTATGAAAATAATTACACATATACCAAGACCACTTTTGATAAGGATACCAGAAGAGAATAGAAAGACTTTTGAAGTGATAATCTATAATACATAATTTTATCTATCATCTTTGCTATTGAGTGGGTTGTTCCTTATGCCTAAAACTGTGGTTCTTCCTAACTCTTGCCTCTTAGGCCTCTTCAGAGCTAAACAAAGTGCCTCCTCCTACGTAAAATATTTCCTGTTCCCGTTTTAGCTAATATTCTCCAACCCTTGAAAATATATAGCACATTGCCTAGCACATAGTAAACAGCAAATAAATGCTTTCTGATCGATGGATTTATAGATCAAGAGAACTCAACTGTGGATCTATTTCTTGTGATGAACTTATGGAAGGACATGGAGTAGAGTCACACAGGATGGACAGCCAGCATGGATAGATTATGAATTGTATCACTGGAAAAATAGTCACAACAGTGAGATGGCAGATCTATTGGAATATACTGCCTCAGATAATTGATGAGAAATTTATAGTCAATTTGTATCTTGCCAGAGGTTCCTATTCCTAATCATGCAAATGATAGAAAATAGTGTTTGTTCCATATGACTTATCTCCCTAAAAAAGGGAAGCATTTAACTTTCAAATAATTCATTACATATGAATATATTTGTATATATATGAATATATACATATATATCTTCATTAAAATAATCTTAATTTTTCTGTTTTAAAGAAAAGAAGATATACTCTGAAGGTTTGTGGGACTGGTCAATATTTTTTAAAGAATTATTGTTTCCAATAATTCCTTTCATGGGGTCATTTTTTTCATATTTGTAAAACTTAATTTTTACTTATAAGTAATATTAGCAATACGGCTAGCTTTTTCCTTTTGTTTGTTTTCTGTAATTTTTAGGTTAGCTGATTCTGGTTTTGTGTGTGTGTGTGTGTGTGTGTGTGTGTGTATCCTATGGCTCTCTGGATATTCACGGATTTACACACATTAAAGAGACTATATCATTTTCTAGTTAAAACAGAGCCAATGAGCAGCAGTGAGATTGCTACTACAGCAGCAGACGGATCTTTAGACAACTTTTCAGGATCAGGTATGAAGCAAAACTAAGTGCTTTTTCTTCTTCCTACGTACTCACTAAGAAATAAACTACTAATCTTGCAATTTTGCACAGCTCATCTAAGTAATATAACAATGATAATTTAATGGATATTTAAATACTGTGCCTAAAAATCTATCTATTGGCTATTACACCAAAATTAAACCAAAGAGATTTTACTTTACTGATGGTTTCATGATAAATATTATGTGAAAGGGAAGACCCTTCAGTAAATATGAAGAGTATAAAATTAATGGAAATAGGTACTTTTGTGACAGTGAATATTATGGAATAAAAAGTGTATGTGGTAATATAACAGTTACAAAGGAAGTATGTGTTTCTTGGCACAATAAAAACAACATAACCAAAGATGAGATATAATTTATGTTTGATTAAGAAGCATTTCAGAACTTTTTTGGGGGAAAGGATCCCATGTTAAATATAAATTTGTGATTCAGATGGTTTATTATGTCCATTTAGAAAAAAGTATGTTTGTTTACAGGAAGTACATTTCTGAAATGTGCAGAATCAGTTATGTGTAAATTAAAATGATGTTGGATCATTTTTTTTGAATGTTTCTGATTGTTACATTCAGAAGTATATTCATTCTAATACTGAATTTTGTGTTCCTCTGAAATGTTAAAGAACACTTCACAGGAAACAAGAAATTTAAGTTACTTATAAGATAAGCTTAGCTATAGTTATTTCTGTGTCATTGTAAACAAATGAGAATCTATATTATATATCTTATGATGTTTTAAAAAGAGAAATTTGATAATGTTTCTAGGGTAATTCATTTCAAAATCAATGGATTCTTGCTAGGTCTGGATGATAATTTGGATAGCCTTTTATATTCTTTTCAAAACAAGTTGTTTCTTCTACTTTTATTACATTTCCAATAGCAATTTGTTTTGTTTACATTTGGAATATATGCAAAGCTTAACACTCTCTTCTGCTAACAATCACTTAAAATATAATAACAATATAGTTCTCTATGTGTGAAGACTTGGTAATGCTTAGTTAACATTTTAGATGCATTACTGTAAGTATGCATATATCTATATTGCAATCCACATTTTTTCCCTTCTTTCTAGCAATTGGAAGTAGTGGCTTCAGCCCAAGACAAACACATCAGTTTTCCCCACCACAGATATATCCTTCCAAGTAAGATGTATTTTCTCTTAATATTTTTAATGAGAAAGATTTTACTTAATTTCAAATCATAATTGAGTACGTGTGTGAAATGATAATTTAAAATCAAATCTTGTTCTTCAGGGAGTTTAATGTATTTACTTCTTACTAAAAGTGAGAATTTGCTTTAATTATTGTTTAGAAGAATTTTTCTTTTCTATAGTACAGTCTGTTACAATGTCAAATTGCAGAATTATTACATAGTTGATACTCAGAAATCTTGCATGTTTCCATCTAATGCATGGGCTTTCTATTTTCTGTCATTTCTGACAAATAGCAGACCATACCCACATATTCTCCCTACCCCTTCCTCACAAACTATGGCTGCATATGGGCAAACACAGTTTACCACAGGAATGCAACAGGCGACAGCATATGCCACATACCCACAGCCAGGACAGCCATATGGAATCCCCTCGTATGGTGAGTACATTATTAGCAGCATTATGTAGTATTTTATGCTTGTATAGTTAAAAGATTCACTTAAGGGAGCCTTAGAAAGTCTAAGCTCTGAGTCAAATTTTCAGAAAGTATTTTCTTATTTTTTGGTTTTCAAATTCCTTATTGGTTTCCAAATTCCCTACAAGATTAATCTGAGTATGTATTGATCAAATTACATGTTGATTTTTTTGGATAGTATAAGTGACAGGTTGCATGGTCTACATGTACTCTTTAAATTGTTGTTTTTCTTTGCATTAGCCACTTAATATACTTGCACTTTATTTTTTCATTCATAAAATACCACTTTGTGGACTTTTATTTTCTAAGGAAAAAATCAGTAAAGTCTTTGGTAATAAGGCTTTATGTATTTCTCAGATATCCAACTTTTATTGGGGGAAGTAGAAGAGAAAATTAACAATCTCTCTCTATGTATTTTTCTCAATATTATCAAAGGTCAGAATAATCTACAGTCAGGAGAATGAAGCAAACATTACCTTCTACAATGTATTTTTTGGAAAAAGCAAAAACAGGAAATGTTTGAAGATCATGTATCCATTCAAAATGTTCTTATTTGGAGATTTATGGATAACTTTGGTCTGTGTAAAAAAAATAATGCATCTTGGTATTTACTTTAACCCATATGAATTATAAACTAGTTTTTTTAAGATTCTACATTAATTTACAGCAGGCATTCAATGTGAAGTTTTAGACATTTTGGAAGTGGGTTTTTGGACATTTTTAATCAAATTATCAGTTTAAATATTGATCTTTTTAATTTATATGTGTTACTTATATTATGAAGGGAAAGATGGGAGGGGACTATATTCTGTAACTCAATGTAGTAGAATCAGGTTTAAGAATTAGTAATGTAGACATTTTAGTTACTGTTCACTTTTTTTATTCTTCATTTTTCCTGAGTTCAATAACAAATATTTTACTTTTAAGGTTTTTTAATTATTAAAACTGTAAGAATATCATTTAGAGATACAAGAGGAGTAGAATAAAAAGGTTTGATCCAAGTCTGGTTCTTTCAATGCTTTAGGAAAATTCCTTGATTTCAGTATAATGAATTTCCCCTCAAAATAAAATAAGAATAATAAGGTTGCCATGTGTTTTAGATCTTAAGGGTAGCTTTTCTTTTAATGTAAAAGAAAATTTTATTCTAGTTTTCTCATGTTCTTCCTTTCCCTCCTTCCATCAAATTAGTTCTTCAGAGATTTCTTTCTTCTCTTCACTAGGCTGTGACTAAAAATAATTGCAAATTTATAATTACTCTTAATCATGGTCCAGATGTAATGACTGGGTCTCATTGCTACCAAATTCTAGTACTGACCTTATGATCTTTGATAGCATCAGGAACCAGTTTATGATGTAAAAAATGCACAGAGAGGCAGCATGGTATAGATGGAATCAGTCTTAGACTCCTAAAGGCTTGGGTTTAAGCTCTATTTCTAACATTTATCAGATAGATAACTTTGAGCCCTATACAACTCTCTAAGACTTTAAATTATCCAACAATTGATTTCCATTGATAGAGTTTTGTCAGTGAGATTTTCTTATAACAATAAGGGAATTGGCAACACTAATGAAATCAGATATACAACAATAAAAAAGCAAAAGATTCAAAATTTCCATTTTCTAATATGAACTCTGATTTAGGCAAAAGGGGGGATTCAATATTTGAAATATATGAAAACTGTATAAAGAGGGAGAAAGGGAACTGTTGACAAATATGTATTTTGTATACATTTTAAAAGATTGCAGGCTCAATAATATGGTAGAAAAATAGTCTTCAAGTCAAGAAGATCTGAATTCAAATTCTTCCTCTGAAGCATATTCCTTTTGTGACCATAGGCCATAGATGTCATACCTCCCCAAGCTACTGTATAAGGAAATAGATCACAGAAAAGTTGCTGATATGTATCAGAAGGACATTCCACAACTATTCCTCATGTTATTGAAATGATAGATACATATTCTGTGTTCTTTCTTTTCCACTGCCTCTTCCTATTCCCCCCCCCAAAAAAATTAGGTAAACATTTTTCTTCTCTAATCCATCATTCTTCATTATTTTAATATAGCATATGTGTTCCAAGAAAATATTAAAAGGAAAGTTGGTTAGCCTCTTAATTCTGTGCATAACAAAGCTCCTATTGAGTTCAAAGAGAAATTTTCTAGTAAGATCACATTTACTCTGGGCAGAGAAAAATAGGGCAATCTTATGCACCCATAATTCTATTTTTAAATGTTCGTTTGGTGGGTAAAGCAGCTAGGGATTTTTGTCACCTCCTATGTTCCCAAGTTCTAAGTTAGTAGACAGCTGGCAAGAAGCAGGAATGTCATTTCTGAGCATGCTTTGTTTAACCTGTAATGATTGGATTTTCATTTTTGACCTCATCCAAAATCCCTTTTAATAATAACATAAATAAAGTCAAATAATAGAAGTGTCCTTTCCAACTCTTTAAAAAAATAAATAGTACATATAAATCAAAGTTCATCTGTTTTTAATTATTATTTGCTTTACAAAAGAACACAAATATGTATAAAGTAGATTTGTTTTTCAAGAGGACAGATTTTGGGTGAAAGAACTTAAACATTTTATATATTATATATTCTATTTAAGAGTAATCCTTTATTTGAACTTGAAAGTATAATTATAGTATATCTTTGTAAATTTTCATTTCCTTTATTCTTAATAAGACCATATAACTGCTACTTGTTGGTTTATGACTAAACCATTGCTCGTTATATGCTATTGTGTTTCTACCAATTTTTGAATCTGAACAAATAGATAAGCTATTACTAACTGATTTAGGTGCATTGTGGGCAGGCATCAAGACAGAAGGTGGATTGTCTCAATCACAGACACCTGGACAGACAGGATTTCTAAGCTATGGCACAAGCTTTAGTACTCCTCAACCTGGACAGGCACCATACAGCTACCAAATGCAAGGTTTGTATATACTTTGGCATTATATTTGCCTTGATTTCATTTGCTGTGGGGTGGATATGAAGAAACAAGCATTTATTACATACCTACTATGTGCTAGGAATTATGCAAAGCATTTTACCATTATCTCATTTAAATTAAATTCTGTGATAGTAATCATGTACCCATATAATATGATATGACTAAATTTTAAATATTTTAATACATGGAGAATTTTCCACCTCTATTATTTGCATTTATTAGTGATTTTCATCCTTATTTTCCTGTTCAGAAGCATTCCCAGGCCAAAAAAAATTTTGATAAAGTATTTCTATTTATAACATTAGCTCCTTGAGAGTGTGGACTATTTTTATGTTTTAGGTTCTTAGTGTAGTACCTGACACATTGTTGTTATTGCTATTGTTATTGTTAGTCCTTCATTCTTGAAGAGAACCAGTGACATTAGGAGTGTAATGTCTTGACTTGCAAGTGAATTGGATTTAAAGTTTAAGTGAGGTACATCTTTGCAAAGTCCTAAGTCTCATTCTCTCCTCTCAAGTTAGAATCCAGTGTAAGACATTGGTCAGGATGAATGGCAATGACCCTGGATGTTGTGGGAAATCTTGGATTTTTTAAACTAAGATCTTCCCCAAGTTTCAAAAGTTTCTTGACTTGGTTTTACTGTCATTGCCAATGGAGTTTTGAAATTTATTCTTTAATTGTATGATTCCTTGTATGAGACTCCAATAATATAATGTTTCTATAAGGTAGAAATACTTGTACATTTGAGATTGTTGAAAGGTATTTTCAAAAATATAGATATTATTATTAAATTTTTTATTATATTTAGGAATTATCATTTGAGACAATTTTTGATGATTCTATCTATGTAATTCTTATATAAAGGAATTTTTGGTGATTTCTCTCTTTTAAAAATACCAATAATATTTACCATGTACTTAATATGAAAATGTAATTTTAAAATTTTGGGAAACATTTAATTCTCAGAAATGAACTAGGAAAGAATACAGAGATTTTAATCATAGGTAGAATAGTGGTAAGAACTTGGTATATGAGTTTTATATCTTGCCTCTGGATGGTTGCTTGGTTATTGTCCTTCATTCTCAAAGAGGACCAAAATGACACTTAGTAGTTATGTAACCCTTTAGTAAATCACTTAACTCTCAGTCTAAGGTTCCTCATCTAAGAAATAGGAGAAATAATACTTTGACTTCCTACAACTCCTTCTTTTGGAATGAATTGTATGAAGAAATGATTCTGACCATATTAATATAGTCTAAAACCACAATCTGATATTTTTATTTATTTTCTAGTCTTTTATTAATATGCCAGGTTAAATGCTTAGTGGATATGGTTTTCTAAGGTAGCATAAAAATACTTATTTTATTACTCAATACAGACCATTGAAGCCTCAGAACATCTTCTGGAAGGCACCATTTCAATTGCATTACAAATAGCCAACTAGGCCTTGCACTTAAGAGATAAACCTCTTAATTGAAGGTCAATCATTATAGCTTAGCACACATGCATTTATTGGATATAATAGGGCAGTAACTAACTCATTATAAATAGGTAATGCTTCAGAATTCTGTTGTTCTGTATGTAGTAGCCTGTACAGCAATATTTCCAAAACCTTCCTATAATATGGATTTTAAACTTCCTCTAGTAAATGACAATGGGAAGAAATATATAAAATTTGTGCTCATTTTGCTAAGGGGAAAGGAGAAGTGATATATTTTGGATAGAGAGAACTAGAACAATAATTTTATATGTAGTAAGAACTCATGGTATATAAACCTTCTGCATCTGCTGATGCATGCAGATCAGCAACTATTACTCAGATTATATGGTATAAATTTTTAGAGAGTTTATTTGTGCTAATCTAACACGAAAAAGTAGACCCACTATAGGGCAACCCCAGGAAAAGCAAAATCAACAGACAGATAATAAGCACCAACTTTGTGCTAGGCATTATAGGTATGTGGTAACTATATAAAACATGGAATCAAAAAAAAAAAAACACTTCAATTTGTTAAAAAAAAAATTACCTAAATACTAATGAGTTCTAAGTAACTTAGAAGGGAGCATCAGCAGCTAGGAGAAATAGGAAAACTCTAATGTAGGAGGCATTATTTCAGCTGAGCTTTGAAGCTGGGAATTGTGAAAGGCAGAGGCAGAAAAGAGTTGATTCCAGGAATTGGGGAAAGTCTGAGTATGGGCATGGAAATAGGGATTGGATTGTTGTGTATGGGGAAAAGCAAATTAGAAACAAAGTTGAAGCATAAATTGAATGAAAGTGGACAAAATGGAATAAATCTGGCATAAAAAACTTGAGCCATATGGTAAAGGCCTTTAAATGCTAGAATAACTGGTAAACATGTTGATGAAATTGTATAAATGTGTTTGACTATTCCAATGTCATGTAACTGAATCATGTAGTAGCATCAAACAGTGCTTTGCCATTCATTCACACATGTAACTCACAGCAAATGAACAAGGATGTGATTTTTAAAAAAGTTATATGGAATACTTAACTGGCAAAGGTAAATCAGGAAAGCAAATTTCCCAAGGGAAGGCTTATCCAATACATTCTGGATGGGCTAGTTCCCTGTAAATTCTCCAATATAGGATTTTTTACTATACAATTTGTAATAGTGGAAGAATAAATTCATGCTCCTCTCTGAGGATAGAAAGAGGCTACATGGAAGCCCTTGTTAATATTAAGTTCATTTTGTAATAGCTATAAAATCAGTTGTATGGCTTAGTAAAGCAAAACAAAAAATAATTTTTTTTTAATTTTTTATTTAATAATTACATTATATTGACACTCGTTTCTGTTCCGATTTTTTTTTTCCCCTCCCTCCCTCCACCCCCTCCCCTAGATGGCAAGCAGTCCTTTATATGTTGGATATGTTGCAGTATATCCTAGATACAATATATGTTTGCAGAACCGAACAGTTCTCTTGTTGCGTAGGGAGAATTGAATTCAGAAGGTATAAATAATCCGGGAAGAAAAACAAAAATGCAGATAGTTTACATTCGTTTCCCAGTGTTCTTTCTTTGGGTGTAGCTGCTTTTGTCCGTCATTTATCAATTGAAACTCAGGTCTCTTTGTCAAAGAAATCCACTTCCATCAAAATATGTCCTCATACAATATCGTTGTCGAAGTGTATAATGATGTCCTGGTTCTGCTCAAAAAAATAATTTTTTTAACATTTTCTAAATATTTTAAAAGGAAATCTTATAAAATATGTAGACTTCTCTTTTCCTTAGCAGAAATGGGAGTGGAGTGTGCATGGGTATAGTATAGTATAGAATATTGATAGATGGTCCATTTCCTCCACACACATATACCTCCATGTATTGACAGGTTGTTGTGATTTTTTTTAAGTCATTATATGTGATTCCTGTTGCAGTTGTTCAGTCTTTATTCTCAAAGGGTAACAATGATATTACAAAGGTATTATCTTTATTTTACACATGAATTGAATTTAAGTGAGACAAAGTAATCAGCCTCACTCCACAAAATCATAGAAATCCAGTGACAAGACAAAAGTTAAGACTACTGGTTATGATCCAGGATGCACTGAGACACCTTGCTGGGAGGCAAATGCAGAGGAATAGAGTTTATGTGATGGGGGAGGAAGGGAAGGAGGAAGGATAGCCTTAAAAATCATTTTCATTTATACATCTTTATATATTTATTCATATTATATGTGCACATATATATTTACATTTAAGAAGTACATATTTTACTATACTGGAGAGCAATTTGGAGTTATCCAAAGAAACAGGCTAAAATGTCCAAATTCTTAGATTCAAAGACTCCAATGTCAGTGATACACTTCATCAAAGTCAAAGATGGAAATATATCATACATACCAAAATATTGATAACAACACATTTTATAAACTTTTACTAATGCTTTTTCCTCTCTTTTTTCCTGGGATCACAGGGACTGCCCTGTAAGAGAGTGAAAAATAGTTCAGAAAAAGTAACTGAGAAATCATTGAATTTATCAGTCTATGCAATGTCCTATGCCCATTTTTTTATCTCTACAAAAAACAGAAGGTAGCCAATTTTTTCTTCTTCCTCAGAACCAAGCTTGCTTATGATTTGATGCTCAAAAAGTTTTGCTTTTTTCCCCTCCATTTACATTGTTGTGCTAATTGTATATATTGTTTCCTCGGTCTTACTTACTTTGTATAAATTCATGTTTTCTGACTACTTCTCTTCTGCATATTTACAGTTTCTTTAAGCGCACTATATTTTATTTTATTCATATACCTCAATTTGTGTAGTCATTTCTTAATTGATGATGAGGCTTGCTTCAATTCTTTGCTAGAATAAAAAATGCAGTTATCAATGTTTTGGTATATATGGCATCTTTTTCCAAATTTGATTTTGGTGAAGCAAATCAATGAATTTGAAGTGTTTGAATCAATGAATTTAGACATTTTAGATCCTCTTTTTGGATAATTCCAAGTTGCTGTCCAGAGTGATAAAATATATATTTAAATAAAAATGAACAGCAATTTTATAATTCCAAAATTTTATAATTTTGTTTTTAAAATTTGGAGTACTATTGGATCATGATGAAGTATTAGAGATCTGCTAACTATATTTGAATAGTTTTTGTCAAAATACTTAAACCAATAAGATTGTAAATTTACCCATAAAAGTATATGTAAAAACTTTATAATGTTTATCATCTATGTAAAACTGTGTGGTGTAGATAGATAAACTATAAAATAAGTGGAAAGATTTTAACAAGGATTTTCAAGTGACATAAGCAAGCAGGAAAAGTTTGATTTTTAAACAGCCCATCTGGCCTTCATAGGTTTTTCCCCAGAGAGCTGCACTAATGTCTGCCACATATATTGTGCTCTGATGATAGACATAGCCCATGGCAAAGAGGCCAGTGAAGGAAAGCAAATGGACTTCTGTGGAAAATACACAGGAGACAACAGCCTCCCGCTTGTTGATTAAGTATTAGGAAAAGATCCTCCACATGGGAACTACAGACAAGCCCCAGCAGGTTCCAACATTCTTCCTATCCTTGCTGAGATTCCTAACTTTAATGTGGGTCCTTGTTCTTTGCTAAATAGACCTTTGACCTAAAAGTTACTGCTTTTATCATGTTTGAAATTATAGCTGGACAGTTTAATCACTAAAACTCCTATAATATTTTATTCATAATGCTTCAGATTTCTTTCTTTATAGATAACTATATGCCATATGTGTCGACACAATTCATCTTAAATGTGAAATCAAGTCTTTTTTTTTTTCTTCTATTGTTAAAAGCAATCATAATGGGTGGCCCAGACAGCATCTTCTAAGAAGGCTGTTTCTTGTTTGTTACGGTTGGTAAGACTACCACCCTTTCTCTGTAGGAATCAGTAATATTTAAGATGAAAGAGAATTTCCTTGTGATATACTAAATGAGAAGTCCATTTATTTACCATTTTAAAGCATTTACTTAAATAATTTTTCAACTTGAGAAGATAAGAACATTTTAAAAACAACTTTTGGATATGATACTTTTTCTTTCGTATCTTTGCTTAATTATGAATCTTGAAACACTATATAAATATGAGTTACTCTCCTTATCATTACTATCAGATATCTTTATTTCTATCCCTTCTTGTTATGATAAATGAGTATCAGTAATCATAAATGTATTGTCCATGAAGATGAAGTGTAGGGTCTCAAAATTATATCCAATATAGTTTTGGGAAAAGAGTTTCAAATCTAGTATCTTCCCCCAATTTTGTTATTACTTTGTTCTGTGACCATGGCTGAGTTACTTCAAGTTGAAAAGAATTAATTAAGTGCCTTCTATGTGCCAGCTACATTGATAGTGATTGGGAATAGGAATGTAGCAGTGAATATTGTTTTAAATTAAAGGAAAATAGATTCTACTGGTACCCTACTTAATCATTCCATGACTCTTTCCTCAGCTATAAATTGAAGAGTAAAACACTTGTCCAACCAGACTTTCTGAGAAAAGTATAAACTGCATAAATATAATTTCATACCCTTGATGGGAAATTTTGATAAAAATGGAATATGTATTCTTATGTTTTAATCATAACATGGATTGGGACAGTTTTCAAAGGCTATCTGCAAAGTAAGTATGGAAGTTCTCTTCAGATCCTCAAGACAATAAAAAGCTTTAGGCTTTGTCTAATGACAGACTGAAATCTTAGATTGTAATTGTATTAGAAGTCTTATCACCCAAAGCTTCTCCACCAGTCATTGAATTAATCTAGCCATCAAAACCTAAAAAGAACTCTACTAAGGTTTTTTTTTAAGGTTATAATATGGATCAGTATGAGGAATGCCTAATTTAAGAAACTCTGAAGTATCACAGGGCTTGATATCCTCAGAACAATGGTATCTGCAAACTCATAGGAAATTTCTGTTTGACTTGGACTTTCAAAGTTCAACCTTATCTATGACAATTTCAAACACTTTTGTAAAGTATGTGCCTCCATGTTTTATGCCTTGACATTAATTATCAGAGAATCATTGGACAAATTATCTTTATTATTACATTGGGGGAGGCCAGGTGATACATATTTGATACTTCTTCATCTTGGTCTATTGAACTGAATGCATTTTACAGTTAATAAACACTGAATATGATGGAACTTGTATAATGTTCATGAGTTTTCATAACATTTAATCATACACCTTTCAGTAAAAAGCTTTCATGTAATTGCAGTCCATTCTGAAATCTCTTCTAGAGAAGCCTATCTGCTCCCTTCTAATATCCTCCTAAAGAATAAAACAAAACAACATATGAGTGAAGAATGTTTATTGTTCAGACAGTGATATATAAATAGACAACCCATATCATTGGACAGAAAGTGAATTATATCCTGAATAAGACAAGAAGTAGAAATGAGTTCTAATTGCTGCTTAGAGGTTGCATGTTTTTACCTAATACAAAGGTCTACCTTTTTTAATACCATTGATTTTTTTTTCTGTTGCTATATGATTGTAAGTTATAGAATAGTAAAGTTCCCAAAAGAATTGAATTTGAGAACCATTGAAAGATCAGTTGATAGATTCATGATAAATGTGAACAACTTGAGACACATTATAAATGAGAAATTTTAAAAGAGAAATATAAAGAATCTTAGAAATATATGACTAGAAAAGATAATGGGTCTATCACTTGAGAGCAAGGGACAAATGATGGCTAGCCCACATACTCCATTATTGTATTTGTGATGTCAGAAATTGAAGGAAGTTCCAAACATATTGTGTTCAATAAATGGGAGTCACATAGAATGGGCAGGCAGGGATGAGTTGTAGTACATTTGTTCTCAATCTCTCAAATCTCTTTCTCATACCAATTCATTCTCCAACCATTCAGCCAACAGGGCAATTTTCCTGAAGCGTAGCTCTAAGTCAACCCCCTATCCAATTCTGTTAGCTTTAATCATCTCTCCAACTAACCCCCTGTTTTTCCTACACCACCCACTCCTTTTTCAAGCTTTCTACTACTTGAACATAGTAATCAAATAAATAACACTTATACTTTGGGAAATGACAAATGAACTCACTGCCCCCTGAAACCAACTCACTGAATAGAAATTCTCTTTCCTGATATATTTATCTATCTATCTACAAAAATAGATAGATAGATATAGATATATAGATTGTCCGAGTATATGTATATATATGTATACACACATATATATACATGTGCATGTGTTTGTGAATGTGTATCTGTGTGTGTATGTGTTCCCTTCTCTTAGAATATAATGTTCTCGAAGAAAAGTACTCACTAGCTTTTGTTATTTTATCCTTAGCAGGAAAATACAGCTATTCTAAAGCCATAAAAATAAAATGGAGAAATAAAAATAAAATAAATAAAACTAATAATTTGTGATTCTTCCTACTTGATGGCTTTTTATTATTGTTTAAATAATACTGAATTTTAAATTATGTAACCTTTGTGCCTAATATTATTTACTTAATTTGGATTGCCTAGCAGTAATTTTTATCAAATATGTAAGTAGGAGTAATATCATTCCTACCTCATTACATTTTTGATAAGATTACATAGGGTAAGATTTATTGATGAAGGTAGATTAAAAAAATGTTCCAGACCTTGAAATATGAAATTCCTTAAAGCATTCAACAAATTGATGTACTGTCAGAAGAGGAAGTAGGTTCTTCTTCATTGGAAATCTTCATGTAGATTCTGAATGACCTCTTGTTAAAGATGTAACAGTGGGGATGTTTGGGCAAGGATATGGTAGACTAAATAGCTTTATTAAGTTTGCAAATAATAAAAAACAACTGATTGACTTGTATAAATAAGATTCAAAAAAATATCCCAAGAGAAGGGGTATGGACCTAATCTAACAAGTTGAAATCTAAAAGAAATAAGTTTAATACAGGTACTGATTTAGCAAATCAATTCAATAATCACAGCATAAGAAGTATATCACCAGGATATAATTCAATTATGGGTTTTAATGGTCCATAAGCTCAATGATCCCCCATTATATATGGCTCATAGTGGATGCTTAATAAATACTTGTTGAAAAAACAAAACAAATTATATTCTCTAGTTTGTGAAAATGTCCCTCTTAAAACATTATTTCCAGTAATGAACATGATACTTCAGATGACAGTATACAATACATGTTAAGGGCTGAGAATAAAAAGAAAAATCAAAACAATCCCTCTATACTTGGAGCTTATATTCAATGGGAGAGGATATGTAACATGCACCAAATGTAAATGTATATGTATATGTATGTATGTATGTCTGTGTGTCTGTGTATCTGTATGTTTGTGTGTATGTATTGTTTATAGGGAAAGGATACTAGAAACCAGGTAAATGTAGTCGGGGAAGGCTATTTACATAAGGAAATACTTAATTCTAATTTTGAAGAAAACTAGATATTCTAGGGAAGGGACAAAATTTTTGCTGAGGCAGAAAGGCAGGTAATAGAGTGCAGTAAATCCAAAAAGGTTTTCTGGACATTGTGAAGGACTTTGAAAGCCAGACAGACGATTTTTAATTTAGAAGGAGCCATTTGAGCTGCTGAACTCAAACTAAAGGGATGAAAGAAATAGATAAAATGTAGTGAAATGATCAGACTTGTGTGTCCTTGTGTTAGGAGTATCAAAGTGGCAGCTACATGTACTAAGGATTGGGTGAAAAGAGAATGGATGTTGGGAAACTAATTAAAATGTTTTTGTAGTGGTCCTGGTGAGAGATGATAAGTGCTTTAACAAAGGCAAAGGCTGTATAAATTGAGAAAGGAAAATGGATACAAATTATGTTGTGTATGTAGTATCAAATCCAAAAGAAGGTAACCAAGATAAAGTACTTCAAAAATAATTATATGAGAAACATCTATAGAAAGTAGAAATATGTAACCTTGAACAGGAGATACTTAAGGAAACAGTATAAGAAACTTAAGGAAACTACCTTCCCGTATTTGAAGTATCAACAGATAAAAGGAAAATTAGATTTATCTATATATTTCAGTGGGAAATCATTAAAGATTGTAGGCAGAAGATAGAGGGGAACAAATGAGGAATTATTTTTTAACAAAGCTATACACTAAAGGAGTGGACTTATTCCATACTGGTTATGCTACCAGTTACGAGATGTATTACAAAATCTGGAAAAAGCATGATCTATTAGGAAAAGGATTTCCATGTGGTATAGGAAATTAGATTAGATGAGCTTTGAAGTCTCTTGAATATCTAAGATTATATGATACTTTTGCTCATAAACAACCAAAAAATCAACTTTAAATTTGTCATAAGAGAATTGTACCCATTGTATCAAGCCTTATTCTTAGATCCACAATTTCGAAAAAAGGCTTATTTGAATCATATAAAAACCCTTAATCTCATTCTGTTACTAAAATTGAATAAAGCTTTCCATTCCTTTTCTGTTCTACATACTCTGTGTTAGGAGCACAAATAGCTGGCATCATAAACAAAAGCTAGCATAATTGCGACCTTTGTGCTTGAATAATAGAACCAATGACAAGGTAAAGACATCTGAAAACTCTTATGGTGTGATACTTGAGACTGCATAACCACTGTGGTCATGTCCATGCTCTTGAGAGTTTTCTAAGCATCTAGTTGTTCAATTGTGTATTGAAATTTACTAATGCTAAAGACCCTACTCTACCAAATACATGAAATGATATTTGTTTTTTTCTGATTTGAGTAATGCATAGATTAACTATTTTTAAATTAAGAGAATATTACTATCCTCTGTAGAAATAATTTATTGTTCTGTGTTTGATTTTTAAAATTTTGCTGTGCTGTTAACACCTACTAGATAAAGTGTTTTTTTGGTCATAATAATTTGTTCCAATCAGTTTCATCCTGCTGGGATTCTCTTCTTTTTCCATTTTCTTTTTCAATCCTTAATTGTCACTGCTCTTAGAAAAGCTTTAACACATGTAAGTAATTGCCACAAAGTAACACAGAATTTTGGTACACTGTTTGAAAGTTATCATAGCTTTGATGCAGATCATTGATTTAAAGTCCCTTTTAGGATTTTAGTTCAAGTATATATGAAGAGATTGTGTAAAATAATCTAAGCACCAAATCAGTAACATGTTATATATCTCCTGTCCATATATTATTATCAATGCCAATGATTGTCTCTGGCTAATTTAAATCTTACTTTAGACAAATAAGGAACATTAAAAAATACTATAATTTAAAGGAAAACTTAATATTATATAAGATTTTTCCAGTGTGTGAGTGTCTACTACAAAGTATACTCTCCCTGGAAAGAAGACACTTTTGAAAGTTGTATTAATGCTATCATGCCACTGGGGGACCGTTTAATAAATAAGTATTTCACCATTCTAAGTGATATCCCAGTGAAATCTATAGTCAGCCAACAAATGTGTATCACATGCTAATGCAGAGTCATGGAAGTACCTTTGAGTCTGTCTGGCTACTTGGGTATCATTTTGGTATGGTAAAGCATAATTTACTCAGGAATTCCTCAGTGATCTATAGTTTCACAAATAGTTTTCAAAATCAACTACTGGCCTTTATTCCAAAAAGAGTAAGCTGCCATGGGGGTGGCAGAAGGAATAATTTAAAAGTATACTTTTAATATTCATACAATAGTTAAATAAATTAAATAGTGTGTAATGGTTAAAAGTAACAAACCAGTGTTGCATTGAAATTCTGATCCTTTTATAGGAAATGCTGATTTACACAGTCATTTCAAAATTTTTTCTGTGTAAAAGATAATTCTTTCATATTTAAAATCATTATTAGCTATGGAAATAGAATAAACAAAAACAAATCTCCATATGCCCATTCTAAAAATGATTTTAAAGGCATAGCCATTGCTTGTTAACATGAAAAAAATTGTTAATTGAGATTGGAATGGTTTTGCTATACAAATATGCTAAGTATACTTATTTGCTAAGTTAGATGCACAAAATTTTTTTTTATTTACTTGGCACAAAAAGGTTACATCTTTGCCCAAGTAGCTAGTAGTATTAAAATGTTAAACCAGGAATACAACATTTGAGTCAGTGTGACCATTCACATAATTTCTCAATATGAATTAGATTTACTGTTGAATTAGCAAAATGTAACTTTAAAATTTGGATAGATTCATGATTTTAGAGGTGCTAATTGGATGTAATACATAATTTGACAAAAGAATATTGCATTAACATGAAAGAAAATCTTTAAAATATTTTATCTCAGTATATTTGATATAATCATAATGAATTGTTGTTGAAAAGTATTTGAGAACAATAAGATAATATATTTTTCATTTAAAAAAATCTTCTATGGTGACTTTTTCAAGGTTTATTTTATGCATCCATCAAATACATTTTATTGACAAGTTCTTAAGAGTAGGAACTTTGTACTGTGATTTTTATGCATTGCTATAGTAGTCATTGAAGTAATCTGTAATTGATTGATCATTGGTAGCAAGTCCTGGCCAAAGTTTTTTATGAGTCTATATGTATAATAAATCTATCTCAGGACTTTAATTTATATATATTTGTAATTGTATATTAGTATATTTACTAATTAACATAAGAGAATATTATAAAAGATATATGTATACATATAGTCATTGGGATTTTCTAAAATAAAGGAAATAAATGCAACTAAGTATTATTTTTAAAAGGGAAAAAACTCATTGTATGATGGTTTAGAACTAAAATTTTATTGTCTTTGTTTATATAAATTTCAGATGAATCAGGAAATTCTTTGGTTTCAAATTCTAATAATTTTAGACTTATAAGATTATGGATTTGGAACAAAAAGGAATCAAAGAAATCTTTATTCTTAATATTTTAGATCTTAATAATGAACTAAACATTTAAAATGAATCTTTAACCAAAATAAGGTTAATACATAAAACTGTTAGAATATCACAGCATATGCAACCATACCACAGAACAGTCCTGAGAGAGTAAATGCTCTGGAAATTTTTAGTAACCATGATTTCTTTAATATATTTTGTTCCAGGTAGCAGTTTTACAACATCATCAGGACTATAGTAACCATGATTTCTTTACTATATTTTGTTCCAGGTAGCAGTTTTACAACATCATCAGGACTATACACAGGAAATAATTCACTCACAAATTCTTCTGGATTTAATAGCTCACAGCAGGTAAATTTGTAAAATCAAAATGTGGGGAAAAATTTGGAATATATAAAATAGGTAACAGATCCTTTTTTCCTAGTGTCAAGTCTCATTTTAATAGATTTTTCCCCAATTTCTTTAAATTTTTATCTTTACCTTAAAATATTTATTAATATAATTGTGTATTCTTTTAGTGACTGGTTTAATTTTTGCTAGTAATATGTATTGTGGATGGAAAAGAGTAAAAAACATTCCCAGTCTTACATAAGAGTTATGTTTACAAGAATAAACAGATCAGCCTGTGTTTATTTTGTTTGCCCTACTATGAGAAAACAATGAAATATAAACATGAATTTGCTGTTATGATTTAGAAGATTTAATGCAATATTTTGGCAGAATCCTCTTATGTTGCCTTTTGGTTTCATAGGAATATGCATCTTATACCAGCTTTGGTCAGGGTCAATATGCACAGTATTATAACAGCTCACCATACCCATCCCATTACATGACAAGCAGCAACACCAGTCCTACAACACCTTCTACAAATGCAACATACCAGCTTCAAGAACCACCATCTGGCATCACCAGTCAAGCAGTTACAGATCCCACTGCAGGTAATTACCAGAATTTTGTTACTCCTTGGGCCATATTTTTGCTGGTTATATGTATTTCAATGGTTAGTGCGGTTTTGGCAAAATATGGGGATGTGGTTGGTCAACATGAAGTTGTATTGTGCTCTTTTACAGATTTTATTTTTATTTTTTAATTTAAAGTAATTTTAAAGTTAAAATATAGGAAATAATAATTTGTAATGATTATAATATTATGGTATTATTGTTATAAATAATTGTGAATTTTTACATAAAAATTTTAAAAGATATAATACCCATGATGAGTAATGATAAACAATAACATAATATCATTGCTTAGGCATAGTAAAAATATATTAATAATATTCATAGATATAATTCTATATATTATATATTTTACATATAATAAATAGAATTCTATATATTATATATTTTACATATAATATATAGAATTCTATAATTCTATACAGTGTATCCTGTATAATATATAAAATTCTTTATAAAAGCATTCTTTACATACTATTTAGAATTCTATATGTTATATTCTTTATGTGTATTAGTATTCTGCAATTTTCTTTTGTTTCAGAGGAAGCAAAAACTTTAGAGAGCAGGTGCCATAGAAAAGTTCAGTTTTAGAGTCCATATGATAGATGGGACTTATGACATCAACGAGACTTGATGTAAAGCATCATCGACTTAGAGCAAGAAAAGACCTTAGAGATAATCTGATACAAACTTTTCATTTTATAGATGAAGAAAATTAATCCAAAGGTCATATCACTAATAAGTAACAGAACTGGGATTTGAACTCACACCCTCTTAACTCTTAACCTCATGGTATTTCCATTCCACCAGACTCAGTGACCTCAGATCCCTTCCAATTCCAAGTCTATGATTTATTGCTAGTAAGGCAATCAATCAAATATGTTCATTGTTCAGTAGACAAAGTAACTGCTGTAGTAATGTTGGCCAATATAATGCTTTTTCCTATGTTAGAAAAGGGAACACCATCTTTAAAGGTACAAGAACACCTATGCTTTTTCACCTTTTTGGTGAAAGCTCTTGCCCAGTGAGAGCGAATGGTCCTTAAAATAAGACTACAAAAACAAATTCCACATATGTGTGTGTGTGTGTGTGTGTGTGTGTGTGTGTGTGTGTGTGTGTATTACTGTGGTACATGGTGTGGAATCTGGTTGGCTAAAAATCAATGACAGACACCTATAATTTAATTATGGTTTTTTTTTCAAACTTTGGGAGTTTTGATGTCTTTTTTAAAACAAATTAGTAATTTGTTCTTAAAACAGTAGCACTTTGCTGCTCTCTGCTAAACTTAGAGTCTATAGGTTAGTAGATAAAACATTGTTATTGAAACCAGGAAGACCCTGGTTCAAGTTCCACCCCTGACCTAGAAATTCTCTTTATTAGTGAAATCCCAGAACCAATGCCTATCTTTTATATACCAAAATAGGAAAATTGAATAGATCTCTACAAAAACCCTTCTCACAACCTCTACATGTAGACATACACACACACGCACATGCACACACACACACACACACACACACACAGGATATTCTAATGATTTTTTTCAAACGAAAATATAGTTTTTAAAAATCTGTTTGCTGCATGAAACTTTCATTTATAATTGTTTTAATATATTTAAAACTGTCTTCCATGCATTCTAAGTATAGCTATTATAAAGAATGTGTTCATAGTTAAATGCTGAAATCAGTGTTCTTCTTTGAATGTGCATATGTAATCCATTAAGAGTAACATAAGTAGATTTTAAAAGTCTAGACCGAAATACATCATTGATCTATTTCAAGAATAGTGATCTTACAAAAAATTCTTTAATAATATTTTCAGTGATGTATTAAATATCATTTAAAAATCATATCACTTAGAAACATATAAGAAACCATAGCCAGTACTAACTTTCTACCCGAATTTTAGTGAATCTTCTCATTTAAAAGACTATACAAAGCCTTCTTTGTTTAAGCATTGATCCTTATCTGATATTAAACAACTACTAAAAGAAGCCCTGTGTGGTCTTTCATAGGATTTTCCCTTCAATTCTAAATTAATTCAGTGAGTTGCATATATGTCTGAAGCCTCATTTTGTAAAATAATTAGAGCAGATTTTTTCAAAAGTTCTTTTGCTGCTACTTTCTAAATCCTTCATTTTAGGATTCAGTCCTAAACCACTTGATTTAAAAAAAACATAATTTGAAGATGTGTGATTAATATCATTAATTACAAAAAAATTGTAGAATTGAAAGGGCATTTCATTGATAATCTGCTTTGAATCATTCTACAAATGGAAAAAGTGAGATCCAGAGAAATGAAATGGGAGTCACTAGCTATCATAGTTTTCTTCTTAAATATTATTAAAGAAAATATTTGATGCTTTTAAGTAAGGTGAAAAGACAAAAGCACAAAAATAGCTAAGGAAGATAGCAGGGAACAGTGGATTGGACTAGATGGTTTTTGAGACCTCTTTCAGCTTTAAACTGTAATGTTATTAATTTTAGTCTTCTCAGTATATAGTACAACTCACAACCATAAGCAGTCTTTGAAAGATTTTTCTTTTGAGGGCTTTGGGATTTCATTGTTTTGTGGAATTCTCAGTGAGAAAACTCCCACTGCCAGTGGAAATTGGTATCTGTTCTTTATTCTTTTTTTTTTTTTCCTTGCTGACGTAATTGGGGTAAAATGACTTGCCTAGGGTCATATAGCAAGAAAGTGTTGTGTCTGAGGCTAGATTTGAACTCAGGTCCTCCTGACTTTAGGGCTGGTACTCTATCTACTGTACTCTAGCTGCCCCTTTGATATCTGTTCTTTAACTACTATTCATAGAGATTTGTCTCTTAGACACAGAAAAATTAAATGACTTGCACAGCATCACACAGCCCGGATTTGAACAGAGGCCCGGGGGCCAGTCTTCGATCTACTATACTATTCTGCTTCTCTCTTGAAAAAAATGTTGGTATTGAAAAGATGGACATTTGCTTTAGAGAGAAGCTTTGTGAAATTTAAAATAATTTTACAATTCTCTGAAGGCAATTCTCTGTGGACTATTGTGGGGAAATGGTCGTAAAGCATATTCTATTTTTTCTCTCTCTTCAACTTCTCTTCTCTCTCCTCTCTCTTCTGTTCCTTTTTTCCTTCCTATTTCTTCATCCTCTCCCCTACATCAAATGACAGATTGAAGAAAGCACCAACTTTTAAAGAATTACGTGTCTTAATTTTTTTAATGCAAGTATTTTACCTAATTTTAAATATCCTTCTGAAATGCTTAATCCTTTTTACAGGAGAAGTGGACCACTTCTTTTATCCCTTCAAAATATGTAGAGATGAAAAAATAAGAAAAATTGGATTTTAAGATGTTTTCCTTTTGTGATGAGATTTGAACCAGTACATTAGAATATCATTCCTTAGCCACTGAAGTGTAAACAGCCTGTTGTTACCTTGCACTGAACCCTTAAAGCTTAAGGCATATCATTACCGAAGTAACCTAATATTTTTCAGTGAATCAAAATATTTTAACCATTTAGATAGAAAGAACATAGTCATAAAAAGGATATTTTTTAAAAGCTTTTTTTCCCTGAAAAGTCAACTAAATGTCCTCCCTCATGTTTATCCTTATGTTATATATAGAAAGTATACATAAATTAATAGCTAAATTATGTGCTTATACTGGGCATCTAGGTGGTATAGTAGATAGGGTTCTAGGCCTAGAGTCAGGAGACCTGAGTTCAAATGTGGCTTCAGACATGTACTAGCTATGTGATCCTGGATCAATCATTTAATCTGTTTGCCTCAGTTTCCTCATGTGTTAGAGAAGGAAGTGATAAAGTACTCCGATATCTTTGCCAAGAAAACCCAAAAAAGGTTTCCAAAGAGTGGGACATGATTGAAAAATAACTAAACAACAAATGTTTTAAAAAATTAAAGAACCAGATTTTACTATATACAAATTTATTCATTATCCTGCAAATTTACATACCATACATGATTTAATATATACAACTGCAACTATAATTACTTTTATGATTTGTTATTTCAGTAGTATTAACACTATAGGTGTTAAAAGGTTTCTTTACCTAAAAACTATTGCAGGATCCTAATTTGCTTAAGTTTCATATGTCTGACATATACAGTCAATTCTCAATAAACAAAATAATTTAAAACTTTGGTGCTCTAAAAATAAAATGACATATATATGTGTGTGTGTGTACATATATATGTATGTATATATATATATATATATATATAAATTAATCTTTGAATTGAACAAAAAACATGTTATCTTTTTCTTAATGTTAGCATCAATTTTGAAATGTAAAAAAGTAGCAATCATTCCTTTTTCCTACATAATGAAGGAAATACACATTGATTACAAATTGAACAAGAAACTACTGAACCATGTTAAAAAAAAAAAGTTGTGTTTAATGCAAAAATGTGATAATAAAATAGACATGAGTAGAATACAATGATTGCCTATATATGCTTAACTGGTTAAGGTGGTGTATAATAAAATTTTGCTAATATTGAATTTCAAATGAGAGGAAAAATCAGCATAAGAGGGAATTCAATATGCATGGGAAACCATTTACTCCTTCAATTTCTTTGATCCCTGCCAAGGCATTAGAGAGTAAAGCAAAGCCTCACAACAACACTGAAACATTCTTGTGCAGAGTTCCATGAGAACATTAGACTCTCAAAGGAATTTAGTAAGAGAGGGTTAAAAACTAGGTAGCTGTCTTTGCTAATAGAATGGTATATGCTGGAAACTGAGGCCATATCTACCAAACATTAACTGTGGCAAAAGTCCAAACATTTCAAAAGCATGCATATTGACTTGGTTTTTGTTGAGTGAAATTTTTTCAAAATGTTTAGTCCATACTTGCATATTTTTACAGATGGGCCTGCAACCAGTCCATCCATGGAAACATTTGCAAAACTGCAATTTGTTAAGCTCAAAAACAAACCATTTCACTGTAAAAAAAATGAAACAAACACTTTGGAAACATTTGTCAGCAAAATAAATATTTGTAGCTAAAATAACTGAGCTGGTAGGATGTGAGAAAACAAAACAGATGTTTGTTTTTTGCTGTTGTTGTTGGAGTGAGGTTTTTAAAGCATTCATTTTATTTTTCCAATGGAAATGTAGCTTTGCAAGTGAAATTTTCATAAGTCAGTGAAATCAAATTTACCCTTTATTTTCCATTGATGAGGAAATTTAACTTTAAAAAGGATTTGATAGCTGTTAATTTGAGGCATGGAAAGTGAAAACTTTTACACTTAAATGATCATTTTGTCTACATGAAGCCCAAATAACTAAATTAAATTTGCTTTTAACTGATTAGCCAGCTATTTTGAAGACATTTTCAGTGATTCAAATGTATATAGACTCTGATATACAAAAAAACTTCACTTCCAACAAGGCATATAGAATTTTCTTCAATGTTTGATTAGTTTTAGTATCTAAAAAGATATAATTTGTTGAGTATTATAAAGGACCCCTACAAATTAGTTTTTAAGAGTTTGAGAGTATAATTTCAGATTTCTTTTTACTCTGTCACTTCCAAGACTATACAAGGAAAGAATGAAAGAATATTTACAATTCTCTCTTGTACTTCATATCACTTATTTTGCATAGGATTGTAGTTGATCAGTGAGAAGATGTATTTAGAATAAAGAAAAACTGATAGGCTGATGGGATATAGATTTAACAATGACAAGAAATGTTTTAAACAAAACGTTTCTGGTTGAGTGAAGTTTCATGTAAAAATAGCAATGGAAATTCAGGACAAAGAATTGTAAAATAAAGTATACTTGTTGAAATGAATAATAAAATTTAGAAATAAAGATGAAATGTAAGTCATGTATTTTAGAGATTCCTCAAATTAAAATTACCAAGCTTACAGGCGACAGGTAGATTAGGTAAATATATATGTAGTTTATCATACTTTCCTCTCATTCATCATAAAGCCCAAGGTCCAGACTACAACCACCTGCCCTGGAGCAGAATGGAAAACTGATTATCTTAAGTCACTCTTCCAGTACTGACTCCTTTTTTCTTTCCAGAAGAATCATGCACATACCATGTTCCTCACTTTTCTCTCTCATCACTTTTAGCTCATGGCAGCTAAAATTCTAAAATTACTCCAAGGAAAACTACAAGTCTCTAAGTGAAATCAGGCTTTTTCTTTATAAAAAGGACACATCTATAGCCAAAAAAAACTTTTAAAGTACTTAGAAGTTCAGTTCAGAATTTCTATCTACTTCTTTACCTGCTAATGGAAATCACTTTTTCAAACATGCAGTATTTCAATTAAACTAACAGTTAAATATGCTTATATGAGTTAGCTTTGGAAGTTAACCCCATTTAGGAAATTGTCATGTTTCCCCATAGCTGTAATGCTGTGGGGAAATGAATTATGATTTCCAGGAGAACAACTTAACAAATGAACTTTTGAAACAAGTCATATACAACTTGGACTCTTTATGCCTTTATATGATAAGTTTAAATTGCATGTCCTTAAGAATAGGAACTCTTTGAATTCTAAAGTTAAAAGGAGCTTAAAGGTGTCTAACCCAACAGCTTTTTTGGGAGGAGGAAAAAATTTGTATGGAGAAGAGTGATTCACCTAATTTCATAGAACTAGCATAGAAGTTTTGTGAATATTCATCTCTTTGTGATGTCATCTCTTTTATTGGATGTTTTCCAAAAGGGGATTTGAAAATCTCCCAAATTGCATTTTTCCAAATGGTAGAAATTAGCAAGTATGAAGTAATGTTTGAAAAGATATTAATTCCTAAATAGTGAATACAATGTACTGTGGAGTGGATAGAAGCAGTCGAGTCCATTAGTAAGTATGCCTTAATCAAATGACCAGACCTAAAAATGAGAATTCCCATCTCTTGTCACTTTTAAAAGAGTTGTAAAAAGAAGGTCACTCTAATGTATAAATTATTCTGAAAAACAATTGGGAATTATTATAAGCAAGGTGATCAAAAAAAAAAAGGCCCAAGAAATGCCACTGCTAGACATATGTTATAAGGAGTTGAGTGATAAAAAGAAAAGACTCATATAAACCAAAATATTCATAGGATAATGGCAGAGAAGTAGAAACAAAGTAGATAACTAATCAATTGATGAAAGACTAAAGAAGTAGTGATATATAAATATAATAAAATATTGCTGCTCTGTTAAGAGTTTATTAGTATAAGGATATGAATACCCATAATACAGTTTATGGGAACTCATAAATCAACACAAACAAAAACAGGCTGATAGTACACAAAATTATTATAACAGCATAAATGTAAATATTCACCACTAACAAAATAAAACACTGGTTTCTCTGGAATTACAAAAAAATTGGTTTTTAAAAAGCAAATAATGTACACCTCTCTACTTTTTTCTGAAGAAGATGCAAAATGTGTGATATGTATCAGGTTTCATTATTGGGTTGGTTTTGCTTCACATGAAAAAAAATTACTTTGTAAGAAAGTATAGCTTTCTCCATGGAAAAGAAGGGAGGAATGTTTTGGGAAATGTTGGTGATCAAAAACCAAAAAAATGAAATTTTTAAAAAATCTGTTGAGATAGACCAAAGAACATTTTATCAATGTATCTAGTAGTGAATGGACCGTGAGTAGATATATTTCAGTAAGAGATAAAAATGGAGTCAGTGATTTCATTCTATTGAGGAAATTCTTTCCACCAATGCATATTGGTACTTGCCCTACTACTAATAACTTTATAGAATTTACCAGAGTTAGGTTCACAGAGCCAGTATCTTGTCAGAAGTGAGATTTGTACCCAGTTATTTCTAGCTTCAAGAGTGGCCTTTTCTCCATTATTCTCTCTATTGTCCATATACCAAAGCCGATTATCAAATTCTATTTCTTTGGAACCAGTTCTTTCAATTCAATGTCATCAATATTTATTGACCAATCATAAATTGACATAGCTTGCCATACACTAGTGATGTGATATTGCCTGCAGAGAATGTGAGTTGAGGACAGAGCTTAAAAGTTGTCCCCTGACATTCTTGTTCAAACATTTATATTCTATGATTTCTATCACAACACTAACTTTAAATTGTCATTTCAGTCAGTATTCTCCCACTTAGATATCACATCCTTCAAGTTATTTCTCTAATTCTCTGCATCTCTAGAAAAGCAAACTATCTTCCCTTCTTTAGTCTGGGTAGGATCTACATTGATGTCTAGGACCAATTTTTATTTTCTTATCTATCCTTATCTCCTTGCTCTATGTGATTTCGTCATATGATCTAATGATTACAGAATTTTCTGTGGAACTTTTCCCCCATCTAGTCAGTTAGCATTTATTAAATTATATGTGAATTGCCTAACTACATTGTTCACTTGCTAAACTCCAGGCACAATAACTCGGCACTTTCCACCTAGGCTCTTGCAAGTATCTCTTGTGATCCATCTGCCCAATTAACTTTCCCCTGTTGTTCTCTACTGATTTTCATGTATCTATTGAAGACTACTAATTACTAGTTTTGTTTTCAGTAAAAAATAAAGCATGCTTCATTCGAAATTTCTTGGTTAGTCATTCTCTTAAATTCAATGTTCTACTATATATTTTTAAATCTACATGTCTAAGAGATCAGAAAGAACAGCTTTTTTTCCACATTTGATTTTGCTGTTAGTAAAATTGAGTAGTAACTTTCAAATTATTTATGTAATTAGCAAACATTTATTAAATGCCTATTCTGTGCTTTGCACTGGGGATCCAAGTAAAAAAAAAATAAGTGAGACAGTGACTACCCTCAGGAAACTTACATTCTAACAGGGTGGTAAAACATGGTCAAAGATGAATGTATATAAGGCATATAGGAAATGGAAACTAGATCTGAGATTTTATTTATATGGGGAATTCCTAGGAAATTTTCTCTACCAATATAGGTAGCATCTTCACTTCATTTTTCTAGTCTTAGATCATTATTTAAAGCATTGAGAACTTAAACAAACTAAAGCTAGACTCAGTCAGCCAGGAGGACATGGCAAAGGCAGAATTTATAGCTTGGTCTTCTTGGCTTTGCAGCTGACTTTAGATTCACTATGTTGTACCATTCATACATAATATCTACATAGTGATTGAGGTACCTCACACTCTTGCCACTCCAGTCCACACTTGTCAGAGATGCCAAAAGGATTTTTCCCAAGTACATTTCTGACAATGACCTTTTCAGTGATTTCCTACTTATCATAGGATAAACTATAAATTAATTTTTCTCTTCCTTTTTTAGGATTTTTACAACTTGGACCCAAACTAGTTTTCCAACCTCATTATTAATTACTGTTTTTTGTGCACTCTATGATTCAACAAAATTTCTTGACTCTCTTTCTCATATAACATTCCATTCCTAGTTCTATATTTTTGCGCTGGCCATTCCTCCATCCTGCAATGCACCCTTTTCTCATCTCACTCTCAAAGAATCCCTCTTTTCCTTCCAACATGTAGAATAAGCTTAACCGTATACATGGAACATTTCTCTAATCTTTCCCTCCAACTGCTAATACCATATCTCCCTTGTTGTCATTCAGTGGTTTCAGTGACATTTGATTCTTTATGATCTCATTTTTCTTAGCAAAAATACTAAAGTGGTATGCTATATCATTCCCCAGCTCATTTTATGGAGGATGAAACTGAAGCAATCAAGGTTAAGTGACTTGCCCAGTCACTTAACTGCCCAGGCACTAGTAACTGTTTGAATCCAAATTTGAACCCAGATCTTTCTAATTTCAGACTCAGCACTCTTCTCAGCACCACCTAACTGTACTTGTCTCCCTAACTACCTTTTATCTATCTTATAAGCATTTATTCTCTTTACATTTATTTAGTGTGTACTAATTCATATGCTTCTTTTCATCTCCATTAAAATGTAAAGTCTTTGGTGGCAGCAATTTTTCTCTTTTTTTTTCTTTTGTTGTTGTGGTTGCTGTTGGTATTCTCTCTCCATTTCCTAATAGAATAACCTTTTTAGATGCTTAATAAATGCTTCTTGATTGATTAATGGAATGCAAGTCGAATATATTTACTGAATCCCATTTTTAGTATTATGCTTAACACTGGGGATACTGTAAAAGAGACACTCCTCCTCAATCAAGTGCCAATCTTACTGGGCAGAAAGAAGTAACACATGAAGCAATTTGAAAACAAAGCTAGCCTATATATGTAATGAAGTACTAAATTTCATGGCATAAATAAGTTTATAAATTGAGAAATACAGTGGGTTTATTGTATAGCATACTAGAAAATATAATTTTAGGCATTCAAATACTCTGATGAAAACTATCAAGATAATAAAATTGTCAGTTTGCAAACAAATAGAATGAAATAAAATAATAAAGTACTGTCTTAGAATCTTTTATTACCTCAGTTTCATCAATCAACAAGCATTTATTAAGCTCGTATTATGTACCAGATATTGTTTAATTATGATAACATGAATTATGATTATTCTGCACATGAATGTGTATCAGTTCTAGATAATAGAAACTCGTAACATTATTGATATCATACTCTCTACTAGAACTTTTACAGATCGAACCTTGCTGTCTTATCTTACATTATTATTATCCATGGCATTCTATAAGGCTTTTGTAGAAAACCTACCAAATATGCTAGAGATTCTCCTTTATGTTTTAAAATGTTTCATGGGTATTTATGCAACATTTTAACTGTCACCCACTTGCATGATGAGTTTACTTCTTTTCTAGTCATGTTGTCCTTGAATCAATTTTAATGCTAATTCTTTTACACATGTAATTATCAATAATATTTCATCCCTTTACATTCACCATGCCTTATTGGAACTTCTGAAATTCTTTTGCTTTTTTGTTTCATTCAATGTTAATTTCAGCACTTGCAATTCTGATTCTTCTGAAACTGTAATGTTTTATGTTTTTTTGTATATATATATATTAGTCTTAGTATCAGATAGTATCTCCGTATCTTTGAAAACATTATGCACTTTCCCAGATGTGATCTAGCCCATGTTCTTCCTGCTATTTTAGGTCTTGCTCATTGGTACAATTATCCAAGGTACAATTATTGATGGATTAATTCAGCAGGGCATTTATACAACTTCTTGTCACTGTAGGGGAGCAAAGTTTGTTATTTGCTTGGTTTTTTTTCTTTTATGAGGCTAGTCCATTCTCTTCTGAGTAGACAGGGATTTGATTGAAAAGATTTTGTAATATCCCTGGGTTTGAAGGAATCCAACAAAGCTAGGAGGTAAAAGGGTAGTCAGTGAAAATATCTGGTGTCAAGAGATAGAATGTCTTGTTCAAAAAACTTCAAGGAGGCTAGTGTCACTGAATTGCAAGGTAAATGGAGCAGGGGGAATAAGGTATAAGAACTCTAGAAAGAGAATGCGCAGGTTATAAGGGTTTTACATACCAGAGGACTTTATATTTGTTTTGGAGGTGATAGTCACTTGAAGGTTAAGCCACTTAATCTTAGTTTCTTCATATGTACAAGAGATAATGATGGTACCTATCTCACACAGTTGTTCTGAAGATCAAATGAGACAATATTTATAAAATTTTCTAAATTTTAAAACACTATATAAATGCTAGCTACTTATTAATGATTAATTATTGAACCATATATTTATGCTTCCCTCAAAGAAAATTGTATTATCTTTTGATAATATTTCAATATCTTCTTGGAAAACATCTTATAAGATTATGTTTTGCTTGTCCAAATGAAGTGCTTTTTAAAAATCAACAGCAAAATAAACTACACTACTCTTATATTATCTATATTATTCAATCAATTGTGTGATTTTGAAAATATTGTCCATTGGGTAGTATAATACCAAGTAATAACAATCACACAACACTATTATCATGTATTTGTATCATAGTTTCCTTTTAAAAATACTTTAATGTGCAATATTTCACAATGTAATATTTGGCATTTATATAGCGCTTTAAAGTTTGCAAAGCTGTTTACATATTTTAATTCATTTAAACATCACAACAAACCCATGAGGTGTAAATGTTATTATGTTATTAGTGCCACCTTACTGGAAAACTGAGGTTAAAAACAAATGAAGTGATTTGTGCAGGGTCACATAGCCAGAGAATATCTGAAATCGCATTCAAACTTTGGTCGTCCTTATTCAAAATCCTGTGCTCTCTATATTGTAGTGCAATAGACCTGTAAAATCAACAGAGAATTTTTTTCTCTTATAGATGAGGGAAATGACTCTTAGAAAAGATCACTTATTTACTCAATACAACTAGTAACCTTTATACTCAAATCTTTTTAAACCAACTTCCACCCCAAAACTTCCTGGTTATATGATAACTCACCTTTCTCATCCTCAGTTTCCTTATTTGTGAAAACATAGACAATGGGGAAGAAAGAGAGAACAACAGTTTATATTCTGGATACTCTGCTAAGTGCTTTACAAATACTATCTCTTTTGATCCTCACAATCTACCTACTGACCTGGTAAGTAGGGTTATTATTTTCCCCATTTTACAGTGGAGGAAAACAACACAAATGGAAGTTAAATGGCTTACATTATTAGTAAGCATTTGAGGCCAAATGTGAATTAAAATAATTCTGACCCCAGATTCAATATTCTACCTATTGTGCAGCTAACTGCCATATATGGACTAGCTGCATCAGGTTGATGTATACTCAAAAAAGATATTATATGTAGAGCACTTTAAAAATTTTAAAAATATCAGTTGTAAGTGGATAGAGGATAGGATAGGGCAACCACTCCAGTTCTAATTGTTCCATCACACATTATAAGTAAATGTTGTTTGATAATCAATAGATAGTGTCACATTAGGGTAGATGTTAAGTGGACATGGAGGTAGAAATTCAGAACAGAGAATTGCTGAGAAAAACAATAAAATTAAGAAATAAGGAGATTTTTTCTCAAAGTTTATGGGAACATCTTGTGTTCTGTGTTGGCTAGAAGGCTGTTGTAGGGCATGACTTTTTCCCAAAAAATATTTGAAGGGTTGTCATGTAGTAAAATGAAATGATTAATTCTGCTTGACCCCAGAGGACAGAATTAAGAAAAATAAAAATAATAAAAAATATAAGGAAAAACTTTCTTAGAATTATAGTTATCCTTAGGTGGAATAGATCCTGTGTGGAGTAGTGAGTTCCTCTTTAATCAAGTGTTCAAACAAGATTGGACAATGACTTGTTGGATATTTTGTAGAAAGAAATTCTTGTTCTCTTATGGGTTGGATTAGATAATCTCTAGAATCAATGACTAACCAAGTCATTGAATTCAACAGTTTATAGAATGTTCTATAACCCTAGTCCTTTCCATAATGAAGGAAAAGTAATATGTTCTTATATCTCTTCTTTGGAACCACATTTAGTAAATAGCAATATTTTTATTAGCTAAAATATCTCACTGACATTTCATACTCATCCCTTGCTGTGGTATAACAATTACTCTGGATTTTCAAAAGCTATATCAATAAAGGTCAAAGTTGTGTCAGATGCTAGAGAAGTAGAATGGCATGATGATATAGGCAGGATAATAACCAAGTACTATTCTTATTTCCACTACTCTCCCTCCCCCAAGTGTAGTTGTTGAATCACTTAATCATGTCCTACTCTTTGTGACCCCATTTGGAGTTTTCTTTGCAAATATACTGGAATGGTTTGTTACTTTCTTCTCCTCATTTTACAGATAAGGAAACTGAGACAAACATGGTTAAGTGACTAGACAAACATCTAGTAAGTGTGTGAGGCCAGATTTTAACTTAAGAAGATGAGTTTTTCTAATTCCAGGCCCAGCATGCTATCCACTGTATTATCTATGGCCCAGTTGTACTGATCCCCTTTAGTTTGGGAAGCATTATTGTAATGATTAGAGTAATATATTTATCTCTTAATGGAATGCATTTTTAGTTCTAGCTGTATGTGACATTTCTAAGGTTTAAACTACAAGTGTTCATTAAACACTCATTCAAAGAATATTTTTAAGAACTATGTACAATGTATAGTACTAGGTACTAGGAGAAATGTCTAAATAAATGAAACGTGGTCCCTTCCCTTAAAAGGCCTTACAATCTACTAAAGAGAAAAATTCCTCATAAACAATGCTTTATTGGCCATAACTTCCTTGAAATCATTTTTCTAAAGCAATCTTTTATTTTTCTAAAGCCTATCAGGTCTAAATAAATCAGTTTTTATTAACCTGGATAAATTTGCATTTAAATAGAGTTGTTTGTGCTTTTCTATCTTCCTTTTCCTCCAGTTTGCCTAATTTTCTCCATATGGAGCAACTGGAGAAATAGAATTAACAGTGGCAGAACCTTTCATGCTGCCCCCTTCTCTCAGAAATGCAGCCTAACTCATTGCCCACTGTCATCAGCATCATTCCATGTCTGCATATAATTTGAATGTGTTTGCTTCCTTCAGATTCAAATACAAAGAGTCCAGTAAACAAGCAATCCTCCTTAGCCACAAGGTCATAGGCCCAGGCTGCTTCTCAGTTTACTTCAGTTATGTTAGGCCTAATGCCAGCATGTATCCACTCTTTCATATGTTGGAACTCTGAAAACTACTCAGGATGGTTGTGTTGAGTGCCAATATCAACAGAAGAAAAATTTGTAATCCACCCCAACATTTGGGCTTTGCCATCTTCAAGATTTTTTTTTAAGTCTTCCAATTCTTGCCTGTCCTGAGCATTTATGAGGGAGACAAACTAGTTTTAAAACCCACTTTCAATCTTTTGAGTAGACATTTTGACACATACAGTAACAACTCATTTTGTCCCCAAAGCAATTACATAAAATTGTACTCCCTCCCTCATCTAAATGACATGATGTATTTGAAATATTTGATTTTTTCTATGCTTTCTGCTTTGCAATGTGAAAAACCTGTTTTATTTGCTTGCAAATCCCCGTGCTTCAAAAATATAAACTTAAAAATCTTCTTGCTTTCAAAGTATTTACCTTGATTCAGAATTATTCTAGCTCAACACTTTACCTTTCGGTAGGACTGCAAAGAAGCCATCTAATATACTCAATTGATTAAATTGCAATATATTTATTTAGGGAACATGACTCTAAAATCTACTTGATAAATTTTTCCCATTGAGTACATGAATGGAATTCTGTTAGTAATAAGTCATTATGTCATTTTGACTATAGACCATGCTAAGTCAAAAGCAAGCAAAACTCTTAAAATTGTCAAGTTCATCTTGACCAATGCCAGTAAATCTAGCATCTTGGAATTTTAAACAGGAATCAGACTCATCAACCATAGTTATAACATAATAGGTAATTAATATTCAGTTTGGTGTATATTATTTTTAGTTTTAGCCAAGCCATAATTAATTTACTGGAGGCAATATGATGTATTGGAACTAGACTGTGAATAATGTGATCTCTGTTCTAGTCCTGGGTCTCCTACTGTTCATTGTGACCTAGAATGAGTCAGAGTAAGAGACTACAAACTAATAGGAGAAATAAGATATGTATGCAATTAAATATGGCACAAAAAATTCTAGAATGTGGTTAAAAAAATATCCTAGATCAAATGCCAAAAGACTTGTGAGGATGAAGAAACCATCCAAAGAGGTGGGAAGTACCTTGTGTAGAAATAGAAAAAATTCTATGAAGAGCCTTGAAGGAGAAATGGATAGATTTCCTAAGTAGAAATGGACCTCAATTTCTTTAGAATGGGAGTAGATTAGTTTAAGATCTCATTAGTAGATGTCTGACAATCTGATCCAGAAACTTTGATGTACAGATTTCTTTAGACAGTTTGTAATCAAATAATGACCAAAACTTTCATTTAAATTGTATTTAAATATTATACTTCATATTGTTTAGTCACTTGTCTCCTGTCTCCCTTTTTACATGTTTTTTTTAATTTTGAGTTGTCATCAAAAAGTAGTTGAATGCTCAGATGGACATGGTGTACAAAGAGAAATAAACATAGTCCCACCCGGTAAGAATTTACAATCTAAAATAGGTAACAGACATGCACATATAATCAACATTTCATTATCCATGGTAATAAAAGGTATATCTATATTTGCTTTAGAAAATTCAAAACAGTATAAGCCAAAATCAAATTTATTTATCTTTGGAATACATTTTAAGATCTCCCCCCAAAAAGTTGTTTTGCCTAATTATGTTTTGCTCAGCCTATAGAAAAATGAGTATACATTCACTGAGCCACATGTTACTGATGGGAAATGCCAGCCATGAACTTGTTAGGGTAAGCAAACAACTAAATTACCACAACACACCTAGTGGATTCTTTACTTACAGATAATTGATAGTTTACTATAATCAATCAAGAGAAATTTGTTAAGCATCTATCAGCTGCCCAACAGAGCTAGAGAAGATCTTTGTTTGTAAGACTGAAAAATATTGTTGTCCACTGTAAGCTGTGAGCCTTTACACTAATATTTGAGATGTTGGTGACACATACAAAATGCATTCTATGGAAAATGGATTTTTCTGGCATTGAAATACATGTACATATAAACCATGATGTTTATGAATATCCCTTATGAATATTCCATATTATATATTCTGTGCACTGCTGTCCAACAGCAGGTTAAACTCTCCTCCTTTTCCTCATATTGATTCCTTGGTGAAATAGTTTATCTTTATATTGTCCTTTTTCCCCCTGAATTTCTTATCTCATATCCTATCATCAATCTTGTTCTGTCAAAACAAATTTTACCTCTTCACATATCCACCTTGTATTAGTCCCACCATCTACTGCCTTTGCTTCTACTTGAACTATTAAACAAAAAGCTATGGAAAAATCAACTGTGTTAATTGAATCCAAAACAGATGTATGTTGTCTAATTTAAACGGGGTCCTCACTGCAGCAAAGCAGTCCTTTTTGTGGCTCTTTAATTGATTCACGATCCCATTTACTATAGCAAGTTTTCCAAAGCTTTTCCTCTTCTTTCACATATATGGTTCTCCCTAAGCCTTGACACAAATTTTCTTGAAAAACAAGTAAGACCTTTTGCTGAGAGATTTCTCCTCCCTTTATCACTTGCTCATCTCATAACATTCAGTGTCTTCTGATACTCTTTCCTCCTTCACCCCTCTTTCTACTCTCACATGTATAAGTAGATTTTTTTTTTCTGATCAAGGCAAACTTATCATGCAGAGGGACAGAGGGATCCAATTTTTTTTTTATCATACTCCCCCTCAAGAAAAAAAAACCATGCATTTACCTTTCCACTTACCTTACCTTTCCAGATTTATTTCACCTGATTCCCACCTCAAACATTTTACATTTCAGTCTTACAAACAAAGATCTTCTCTAGCTCTGTTGGGCAGCTGATAGATGCTTAGTTTAAAAAATCCAAGATCTCCCACAACATCCAGGGTCATTGCCATTCATCCTGACCAATGTCTTACACAAGAGAAATTTATATAGAGTTTTGTCTAAGTCACAAACGTTTTCAGCAACAAAAGTTTAATTTTTAAATCCTGTCATTCATAATGATGCCATTAGCTGTTATCTCAAGACAGAATAGACAGAATATAGACTTAGCATGAAATTGCTGTTCAGAGGATATGGATCTATCTTTTAAATACTCTTGGTCATTTTATTATTCTTAGCCAGGTTCTTGTCAGATCCAATTAGTTCATCATTATATTTTCCTCATGAGATGCACCATAAAAAGTTCTCTAGGAATAGAGGAGTTAAATCTATCATTTTCTTAGTTACTTGTGTCTAAATTATTGGTGTTATCTTCAATTCAGGTTTTCTTTGTGGAACTCTTTGTAAATCACTTATCCGATTTGCAAGGGCTATTTATTAGAGGTTCATGACCTTTTATTGTGTGTGTTGCAGACTTTTTAGGCACTCTGGCAAAGCCTATATAGATTGCTATTCAGAATAATGTTTTTAAATCATTAAAAGAAACTCTAAATTTTGATTAGAGTTTAGAGAAAATAAAGTAATATTTTTTCACATTCAATTTCATGGACCCCCTGAAATCTTCTTATATATCACTTATGCATCCTTGCACCCCAAATGACTCCTGATTTAAATAAAATTGGATAATATAATGCATATAATCATAGGACACATAAATTGAAGTATATCACAAGTCATCAAGCAAGTGGGGATTGCATTTTGAACCACTGAATAATATTGCCAATATTAACAATGTGCATATTACATATTAATAAAGAATAATCTCTTTATTGTCTTAGATAAAAATAAATTTTAAAAGTTTCCCTTCTTTTATTCCTGCATTTCAAGGGACCATTTTGAACATTTCATGTACTACACTAAAAGTTACCAGCTATAGAATAAATACTTTAGTATCTTTCACAATCTGCCTTCATCTTACCTATATAACCTTATTTAATAATTCTTTCCCTGAAATGTTTTAAATTTTAGTCAAAATCGACAATCAGCTCCATTCTCTAATTCAGAGTATTCCTCCTGCCTGAAATGGATTAACTCCTCAGAAGTTCATACATTGAGCTTAACCTGGATCCCAGAGGCCATTCTCTCTTTTGGTAGACATATTCAGAAGTCACATAGTAAGTGACAAGAGTCACATAGTAAGTGATGGAGACAGGATCAGATCCAGGCTCTCTCACTTCAAATGCAGTGTGCTTATCACAATCTTCTCACTCATACTATTAAAATCATTCTCATTCTCAAAACTAAGCCCAGCTGTTCTCTTTTTTTGAAGCCTCTTCTTCCCTAAATGAAAATTTCTCCCCTCTCCTTATGTTTTATGTTATTTTGTATAGCACATGTCTAGATACAACTCTTAAAACCTCATGTATCTTATGAAGTCCTTGAAAGCAGAGACTGGGTCATTTTTTTAATCTTATATCCTTAACACCAAACATAGCAACTTGTATATACCAGTCATTTATTAAGTGTTTGTTCAATTTAACTGATTTATATTTATAAGAAAAAGAAATAATCTGAGGCATGGTTGGAATGTTAGTTTAGTCTATGTGAAGACATTTCACTATAGAGGTTGGAAGAGGAAAAGACATTTTGAGTAGCATGTTTTTTTTCTTATCAGGACCACATATATACACAGAGACTTTCCCTTTGTCTCTATTTCTCTGTTTCTGTTTCTGTCTCTCTAGCAACCTTTATTCCTTAAATAAATGCTGAAAATTACTACAATGCAACTCATTAACAAGATATACAATAATGGCAGACAGAAATTATTATTTACAATGTTTAAACTGTAAAAATATTGCAGAAGTTGCCTATTACTACAATGACTTCTTTTTACTTCTATGGCATAGTCTCATCATTCAATTATCTCAAGATACCTGTTAAATATCTTCTCAAAAATTTTCTTCCTCTTATTTGAATGACAAAGATGAAAACACTTCTCTAAAAATATCCTCTTCATCTTCTTTTCTCTCTCTTCAAAGAGGAGGGAGGGAGGAACAAAAGAAGGGAAGGAGGAGGGAGGGAGGGAGGAAGGGAGAGAGAGAGAGAGAGAGAGAGAGAGAGAGAGAGAGAGAGAGAGAGAGAGAGAGAATATGTGTGTATGTGAGTGATGTGTGTGTGTGTATGTGCACCCACTTCATTTACTCTCTCATGACATTGAAAATGGCCTCTTCATGGATAATTCTTCATAGACTATATTCAAGATTCTATAGTCTCTCTTAAAGATAAGGTAACAATATCTATAGTCTCAGTGGGAGAGACCATTGAAGATACTGTTACATGTAATATAGTATTTAGTAGGAACAGGTAACATTGTGTAATGGTACAAATAAATTAGCAAAGGAATAGAGCTGGACAGGTTTTCTTAAAGGTAGTATTTATGTTCTACTACTAAGGATGAAAAGAATATGAATAGAAGAGATCCTGTAAACTATTTCAAATATCTATAAAGACACCTTAAAGGAAAAGAGCAATAATGTAAAATTCTGACTGAAGAGGAAACATTTCCACAGAAGCAAGAAATGAAGTTAGAAATGAGAAGTCAGTTGATAGAGAACATTCAAGTCTCTGAGTGGATATTTTATTCTTATTTGAAATCATAATTGTGTCTGTGAGAAGAGAGCTGATATAACTGAAGAAGCAATTTAACACAGATAGACTGAAATACTTTAGGTGACCCCAAAGGTAGGAAGCAACCCTGTATTCCATACCATTTCATTTGGAAAAAATTTGAGGGTAGAAGTTTTTGCTGTCTTTCCATGGAAACAGAGCAGAAAAAAAGATATAATCTGATTTCAACTTGTATAAATTTATTGAATATCTTTTAAATATCCATTGTTATTCTGATTCTCTTTCATGTGTATCGAAGACTTTCAACATAAAACTTCAACAGAAAGATATCTATATATTTAGACCTAAGCTCATCTTATGAACAGAATAGGAGATGAGTGGCTTCTCTGTCCAGAGAACATGTGTTTTTTGAAGGGTAGGAAAAATTAACCACATTGACATACATCAGGTAGGGGGTCAGATGAAGTAACTCTAGATTCCTTCCAACTCTAAAACTGTATAATTCTTTGACAATTTTTGTCACTATAAAAGCAAATAATTCAGGGCTGGAAAAGACCTTAGAGATGATCTCATACAACTCTTCATTTTATACAGGAAGAAACTTGGACCCAAAGAAATTCAATAACTTCTTGAAGGGTACCCATTGTCAAAATCAGGATCATAACCTATATCTGCTTCCTTCTAGCAAAGTTTTCTTTTCAGTATGCCATGCTGACTCTTATGACTTGGGGGAAATAAAGATAGGATAGGAAGAGGTCAAGACCTGTGGTTTCAACAAGGGATATAATTCCTAGTGCAGAAACTGATTCCATTGATTCAGGTCAGCAACTTGTCTGCAATGTATATGATTTTAGAGAATTGCTTTGGCTTGCTCATGCTAACAAAGCAAGCATGCATCAGAAACCGGTTCTGAAACAAAAGTTTCATGAGCTTTCTACTTGACATACCACACTTTATTTTCATATTTATCATATAAAAATTTAATATTTTTTGTTTTTTTAATTTTATTCTTGTAGTTACATAGAAAACCTTAGGATCTTTATGTATCACACATATATGCATTTATTGCTATTTTATTACAGTGTTGATCATATTTTTAAAGGTGATTTTAAAAATCAGTTTTTAAGACCTGAGTTCTTGAAATTTAAAATTAAAGTCTAAAATGGAGATATTATTTCACTTTGACACAATTCTGAAAAAAAAATTAGGCACAGACCCTGCAGGATGTCCAGAGAGGAAAAATGAAATGATCATAAAGCCACTGGGGGAAGAAAGAATGTTTGCAGAAAAATTAGAAAGAACTAACTAAATGTTAGGTAATTTAATTAAGATAAGCAATAACTTAACTGAGGAAAGATGATTGCCATCTCTTAATAAATATTTGAAGGATATAAACATTAGATATATGTTTCAATGCCAAAGCATATAACAAGTAGGAAAATTTCTAAAACAAAAACATTTCAGACAAATTTCAACTTGATGAAAAGATGAAATTTTAAAAAAATTTTCAAAGTCAATTGGTCAAAACCTTATTTCTTTTTAATGTTGAAAGCTAAATAGGAAAACATACTGGATGGCAGCATTCTACCTATGAGAATTCTTAATTTCCTAAATTATTTTTATTGAACTTTCCATTCTTCATTTTGTTTTTCCTAATAAGAATTGAGTTAAAAAAAATAAGAAACAGTCTTAAAATGAGAAAGAAAGCAAATAACACAATTAGAAAATTTAGCAAAAAAAAAAGAAGAAATGAGGCAGAAAATTTAGCATTGTTGTTATGATTAATTTGTGCAGGAAATGAGAATTTTTCAAATGTGATATGATAGAAAATGTATCAGAAACATAAAGTCAGTTTTTAGATGCTAATCATATTACCACACATATGTATGTACAAAATTCAGATTCAGGGCCTGAAGAAAGTAGTTTTTAAATTTCTTTTTAAAAGCATCACATGATTATTTGTGGAGGAGAAAGAAATTTGTGACCAAAGATGAACTAGAGACCATTACTGATCACAAAATAGAAAATTTTGATTACATCAAATTAAAAAGCCTTTGTACAAACAAAACTAATGCAAACAAGATTAGAAGGGAAGCAACAAACTGGGAAAACATCTTCACGGTTAAAGGTTCTGATAAAGGCCTCATTTCTAAAATATATAGAGAACTGATTAAAATTTATAAGAAATTAAGCCATTCTCCAATTGATAAATGGTCAAAGGATATGAACAGACAATTTTCAGAGGATGAAATTGAAACTATTACCACTCATAAGAAAGAGTGTTCCAAATCATTATTGATCAGAGAAATGCAAATTAAGACAACTCTGAGATACCACTACACACCTGTCAGATTGGCTAAGATGACAGGAAAAAATAATGATGAATGTTGGAGGGGATGCGGGAAAACTGGGACACTAATGCATTGTTGGTGGAGTTGTGAACGAATCCAACCATTCTGGAGAGCAATCTGGAATTATGCCCAAAAAATTATCAAATTGTGCATACCCTTTGATCCAGCAGTGTTTCTATTGGGCTTATATCCCAAAGAAATACTAAAGAAGGAAAAGGGACCTGTATGTGCCAAAATGTTTGTAGCAGCCCTATTTGTAGTGGCTAGAAACTGGAAAATGAATGGATGCCCATCAATTGGAGAATGGCTGGGTAAATTGTGGTATATGAATGTTATGGAATATTATTGTTCTGTAAGAAATGACCAGCAGGATGAATACAGAGAGGACTGGCGAGACTTACATGAACTGATGCTAAGTGAAATGAGCAGAACCAGGAGATCATTATACACTTCGACAATGATATTGTATGAGGACATATTTTGATGGAAGTGGATTTCTTTGACAAAGAGACCTAACTAAGTTTCTATTGATAAATGACGGACATAAGCAGCTACACCCAAAGAACGAACACTGGGAAACAAATGTGAACTATCTGCATTTTAGTTTTTCTTCCCGGGTTATTTATACCTTCTGAATCCAATTCTCCCTATGCAACAAGAGAACTGTTCGGTTCTGCAAACATATATTGTGTCTAGGATATACTGCAACATATCCAACATATAAAGGACTGCTTGCCATCTAGGGGAGGGGGTGGAGGGAGGGAGGGGGAAAAAATCGGAAAAGAAACGAGTGCAAGGAATAATGTTGTCATTATAAAGTAATCATTAAGTAAAAAAAAATTTTAAAAAAGCATCACATGATTATTTATTTACAGTTTGAATCTTCGATAGAAGAAAACCATACTTGACTAACAAAAGTAGAATATTCTTTTACTATTTTTCTACTAATAGAATTTGAGGCAATTCTACATATTACCACACTTGACCTTCAGAGTAGATTCTACTTTCCTCTTCATTATTTTCTATGAATCCAAAAGTCTTTTCTACACTGTTAGGCAGCTGGAAGAATAACTACTATGACAGATTAATGTGTTTGGTTTGGGTTTTTTTTTTTTTGACATAGTTAAGTACTATTCATTTAGATACCCTTTGGAGAATTTAGGAGGGATTTGACAGCATGTTTGCTCCTCTCTGAATTTGAGCATGTATCGATTCACACAGAACCATTAATGGGAAGAATGAAATATACTTTAGAATGCAATTTATTTTGTTCAATTTCAAATTAAGATGTTGTTTGATCACATGGATGTTAATTAGATTTTTGTCCTTTCAAAAAAAATTCTACCATCCTATCCAACATTTTTGCAAAGTAGTTGCCTTCTATTGAGGTTAAATGAAATGTAAATAGTGTTTGAAAAGTTCCCTTTGAATTAAAACAATTGGTATCATAGTATTAAAACTAAAAGGTAAAAGTCATTTGTGTATTTCAGCAGAGTACAGTACAATCCACAGTCCTTCGACACCTATTAAAGATTCAGATTCAGATCGGTTACGCCGGGGTTCAGATGGGAAATCACGTGGGCGGGGCCGAAGAAACAATAACCCTTCACCACCACCAGATTCTGACCTTGAGGTATGTTATGTGCCTGGGCCCAAAAGAAACAGCTATATGCTGCACCTGCGTATATTTGAAAAGGTGAACCATAGAATAATTTTGTACTGCTTTATCTGTTAGAAAAATTACATAGTAAAGCAATTGTTTTCTTGATATTTCATTTTCCCCTAGACTATGATAGCAAAATTATGTAACTATTGCTTATGAAGTCAATTTTATTCATAAAATTTTACATTTCCCCCAATTACCTATTAAGTAGCAGGATTTCTGGAAATTATTCACAATGCCATCAAAAATAATTTTACATAATGTAATTCAATATTAAAACATGCCATTAGCATGTTTATTTAAAAAAAACCAGACCTTTAAGGAAGTAATTTCATAACTCTCAGGCCATTTCAATATAATTTTTATTGCTTGCCAACCTGAAGTTCAATGAAAAGTATTTTAGTCTACTAGTCATTTTGTATGGTTAGTAGTGGTAGTTGTAGGTAGTAAGGGGTTGAGGGTTTGGTTAAGAAGAGAATAGAAATAAAGCATTTTATCCCATGAGGTTCTCTTCATAATTTTTATAGTTCCTATTACCAAATTCAACCATGTTGTATCTGGAATAAGACAGAATTTATGCAAGATTATTTAAAAATTCTAATAATTTACCAAATAACTCCATTTGTAAAGCTTTAAAATCCAACAAGAGCAAATAGTTATTTCTTGTTAGCAATCCTCACATCATTCAAGATAAGGATCTGGCATAAAATTATTGTCTTCAAGATATGTAGCTACTACTAAAACTTGGCTTTAAAAAAAGAGAGAGAGAGAGAAAGGGAAAATTGGATGCTAACTTAATTTTTTCCAATAAATTTCTTTTTTTAATGAGGAGACATTTGAGTAACAAAAGAGAAATTGATGACCTACTTTTTAACCAAACTCTGTCTTTACTGGAACAAAGGACAGAATAGTCCTGTATCTTCATTCCAGACCAAAAGTTGAGATTGTGCCCATTCAACAGGGGGACAAATAAATAATTGTGGACATATCACTATCTAGCACTCTCTCCTATATAAAAATTTTATTTTAATAGGGCTTAATGGGTATGTAGAAACTATATCTGTCATTGCTTGTTTATTTTTCTGTAAGAATGCTGAAAAAAATTGTTTTTAGCATATGAGACATTTCAATATAACTTCATATCAATGTTAATTTGAGTTATACATTTCTGTATTAGTACAAATACACATTGATTTGATTCTATTTTTGCAGAGGGTTTTCATCTGGGACTTGGATGAGACAATCATTGTTTTCCATTCCTTGCTTACTGGGTCCTATGCTAACAGATATGGAAGGGTGAGTATTGAGGAATAAATGTGCCATTTTGCAGTCCTTTGAATTGAGGATTAACCTTGGATTCCAAATTGCAAAATTAACTTCAGATGATACTTTAAGACAAGGCCTTGGAATTTTCTATTGGGATAGGTATATATCAGTGGCTTCATAAACATTTATCACAATGTAAGCAGTTTTTTCAAGGGGCTATACAAAATCTTTGAGATAATTTCAAGAAAAAGTTTTTCCCTTTTTAAAACCATTTTTCAAGGGCTTAGAAACTGGAAGGTAATCTTGGATCTGATACTGAATGGATTACTATGGCATTGGGCATACACTGTCTACAACCTTCCTTGTCTTGTTCCATGTGAAAAGAATACTTTAAAAATATCATGATATTTGTGTACTCTAAAATTGAGAGCATCTGTCCCTAAAAATCAAAAAAATAAACATTTTAAAATGTGACTTCATTCAAAGTTTTTTTTTTGGTCCAGAAAAGAACTCCACTTTCCCCTCAAATCTTCCTGTCTTAGTGACAAATTAAAACATTAGTGGATTAGTGGTCCACATGAATTTTTTCCTTACTAAACCCAAATATTTAAGGAAAACTAATCTGGAATATTAGGAAAGATGTTTCCCTCAGATTTTTACCATATGTATATCTTGCCTTAGAATAATTTTTTTAACTTTATCAGCACATTTTGTTTTGTAGTGCAAATTGTTGGCTATTGGGATTTCATACTTATGGTCTTTTCTATGTTTTGGATGGAAGTAGAAAGCCAAGGGAGTTCTGACACATTCTTGAGTTCATTGATCATAGTTTGAAATATGTCACAAACTGGTAACTATTATCCAGTTCATCAGAAAATCTTAGAGACAGTAAGACTTTTAAGCAGCCTCCTTTTCCAAAAGCCTGTAAGAAATATGACATGAAAAGAAATTTTTTTTCTCAAAAAAGTCCTCCTAGAAGTTAATGGACACTCTGGCCCTATCAGGAAACTAAATGGCTTATTATGATTCCATTAATTCTCTCAGTGATTTGGTAGGTTTTAGAAAAGAGCTCAGGTGACTTAGTAGCAAGCCTGATTTAACTGATCTTAGATTCACTGTGATAGGACTAAATATGTGATTGTACTTTCCTATGTATGTTATAAGGAAATGAATGCTGGACAATGGACTAGTAGTTCTGTCTCTATAGGAACCAGTTACTTGAGAGCTAGCTTAGTCACAGTAGGTTAGGTGATTGAATGAGAAGTCCATTCAGTAAGTTGATACTGGATCTCATTGATATAATGAAAAATTAGGACATGTTACGGCAATATGTACCCCCACCAAAAAAAATAAATAAAAGTTTGAGAATGTCCCTCCTTCAGTGTAATCCTATTTGTGGGAAGAACACATAATGGGTGTGATGAGGAAATGTTGTTTCATAACAAAGTTGATGGGAACAAAGAAAAAGAATGTTGTACATAGAATGACACGTAGTGAGAAGAAAAATCACAGCATTTTATGTGAAGAATAAAGTCCATAAGGATTGCCATAAACCAGTTTTTAATTGTTACTAACGTATATGCTAATTTGAAAAATTAAAAACATCCTCTAATGAAAATTCAAGCAATGTAAACATCAAAACATACATAATATAAAATAAACATAGTATGCAAAGTAATTATTAGGCAGTTTGGTATTAAACAATATTGCTATAAAGGATCATACTGATAGTGCCACAACATCCTCAGATTGCATAGGATTTCAGAAAGAACTGACTAAATCATCTTTGTCTGAGAGCTTTGTTTGTATGCTTCATTAATATCTAATATGAACTTTAGAAGTCAATGAAAACTTGGAGATTGTTAAATCTAACTTATCTTACTAAGGAAAATGTGGTACAAAAAATGTGTAACAAAATATGAGCATTGTGATATTTCTTCTGATTGAAAAGCTCAGATAAATTGATAGCTATTAATTTTTAAGGACAGCCACTAATAATTTGTAATCATTCAAAGGGGACAGGAAATAATGAAATTATTGCAAATACCTTAATCATATCAGGGTATGGCCTGAATATCATCCATACCCACCATTTAACTTCAGATAACTTGAGTAGCATGTACTAATTTAGATGGGAGGGGGCTAAGAAGGGTTATGGAACAAGGACAGCCCAAGATAAATGTGAGATATGAGTCTCTTTGAGTGTGACTAGCAGATACTGTTTACAGATATAGGAATTCCTCATATGTCAGCTACTAGTAGTTATCAAAGAAATATTCTACAATGGAGTTCCCCCTAATAGATAATGCAGTGTCTAATAATTTAGGAACTGCCTACCCTCTGTTACACACACACACACACACACACTCACACACACACACACATACACACACACACACACACTATATATATATACCACATATGTACATGTATATGTACATTTATACATGTATATCTGTATATTCCAATGCATCTAAATTTAAGGAACATCATTTATTTCTGCAACTCAAATTTCCAAAGAGTATAGAAGATTTCATGTAAAAAAGTTTACATTTGCTTTATTTGATTCTAGAAGGCAGGATCAAGGAGAAATGACTAGAAATTACAAAAAAAGCAAAATGTGATCTTGGAATTAAGAAAAATTCTAATAATTAGAGCAATCTAAAAATGGAAAATAATGTTTTGCTAAATGATACAATAGGTTTCTCCTCATTAAAGGTCTTTTGGACCTTTGGATAAACAACTGTTTGATCTTTCTTTGAGATAGGGTTTGAATTAGATGACCATTGAAGTGATAACAGTGCTAAAGTTCTTTTATTCTATGACATTCAGGGACTTAGTCTTCTATTATAATAATTTTATATTGCTAGTAGAGAAATTGAATATTATAGCTCTTGACAAATTCACTAAAATAGTCTAATGAAGATTACTGATTACAGCTACTAAACTCCAGAAAACAGCACAAAGTATCCAAAATCCAGAAAACTCTGAAGGATTACCTCTCTACCTCATAAGGGTTGCCTTACACTTTTGTGTACCCAGAGGGGGTGCTATAGTAAGTGGGTAACTAAAGCTTTTGTTGATTTTTAGGTTATCCAGTTAATTGAATAAACTGATCTCCCTAGGGAATCAAATCTATGCCTACCTAGGAGTAAAAACAAAAAGAAGTTGTTGTTGTTGTTGTTGTTGTTGTTGTTGTTGTTGTTGTTGTTGTTGTTGTTGTTGTTGTTGTTGTTCAAAGACAGGATTTAAGTTTTCTTGACTCCAAGGTCTGTTTTTTTTTTTCACTCTTCCTCACTGGCCCCTAGCACAGAGCAGTTGTTTAATAAATATTTGCTAAATTGAACAAATAGAACAACCAAGCCTATCCTGATACCATCAGCATCTGTGGAGAAGTCCGAATCCTTTAGTCAGATGAGTAAATTTAATTTTAAGCTACAGATACCTTGATGGTTATAGCATTTACTCAGTTAGCTACATAGTAAGAAAGTATTTAGTATTAAACATTTGTATTCCTTGTTAAAGCTGACCCTTATATTTACAGTAAAGGTAAACAGCAAAGTTATGTTGCCATAAGGAGATAGAGGGATTTTGACTTGTGCCATTTTTCTTAGAATTAGCTACTTCACCAAAATATCAGTCAGGTATTAAGCAATGATGGATTTTGAAAGACATTCAATTGTGCCCTATAAGAAATAATAAGGATGATAATTTGTCATTTCTGTATTGCTTTAAGGTTTGTCACCCTCTCTAATCTGAGCCTTACAACAATTCCATGAAATCTAAGAGTTGATGTAATTATCTACATTTTGCTTATGAGGAAACTAAGGTTGGCAGAAATTAAACCAATACCCTCAGGATCCAGAGCAATTAAGTAATCAAGGAAGAATTCAAACCTGGTCATCTTGTCTACAAGGCCAGTATTCTTTTTCAGTTGACTATGCCTTTCAAAATATAAAGAAATAAAAAATAAGAATTTGCTCAAAGAACTTCAAATGTACTTATAGATTTCATATATATATATATATATATATATATATATATATATATATGAAAAGTTAAGTCATGTTACTGAGAGGCAGCATGATATAGGAGCATCCTGGCCTAGAAACCACTCTCATCTCTGAACTTAGGCTGTATGGATCAGGTAAATCACCTAATTTCTCAGTGATCTAGGTACCTTTCTAAAATTAGAAATTAAAGATGCTGACCTACTTTAATAAGGAGAGTTTCCTCTCTAACCCCTAACAATGTACATGGCAATAAATGGTTCAGACAAGTGATGCCTATTATTCTATAAGGATGATGTTATTTTAAGATTAAGACAGATTACACTTCAATAAGCCTGATATTTGAGATTTATTACAGGTTTATAAGACCATAAACTCTATGAGGACAGGGACTATGTTGAATCTGATGAGTATGTGCTCTCTGTACATCATAAGTACTTAGTATATTTTTGTTGAATTGAATTTTAAGATAACCATTAGTTGAGAAAATGAGAATGAGATAGGAATTCTATAAAAATCATAACTCTCAGCAAGTAGATGGAAAGATAGGCACCGTGTACTTGCTGTACGTTAGGGGTGTGATTTGCCATAACATTTTTAATACCGTTTTTTAGAGGAATGACTTTGAGCATAAAATATTTCTTTATATCTCAAATAAGGGAAGCAATTTTTAGAGCTTATCCTTAATCCTTCCATTGTTAGCTGTCAATCTATGTGAAAATAGGCAAGTCAGGTCCCCATAGTGCCCTTTCTTGTTTTTCAGCTTCTTCGTTTTCCAAAAAACAAAGACATTGAGAGGGCAGAACTTTAAAATGCCATTCAGGCAGTATTTGTGGCTATAATATCAGTGTTTTAAACAAAGAATTGTTTAAGGGTTTCAACATTGGTATTTCTCCTTTCTGTTGATCTGTACCTCCCTCAGAAGTTTGCACCTGATTTGAGCACAATTTATAAGATATTCACATTGAACAGCAAATCCTAATAAACATGCCCTCATTGTTAGCTCTGCTTCTCTGTTGTGCCATTACTGTGCTCAGTAATTATTTGGCAGTTGGTGGCTTTAAATTGCAAAAAAGGGTTCAGTGTAATGTATTTTATGGGCCTTATCTTTGATCCCACACATGCAAAACCAGCACTAAGCCTGGTACTCTAGCCACAAGCTTAATTACACCTTAAAGAACAATTGATAACAAAATGTCCTTAGCCAAAGATAAAACTTTTTAAAATGAAAATTTTAGATTTCTTAAAATTTAACAATGCATAATAGAAATGCCATAGATTATGTGGTGTTTTTTTTTTAGATTACCTTACTGGAGTATGCCTTCAAGAGAGATCAAAAATAACAGCTTGCATATTAATCTTTTGCAAATTATTATTTATTTTTAAAGTTTATTCAAACAAATTTTCTTTGAGTAAGATTTAATACCACTATTACTTGTGCTTTGTGTGTACTTCTCTAGAATGCTATTAATTTCCCAGAATTGAAATAATTATATTGACCTAATTATAATTTTTCAGCTTCTATACCTTTAAATCTATAAGGTCACAATAATTTAGCTAGTTTTTGGTTAGAATTCTGTTTTTTTATAAGCAAAGAAACAAAAGAGAAGGAAAAGAGTTAAATGGATTAAGGGTATATTTAAATGTAGGTGGTTTGGGGAGGGAAAGAGAGATATGCATTTATGTATATGAATAAAAGGAGAACCATAATAATATTTTCTTAAAAATAATTCCTTGAAATGCTTTACTGATGTTTCTTAATCGATATGTCTCAAAATGTCCCCCAAGTCTAGAACTCTCTCCTTCTTCATCTCTGGCTCCTGATTTCCTTGGATTCCTTCAAGTCTTAGCTAAAGTCCTACCTTCTGCAACAAGCCTTTTTTTAGATCTCCTTATTCTTCTGAAATTAGCCAAATCTATCATATATCTATCTTGTTGGTACATAATTGTTCACTTGTTGACTTACCCATTGGATTGAGTTCCTTGAGAATAGGGACTGATTTTTGTTTTGTTTAATTTTTTAAATTCCCCCCCCCCCCGCTTTCTTTGAATCTCCAGTGCTCAGCCCAGTTCTTGATGAGTGGTAAGCATTTAATAGATGCTTGTTGACTGTCTTGCTGACTGATCTATTAAATTACTATTCTGTACTGCAGATTTTTTTTTAAAACAAAGTCTTTTAAATGATAGTTAATCATAAATGCTTAAAGCACAGTATTAACCATAAAGTTCCATATTTATGTAGGCTATTATTTCTAATACATAAAAAGAAAGGACCTCAGACTTTGATATTTATATTTTTGTGTGAACTATTATGTGAAAATTGACCTTGTCATTAGTTCTTTTGACTGCACACAATCTGAATGCAATACTTAGTTTTGCTAAGTATTTTTCTAATTCAATTGTAACTAATTTATTGCTAATTCAATAATAACAAATTTAAAAATTACCTCATTAAAGTTTTTAAAAGGGAAAATATTTAGTTCTCCAACTTGGAGAGCTGTTCTTTGTTTTTACTTTGGAAAAATAATTTTGTTCATATTCTCCAAATTTCAGAAAAGTTACTTTTTCCTTAAATTTTCCACAGACATTCATTTTGGGTACACAAAGAGCCATAGTGTGAACCAAAAGTAGGCTTCTGGAGAAAGTACCTGAAATGTGATTTTTTTAAAAAAGTAACCCTGAAATCACAATTTTTGTCACAGCTACTATGGGATGTAACTAGCTATAAGTATGTGTGTGTGTGTGTGTGTGTGTATACGTACACACACACACACACACATGTATGTATATATACATATATACACACATACATATATAATTTTTATGAGTATATATACAACATATGTTATACTTTCAAATTACATACACATACTATATAAGAATGTGGGTATAAATTTATATCTACAGTATGGAAAGTTCTTGGTATGTGGAACTCAACAGTCTACATATTAATCCTTAGTACATAAGTCCTAGGGAGACAGTCAATGAACATTTATTAAGTGCCTACTATGTGTCACACACTGTGCTAAGTACTAAAGTTAAAAAGAAAGGCAAAAGTAGTTTCTGCCCTCAAAGAACTTACAAGGTTATCAGCTGTGAAAGAAAATGGGTACCCTGTGGACACAAGATACAATGAAATCCTAAAGCTGGGTAGTGCCCTTGGCCCCCTCCTTAAGTGGAAGACACAGGAAGGAAGAATTCTCTTATTTTCACTTGTCACCTTCTCCAATCAGCGAGAGGGAGAGAGCCTCTGAGAAAGGGTATGCTGAGATGTGAGTTTTAGAGTTGAGATCATCTTGCAGGAAGATTAATTTCTGGAAGTAATGACGTCTAGGAGAGCAACCAGGTACAAATGAGGGACAAAGATTTAGAGGTTTAGTTACTCAGCGTAACCTAGCAAACACCATATATAGGAAGGGGAATTTGAAGCTTTTCTGGGCTGACATTTTGTGAACTTTAGGTTTTCTGGGCATTAAACCTATATTTCATATACTATATATATCACAACCTTTATACATACATCCATACACCTCCCACACACATCTATCCATACACACACTTTCACATATGAGAGACTAGTTTTTTTTAATAATACCTTTTTATTTTCAAAATACATTCAAGATAGTTTTCAACAGTCACCCTTGCCAAATCACCCTGTTCCAAATTTTTCTCCCTTCCTTCCTCAACTTCCTCCCTTAGACAGCAAGTATTCTAATACATGTAAAACATATTCAATTCTTCTTTACATATTTCCACATTCATCATGCTGCACAAGAATAATCAGATCGAAAAGGGGAAAAAATGAGAAAGAAAACAAAAAGCAATCAAACAATAACAAAAAAGGTGAAAAAACTATGTTGTGATCCATATTCAGCCCCCACAATATTCTTTCTGGATGCAGATGGTTCTCTCCATCACAAATCCATCGAAACTGTCCTGAATTAAGTCCTCAGTTTCTTTGATTATGAAATTAGAATAATAGTACCTCCTCTGAACTTCATTAGTTCAATACAACAATGAAGTTGTGTTGAACTATTGAGATGATATATGGAAAAACAAAAATAAAACTGTAAAAAGCTATTCAAATTTGAATTATTATTGTGGTTAGATAGTGAACAGCACAATGGATAGAGTGTTAGGCTTAGAGAAAGGAAGTACTTCTTCATGAATTCAAATTTGGCCTCAGACACTTACTGAGTCTAACCCTGGGCAAGTCACTTAATATTGTTTGCCTCGGTTTCCTCATCTGTAAAAGGAACTAAAGAAGGAAATGCCAAACCACTCTAATTTCTTTGTTAAGAAAACCCAAATCAGGTCAGAAAGAATTGGACACAAGTGTAAATAACTAAACAACAGCTAAGTAATAGTGAATATAGTGATGACATATATAATCAAGAGATTTGAAATAAGGTAAATAAGAAATAAAGAGATGTCAAAATAAGAGATATATTTAAGTCTATGATTTGGGACAGGAGAGAACACTAAATTTACCTCAGGGATTGGGTGGAAATAGATGCTGAAAATTCATATTAGACCAAATAAAAGTCTGGTTGGTTTCATTACGAAAAAGGGGAAAAGATTAATTTGTTTACTGCCCTTTAGACTGTGAAATCCTTGCAGGCAAAGAAGGATTCTTTTGTGTCCCCAACTCTTAACACAGTGATGGCACATAGTAGGCACTTAATGCTTATTAATTGATTGATTGTTACATTATGTAAAAATTGTGTTCAACAATGCCTCCATAATCTGTAAGGTATTGTTTCTGTCTTACTAAAAGATTTGAGCAAATTACTTTTAAAGATCATTGTAGCCAAATATCATATAAACTTACTTGCCTATTTTACAAATTGTAGAATAAACATCACCGAGTAGTTGTCCAACACCAAAGCAAGCCTGAATCCTTGGAATGCTTTTATCAATACAGCTTCCAAACCTTCCCTTTCCCCAAGCCAAACCTATACCAGGGTGTAAACCACAATGTAAACAAAGGCATTCTCTTTGCCAACTGTGATTTGAACCTAGAAAGGCAATAAGTACTTTCCCTTTGGCAGGAACTTATGCCAATCCTAAATAGCCTTTCTATTGTTTATGTCATTTTTGCATAAAGTTCATGAACCAGGTACAGGAAATTGCCAAACTAGAAATGATATCAGATGAGATTTTATCTTATCCTTTGAAATCATATTGGCCTACTTTGGCTATTGATACTTCATTTCCAGGATTTTTGTTCTTCTTATTGTGGGTAACACCATGTATATGATAATCTACTTAACATCTTACTAGGTATGCTTGTGTGAGTTACTGCAGCCAACACAAGTTAATTACCCAGTAGACAATCTTTTAATATTAAGGCTCTGAAAGCTTTGCTCAGCTAGTCTTTTGGTGACAGAATTGAAATCTATTGCTGGGCCCATGTTTAAAGCAAAAACAATTTGAGAGCACATTTTGCTAACAGTGTTGATTGATTAATGTTGATGCTAGAACTGGTATTCCACTGGCTCATTTCTCAACAATCCAGGATGACTTCCATACCAGAAGGAGGCACTGGACTATGAGAACAAATATTCCAGGATTGACTATAGTCATTTAGTTCATTTACAGATGGTAAAATGTAATTTAAAATATTTAAAACCAGGCAAGAAATCATGATTGTTGACATTTTTTCAGGCCATCCCACTCACAAGTATAAATATATTTTTACATGACAAAAATGAATTATCACTATCTTTTTCCCTTATTTCCTGAACACCCAGGAGTTCATCAAATATTTATTAAGGATTGAGAATGGAGTCAGTAAATTTTATTTTATTTTTGGTTGGTTGGATGGCTTTATTTTTTGTCAATCCTATCATTGGTGTAGAGAAAGTTCTAGTGAGGAAACTATCACTACTGATCAGCTAGTGTCTTGGTGCTTTACACAGGGTCACATTGTCGGTCAAGTGTCAAAAGAACAGGTCTTCAATATAAATCTTGATTCCAAGACTCCACCTGTCAGTCTCAGATAGATAGATAGATGGATGGATGTATAGATAGAGATAAAGAGACATATGTGTGTGAGTGTGTGTGTGTGTGTGTGTGTGTATACACATATATGTATACTTGTATGTATGGCGAGAAAGAGGTAGGTACTGGTTTTGGAATCAAAGATATAATATATACATGTGTGTGTATTATATATGTATGTGTATATGTACATACATATTAAGAATAAACTTTAAAGATTCAAATATTCTTTCTGCTTCCAAGAAAATTAAAAAGTAATAGATGTAAAATAGAAACACAATGAAAATTTACATATACAAAAACAAATTTTATGTTAAAATAATGAAATTATCAACAAGGGCAAGTTAAAATTGCAGCAAATTTCTTAATTTATTGTTTTTACTGACTTGCATGTGCAAAGGAGGTATTTTAATGTCATACTAGCAAAGTTTTGTTTTGTTTAGAATTTGGGGGGGGGAAGAAGGGATAATTGCCATTGACATTTTAAAAAATGCCTTTCCTTACCAGCAGGATTTTATTTTTGTTTATTTAGCATAAAAGCCACAGTAATTCACACATTCTTTTCCTGGAGAAATGATGTAACATTTAATTTTCTTTTCTCTTTTCAAGTCATTTCACCCGATTGCTTTGTTTTCATGAAAAGGGATCTATAAATAGCACAAATTATATATATTTTTGCAATGATATCTGTAGAAACTATTCCAACTTTATACCAATCCAATTCCATCTAACTTTTTATTAAATGCTTTGTGTGTTAAAGGAGCTGTGCCAGGGTCCTGGGGGGCAAAGACAATAATGAAAAATAGCCCCAGTCTCAAGGAATATGGGTTGGGGCCTACAGAATGTACTTGATAAGAAGAAATGTGTTTATTTAAGGAGTTAGGGATCACTAACAATATGAAAGATAGGGAAGACTTCCTAGTGAAGGTAGCATATGGACTGAAATTTGAAAGAAGCTCAGGATCTAAAGGGTATAGACTGCATTACAGCTATGAAGACAGTCACAGCAATGGAGTAGAGACAAGCTACGGAATGCCCAATTCAGCAAAGAGCTGAGAGTCTAATCTGGTAGGAATATGTGTGAAGGATAGGTGTAATGGGCCTAAAAGGATAGGCTACAGCCAGATTGTGAAAGCCTTAATCCCAAATTGAGCTTACATTTTTTCTTGGAGATAACATAAAAATATTGAAGTTTCCTTGAGGCAGTGGATAAAATGTTGGAATGAAGTTCAAAAGACTTAAATTCAAAATCTTCCCCGAATACCACCTTGTGACCTTGAGCAAATCATTTAAATGCTATCTGTCTCAGTTTCCTTAACTGTAAAATGAATATAATGATAGTATTTACCTCACATGATTGTTGTGAAGATCAAATGAGGTAACAGTTGGAAGCCCCTTAGCACAAAACCTAGTACATTGTAGGTACTTAAATACTTGTTCTCTCTCCTTCTTAAAATAAACATGAGAGTGAGAGGGACAGAATTAGGCTACAGGAATTCATTGCCCAAATAGACTTGGCTCCAGATAATCACAGTCAGGAAGGTTCAGCCATCACTGACTTCCTGTTTGGAACTATTAAGGAAGAACCTTGTGACACTTCTATAAAAACAGAGGAACATCATTAAATAGAAAAATAGAGAACATATATTGGATGAAACTAATCATTAATTGTCCTCTGATCTTCTTGGATATTCTACTATGACTTTAATGATGTTTTCATAGCAATCATTTCATAGCTACAACTTTAGCATCTGTTGTCATAAAAGACATAAGAAATGTTAAAGACTTGTTATGTGAATTATTAAATTTAAAACTGATTTGCTTATTTTTCTCCTAAATTATGTTTTTGAACCAATATTTACTTGATAACTGTTAACAGTGTGCTATATCTTATTCTCAGATCAGAAAAATGTGACATATATTAAAACATTATAAATTTGAGTAAAAAAAAAACTATTCCTCATATAGGTTCTAAGAATGCAAGAACATTTTAAAAAATAGATATGAGTTCTTCTCCAGTTTTCTTTGTTCTGTTTTATTAAGATTTACTAAGATATTTAAGGCATTATGGTAAATAAGTCAGAAGTACAAAAATAAATGGTAGAAGATTGCTGCCTTCAAATAGTCTTGCTTTCCTGCAACTATGAAAAAAGATGAAACAAATAATAAAAAAATTAAAAGGATGTGACAATTGCAAGATACAAATGGAATTCTCTGAGAGTTGTATTGAGAGTTCTTTCAGTTTGGAAGGTGAGGAAGAAAAGAGGGCATCAAGGGAAATATGTATGGAAATCTCAGGGAGTCTTAGTACTGGGCTTTGAAGAATGAATAAGCATTTTAATAAGCAAATAAAGGAAGAGGAAGTATATTCTAAGGATAAAGGATAGTGATAACAAATGCTTGGGTAAGATTGGACAAGTTTGGAGAATGATAAGTAGTCGAGTTTGGCAAGATTTGGACTTTATTCAATAGTCACTGAAGAGCCATTGAAAGTTTTGAGTGGTCATTGCTTGATTTTAAATGCAGCTTAATTATTAACTAGTTGCATGATGTTGGACAAGTCAATCAATTTCCCTCAACCCACAGTTTCTCTGTAAAATGTAATGGTTGGATTACACAGTTGCAAGGGTCTATTCTTTTCCAAGAGAACACCAAATGAGGTCATGAAGAGTCAGACACAACTTAGTGGTAACAAAACAATTGACTGAATGATAACAAAAGAGTGTTTATTCATGATTGTTCTAAAAGGATATGGTTTTAAGTGACTTCAGAACTGTTCCTTTGGATATTTGAATTCTTAATAGCAGTTATTCTTGGTAGAAAAATCAAGAACTTTTGGGAACAAGAACAAATACTTACCAAAATAGAGAATCCTTTAAGTTCAATTAAACAAGAATCCTCAGTCACAGGATTTGGTAGTTGGAAAGGGAGTTCAACAACCTTCTTTAGTCCAAACCATACTAAGAAAAATCGACATTAGAAATTATGCAACAAGTGGTTGTCCTTGTTTTGCCAGAAGAACACTATCTTTCTAGGCAAAGCCATTCCTCTTTGGGGAAGCTCAATTTTTTAGGAAGTTTTTCATGACATCAGGTCTGAATTTTTGTCTTCAAATTCCATCCTTTGCTACTCATTCTGGTCTGTAGTGCCTACTGAAACAATTATGACCTTCTTATATTAATCTTATGAATCTTCTGTATGACAGCCTTTCTAATACTTACAGACAGCTTCTAATGTCCCACAGATAAGACCTACCTCAGATACTAGCCAGACCCTGGACAAGTCACCTAAAAAAAACCCTCAGTTTGCCTCAGTTTCCTCAACTGTAAAATGAAGATAATAATAGCACCTCCTTCATAGGGTTATTATGAGGATTAAATGAGATATTTGTAAAATACTTAGCACAATGTCAGGCAGCATAGTAGGCACTATACATATATATGCTTGTTCCCTTCCCTTTTCCAGACTAAATATGACCAGTTCCTTCAATTTATACCCATATAACGTCAACTCAAAGAGCATCCCCATTCTGCTTGTTCCCTCTCAAATCTCTCCACCCTATCAACATTCTTTCTTAAACTATAGAGCCCATAACTTAAAAAATTTACTGTCTGACAAGCACTGAGGATAGTGAGCTTATGACCTTTATATTCCTGGAAATCATATGCCTTTTAATGAAACCAAAATTTCATTAAATTTTTTGTTTTGTTTTATTTTTGGTGTTTTGTATATTTGGCTTCTATATTATGCTGTGGGCTCCTCTTGATTGTAAGCCCTTTTCAGAATACTTGCCCTTCCCTAACTTCTATTTGTGGAATTTATTTTAAGTATAATAATTTACATTCATCCTTTTTGGATTTTATCTTACATTTAGTCTATTAAGATCCTTACTCTTTCATCCACTGAGTTATCTATCCCTCACAGTATTTTTTGGTCATATGAAAATTTGAAAAGCATGTCATCTTTGTCTTTATCCGGTTTTTGATGAGAAAAATTAAACAGCACAGGGCCAAATACAGATCACTGACATAATCCACTGAAAATCTCCTGTCGTTTTGACACTTAACCATTAAGAACTACTCACTGAGATCAGCCATTCACCTGGTTCAGAATTTCTTTGATTGTATTATTGTATAATGCATGCCTTTTCACAAGGATGCTATAGGACACTTTATAAAAAAATTCATTAATTAAAGCAACTACATCCACAGAATTCCCATCATTTACTTCTTTAATAGCCCTGTCAACAAAAGAAAAGCAATTAGACTGGTATGGCTTTCTCTGGATTAAACTACATTGGCTCTTTATAATTGTTGTTGTTGAGTCACTTCTGTCATGTCTGATTCTTTATGACCCCATTTGGGGTTTTCTTGGAAAAGATACTGGAGTGGTTTATCATTTCCTTCTTTAGCTCATTTTACAGATGAAAAACTGAGGCAAACAGGATTAAGGGACTTGTCCAGGGTCATACCACTAGTAAGTATCTGAGGTAAAATTTGAACTCATGGAGGTGAAACATTTTGATTCCAAGCTGAGTGATCTATCCATTATGCCATCAAGCTAGTTTCTCTTTTACATATTCAGCAACCATTTTTTTTTATCAAGCAATAGATGCTGACAAAGAATATAAATAATTGACAGGGAGTTGATACTCAAATAAGAAGGAAATGAGTACTAATTTGTTCATGATATATTTAAGTTATCTGGCCTAGGAGAACTAAATTTTCTGATTCTGGAAGCACTAACAAATGTGACTACTGAGCCATTCTGTCAGTAATATTTTAAAATTTGTGGGAAAGGGAAGATGGTGCCACAAGAATGGCAAAGAACAAATGTTGTCATGATTTTCAAAAAATAGGAAGAAAATAAAGTCTGCAAAATGCAGACCTGTGAACTTGACTTTGGTTTCTGTTTTTTGAAATGATCATTAAAAAAATGGTTGCTGAAGACAAAACACTTATAAAATAAATTTCTTTTCTGTGAAACAAATTATGTTAGCAGTTTGAAATGTGTTGCATATTTTAAACTGGTAGAATAATTCATTGGTAAGATTAGTAATAATGCTATGTCTTAGAAAATTATGTTACTTAAGTAACAAAATTGGGTAATATATATTTCAGAACTAACATTTAACTAAATGTAATGGTTTACATTGTTGCTACTTAAAATAATTTAAATATATTTTTGACACATCATGCCATTTTTATTAGCTGGATCCTATAGTGAATCAAAATAAGTCAACATAGCAATCTAGTATTTTGTTTGAGCAACAGCTATTTGAGTTTCATTACCAATTAATTTTGCTCTCATTTGGTCATTTAAAATTCTCCAGCATATTTAAGGATATGTTGTGCCTTAGAGGAGTTAGTTTACCTTACCTGAAGGAGTAATGTTCCAAAGCTAAGGTTTTTGTGAGAGTCCTATTTCATGTTAAATGCTTATAAAAACATTTTAGTTTCTTCAAACCCTAGTAAATTTATAAACAGATATTTAAAACTAATTAGCATTTCCTAAATTCCTCTGGTTGGCCCAAGAACTAGGAGCAATGAGTCAGGAGTTGCAAAGATAAATGTTTAGGCTTAATTTATTTAATAATTAAAGAGAGATCATACATTTCTGTTAATTAATAGGAAATATAAAAATATAACCTCTGTGATTGCCTTCCAAACTGGCATGAGAATTAGTTTAAAAAAAAAAAAAGAATCCCTAGCAATTAAGGAGAAGAGATAACCATCCCATCTACAAATAAAATTGCTCACCAACATTTAAATTTAATCATATAGGGAAAAATTATCCAAAAATCCTCTTTCACTACTCAAGTACACTGATGAAGTTTCTTGGTAGGGTGGATGGTTTGAATTGCATTAGATGAGCCTTCAATTTCCTTTTAGCCTTAAAAAAATTCTACAATTACTCTCAAGTCCTTTGAAATTTAAAATTTGAGATAACATTTTCTACTCTCCTTGAAGTTTTGTTAACATAGAGGCAATTCCTACTTATCCATGTGGATCAGTTATGTTCATTAAGATTCAGCTGTACATTGTCATTCCTGTACATTCTTGAATTCCTTTCTACTAATTCACAAAGGCTTGTTTTCTTGCTTTGCCTATTTTCTTTATCTAACACTGACAGTTTGTTTTTCTTCTCTCACCTCTCATCTTTTTGTACTGTCAAACAAATGTGTTCCTAGAGGACTAAGGATGTTAAGAAATAAGGGGAAAGAGTGATATTCTGAAAGGTAGTTCAAAACTTCACTGTTTAGAAAACAAGAGAGCCATTACATGGCGTCCCAATGGTGCTTGACAGTATTTGCTGCCTTGTATCTAACTTTGACCTCATACAAATAGAATACTGGTTATGGTAATGCTATAAGTTACTAAGGCTCTTTCCTCTTACTGCAACAATTTTGTTTTCATCAAGAAACAATCTCATTATTGCCTACTATTAAAACAAAAGTTTTGAAAAGACAAACTTCAAAAGAAATGGGGTACGTTATCTAACTTCTATCTGTTATGTTGAATTATGTTCTCCTGTTGTAATCATTGAGAAGCATAAAAATGGCAGAGAAAGCTTGATAGCATAGCAGATAGAATGTTAGAGTTGGAATAAGAATGAAACTGAATTTAAATCTTACTTCAGACACACATTAGCTGCATGACCTGAGAAAGTCACTTGACCTACGTCAACTTCAGTTTCCCCATTTGTAAAATGAAAAATAAGAACACTAATTTTGTAAGGTTATTGTGAAGATCAAATAAGCTAACATATGCAATCCTCTTTTTAAACTTTAAAGGGCTGTATAAATGCTAGCTGCTGTTATTATTTATTAGTCATACTGCTGCCCACCAGATGTTTGTAAATTTAGCTGTTAATTAATGATTATGATGATGATCGTGATAATAGTAGTACTTTTGCTGTTGTTAAGTACCTTTCAGTCATGTCCAGTTGTTTGTGATCCCATCTGAGGTTTTCTTGGCAGAGATAGTGGGATGATTTGCCATTTCCTTTTCCAGCTCATTTTACAAATTAAGAAATGGAGGCAAACAGGGGTTGTAATTTCTCCAGCTCACAAAGCTAATATCTGAGGTTACATTTGAACTCAGGAAGAGAAATCTCCTGACTTCAGGCTTGGCACTCTACCCACAGCACTACCTAATTACCAATACTAGTACTACTGATAATAATAATGATCATTATAGTAGCATTTATATAGCCCTTTAAGATTTGTAAAGCCCTTTAAAAAACTCTCTTTTTTGTTCCTCACAACAATTCTAGGAAGGAGGCAATCTTATTATCTCCATTTTACAGATGAGGAATTGAGACAGACAGAGGTAAAATCCTGTGACTTTCCCAAATTGACACAACTAATAAGTGTTTTAGGCAAGATTTAAACTCAAATCTTCTGAACCTATCCATTGTGTAACTTAAAATGCCTATGATATGCTTAGAAGTTCCTCTCTCCACCCCTACCAAGATGGAAATATCTTGAGGGCAGGAACTGTTTTTCATTTTCTTGTGTATTACCAAGCCCAGCAGAGTGCTTGTTGAATTGAATTGAACAATAAGAAAATACACACATGAAATATGGTAAAAATGCATTGCAGTGAATGTTTATGTAATGAATAAAATCTGTGGAAATTCAGAAAAGTATGAAATTGATATAATTGGATCATAAAATTATAATCTCAAATTTGAAAAGGACCTCAGAAATTATTTAGTCCAACCCTATCATTCTATAATTGGAAAAAATAAGACCAGAAAGACAGAAGAATACAAAGCAAATTAATAGCAGAGCTTGCCTTGAACTCAGATCTTATGACTCTTAGTTCAGTATTCTTTCTATAAGTATACTATCCTACATCTCAAATCATTGAAGAAGTGATCTCCAACTGGACCTGCAAGGGACAGGATTTGGAAAGATGGAGAATAAAAAAAGGAAATGAACAAAGACTTGACATTTAAAATAAATGAACAGTGCTTCTGTCACCCATGATTTTCCTTGAAAAAAAGTAGCTTTTGGAGTTTATATTCTTCAGCAACTTTTTTATAAATACCTATCTTATGTAAAGCAGAGAGATATAGTTGTGATTAGACAGATTCTCTAGCTCTATGTGATAAAGTGAAATCCTTCCCTTTCATTCCTCAGTTTCTTCTTCAAACAGGGATAATAACTTTATGCTTGTTAAGAGAAGCATAAAAATGATAGCTATGGAAGTACTCTTAACAAGTTGAAACATTTATGACAAATGTAAGGTGACATTACTGTTGTTGTCAGGCTGTCATAAAGGCTCAGGAAAATGCTTTGTATTCCTTTTTCATTCCTTTCTCAGAGAAAGTTATACACCAGCGTTGTAACATAGTACCCTTGGATTACTTGATTTAATAAAAGACCTGAAAGGAGAAGTTATAGTGACTTCACATCATGAAAAACACATGGATTTGTCCTTAGTGCCAGAGGATTCCAAGGATATACTTGGTTCAGGCAAGCTATGAGTAATCTGAAGAATGGAAGGGGCAGGGAGGATGGAACAGTCTGTCTTTTCAGTCCTTATTGGGTACAAATTATATTCCTAAATATTATTTGGAAGAACCAATGTACATTTCAGTCATGGACAACCATCTCTGATTCATAGATACGGTTATGTCTTGTAGTGTTAACTGGATAGCTGTCATCTGAATGACAGAGTTACTGTGCCTGTCTGGCTCCTGGCAATCAAAGAAGGGCAAGGCAATCATACTTGTTTCCCATAATGGCTCAGATCTGTGTAACTACTGTTACTGAGGAACATTCATATTTTCTTACTATAATATATTGAGAGTAAAATAATTCACTTTGTGATTCAACTTTTTGTTGTAGCTTGTATTTGGTATTTATGATTGAGAATTTAAATTCATTGAATTGCAAAATTATTGAGATTTATATAGGTTAGGCTTCTGGATTTATTAATCGTGTAATGGGTGGGTTTTTTTCTTTTAAGTAAATGTTTCTGTAACTGGCTTTGTTGCACTTAATATGACTTAGTCTTTAAATTTTAAATTGTGTGTAGTCTTATAGTCAAGAATTATTTTTTATGAGACAGTTGACACTCATAAAATAACATTTTAGGCATTTGGTTGCTTCTACAATATAATGTTTAGATGCTCATTAATTTAATATACTCAATAGTACATTTTAAATTTTGCTTGTGGTCCAAACGTCTTATTGTTCCTTCTTCTGTACTGAGAGCCAGATTGCATTTGAAGTCATTTAAGATTTCATATAACAGAAGGAGGTATGTTGCTAATTTTTAAAATTCTTCTTCTAGGATCCACCTACTTCTGTTTCACTTGGACTGAGAATGGAAGAAATGATTTTCAATCTGGCAGACACACATCTGTTCTTTAATGATTTAGAAGTAAGTAGTAATTATTTTATGTCAGCCATTTAGCATTTGTTCCCTATTATATCACATGAAACAATGGTAGGCTTGACAGACAACGATAAAGTATTATATTAAGGGAAATAGGGCTGGTGAAATAAAAATGAAGTAAAATAATTTTAACTCAACTACACCAATACATTTTATTGTCAAAGGCTTCATCATATTTTTTATCTGAGTAGATGAGTATGTAAAGTAGGCTATGGCATAATTATATATAGCATTAAAATTTAATATCTAGGACATTAAATATTAAACTTTGACTTCTACAGATTTTTGATAGGAAAATATGAATTTCTCAGTTGCCTTAAGAAGTTCAGGCTTAGAACCAGAAACAAATCATTTATTTTTCATATGTTGTTACTTTCAGAACTATATTCTATTGCAGACCTGCCTAGCTTGCTAGCAGGCTCAATTCTCAAGATAATAAGGTTGTTTTTTTTTTTTTTGGCTTTCTGGTATCCCTAGCACTAGCATTGCATGTGTCAAGATGCCAATGACTTTCTTATTACTTTATGCCTTTTTTTTCCCTCCTGACAACTTTGAAAGATTGTGGTGAAAACTTTTATGGTCACCAAGGGACCTGATCCTTCCATGATCTCGGGTAGTTCACCTTTTAAAAGCAAAAATGGCTGCTGCTTCTATCTTCATTATGACAAAACATGACCATAGCTACATTTCACTCTCATCTTAATATAGACAGTTGTTTATTTAAAATCCTGCCGTTAAGCAAGCTTGTGGTAGGGCTGCCAACAGGCATTAATCATCAAGTTGTTGTTTTGCTAGATTTTATAAATGTATGTTATTTCAGACAGGAGAAGGAATCTGAAGGATTCAAATACAACTTTTGCTGATCAAAGTTAATTGGCAGCAATTGGCCTTTAAATATTTCCTCATGTTTCCCTTTTAAAAATCAAGCAAAATGCACCTTATTTAATAGATGATCCAAAATCATTTGAAAAATGCCAGTGTGTGACAGAACTTAAATGTGGTTTGCTCAACATCTGTCCTATATTTTGATTTCTTTTCATCTGCAAAGAAACTACTCACAGACGAATTGGCAACTTACAGTGCAATAAAATTATTTAAATGTGCTTTATTTTTTCTTCCATTCCTAAGTGAAGTATTTATTTTTACACTTAAAGTAAAATACAAGATTTCTTGCATTTTGGAGTGTTTGCTTTCATTAAGAAAACTAAATGTAAGACATTGCTGCTTAACACAAAAAAAATTTCCAAAAGTAAGTGAAGTGTTGAGGATTTATTTTCAGACTTTTAGAAAAGATTAAGAATTATACTTATTTTCAAAAGCTGTTTCTAATTCATGGTTGTGTTTCACTCCATAAGAGAGCTGCAAAAGGCATTCTGTATTTTAGTAGTATGCTAAAATGTTTTTTTTTTTAAGTTTCCATTTGTTTCTAATGATACAGAAGAGATTTTAATTTTGTCCTGGATACAACCATGTAACTCTTATTGATGTTAATGTGTGTTAATAGCACACATCAAGAAGAAATTAGCCATAATTTGGTATGGTTTAACCATAGCTTATAAAATGGCAAATCTATGTCTATAAGATGCCAAAACAATGAGTTGGAAAGTGAAAATTTGGGAAAACTGGTTTTGCCTCATATATACTTTAACCTCACAAATTCAATCAGGTTTGTTTGAGATTTTTTATTTGTTTACAACATTGACGTGTGTGTAGAATTAGAAATAGTATTTTTCCAAACCTGAAAGCATATAAAAATTAGTACTTTAATGATGAAAAATATTTATGTAAAATCAAATTAAAAGTAACATTAATGCTGAATATTTATGAAAAGTTAAGTAGGTTAGAAGGAAGACTGTTGAAATATTTAAACAAAATTTTTGACACTGATTGGTAAGGTTAATGAAACATTAACTCAAACAAAATATTTGTCTTCTAAAAGCTGATTCTCTAAGATTGTGTGTGTGTGTATGTGTGTGTTTCCTTATTAGTGAGGCAATCATCACTTGTTTTAAATATGTTTTAAAATGTATAAAAATATATATATCTTTGGTATATATTATTATATATCAAAGGTTGTCAGAAATTCCAGGCATTTGTTCCAGTTTTTTCCAACATTTGAATAAATAGGTTTATCTTTATGTTCATTTCACTTCATTTTATCCATATGTAATATGACAGAATTGAAATGTGTCTTTGGTCATACTTGGTTTCTTTGAGAAAATGTTATTTAGTAGCAAAAATAAATATATTGGTATAATGCTCTTAAAAGAACCAAAATTTTCTCATCAGGCTGGAATGATGTGGTAATGCCTGATTTCACACTCCAATTAGCAGTATGTTGTGGTAGGGAACTTGAATGTTTTAATTTATTTAAATTGTATGTTTTTAGCATTTTAAGTCTACAGTAGAAGTAATTTCAAGGAGGTTAACGATTTGTTGGTTAGCCTGAAGTGTGATATCTGAACTCTATTGGCCTTAGTTCTCTTTATAAAAACTTAAGTTACTGCCAGTTATCCCTTTGCATAATTTAACTTTTTTCTTCTACATCTTTGGCATATTAAATATTCTACATAGTGAAGTACACTGTATGAAGAGTTGCCAGTAATATTTGTGTTATCTTGGTATGTATTCAAAATGGTAATTTGCTATGTGAACTTAAAAGGGATAGAGAGTAATAAACCAGCTTAAGATAAAGATTTTTTTTCAAATGAATTTTGAGGCCTATGCAATAATTGATAAAACCTTTTCCATTTTTAAACTAAATTTGGAGAGCATTTCTGTTAAAAATACATATATGACATTAAAATAAATCTTGTTTGACATTCATCCCCAAACCAAGAAAAGAGGCAGGTTTTGTTGTTCTGTGATATTAAAAATGTTTAACACATGAACACTTATGAGTGATATATAGGTCTAATTATTTTTAGAATTTATGATTTCTCTGTGAGTAGAAGCTAGAGCTTTCTTACATACTCTGACTTTCCTATTGATGAGTCTGAGGAATGTCTTACAGATCATTTTACAATAAATGTCTCCATGTGCAATATGATAATACTTATATGGAATTCATTTATTAAGAGTGACACTATGGAATTGGAGTTTCTCGGTTCCTTTACAAGAAGTATTACTCTTTCTGACTGAAAGGGAAAGAGTTCTTTCTATCAGATCCTTCTTGTAAGACAATAGTGTATGTCTCCAAATAGTGCAGGAGGGAAAGGCCTTTGGTAAACCTTAAGGTTTTCATTTAACTTGACATAGACTAGTGCTCTTGTTAGCCATTTCTATGGTGAAAGAGGGAAAAAAAAGTTTTATATAAACTTGAATATTTTAAAATAATAATAATATAAGATTTATATGGATTTTTTTCTCTTTGATTTTGAAAATTGTCAATTGGCTTCAATCTTATGATTGCTGATATTGTTGACACCATATCCAACTTTATTAAAGGCAGACTTTTGGCATTATGTATGATAATGAAGACTTGCCACATTCAACTTTTTTACTATTTGAGGAAAATAGAAAACTTCCTAGAAAAATTTTAATTGTCTTTGCTTTAAAGAAGTTGATTATCATGAAATCTGCTTTGGGTTCTACCTCTCCTTTTCCTGTTCCCTTACTTCTACCACCACACACTATCCTTAGAGCAGTCTCTCTAGTGAACAAAAGAACTGGATGTGGGGGGAGAGGGTAAGACAAGAGTAGAAAGTGAAAAGCCAAAAATAAACCTTGAATTAAAAGTTCCAGCACTTCAGCAAGACCCCTGACCATTTTCCCCACTACATAGCATTACTACAAGAAAATACTGTCATTACTTGAGCTAGAATTTAACCATGTCTAATTAATTAATCAAATAACATCAGTGTTAGAATTTCCCAAAAGAGTTGAACCAGACTTCAGATTTACATTCAGAATTTGTGATTTCACAAAGATGGCTGATTATTTGTTATATACATTAAGTGTTTTAACAAGATTTTTTTTTAATTTTACAATTCAGTATTGTTGGTAATGAAAGTGGAAAAATTTCAAAATTATATTCACCCACATTAGATGCAGAATTTAAATTAGATGCTTTGTACTGATATAGCACTTATACTCTCAGGAATAGAAGGAAACTTTCAGCAATTGTATAAAGAGTCATGGATTATTCAAGTCTAAAGATCAGTGTTTGAGTTCCAGTTGTACAACACATCAGCTAGTAACTTGGAACAAGGTTATCTTCCCCTTTTGAGATTCACCATGTTCCTAAATAAAATGAAGCTGACCCAAATGATCTCCAAAGGTCCCTCTTAGCTCTAAATCAGAAAGTGAGGCATGTAAATCTATAGCAAAGCAGATTTCATAATAATCAATCTCATTAAGGCAAAAACAATTAGAATTTTTCTAAAAAAATTTTTCTACTTTCCTTTAAAAATCCAGGGGATCATGGAACTATGAACAATATTTTGTTAGTCTACTTGTATGGATGCTCTGGAAAGTAGCTGGTTTTCTATTATTCAGAAATTCGAGAAAACTAAAGTGATACAGTAGATAGAGTGCTAGACTTGGAATCAGGAAGACCTGAGTTAAAATCCAGCTTCAAACTTTTCTAGCTATATGATCTTAGATAAGTAATGTAATCTCTATTCACTCTGATCTTCTCAACTGGAAAATGGGAATGATCCCATTGCCTTCCCTTGACAGGGTTGTCATGACGATTGAATAAGGTAATATTTGTATATAAAAATAGTAGGTGCTATAAAAATATTATTATTTGGTAACTATTTTTCATTTCTTTCTAAGAGCTAGGAAAAATTATTTTTTAAAAAAGTCTGTGAATACATACATGTATGCCAGGCAATAAATAAATATTTATTAAGCACCTTTTATGTGCCAGGCATTACGGTAAGTACTGGGGATAGAAGTACTAAAAGGAAGAAAAGAATCTTTGCTCTCAAGGATCTTACAATCTAATGTATATGTATATTAGATAAATTTATATATATGTCTGTGAAGAATGGACAAAAGTCAAAATGTCCTGATTTATAAAAGGGAGAAAAGTGTACAGATATTCAAATTAACAGCAGTTCTTAGAAAAATTTTAGAATATTTTATTAAAGGATGAATGGTTGACATCTAGAAAAGAAATTACACACAAATTACAAAAAAACAGCATGGCTTCATCAAGCACAAGTCATGTCACAGCAAGCTCATCTTTTTTTGGAAGGAGAACATTACCATATGGATCAGTACTTCTTAAACCTTTTTCTACTTGGAATCAATTTTTGCCTGAGAAATTTTTCTGTAATCCTGAGTATATATAAAAGAGGGATACAAATTAAACATGTACTAATAATAATTATAAAAATTATTTTAAAGCAATTCTCTGGTATATTATATATATATATATATATGAAACTTTACTGTTTATTAAAGAGAAAAGCAGATTTGCATAGTAATTTGATGGGTGCTTATTTATTTTTACATAAAGAAATAAATCTTCACAGAAAATTTGATATCTTTTACTGTTGCCCGATTTTTCACCACCCCCATAATTAGCTATGTCACCTTAAATGGTGGTTGTGATCCACTTTGGTGTAGATAATAATATTTAGTAAAACTTTTGACAAAATGTCTCATGCTGTTTTTATTAACAAATTACAGCAATATAGACTTTAATATATCAGAATTAATTGGATTGAGAACTGATATGCATCTAGACCTAGAGAATAATCCTTAATGATTTTGTATCACTTAGGAAGGACATAACAAGTGTAGTAGGCCAGAAATCTAGTTTTGGCACTGTGTTGTTTAATATTTTTCCCAATGACTTGAATAAGAGTGTACTTATTAAATTGACAAATAGCAATAATTTATTAGAGATAACTAATACTTGGAAGGAGTTGTGATCCAAAAAGATCTTGATGGGCTGGAACATTGGTCTGATCCAAGAGTTAGTAAATTAAAGCCCACAGGCCAAATCTGCCCACTGCCAAAACTTTATTTAAAAATGTAAAAACAATGCTTGCTTTCTGAGCTTACAAAAATAGGTGGTTGGCTGGATTTGCCTATGGGCCATAGTTTTGTATCCCAATTTAATAAAAGAAAGTTCACAAAATCACAGAATTTGAGAGTTGGAAATTGCCTTAGTGACCAATTAATCCAACTCATACATGAAAGCAGTCATCACTGTATAAGGTCCCTCATGAGTCCTTTCTTTAGGCTGAATATGTTTTGTCCCTTCAAACAATTCTCATATGATATGAACTCAATGCCCTACAACGTCTTAATTCCCCTGGATGTTTTCCAGCTTGCTTAAGCTGAGTTAAGAAAAATCAGCTTCCTAACCAGAGGAAGGAAGGTTAAATATCAGTTTGCTTTATAAGACCTGAGTGTTTTGGAAAACTACAAACTAAGTATGAGTCAATAGTGTCATGTATCCAAGAAAGCTAATACAATCTTTAGCTATATTATAAGAGATAGTGGTTGGAACCAGAGAATTGATATTCCCACTCTAGCTTTACCTATATCAACTAGAGGGTTATGTTCTAATCTGAGATACTCCAATTTAGGAATGACAAGTTGAGAATGCCCAGCATTATCAAAGGAATCTAAGAGCATGACTTATTAAGACTGTTTTTAAGAACTGGGAATATGTATCTTAGAGAAGACATGGCATTGGAATATCTTATATTAAAATATTTGAAGAGCTATCAAGCATAAGAAAGTTCATATTTGTTCTACTTGGTTCTAAAGGAGAGATGGTAGCAATAGGATGATAATGGCAAACATAGATTAGGTGTGATATCAGAAAAAAAATTCTAATAATTAGAGATATCCAAAATTAGAATGACCTGATTCCAGAGGCTGTGGCTTTCTTTGCACTGGAAGTCTTTAAACAAAGTCTTAAATTTTTTCCACTTATATCTTTTCACCAAAGAAATTTTTACGCCACCTCTGGTATGTAGATATATAAAATAGATTTACAAATCAAAAATTTACTGCTAATAAATCAAAAAAATTATTTTAAAACAATTCTTTGGTATACCTATAATTTTACCATTTATTAAATATGAAAGCAATTTTGCCTACTAAGATATATGTACTTGTTTATTTTAGCACAAAAAATTAAATCTTGCCAGAATATTTGATACCTTTTACTGTTACCAAATTTTGTGACCCCCATATTCAGTTACATGACCCCATATGAAGTCATGACCCATAATTTAAGAAGCTTGGGTCTAAAAGACTACTTTGGCAGTATATTGTGGAGAGAATTCTTATTCATGTATGTATTGGATAGACTTTTAATTCTAACTGTGATTATGATTCTGATATAATATTCCAGCTGTAAAGAGAAGTGATCTTTTATTATTCATTGTTTTTTATGGTTTTTCTCTCCTACACATATTATAGAATGGAGAATGCCTATTTTAATCATGAAAAAAAGAATTGTTTTTTACCAAAAGTATTATTTGATAAGGTGACAATGCAGTCATACCATTGCCATTGTTGTTTTTACTATTGAATTAGCTTCTTTTTACATTATGCCTATTACTTTATCATCATCATCATATTTTGAATTTCACCCAAAACCAAAAGTTATAAGAATATATTTAAGGACTACTTTCATAATCATTTTGTTACAAATTGTGCCAGAAGTATAATAAAAGTTTAGCTCACAGTTAAAGATTTACCATGTTAAATTCATTCATTCAATAAACATTTATTACATACCTACCATATTCTAGGCACAATGGAACTTACAAAGATGACTAAAACATGAGAGCTGAAGTCTTACAAATAATTTTCAAGTCTGAAAACATGCCATGAAGTCCAAAATATCCAAACTATTTTCAGAATAATACTAAGATGTTTTCATAACTAATCCAGTAAAAATCAATTGCTATGACCCATATAAATGAAAGCTCTCTGAGAGATCGTCAATAATTTTTATGAGGTAAAGGGGAAGCCAAAAATTTTAAAAACCAGTGTTTAAACTTCTTGTTGTTCAGTCATTCAATCATGTCTGACTCTTCATAACTTTGTGGACAATACTGACCATGGAAGTTTCTTGGCAAAGATGCTAGATAGTTTGCACTTTCTTCTCCAGTGGATCTTCTCACCACCCTATGAAAGAGATAGGAGTGTATTCAAGACAGTGTGGGGAAAAGGGCTAAAGTGTTCAAGGCTGTAAATTTAAGAATAACTAATTACTAGTTACTATATAACTATATATAGTTATACTATATATATATATATATATAGTATATATACTAATATATATTAACTTTATATATTTTTGTATATACTATATTATATCATATATATAAAATATACTAATTAGTGTATTAGTATAATATACTAACTTTGGAAAAAGATTCTGGGTTCCAAACATACCTACAACATTCACAGCTTACCTTCTTTAAACTTTCTTTATTCTTGGGCCATCTGCTCTGCAATTACAAGTGAGAGCATTGAAGTTGACCATTGCCAGCTCAGAGCATTAGATACCTGTCTTTATTACATGAATAACATATAACCGATATATCATGCCTACCAGAAAAGGCTTTTGCTGAATCAAAAATCTCATAATTGTAACTAACAATACAATATAAAGCAGCCATCTAGGTGAAGTTTGGATAGAGCACTAGGCCTGAAGTCAGGAAATCTCATCTTCCTGTGTTCAAATCTCACCTTAGATATGTACTAGCTATGTGACTCTGGTCATGGAACTTAATCATGTTTGCCTCAGTTCGTCATCTCTAAAATGAGTCAGAGAAGGAAATGGCCAAATGTCAGTATCTTTGCCAAGAAAACTCCAGTTGGAGTTACAAGAGTTGAACATGACTGAAAAACAACAATAATTAATTACAAAGTGCTTTACATCATTTCATCCTCACAACAATCCTAACATATAAGTATTCAGTCAGTCAAGAAGCATTGCTTAATCCATACTGTGTGGTGGGCTTTGCTAAGTGCTAAGTATGCAAAAGAAATATAAAACACAATCTTTACTCTCCCAAGAAGAGCTTATATTCCAAACAGTTTGACATCATTTAAATAACTATACACACACACACACACACACACACACACACACACACACACACACACACATACATATAGGATAAATGCTATGTAAATGGGAAATAAGCTCAGAGGGTAAAGGGAAGGAGTGTAAAGCAGACAAAAGGGGTTGCTTTCTATGGAAGATGAAATTTAAGCTGAGTCTTTAAGGGAGCCAGGAATCCTGTGAGGTAGAGGTGAGAAAGGAAGACATTCCATTTATGGGGGACAGCCAGTCTAAAGGCATTGAGTTGGGGGATGGAAAACATTACATGTGAGAAACAAGTTCTACAGTTATAATTTGTTGTTCAGTTGTTTTTCAGTCCTGTCAGATTCTTCATTACCTCATTTGAAGTTTTCTTGGCAAACATAGTGGAATATTTGTCATTTCCTTCTCCAGCTCATTTTGTAGATGAGGAAACTGAGGCAAACAGGGTTAAATGGCTTTCTTAAGGTCAGATAGCTAGTATATGAAGTTGGATTTGAACTCAGGTCTTCTTGACTTCCTGATAGGGTTGACACTCTTATCTGTTGTGTCAGAAACTGTCAATGTGACATTGTTCACATTGCTCACCTCTATGGGTCTCAGTTTCTTTGTCTATAAAATAAAAGAGTTAGATTAGATGATCTAAAGGAGGTAGAATGGGATAGTGAAAAGAATGTTAATTCAGTCAGAGGATTTGGCTTTGATATTAAAAAAACATATCCATATGACTTTAAAATGTGCAGTATTGTACAAAACATTTAATCTTCCTGTGCCTTAGTCTCCTCATCTGAAAAATTAAGAGTAAGAGGTAGGCTCTCAGATTCTGCTGCTATGACTTCTAAGATCTTTTCCAGCACCAGATCTAGGGTCTTACAATTTTAAATAAACAAGTCAATGGTTTGTAATGAATTAGAATACTTAGAATTCTCTAGGAAGCATCTGTGTTAGCAACTATTATTTCCTATCTAAATGTTTATTTTACTTTATAGTTGTAAAAATTGCTTTATTTTCTTAAGTAGAATATAAATTCTGAATTTATATATAATATACAGTTCCATATCATAGGGGTTAGGAGCATGATGACTCTCTACAATCTGGAAAATATTGCATAAAAATTTTTGGCCTTCCCTTCATACCAGAAAAGAAATTTGAATCTTTTCTTTTTCTTTTATGGGGTGTTTAGATTAACTTATTATAAAATTTGGCTTGATGTTATATAATACTATAATATAGTTTATGCAATTCTGAGTTTCTAAACTTCTGTGTCATCTGCAGCTTCCATAAAACTCTCCAAAGTAACTCCTAATTACTTTGTTATGCCTAGTTATGATATAATGAAACCATGATAGGGAAAGTTGTGATGTGGAAGAAATTACTGAATATTACTCCAGAAAAAGTTGCTATTAAATCACCTATCAATGAGCCTCTTTAACATTGTTGTATTTTTTGAGGGGGAATGAAACATTTTATGCTGTTTCTTCCTTATGCAAGTTAAAGAATAGTACTTAGGGAAGGGAATTCTCTATTGGGGATATAAATATACCTGATCCACAGTAGAGGAGCAGGCAGATGTGGAAATTTGTTGTCAATCATAGACACACATGGTAAAAAGAAAGCTAAATTTTAGCTGTCTGAACTGTGATGACGTTTTATTGTCATCTATGACAGGCTTTTGGTTTAGCCTAGAATCCTTGATTTTTACAGGTGTGCATTATTATTTTAATTGGAGGAAGAGTAATTTTTTAAACTATATTTCTTTACCTAGCTAGAACATTTGCTTATTAGAAAAAAAATTACAAGGTGTTCAAAAAAAATCCTTTGAATAGGGGGAAAAACTACTGTAACTCCAACTTCCCAAAGTGTGTTTCAGTTGCAGTCTCGAGAGGCTTCTCCTATTTCAGCACTATTACAATAAAGTCTCTATCTGAGCACAACCCAGTTCAATACGTAAACATATTTTTAAAGACAGGAGTGGAAAAAAGCTATGATTCTTCTTGCTAGTGTGATCTTGCATGACTTGGTGGGATGAGGGGAAACTTGTTTTGATATTGTTTAATTTTAAAGTTTATTTCTTCATTCTCAAAAAAAAAAAAAAAAGTTGAAATTCTCCCCATTCTCCATTGTAGTCCCTATGGGAAGTTCTCAAGCCCAAGATTCTGGCCTCAGGTAAAGTTCCCAAATTGTTTATTTGAGATTGGTTTGTTTTTCAATTTATTTTAATCCAGTTTTGATGAGATAGGGAATTACTAGAAAACACAGTAATTTGAGATGAGGAGATACAGGAAAATTCAGAGTTTGAGTAGAACATGATTGGTCTATAAGCATTGAGATTATCAAAGGTAAAAGGTAAAGCTAAAATTATTTTTCTTATTAAAGAAATATATACAAAAATAAATTCATCTAAATTTTAAGTAAATCATCATTGAATAGTTCTTGCCTCTTACAAAAATATATAGCTATTTAAATTATAATCATGATATAATTCCTTACATGTACATATCTCACATCTGCCCCTTTACTTCCTTCATATAAATAGTACTCTTCATCACAAAAGCACAGACCTTCCTCATATTTCTCCTAGACTATTAGAATAATCTCATTCTCTCTCTTCTCCAATCCATCTGTTCCATGACTTTCCAAATTATATGCCAGTAGAATAATAAGGAAGAGGAGAAGGATAGTAATATTGATGACAAGTTTGCATGCTAATGGGGGAAAAGAAGACATATAAACATGGATTATGATATAAAACAGAATATATTTGCTATTGAAAGAATGAACAAGATAGTTTAAGATTTACAAGGAAAGAAAGACAAGGAGTACTCAGAAGGACTTCTTGAGTAAGGTAGCATTTGAAACGGGTCTTACAGGGGTTGGATTTCAATAGGAAGAGATAAAATAGAGTTCTGTGAACAGGGTGGGATATACATGAGCAAAGATTCAGAAATGGGGAAAACATAAGGCTTTTCTTCAAATTATAAGTAGAACAATTTGACTCATCTTAGAGTATATAAAGTAAAACACAATTCAGAACTGTGTTAGAGCTATTTTATGGAAAGCCTTGAATGTCGAGCAGTAGAGTATCATTGAGCAGTAGAGAAAGATGACCGAATTTTCTAAAAAAGATTAATTTATCTAGAGTGAAGGATTGAATGGAATCACTTGAATTCTCCATTATCAAGATGGGGGTAGGGGGCGAGAGAGAGATTTTTTTTTAACATCTCAGAGCTTTAATTGCTTTATGCATTAAAGGACCTGATAATTTTTCCCAACATTTTATAGATATATCAAAAGATTAACAATTTGTATCAAAAATGGTTTTTGATAGAAAAAAGCATATACAACCTATCTCTACACATACACATATATATTGAAGTCCACATTGGAGAGCTTGTGCCTTCCTTCTCCTAAACCCTTTTTTTTCAGTCCTTTGAATGGAATAAAGGGTTAAAAAAGGAGTGATTGCAAAAAGAGATAAAAGGTTTCCTGGTTTGGATGTCTTCCCCTTGCTTCTGGCAGCAAGTTTGCAATAAAGGGAATGGCTTTTATGGGAATGTGGTTATTCACAGCAAGACTACAGTTGGTGTCAGTATGAAAAATTCTTCTTTAGTAGATTCTCTCAGCAGGAATAATAGATCTAAAAGAAAAGCCACAGAATTTACAAAGAGCATTGACTGGTGCCAGTGACAAATTACGTTTGCAAAATGATGAGCAAACCCATTGAAAATTGAGAAATAGGAGTAGCAGTAAATCAAAGGCATGTTTCTAAGAGCAGTTCTACCTCAGCATTGAAAAGACATTTGTATTAGCCATGAATATGAGTGAATTTCTTTTCTTTCACTTTTTTTTTTACTTCCTTGGATAGCAATTCTTTTTATACCAATGAAACCTTTATACTCTTAATTTTTTCCGTTTCCTACAAATATTATTAACCTTTTAGATAAGACTATCAAATATTAATGAATTTTTTTCTATTTCTTTTCATTTATATCTATACAAATATATACAAAAATTCTCATTCTTTAACTAATTGCTAAAGAAGCTGTTGTATTCACCTGGTAACAGTGCTCTAAAATACATTATACTAAATTCATAAACAAATTTCACATAAAAATTAGAAAAAAAATAAAGTGTTTCCTCTCTATAGGGATTTTTCCATTTTGGGTTCATGAACTTTTCTTTTTAACATTTTGAAAACTGTATTTAAATATAATTCTTCTTTTGGTAATCTTATGTCTTTTATTTATTTAAATATATTATTTTGAGAAAAAGTTAATGGACTCCACTAAACTATCAAAAGAGGCACAGGATATAGAAGGATTAAGAAGCTCTCCTCTGGAAAAATATTGACGCCTAAATGTTAAGTATGTATAATAAATAAGGGTAAACTAATAAATCTATTAAATGTTTATAATAAACAAAAACTTAAGAGGCTTGGATAAGGAAAAAAAATGTGAATAATTTTAAAAGCACTAACTTGAGTAGGACCTTAATAGGTACTATAATTTTCAGTAGAATTATATCTTAATTTTTGAGACAAAATGTTGACCAACTTCATATTTGTCTTTATTTCTTTTAAATACTTCATATATAGAAAATATCTCTGCTTTTAATTAGTCACCTTCCTCATTCCCCTTCCCCCCACATACAGAGGCACAGAGACACAGAGAGAGACAGACACAGAAAGAAATACACACAGTATTTATGTACATATAACAGGGTCAGAAGATAAAGACAACTTTTAGAGTATAAAAGACTAAGCTCTTCAAATACAGTGAAATTGATAAATTGTATTAACATTGCACATTTCTAAGTACTGACTTCCTTTTAGGTGGAACATTTGGAAAGGGAACCAGTCAATTACATGCTAAATCTGATAGGCAAATGATTTTTTTCCACATTATTAAATAAACCCAGTTGATTTTTGAGAGGAAAATCCCTTGTATGAATATGGTATAGCTAATACATTTTAAATAGCATCTTGGAAATGCCTTCTCTAATTCATCACATTTCATACCCTAGAAGAAAAATTTGGGGATCCTAGGATTTGAAATACACTCTAAATTTACATTATCTGTAATTTGATTCAGCACTCTCCTATAACTTAAACACTTCTGTTTGTTACTTTTAACAAATTATTGACAGAAGCTCTCAGTAAAAGTTGAAATATAATATAACTGTGGTTCTCTAAGCATTTTATATCACTCTATCTTATGACCATCAATATAAACAGGGTAATAAGCTTGAATAGTTAATAGGTTAGGTCAGCTGATATAACATAATGTAATCAGTCTTGGACAAGCTAGGTTCCAAGCTAGTATAAACATATATATATATATATATATCATCCCATAAAAATACTAAAATAAATTCATTAAAGTAAACTTTTATTCTTGTCAGCCCCTAAAAACACTGATAAGGTGAACTTTTTTTTTGCATTTTCTGCTTGAAATCTAATTTTCTTTTCTTTCATTCTGATTCAATCATTTTGAACATGCATACACACACACACAAATAGTTATATGTTATCAAGGTCATTTGTTGTTTACCTGCTACAAATAGAACTTCAGTTAAAATGTATATAAAGAAAAAAATTTCATCCAAGTCTGTTATAATTCCTTGACTTGTTCATTCTCAAATTGCCAAGTGGAATGAAGTAGATTTCAAGAACTCTCCTTTGTTCTCATATCCTGTGCCTGACCCACAGGTAATCTGTACCTTTTTTCCCCTTCAGCATGAAGTAATTGTGCTGGGAAAATAGAGAAAATGTGCAGGTCACAAAGTGCACATGAGACAGGGATGACAGCTTCTGCCAATTGAGTGCCAGTATTGAGAAGCTGCGAACCATAGAACCTGCTTTTTCACATGGATTCCTGTTGTAGATTGGAAGGAATTTTTTGATAATGAGTGAAACAGGTCTTAGCAGCATTTAAGCTTTTTAGTTCCTCTATTTGAAGCTTTGTCATACCTTTAGAAGCTGAAGTAGAATTATGTCATTCCACATCAGTAATTTCAAATGCTTATAAGTGATTGAATTATCTTTTTTTCCCTAAAGGAATATAAAAATAAAAATCTGGTTTTAGTAAACTGAATAATAATCAAAAGTTTCTAAACTACAGGGGCTCACATTTACATGTCAGAGCTGATTAAAAGCAAGATTCCACACATCTTTTTCCTCACTTTCTTCTTCCACTTGCCTTTCTTTCTATCCTCAATCTCTGAAACATAAAGAAACTCAGGAACTCTCCACTTTGCTTTATTTCTGAAAAGAAGTATTAAAAATATCTGAAAAGCCAGAAGTTGCCCCAAAAGTCACTCTGGGTCTAGCTGTCTTTAAAAAAAATCTATGTCACTCAAATACTAATCACCTTATAAAGTCTTCTGAATCACTTGATTTGTCTAGAATAGTACAGGGTAAAGTGGCCTGCTTTATGAGGTGATGTGATTTTAAAGTATTACTGTTCACTTGTCAGAAGCAATACATACACATTACAGAGACATTTTTTGTGTGAATATGCCTTAAAACTACTATGACTATGACTGCCAACAGGCCCTAATGTTACGCTTACCACAAGATTGAACATTTTTCATATTTAGAAAGGATTGGCTCTATTTTTTAAAGCTTTGTATACAAATAGATGATTTCTCTTTTATTCAGTAGAAATGATGGAGCAGTAAATACAAATTGCCTTATGACAAAAGAAATGAATCCTCTGATTATTTCCTATTTGTTGCCTAACTTCCAACTAGTCTTAAAAGACACACTGGTATAAAGTCTGACCGTTAATAGGGCGGTTCTCAAGTTTGGGACTGGCTTTTTTTTTTCTTCTTTTTCCTTTTTTTCTTTGCAAAACAAGGTATTCAAACAATTTATAGGATGATAAGTCTGGAGCTAGAAAAGATTTTCAAGAACATTGTATGCCTCATTTTAGAGATGAAGAAACTGAAGAAGAGTTTGTGGCTTTACTGGGTTCACATAGCTACTAAGTGTCAGAAGTCTTTCTGATTCCAAGTCTAGCACTCTCTCTACCACATCAAGATGCCTTTCTAGTCAAGAGTGTGGTATTAGTTTTCTTATGCCAAAATGTGAAACCAAACAAATATAAAAGGATATTTAGGCTATAATTAACAAATTCAGGCTTTGTAACTGTTAATCTTCTTTGAGGAAATATTTGCTACATTCTTCATTTTTCCCCCTTTAAGAACATGTATACGACCTAAAAAATTATAGTGTGTCTGCTTCCTATTCAAAGATTACAGATTTATTTGTGCTTATTTCTCAAGTAACTCAGAAATACAGAGGATTAATGTGTTAGCTCTTATATCACTATGACTGACAGGTTTTACTAGTAAATATAACAAGATTCATTGTGATGAATTTTGTTAGGAACATTAATAGAAAAAGATATTAAGACCGTCACAATGGTCTTTTTCTTAATATCTTTTTCTATTAATGTTCCTAACAAAATTCAATAGTATAGTATATTTTTACATAATTATGGCACAAATGAAAGGTTTGAGGGAAAAATACAACCACTATGCTATCAAAGCAATGTAAATATTTGCAGAAAAATTCTGCCATAACTTAATATTTTGCATGTTAGACTCTGTGCAAAATCTTAGTTATTCCTGGGGCTTGGTCCAAAATAACATGCCTGTGGCCCAGTGCCACAAGGCCAGAGATGATGATAGAGCATAAAAAAGTTAGATTTAAGAACAGGGCTAAAAATAATGAGGGGTTGGTAAGGAGAGAGGAGAAAGAGGAGGGAGAAAGAAAAGAAAGAGAGAGACAGAGACAGATAAAAGAAGAATAATGAGGAGGAAGGGCAGGAGGAAAAAGAAGAAAAAGAAGTAGAAGTAATAGTAGTAGTAGTAGTAGTAGTAGTAGTAGTAGCAGCAACAACAGGAGCAGTAGCAGCAGCAGTAGTAGTATAGAGACAGAAATTGATGAATGAGCTGTAAACCCCATATGACTATCTTGTGCCAGCATCAGCAAAGTTGTTATTTAACTTCTCTACAATCAGTGTGATAAAGTGAATAAAGCTAGCCTTGAAATTAGAAAAGTCCTACTTCAAATACTGTCTCTAATACTTATTAGCTACATGGGCATGAATGGGCAAGTTGTTTCTCAGTCTCTCTAGTAAAATGGGAATAATAATACCTATATTAGTTACTTTCCATAATGGTTGCAGGCTCAAATGAGATTTTGTGTATATGTATATGTACACATAAACACAAACATACACAGATAACTGATATTTGTAAAGTAATTTAAAGTTTATAAAGTACTTTGTGTATTTACAAAAAAGTACAGAATATACATATACATCTATAGTTACAAAGTGCTTTATAAAATTTAAAGTGCTAAATAAATATTAATTATTAATGTTTTCATTTTTCCTTAAAAATCTGTGTGAGCACTGGCCTTGCTTAAATTCTTATGAGTCTAGGGCCAAAATTAAGGAAGCTTATCAGTTTTATTTATTTTACTCTTCTATGAATCATAGACTTTTTAATATAGAGAAAATCAGTATTATATAAACATCAAACTATATTTGTGGTATTATCTGAAAATTATCCGAAAATTTGGTTAATGGAATATCACACGAGAATAGAGAACAGATCTTGATAATAACTGTGCTGATAATATATATTTGTATAGCATTTTTTGATTTATAAAAATTTGCCAAGCTTTTTTCCTTATAATTGTACAAAGTAGGAAGATAGGTGACAATTTTATTTTTAAAATGAAAAAATGTAAACAAACAGAATCCTTGATCGCTTATGTGACTTACATAAATCCACACAATAAGCAAGCATTTAGTAAATACCCATCAAGTGCCAGGTATTGCTAGGTACCAGGAATGCAAATACCATTTTCCCCTATATTTAAGGGACTTCACTTTCTTTCCCAAAAGCATGTTAGTTTAAAGGACACACACAACTACAGATTAAAAAATACAATCCTTAATGTAGACATAAAAATTGGGATTGTTTCATTCTTTGTATTTGGATGCCTAGCACAATTTGTAGCACATAGTATGTGTTTAATAAATGCTTGTTGATTAATTGATATGCAAATTCAACATAAGGTAATTTCAGTGAAACAGCATTAATATCTAGGGATGAGGGATATGAGAATCTTTGGGGTTATGTGACTAGTAAGCAGAAGGGCCATCCTTTTAAATCCATACCCAGTGCTTTATCTCCTACATCATACTTCCTTGTCTGTGGGCTGAACATAGTCAATTTAATCTTTTATCTCTGCTTACTATCCAAATTCATCTCAGTTATTCTGTCATAACTCTAATCTAGGACTTAACCATTTCATGATACCAACTCAATGATAAAATGTGATAGTGAAGATTTTCCAAGATCTCAGGTCAGATATGGTCATACTAGCTGCAATTTTCAGTAACTTTCTAGGAACTTGCAGATAATTTAGGGTAAAATCCCAACCTAGACAATGATACCAGAATGTATCTCCTCAGCTGCCATCTCTTCCCACTGCTATAATGGTTCTATGTCATAGAATTTGAATGAATTTTGTGGGCATGATTTGATACAACTAATGGGGCTGGTCATTACCCATCTAGAAGTTATTTGTACTATTCATTTTGGCATTAGATTATATTTTATTTTGTGTTATTATCTCATAGACATGTTCTGTCTCCCTTCATAAACTGAAATTAGCTTGATAACAGGGACATGTGTAAATATGTATAGTTTATTTTCCTTCTTCCCATTGCCTTGCATAATCCCAGGCACACTCAGAAAAAAAATTGGAAAATATTTTATTAATTTCAATGAATAACTCTGGTTGAATGTTAGAGGATTTTTTTTGGTATATTTTTTAATTGTTGTTGTGGAGTTGGGGGGGGGGGTTCTTTTTTAAGTATTTGAATTTTCTAGTTCCATGACTCAGAAGTCTTTCAACTATGCTTCTAAATCCAGGGCCCACCTTATGCCAGCCCTAAAAAGTTAAAATCAATTTCAGCATGTTCCAACTGTCCTATTCAGTATCCCTATGTTCTCTCTGAAATATACCTCTCTTTTAGCCCCTGAAAGTGCCCTCATACTGGTCTCCCTCCCAGAACTGATATTCTTTAGTAGTACTCCATATTTCAAAATCATCCTACACTATTCCCTCTGCCAGCTTATTCTTTTAAAAAAAATTCTTAAGCATCTATTATAAGCAAGATATTAAATTTGTACACTATGGGTAATACAAAGATCAGTAAGACAGATAACTTTGTAGAGAACTTGCAATCTAGCAGAAGGAGAAAGACATGCATATAACTATACATGTCATAAATAAGAAGTTCTCAATAGTGTGTTAGTTTAAAGGAGAAAGACACACACTAGCAAGATAAAAAATGTAATTCTTCATAAATTTATACATCAACTTGACCTTTTTTTCTCCATACTTTACTATGAAGAGATGCTTATGCCTCTTTAAGATTCTAAGATTAGAGACTTCCTGTGCTACCATCTGAGCTAGATAGATGTAGATGTATTTCAGTCCATGTTATTGGAGAGAATAATGCAATTGGATAAAAATGTAATTGGAGAGAATAACAGTTTCACATTGAAACTCTATAACCTACGTAGGATAAAAAATAATCAGAGATGTCCATACTATGCTGTAAAGGAGTATTTACTTAATGTTTTACTATAATCATCTATCAGCAACATTTGTATTTAAAGGAGAGTGCTAGTTATGCAAAAGCATGAATCTTGATGATGTTACAAGCAATATAGTAGATGGGTGCCAAGTCCTTCTAACCATGTACTTTGAAACTAGAGGTGAAGTTCAGTATATTGAATGGAATATTTGGTAAAGTCTTTCATGAAAGATGGGGAACTTCATCTACATCCATATAGAGTTTAGCATACCTAAACTACTTCCTGTTTCCTTGAAGCATTTGTGACTTTTTCATAGTCACAAAAAGTTCTCTTTCACCATTTCCTTCACTTGGGACCCCACATTCCCTTCAAGCCTTATATCAAGTGCCAAATTTTAAAAGAGGACTTTTCTGATTACTATCCCATGGAAAATCACTTTGTATTTAGTTTTATATACTTTACATTTACTTATCTGGATACAAATTGGAACCTTTCCTCAACTGTAGAACATAAGCTTCTAAAGAGCAGCCTATTTCTTGTCTTTCTCTTTGTATCCTAGGACACAGCCTCACTAGAACATAGTAGTCACTTAGATGATTATTGACTGATTAAAAGTCAAAAAAATGGTAGTCACGATTTTGTTTTGTCACAAAACTGCTATTTGGAATGTGTGCAACTGTGTGTGTGAGAATCAAGTTAAATAAAATAGTGATTGCAGATATTTTTTTTAAATGCATCTTACAAAGCCATTAGTAAGAATGAAACTTTGACACATCTTAGCAAGGTGATCTGAACTTTTCCCCCCATCTCTTGAAAATTCTTTGGTTCCAATATCTATTTTCTCTTCTGTTTTTTGGGGGAATTAAAGGAGCGATAGCCTCAAGATGCTGAAAGTTATTTCCCTCTCACCTTTTCAGGGTCCTGCCTCATCATAGCTCAGAACAGAGATCCTCTCTATCCCTATATCTTCTGGATATCTTCTATGAAGAAAGAAGCCTTGCTCAATAAGGTTCACCCCCTTTTCAAGAGTACTCTGAAATAGAGAATTGATATTGTCATCCCTGTACCAAAAAGCTTTTTCTTAGTTCTGCCACTGCAGGCTGAGTGAGAATTTGTTATGTCCTTATCTTTATTTATCCTAAATTCTGAGAACCACAGGGAGAAATTATGGACTGTTTGCAGTTCTCTGGAACATCAAAATACAGTTGCCTATTGGAATATGTAATCTTCAAGGTCCCCAACATGGGCTCTTCTAAACCTTGAATTATTTCATAGTTTCTGGAGATTCATGATGACTTTGAATGTCCACCAGTCTCAAATATCCCTTAGCAGTTCCCTTCACAAGTTCTCAGTTCACTTGGTAATAAATATTCATAAGATCCCTGCTTGTTGGAATAAATTTTACCCCCAAAATGGTATGGAATTTGGAGAATTGCTTGAACATTTTCTTCCCCACAATTTCTGGGGTCAACTTGGTCTTCTCAGAGTAGCCCCATCACAGAGTGAATCTTAGTCTATACTAAAGAAGTAGACAGGCTCTACCCCGAGTGTAGATCCAAAGCCCAGCTTACTAGCCTGATGCATCAACCAGTCTATAGCAAATAGCATGTTATAATTTTCAGCATCCATTTGATCTAGTACTCTTCCCTTACCCCAAAGATTCCTCTCTCCTAGACTTTATTAATGGGTTACTTTAGACCCAGCTATAAAATGCTATAATCATTAGGTATGATATATTTTAAAATAATTAAACAGTTTAGACCTTGAAAAATAAAGCACCTCATAAAAATGATAAAGCTTCCACCAGAGCCTCTGATATACATGAGCTTTAGATCTGCTATTTGAACTAGACAACCCAGCTATCCCAAATATGCCAGTATGGTCATAAGCTCTCCTGAAATTTATTTTTAAATTGATGTGATCATTTTATACTGTTTTAACAATAGGTCATAATCCTCCTTCTTTCTTCAAATATCATTGTCTATTTTTTAAATTGAAGTTTTATTCTCCCATGGAAGTCTGATATTTTTGAACTATGCATATAGGATAATGAACACGTGCTTTCATTAGAAATTTATTATATGTATGTTTATTTAACATGCTTGGCTCAATATATTTATTAATAGTCTATTGATAATCCAAAGCAAGTCACCTGGATAGGTGAAGCCATTCCTGTAGTTTAGTTATGCTATAATACTGATTGGTGGTATCAAATGCAAATAGAAATGGGGGCCACTGAACCATGCAGTATGATTAGCTGCCTCCTAGTAACTTGGAAAACAGTAACATTATTATATTAATATTATTTATATTATATTACATTTTTATTTATTATTTTAAATATTTCCCAATTACATTTTAGTCTGGTGCTGTCCACACTCAGGATGCGGACTTAGCTTTGATGCCCCTGGTATAAAACTAGACTAGCAAATTAGGGATAAGGAAGGGAAGGGTGGACAAAGAGCACAGTGAATAAGAATTAAGTAACTTGAGTGAAATATTACTGATTTTTTTTTCTTTTGACCCACCACTTATTTTAGTGTTGTGGCTCTCTATCCCAATTGCCCATTTTACCACCTCTACCTCTCTCCACCAAAAATGTATCTTTCATTGTGCTTCCAGAAGTTAGGCTGTCAGTGAGAAAGTACAGCTCACTTGCCAGTGGCTTCAAAGCAGCCATGATCAAGGTGAAAATCTGGGCACCTAGGGAGGGAATAGTCTCTGAGGTTAGGCCAGGGGATGAGGATGCTCTTAATTTAGCATATTTCTCTTATCTTTGCTTTTAAATTGTTAGCTCCTTACAGGCAGAGTCCCTCTTCTTATTTGTCTTTGTATTTCTATTCATTATTTAAATATCTAGTACATTGACACATATTATACAAAGTGCTTAATAAATGTTGAATTAAATTCTCTCCTTTCTCTACATATACAAGCTGATTTGTCTTCATGGTGAATTTTTGTTATTTTTCCCTCCTTTTTCTTTCTGCTCCTTATCATTTTTGTTTTGATTATATAATTATTAAAAAAAAACCTATATAACAACATTTCAGTTACCTGTATTTATGTAGCCACCATTCATTCTGTATTATATATGTGTGTATATATGTATGTATATATTACATATGTGTAAATATACATATATATGTATATTATATTTATACACAGTACCTCTGATACTTAATATGGCCTAGAGCTTTGTTGGAATGTCTTAAGCCTGCCTTCCAGCTATCTAATTTTCTGGTTTTAAAAGCGCAGATTTGAGAAACTAAAACAATCAGTCTACTCTCCAGAAAAAGAAAAAGAAGCCAGTTAAATTGTATCCTAGAAACATTCTGCAATTGTAACATAAGGGCTCAGTATTGAATTTCAGATACAAAATAAATCAGAAAGAAATTGCTGAATATGCAAACCTTTGCAAAACCAAACTGTTCTTTTTCATCATTCCCTAACATTAATCTGTTCTCTTGGGGCATTGAGAGTTTTCTGTAGAATGCCAAAATAATGATAATATACCAGTAAAACATTAAAACATGGCTGGGATGAGCCATCGTGTCTTCTTGTTTTGAATAGTGTATTACCAAGGTATGAGTTGGCACATACTTCACAAGAAAATAAATAAAATTAGTTTTTATATAGATAACATACCAAAAGCATGTAAAATTGAATTTTTACTGAGATAAAAGGGATTGCCTGTAATTTCTTTCTTTACACAAAGATGCATATTTTATAAAAAGCAACCCTTAATGTACTCACTTTCCTAAAGTTATTTGTCTTGAATTTTGATTTTTTTTATTTTTGCCCAGAGACTTAAAAAAAATAAAGTTCTGATAAAGAATAGAGACTGCCTTGTCCCACCACTCAAATGTAATTTTAATCAAATTGCAGTGAAAGGCATTCAATAACTGGATGCTCAACATTGCTGACACTTAATTAGTTAGGCCACTGAATTCTACTTCTAATAGCTCCCTCTGCCTGGAAAAAAAAAAGCGGGAGAAAACAAACACAGGATGTTTAAGAATGATAGCAACAATAGCCTCATTAACAGTCAGTTACAAGATAATTGACTTCTGTCAGCCCTAAAGATTTACAGTTAATTTAAGTCAAGAAAAGCTTACGGCCACTCCCATCTTCTACCCCCCAAACAGGCTTTGTTCATAGTGCTCTTTTCCTCTCAGGCCCAAAAGCAGACATTTATTTAATGATTTTTTTTTTTAAATTAAGATTGGAAGATAATTGTTAAAACTGTTTCTTAAACTATTTTCCTGTTCTGGTTCTTCAGTTTTATGCCCTTTTCTATCCTTTTCTTCTTAAAAAGGAGTTTCCTTGTCATTTACATTGCTCTCTTTTTTATATAACAATAACTTTCTAACAATTTAAAGACTAAGGTTAAGGTTGGGTAAATGGTAAAATTTACTACTATGACTTTGTTATACCATCAAAAAGACTAAATGTCTAAAAAAGGTAAACAGCTATCATTACTTTCCTGAAAAAAAACCAACAACTTTTTAAATAGCTTTAGAAAGTTTCCCAAATAAATCTTAAAATAATGATCTGTGTTTTTTAAAAAGTTAAATTCATAGTCCAATATATGGTAAAACCACATAAACTCTTTTCCTTTTTTCTTATCTGAAGTGGTTGACCTCAGGAGAGGAGGAGAAGGTTACAAGGTCAAAGTCTTTTCCTCCTTGGATCTCACTGCTTGCTGAGAGAGGGTTGGCTGGAAAATAGATGTTTTAGAGCAGAGGTCAAGGGTCATGATTTTAATTCTGTTAAGGAACAGCTGGTTTGAGTTTCTTTACATTTCTATCTCTCCCTCCCTTCCTTACAAATCCACAGAGCGAAAAAAAATTTGTTCAGGAGGAACCAGTAACATAAAAATACACACTTCCCTTGTTTTAGTACTTAAAATGTGTCATCTTTGTTTTATCAGGAGGAAAAGAATGGATTTTATAGAATTAACTATACATGAGATCTGTCAAGAGCTTTAGTCCCTGGAATCTGTTTAAATTTCAAGTTTAGTAGATCATAGGATTGTTGATTTAGATGGTTGTTTGGGTTTTTTTTTTTTAACCTATCTCCATCAAATATGAAGTATTGAATGGAACCGCATGTTATGAAAACCTCTAATGCGTCACATATTTGGAGACAAATTATGAAGTGTGGCACAAAGACTTGAAAGACCAAAGCGAGCCAAATGTTGAAGCTTGGATGGATAGCCATATTTCTGCATGTGAACATATGTGTGTGCCTTTTTTGTGTATATATTCAGTCAGGTGCACATTCAGTACAGAACTTTTAACTTCTCATTTTGAACGGCATAAGGCTGTTTGCATTATATGATGTTCATAATATAATGATGAATTCATGATCTTAATATTAGTATGTAGCAGTAGTCACATATAAGTCACTGAAGAAAGCATAGCTTGACTACTTTTATTTATGTTTCTCAGTCTTTCATGTTTTTTTTATTTGAAGACACACACATAAAGAATAAAACTCACAACTCTCAAATAAATGGCAAACCAGTAACAGATTTTTTGTCTGCACTCCTCAGAAACATTGGCCTCAGGCTGTGTTGGTGTGTGGCTCAACAGCAATCAGAGGTCATAATTTCATTGGCGGTTAGCATCAGGTTTAATTTTTCTAGCATGTTACATTTACCAAAATGTCTGGTTTCAGTTATACTCAGGCATTGACTGAATTCGCTTTGAGCTGCATGATGTCTTAAGGTACCTGAGGTTTATGGAACACATATGCTAATTGTTTTTAACCACTTTCCTTTCTAAACACAAAAATGTGTTTTCTGAAAACCGTATAACAGTAGTTGTTAATGACAGTGCTTATTTCTTACATTAAAGTTCTTGCAAGTAGGTAAAAATGGTGATTTAACGAGACTGCCACCTACTGATTGACATGGTAGAAAATGCCCCAATGAGGAGAATTGGTGGTTCTTAAAAGAAAGGAAAAAAAAAAGGAAGAACAGAAGGAAGGAAGGAAGGGAGGGAGGGGAAAGAAAGAGAAAGAAAAAGAAAGATGCATTTTTCATTTTTAGTAAAATTTTGGTAGTTTTTTTCCAAAGTTCTGGTTGTAGTTTATTGTATTATGTTACTTTTTTTTATTATTATTTTTCACTTCAGGAATGTGATCAAGTTCATATAGATGATGTCTCATCCGATGATAATGGTCAAGACCTAAGGTAAGAAACTTTAGATCTAAATAATAGTCTTCATTTAGCATTTCACTTGCTTAGATTATTAGAAATGAAGTCTTTTCTTGGTTAACATTGGATTTTTCTTGCCTCTAAATAGCACATATAACTTTGGAACAGATGGCTTTCCTGCTGCAGCAACCAGTGCTAATCTATGCTTAGCAACTGGCGTTCGAGGAGGAGTAGACTGGATGAGAAAGTTGGCCTTCCGCTATAGACGAGTAAAAGAAATCTATAACACCTACAAAAATAATGTTGGAGGCAAGTAGCCACAGTAAATATCACATATCATACTTTTGTTTGAGACAGATTGTTGTTGCTCTTCAGGTGTTTTAGTCATGTCCAACTTTTCATGATCCCACTTAGATTTTTCTGGGAAAGATACTGGAGTAATTTGCCACTTCCTTTTCTAGCTAATTTTATAGATGAGGAAACTGAAGCAAACACAGTTAAGTGACTTAACCAGAGTCACACTGCTGCTAGTGTCTTAAGGCCAAATTTGAGCTAAGGAATGTGAGTCTTCCTGACTCCAGCTCTAAGCATTCTAACCACTCTATCACTTAGCTGCCATCAGGCATGTTAGATACTTAAAATTCTCAATGTAAAAATTATTACACTTCTTAGAGATCATTTGTTTATAACAGCACTTGTTAGTTTATTTTCTCTCCAGTGATCATTCCATCTTAAAAATCTTGTCCCTTGTATTTTTCTGCCAAAAAGAGCATTGGATTTGAAGTTAGAAAATTTGATTTTGGATCCAGGATCTAGAATTTGTGAGGAACATGACTTAGATCAGTCACTAAATTTCCATGAGTCTCAGTTTCTTCATCTAATCTAGAAAATATGAAAATAAAGTCAGATAACATGAACAAAGAAATTTGTAAAAATATTAATAGTAATAATAATGATAAACATGCTACATAACAAGTTGTTGTCATTGTGGTGGGTGGTAGCATATGAGAGAATGGAATACTCTGTCTCTAAATATATGCTCCCAGGGAGAAAGGACAGTTTTTATCTTTGTTTTTGTAACCTTAGAACTTAGTATATCCCTAGCACATAGTAGGTGCTTATTCATCAATCTTCTTACTCCTATCAAATCAACAGGTCTTCTTGGTCCAGCCAAAAGAGAAGCTTGGCTCCAGTTAAGGGCAGAAATTGAAGCACTAACAGATTCTTGGTTAACACTTGCACTGAAAGCCTTGACACTGATTCATTCTAGGTAAGTGACCACATTTAGAGAGCATTTATGGCAGAATGATTGAAAGAGTGTTTACAGCAAAATAAATATATCTATGGTTTATCCATAGTTTGCTTTCAGGTGGGTTTCATTTGGGGAAGTTAATTTTCAACATTTTTTTCCCCTGGTTCTCACAGGACAAACTGTGTGAATATTTTAGTAACAACTACTCAACTTATTCCAGCCCTGGCAAAAGTCCTGCTGTATGGATTAGGAGTTGTGTTTCCAATCGAAAATATTTACAGTGCGACAAAAATAGGTGAGCTATTTTTATCATCCACTTTTCTGCTGCAGGCTGCTGAAAATGAAAGACAGTCAATGAAAGCCTTATCTGATGACTATGTAATTAGTTAAAGAAGAATCATCTGAGCAATTTTGTTTCATTTTCAAAATTGGCTTGAGAATTCAGGGAAATAAAAGTCATATAATCCATGTAGTTAGCTGTGTGTTTTTCATAAGCCTTCATATATCTGAATGTGATTATGGTATATACATATTTGTTACACTTCACTTAGTATCTATTTTGGATAATATAATATCTTTTTTTCTTCTTTTAGAGTGTAAAGAGCAAACCCCTTTTTTCATAAACTAAAACAAGCCTGTGGTAAAGGCTTAATGTAGAACAAAAATATAGCTACACTAATATTTTTTGTTTAAAAATTCGTTGGCTTGTTTTATACTAGTCAGTCCAACAGGTATTTATTTGATATTCTGCATCGTCCTAGGAATTATAAGGAATATACAAAAAAAAAAAAAAAAAGGTCTAGGAGTACAACATAGTTGGGGGAAAAAAGGTATACTTATCTGAAAATAATTTGAGATAATTAGGGAGAAACTCTATTTCTAAAACATATGATTTTTATATTAAGTGATTATAAAGTTAAGAAGAGGAAAGCTGAGTTTGGACCAAAATAGTGTGAAAGAGGATCATAGGGGAAGGAAGATGGGAAGTAAACTTTGAAAGATGGAGAGGAGAGGAAAAAAAAAAAGAAGTGATATATGAGGGGAGGAAGAAGAGGGACAATGCTCCTGCAGTCATGGAGGAGCATAAACAAGTTATATTTAGAGAATGGTGAGGATATATATGTGTTTATAATTAGTGTGAATATCCTGAAGACAGATAATTTAGATTATAGAAGGGTTTGAATGGCATAATAAAACAGTTTGTATTTATTGTAGTAAGCCCTTCCCTTAGAAAACATTGCAGATTCTTTAGCAGGGAAGTTGCATGAAGATGGAATTTAGTATGATCTAAGATAGAGAAAGAATAAAGACAAGGAAAACATTTAGTTTATTGCTAAAATCTAGTAGTGAGGAGATATGATAAGCAGTATGAGGAGAGGAGTTAGCAAGAATGTATTATTGCATTGAGATTCTCAGTATATTTATCAGTATTGTTCTTAGTGAGATAAATTCCAGCAATTTTTGTTAATATATTAATTCCTGCCCTCAAGAGTTCATTTTTTAAAATCAGTCCAATACTATTTAATAAATCAACATATCCAGCTCAGTTTGCATCGTTCCAACTTTATCAAATGTCATCTTTGAGTCCATTTGGTTATTCAACAAGTATTTGTTAAGCTGTTACTATGTCCTGAGCACTATGCTAAGCACAAAGAAAGTTAGAAATAAAATTCCTGTCTCCAAGGAGAACCTATGTATGTATGTTTATATGTGTATATGTGTGTATGTACAGATATAGATAAAGATAGTCTAAAGAGAGAGAACATGTAAATTATTATGTATGAACAAGATATATAGAATGTAAAAGGCACATATACTAGGGGAAATGGGAGAAAGCCCTTTACAGCAAGTAGAATTTGAATTATCTAGAAGGAAGCCTGTGAAGCCACAAGACAGAAGTGATAAACATTTGAGGCATGAGGAAGCACCAATACAAAGGCACAGATTTGAGAATTAGAGTGTTAAGCTTTACCCCAATGGCAAGTAGGGCAGTGTACAAGGATTATAAACTATATAAAGGGAAATATAGTATTAGAAAACTGGAAAGGCAGGAAAGGGCCAAGTTGTAAAGTGCTTTGAATACCAAAACATTTTATATTTGATACCAGCAATGGAGACCAGTCAAGGATATTCAAAGATTGTCTAAGAAGGAAGGTACAAGCCGCAAACAGAAGAACTCCATATATTTTATTTATATAGATAAAGCAGGCATTGTTTATCAGTTTTTGAAGTGTTTTAGTATTTTTCTAAAGACATATTAATGAAATTGTGTCCTTTGAATATATACATACCAATCCCATTCTGTCAGATGCAAATGAGTGTTTTTGAGGCAAAATACAAATATAAAGCAGACATTTGTTTAAGCAAACAGGTAATTTGTTCTTCTGTATATCTGATACTTATTTGAAATGGATGCAGGCACAGCTCAGCCATTCACATTTTGAAACCTATTTATAAGCCAGGCCATTGTCCACTAGAACAGGTCTATTTGCATCAGAGGACTCAAAGACCTAGTTTTTTTTTTTTTTTTCCACGAAGAGACAATGCTTGCATTAACTGCAGTGCAGGGCAGACAGTGCCTCAGACAGACACTGTAGTCTAAACGAAGGTCTGACATAAGAAAGATAATGAACAGATAAGCTGGTAGTCTGTATAGAATTACCTTGATCCTATTTTTTCTTTTAGGAAAGTGTTTTATTGAACTCTGGTTGTCTAGGTATGGGATTTTCCATTCAGAGCAAAAACTCCCATCATTTCTCTATTCTGCTCTGACATATTATTTCAAAAGCATTCTCACAAAAATATCTCATGAAAAACATGACAACCTTTGTTTTCAAAAGAATATGATGAGCATTTCCTAAAAAGAATGGTAGACTTTAGATTAAAAGAACCTCCTAAATTTTTTTCTTTGCTACAATACAAGTAATTCTAATAATATTTTTCCATTTTCATTTATTTTTAAATGTCAATATAGTTCAAAACATTATTGCTTTTTTGCATCTGTACATTAAAGATATTCTGGGAGGGCTGTATATATGTGGGTATGAGTTTACTCACTACAAAAGGGGGTTAACTTGCTTTTACTCTAAGCATCATTAAAAAAAAAATCTTAAGACTCAAGACATATCCATAGAATTATACATCTTTGTCCTCTGGACACACATGCACACACGTACATGCACACCCACACATGTGACAGAAGAAAATGGTTTTTGTCTGATTTCCCCAGTTCCCTCAAGTTCATATTTATTCAGGTCCTGCTAGTGAGGAAATGTTTCCTTCAGAGTCATTTCTATACACATGTGAAAAAAAAAGTGAGAAATTTATAAAATTTTAGATAATTTGATTGATGAACTAATTCTTTGTTCTGGAAGCCTAAAATAACAAATTTCTCTATATATCATATTAATTTAGGCATAATCTAGTTGAATTTTAAACCTTAAGTATATGATATGCATTAGCAAAATGTGAGGTACCTTTTATTGACTTAACATCATTGTATGACCATTTATTTTATATTAACATTCTGTTGCCCAAACTTTAAAAGAAAATTAAGTTTGTTTCTACTTATTTCTGTCCTTTAGGAAAGGAAAGTTGTTTTGAGCGAATAATTCAAAGGTTTGGAAGAAAAGTTGTATATGTTGTTATAGGAGATGGTGTGGAAGAAGAACAAGGAGCCAAAAAGGTAATTTTTTCTTTTAAGCAAGTAGGTCTTTTAAAGCCCTGCTTCTTAAATTTTGGGTTATGACTCCATATAGGGTCTTTAACTGAATGTGGGGGTTGCAAAATTATGATTTATTGTCAGTAAATATTTTATTTGTTTACTTTTTTATATATAGATATACCTGGGATTGCATAAAAATTTCTTGGTCAAAAAGGGATCACAAATGGAAAAAGTTTAAGAAGTCTTGACTTAAAGGACACTGAAATATTTTTGGAAAAAGTATACTCCCATGAGAGGAATTCACCTTTAGATGTTAAATTTGTCTAATAATAGCAGCTGTTCAACCAAGCATTTATTTCCCATCTCTGGAATAATAGCTTAAATGTATTCAATAGAAAATACAAAATGATGCAATTTTCCAAATGCAGGCAGTACATGAAGGAAAAGGTTTCTTGGTTTATTCTGCCCTAACACATTATTTCAAAAGCATTTTTACAAAAATAGCTCACTGGACATAGAAACACTCCCTCCCCCCCCCCTTTTTTTTTTTGCTTTTTTTTTTTTGCTGAAGCAATTCGGGTTAAGTGACTTGCCCAGGGTCACACAGCTAGGAAGTGTTAAGTGTTTGAGATCAGATTTGAACTCAGATCCTCCTAACTTCAGGGCCAGCACTATCTACTGCACCATCTAGCTGCCCCCAGCAACCCTTTTTTAAAAGGAATATGATGCACATACTATAAAAAAGGTAGACTTTAGATAAAAAGAACCTTTTAAAATTTTTTCTGTTGTTGCAAGAATAACAATTGTAATAAATTTGTCCATTTTCCATTGTGTTAGGTAAGGTTTCAGTTGTTTTTAAATGTTAGTGTATTTTGAAACATTATTGCTTTTTGCAATTATACATTAAAAACTTCTGTTGTAAATATGTATTTTTGATATATCCCATGAAGATCTTTTTTAAAAGCAGTATATCTAAAGGACTATTACAGTTTTATTTTATAAGTAAAACCTCTGTCTCATCTTAAGGTGTCCCATCTTGTGATATCGCCTTTTCCAGAACACTGGTCCTCTAAAAAGCTGAGCATATTCACAGGACCACGTTCTTAAGCATTGTGTCCTCTTCTCAGATGATTCTCACTGTCATACCAGCAGATAAATGTAATTCATTCATAGCCTTTTATTTTATTTCTTTGTACCTTTAAAGATAGTGGGGTGGACTTTTTCCCTTCTGTAAACAAACACATATTTATTTACTTTGTCAAGCTTTGTTTTAACTTCAAGGGAAAAGGAAAGTTGGGCTATCTTGAATCTGAAAGAAACTTTCTAAACCTCAACAGTACTTTGGTTCTGGCTCTGATTATAGAAATATGCTCTAACTTTACTTCCAGATCCTGGTCTATAAAGGTTTAACTTAGCAATGTGCAACAACTCCCTTAATCTTTGTGTATCTCAGTTTTTCCCATCTTTAATCTAGATAATTGTTCACTCTTGCCTACCATATTATTAATTATATTAAAATTTAGATAATGTTTCACAGAGCAAAAGTGAATTAAATCCATAGAAATCCACATTTTATTTATTATATGCTATGTTTTGTTGTTTCCTGTTTCAGTCATGTCCAATTCTTTGTGATCCCATTTGGCATTTTCCTAGCAAAGACACTGGTAGTGCTTTGTCACTTCTATTTCCGGTCCATTTTACAAATGAGGAAACTGAAGCAAATAAGTCTAAATGATTGGCCCAGAGTCACACAGCTAGTGTGTTTAAGGTTGGATTTTAACTCAAGAAAATCCCAAATGAGATCACAAAAAGTTAGACACAACTGAACAAAATGACACCTTTACATGGTATTGTTATATGGGTATAATTTCAATCCTAGCTTCTGGGATAATTTCAGGTTTACTTGAGATTTGGCTGTACCAAACTGTAATTCCTAGAATCTTCCCTGTACCAACTAGATTTAAATGCTGAGAAAGGTCAAATTCCTTACTTTGCCTTCTCATTAGTTAATATAAGTAAGCTTAATCCATGAAGGTCAACTCTACCAAGAATTTGCAAAAATGGTCTTAGAATCTAGGGGATGATCATAGATTTACTAAGGAAGCTAATTGTCAAAGTAAATTATAGATTATATTCTGTAACATTCAGTAATTTAGGTAGTCTAAGTCACCGTCATTATAGACTAAATGTCTCAGTTTCCTCATTGTCCGATGACACTCTAGGGAAACCCATCTGCTTGTTCTATCAGAGTTGAGTGCAGTATAGTGAATCATGAGATTTCCCAGATTGTCTTAGAAACCTCCAAACCCACCACTTCCTAATGAGCCGACAGTAACTCCTGAATGTAGTCCAGATCCATTTCATCTTCTTGGCAAACTCTGGAGATAGTGACAATTCAGCTACATTGGACCTCCTGGAGTGTCTTCATGGAGCCTATTACTGGCCTGTATTTCAGGAAAGAGAGCCAGGACTGAAGTGTATCAGTGTTTGCCAAAGTGGTCACTTGCCAAGGCATGGGTCTGCCTCAGAAGCTGGTATGTTTTACTCTGGCATTCTCTGGAAAGGAAAAATCCAGGATAATCTCTATTAAAGATACCAAAATGATGCCTTTCCCCTTGTTGTGGCCAATGTGATGAGTCTGAAGCCAGCCACTTACAATGCCAGGAAAAACCAGTAAATTCTGTTTGACCAAGTCAAGAATACAGTTAGTGAATTTTTTTACAGAGCCTTTCTAAGACCAAGTTTTTATGTAACTTAGATGTGTATACATATATGTATACATTTAAATATGTGTGTTTAATTTATATATATACACATATATATATATATATATATAAAATATATATGTATATATTATATATATATAACTTTTTTGGAATATTGTTATATTTTCTGATATATATTCTGAAAATCTTCATTTTTGCTAATTAATCAAGTTTGCATGTAATGTTTGCTAATTTTTTTTCCAGTATTACTGATCTTTTGCTCTTATATCACTTTCATTCCCAAATATATCACTTCCTCTTCCCCTTCCCCTTCCCCTTCAAAGACAAGGGTGGAAAAGTAATCCAGTAAAACTAATCAACTATTCCATTGAGAGAACAAACTCATCTTTATTTAACAAAATTCAAAAAACATTAATGATGAAGCTTGACCTGAAAGTTGAGAGGAAATTTAGCTCCTATCTTCTTTGCAGCCTTTCTCAGCCATTTATAGGAATTTAATTTTGTTCAATAACAGTTAACATTATTTAGTTTCTTTCCAAACAATTTTTTTTCATAAAACACAAAAACATGACACTTAGAGATATAGGGGTTTAAAGGTCAAATATGATGACACTTCATTCATCTGTCTATATTTTAAATGAGAATTTGTATGTGTACCAGAAATCCAAAGATATGTGTTATATTTGTGCTTTTTTGAGAGACAGTGATGTTCAAAAAACCTTCTAAATGCTTACCAAATGCTTAAAAGACAAAAAAGCTACCCTCAGGGAGTTTAGATTCTGTCCAAGAAAAAGCAACAGATTTACAAAGATGTTATTATTGTTGTTCACTTCTGATAAGAAAGGTGACATCACAAGGATAATGTCTTGAATTTGATTTAAGGAAGGCAGAGATGTGCAAAATCATCAGCCTCATGTAGGATAAAGATGTAAATGTCTACTTACACATACATACAAAGTGAAGGGGAAAACATTAACAAATTAGGGTGAATCAGGAAATTTCTCTTGAGAGGTAACATATGAAGTAAACTTTGAATAATGTTCTAGAATCCAAGAAGTAGGAGTAAGGAATGAGAGCATTTCAGGCATGAGGAAAATGATAATATCCAATTTAAGTGAGCTCAGTGTATATTTTCCAGAACCAGTAAACATCTCCCTACTGTTTTTTATTTCAAAATGCCAACTAGTTCCAACAAAAGATGCAGGTGTAATGAGTCTATCACTTAATAAAGTATTTTATTTTACTTTTCTTTCATATCTATGTATTCATTTCTTTTGGTCATTCAGTAAAGGCACAATATTCCACTAGTTATGATTTTTATATGAATCTAATAGAGAAGAAAGGATCTAATTTTTTTTACTCACAGTAAATTGCAAGAGAGATGCTTTAATTTAAATAAGCAATATTATCAAAACCTAAATTTGGGGAGAAATGAATCTATAAAACAGGTGTGTTGCACTATATCTTAAAATAAAATAAATTATTGTTCACTATAGAGAAGTTCTTTGCTTTGCAAAAGGAATTCCTTTAAATAGCAAGCTTCCCTTGTGCATTGAAAATGTTTTCATTACCAAAAAGAAATTCACATCCCAATTCTTAAGAAAATGTCAATTAGAATTAAGTAAGGGTCATATATATATTGAGTACTGTCTGTAAATTTGTACATTGTCATTCCTTCTAATTTGATCTTTATGATAAAGATGGGGGGGTGGGAATTATACTTCCAAAATGTAGATCATGTTATATTGTTTTGTTTCCGAACTTAAATGAAGTTAATTAGTAGTTGAGCTACAGCACAAGATTTAATACTGAGTTATTCTGTAAAAGCAAATGCTAGTTTACATCTCTTCAGAATTTTCCCTCACTCCCACATTTCTAAATGGCTTTGTTTACCTGTCAGTTTCATATGTCCCTTTACAAACTAACACAAAGATTTCTTCTTTTCTTTCTAGAAATGTCTTTTATCTCTTCAAATAATGCTCTCTTGCAACAAATGATTTAGGGTACAAAAATGCAAACCAGAGAGAGTTTTGTCCTTTGTTTTCTTTATTAATGGTCAATGAGGTAGAAGTTTATGGAATGGGAACAGGAGCAGAAATCATCCTTATGTTCTTTGCTAGTAAAGTCCTCGAGCTTTCTTCAGTAATTTAATTTAATGCAGTCATTTCTAAAAATGAAAAATACCCTCTAGAGAGGAACAGTTATGAAAACATGTCAAAAAAAAAACAAATAAATAGGACAAATCATTCTTCTGAGAGCAATTTTTTTGTCCCCAGAATAGGGAAATCTTGGAAGTGCTGTACCAGCCACGGAATAAAAAAGATGTTCTTATTCTATTAGATATCAACTTTTAAAAAACATATTCAGATGACTATATGTCCATATAATTGGTTTTCTTGAGGTTTTCTATGAATTTCTTTTTATGCATTGTAAGAACAATTGTGACAAGGGGTTGCTAGATTTACCAGACCATCATTACCAGACCATTCTGGGTCCCAGAAACAAACAAAAAAAAGGTTAAAAATTCATGGAATAATAGAGTACTGAATTTGGGGTCAGAGGATCCACACTGAAGCCCATACTCTGTTTCTTTTACTGGACAATTTCATCTTCCTGGACATCATTTTTCTCATTAGTAAAAGGAGTAAACTAAATGATCTATAGGTATGTCCTAGCTCAAAATCTTATACCTGGCCTAAACCCACATCTCATCTTCTAGCATGCGATATTGATGGCAAAAAGAATCTGATTGTTTTTGGAAGCAAAGTATCCTTATAGAGGAATTGGAAGTCTAAGTATTTATTGCGTAAAACTAATAAGGCAAATGAATGACAAATAACTTGGAGATTAAATGTGGATCAATTTTAAAAAACCCTATTATAATGACATGGATTTTAAGCCTTTAAAGTAAAAATTGTGTTTTATTTTGTAATTTTACAACTGTACAACTCGTTTATATTGCAAATAATTATGTGAAAAATCAGGAGAGGGAAATTTAAAAATAGGAACTAGACCTGTGAATCCAATGTGATGGGGAGATCCAGGGTAAGGAAATTCCCTCTCCCTATGAAGGCTAGCATCTTGTTAATAGAATACACTTTTAGAGAGTTGCTTAGATAATTAGAAGTTAATTCTAATCTTGCTGATTCTAAGACCAGTTCTATATCCACTATGCCACATTGCTTCTATAATAATGAAGACTTCAAAGAAAAATGTTTTTTCTCCCAAATCTTGATTCATAGAATTAATAAGACATACATTGTTTAAATGCTAAAGTCATGGACTGAGCAATATGATACAGCAGATTGATGGATAATAATTTATAGTGTGTTTTTGTTGAGGAAGGAAATATTTTTATCTCTTCCAAAAACTATATTTCATACAATTAATTTTTCCTCCTAAGGAGGCTATTATCTGGCTAAAACCTTCTTTTCTTCTAGAGTCTACTTTATTTTCCTGGAGGGGAGTAATGAAAATATAACCAGTCCTAGGTCAGAAAGGCCTTGGTTTAAATTTGGCTATATAACATTAGCCAACCATCATGTCATTTCAAATGACATGGATTTTAAGCCTTTAAAGTAAAAATTGTGTTTTATTTTGTAATTTTACAACTGTACAACTCGTTTATATTGCAAATAATTATGTGAAAAATCAGGAGAGGGAAATTTAAAAATAGGAACTAGACCTGTGAATCCAATGTGATGGGGAGATCCAGGGTAAGGAAATTCCCTCTCCCTATGAAGGCTAGCATCTTGTTAATAGAATACACTTTTAGAGAGTTGCTTAGATAATTAGAAGTTAATTCTAATCTTGCTGATTCTAAGACCAGTTTTATATCCACTATGCCACATTGCTTCTATAATAATGAAGACTTCAAAGAAAAATGTTTTTTCTCCCAAATCTTGATTCATAGAATTAATAAGACATACATTGTTTAAATGCTAAAGTCATGGACTGAGCAATATGATACAGCAGATTGATGGATAATAATTTATAGTGTGTTTTTGTTGAGGAAGGAAATATTTTTATCTCTTCCAAAAACTATATTTCATACAATTAATTTTTCCTCCTAAGGAGGCTATTATCTGGCTAAAACCTTCTTTTCTTCTAGAGTCTACTTTATTTTCCTGGAGGGGAGTAATGAAAATATAACCAGTCCTAGGTCAGAAAGGCCTTGGTTTAAATTTGGCTATATAACATTAGCCAACCATCTCATTTCTCTGACACTCAGTTACCTCATCTGAAAAATGAGAACAAAATTGCTGATATTTTTTCACAAAGCTCTGAGAAAAGTGTTTTGTAAGTCTTAAAGTGCTACAGAAATGTGAAATTATTGTTGTCCATTTCATATGTTTCCCAAGTATATGATGTAGCCAAAGGTCATGGAAATGGTCTTACATTTATTTTGCATCCCCCAACAACATCAAAAATGGTCTTTGAGGGCGGCGGCTAGGTGACACAATGGATAAAGCACCATACCTGAAGTCAGGAGGACCTAAGTTCAAATCTGGTCTCAGACATTTAACACTTCCTAGCTGTGTGACCCTGGGCAAGTCACTTAACCCCAATTGCCTCAGCCAAAAAAAAATAAATGGTCTTTGAACTTGCACAAGAATTAACATAGAATCCAAGAATCCTTAGAATCCAAGAACTAACATAGAATCCATAAGCTAGAATGGTCCTTATATATCATATAGGCTAATCGTTTCATTTTGAAGATGAGGAAAGAGACCCAGAAAGATTAAATGGTTTACCTAACATCATGCATCTATTAGTAGCAGGCTTAAGACTAGAAAAAGGTCTCCTCCCACAATACCACGCTGATTCTTTGGATATGTTAGATGAATAGATAATGCCATTTCAAAGAATAAGGATACACAATGTATCTGCTAACCCAAAACATTCATCCCAGCTGTATTTTCAGAGAATTATAATACCTTAACAAGCATCCACTCTAAAACACACCATAAATTTTTCTTAAATATTTCTGCCAAAGAGAATCCTGAGGAAGGCTGTTCTATTTTGGGATAGTTATTTATTAGGAAGTTTTCTTTATGTCAAATCAAAATCTTTTTCTAGCTTCCAACTCTTGTCTTCAACTTATTTTTTTAGAACCAAGTAGAGAATTTTCAGTATCTTTTCCACACCATAGCCTCCAAAACTATGTACTGAAGGTTGGAAGAGTCTAATGGTACTGTTACACAGTGTGGGAACTAGTAAAAGTTGATAGACTAGAATCTTCATGCAGGTGACTTTTGTTGGAGAAATCATCACTTTATTGCTATTCAACAGATTAGGGACCTAATTGTGAATCTTCGTACCTTATCACTTACTACTAAACCAGAACAAATCTTCCTGTCCCAGCTCTCCTTTATCTGTTGTCTCCTGCTTCTTAAGCTGGGAACTATCTCACTTTTGTTTTTATATTCCCAGCTGTGAGCACCATGTTTGGCATTTTAATTCCTTGTTGTGGTTCAGATATTCACTTCTGTTCAAATCTTTGTGATCCCGGGCACCATAGTGTCTTTGGGGTTTTCTTGGCAAAGATATTGGAGTGGATTGCCATTTCCTTCTCCAGTGGATTAAGGCAAATAGAGGTTAAGTGCCTTGCCCAAAGTCATAGAGCTAGTTAATGACTGAGACCAAAGTTAAGCTCCAGTTTTCCTTACTCCAGGCTCAGAGCTCTAGCCAGTCATTGAGTCAGCTAGCTGCCTCTGACACATAGTAAGGATTTAACAGATTTTCATCTATCCATTCATCCATCACTTCCTTAAAGTATGAGCAATAGGGGAAATTCAGAATTATGTATTCTGACAGGAAACTTCAAGTTCTACACTTATTAGAAGTGTTGCATTATAATAATTCTCTCTTTTATTTTTTAATAGGGAGAGACACCTTGATTCTCCATTTAATCTGTCTCTGTGTCTTTCTGTCCAACTGTCTCTTTCTCTCAGTTTCTGTCAATCTCTATCTCTTTTTTATCTCTTTCTGTCTGCTTCTCTCTCTTTCTCTCTGTGCCTTTGACTGTTTATCTGTTTCTGACACTCTGTCTCTGTTTCTCTATCTATCCTTTATTAAGAGTATAGTAATTACTCACCTGATCTCATTACTGACCAGTATGGGAGCTTTGACGTGCTCTATTTCTGCTGTGGGCCAATCTGCCCCTCAGACAACCTGGGGGCTCATCATATTGGTGCTCTACTTTTCCTAGACACCAGTGAGCTAAGCCTACTGCAATTCCACATTCCCAAACTTAAATTCCAGCAGCCTTACAACTCCCATAGCAATTATTGAAAGTAAAAAATATAAACCCACCCTACCATGCTCAAGTTATCTCCCATTTTCATCAGACTGTTAACCTGGTCATCAGAGCATTAGCTTTGGATTCTGCTTTATCAAGCCATTCTCGGATAGATGTCATTTAAGCCTCTCAATGTTTTAAGCATTTCTAAGACTCTGAGTTGCTAAGAAGGTATCGACTTGAGCTTCTCTGGATCACAGTTCTAGCTACAATTCTTAGCTTAATGCTAATGAAAATTATTTAACTTGGCTGTTGATGGGGCCCATCATTTCACTTTGGATTAATATGCCTAAAAAATGATTCGTATTCTTTTTGCAAATGTGATTCTGTTTGTGGTGCAGAGTATGGTCATCATTAGGTAGCTACTGGAAGTGGTAAATTGAATGAATTTAGTGAGTTGTATGAATCTCACAGAAGGACAAAAATTTGAGAGGCAACTCCCTTTGTTGTATCCTCAAGCACTAGTACTTGAATTAACTGTTATCATCATACCATCTTCTTCCTTCAACTTATAACAAGAGAATTAGCCAAGATGTTACTAGCAACCATACCATCCTGTGAATATAGCTGGATGAGGGGAATTTCAGACAGAATAAAAATCTACAGAATGTTTTTAAGTGCATGAGTATAGCAGAAGAGGGGGGTTGTTATTTTGTTTCCTGAACTACTTCTATATCTATCATGCAAGAAAGATCATGTAGCCATTATGGTAAGATGAAAAGAGGAGAGCTCTGGAGTTGGAATCCATGTGTCAATATCCTATTTTTGTTCCTCATGAGTTGTATGATCTTGAGCCAGCCATTTAACCAAATAAAGATTTAGTTTCCTTATCTATTAAAAAAAGGTGATCTATCACCTCTAAGGTCCTTTTAGACTTGAAATACTACATTGAAATATAAAGCCTTTTCACAAATATTGAATTGTGTTATAGTGATAGTAAGAATTATATTACGAATCTTCTTGATCAAAGAAAGCAATGAAATTCATGATGGTTACCATAATCAGCTATCTTGTTATTCTCAAAAACATGACAGTCTTTAAAATATTATAACCATTTTAGCAATTCAGATGCTAAAACCAAAGCAATACTTCCTTTCATTGATTGTAAATCTCCATGGGTTGGTCTGAGGATGCCAAGGCTTCATTTTATGACCTTAAATGAAAAACATGAAACTTAGGCAAAAGTTTGTGTTATAGTTTGGCAGATCCTTTACACTTTATGAGATCTCATTCATGATGTTAAAAAGATATTAAGTTATTCCTAGAATTCTAGCACTGCAAAGGCATTCAAAGGTAATTTGTCTGAGGCTTTCTGAGGCTGCATTGGTGCAGGTCGGGGGCGGAGGGAAGATAGCTGGGTCTGAAGTCTAAGAACATGAGTTCAAATTCTATTTTTGAGGTTTCCTATCTATGTGATCTTGGACAAATGACTTTAATTCCCTAGACCTTTCCTGTAAATTGAAGATTTGCACTAGATATCCATGGAGGTCCCTTCTAGTCCTAGATTTTATGGTCTTTGGGTCTTAGCCCAAAATACAAATTTTGTCTATACCCAACAAACTGAGACGAAAAACCTCCTATCTTAGGGAATTCTTTATTACACAAATATTCCATACAATTTCCTTTTTTTCTCTTTCTTTCTTCCTTCCTTCCTTCCTTCCTTCCTTCCTTCCTTCCTTCCTTCCTTCCTTCCTTCCTTCCTTTCTTTCTTTCTTTCTTTCTTTCTTTCTTTTTCTTTTGGGACAGCTCTTATTGTTAGGTATTTTTGCTTTATACTGAATTAAATATGTGTCCTAGTAATTTATGCCTATTATTCCTAATTCTACCTTCTAGAACAGAGACTCAGTCAAACCCTTTCCCAACTTTCAAATGTCAAAAGAAAGCAATCATGACCCCTCCTCCCAGTTCTCTTAACTAAATATTCCCAGACCCGTCAACCACTCTTCATATAATGTGGTTTCTAGTTTCTCCTCACAATCAAAATCTGGAAAGAATTTCTATGTTCTTGAGATCCCCTCTTTGTCAGTAATGAAAATGGAGTTAATGCTGGAGGCATGAATGTGAGCCTGTATAAATTCTTAAGGACTTTATGAAAGTTTTTGGTTTGATTGTGACCTACATAGAGAGGATTATGATATGAGCTTCTCTATTCAAGCAGTTTCCCTAGCTTTTTCTGCTTAAGGAATGTAGGTGAGCTATATATTCATTGCTTTCCTGTAATCCCTTGATTAATGCATTGTTCTTATTGAACCAGTGTGGTAGAATCATTTTTCAGTATTTCTAGTGCTTATGTAAGCAGCTTAATAGATGTTCACCCATTCATTGCTCATGTGAATATCTGCTGCAGGAATTTGAGATTTCTCTGGAATTCTTCATTAGTCTATTCACTAGGAGTTTCAAATTAAGCTGTCTAGTAGTGCTCCATCACAAATTGCCAAAATACTCTGCATAGATTGCCAAAAGAAAAAGAAAAAGCTCAGCATCACATAGCTTCAGTAATCTTCAAGATGACACTGAGCAAAGCACTTAACCTCTTTCTAAGTTCCGTTTTCTCATCTGTAAGAGAAAATTAATAGTGCTTTTACTAATGTTCTCTGAAGGTTTTTGTGAGGAAAGAGCTTTTGTAAACCTAAAATCCTTTATCAATATAAACTATCATCATGGCTCTTGACTTTCCATTAACATGACTGCAATCAGATAATTAAAGAATTCACTGGTTTTCTTTTGTTTTATAGAAAAATAGTGATGATTGCAAGTGATTTCTTATTTGGAAATATTGAACTATGAATTTTTTGTCATTTTTTCATGTTTGTTATACTACCACATAAATTCTTCCAACACTCTAAAGCCCAGATTCTTAAATTCTGCCTTAAGATCCTATTTGAAGTCTTATAATTGAATGTGGAGAAACAAAAGTAGGATTAATTATCAGTAAATATCTTATTTATGTGGTTATTTTGTATACCTATATACCTAGGGTAGCATAAAAATTTCTCCAGCAAAAAGGGATTGTGAATGGAAAAAGTTCAAGAAGCCCTGCTAAAGAATATATACATGGGTGCAGAACAGCTTCTACAGTCTTCATAGGATCAAGAACCTAATGTCCTTTCAGTTAAATGGATTTCTCCTGTTTTTTTTTTCATTTATTTTAACTTAAGTTTTATGGTTTTGGTTTTGGCCTTGACCTCATGGTCATTTCTAGATATAACTTACCTGCTCCACAATGAGGCTTTCTTATTAACAAAGAAAAAGTGTTAAGTAAAACCAGTTGTCAAAGCATGGTCCCTTAGCAAAAAAAAAAAAAAAAAAAAAAAAAGGGTGTCAGACTTCCTCATCTCTGGGGCCAAGATTAACCATTAGAGTTATAAAACATTCAGCTTTATTTTGTTATTTTTCATTACTGTAGGAATAATGTATAATGTTTTCTCAGTTCTACTTACTTAACTCTGTATCTGTTCATGTAAGTCTATGCATATTTATCCAAATTCTTCATATCCACTACTTCTTGCATCACAGTGATATTCTTTGTGCCACAGTTTATTCAGCCATTCTCCCAATGATGGAGGTTTTCTATATAACTAGTTATAAGGATGAAAAGAAAGAGAAAAGAGCCAATTGAGATGATAACAAATTTCTGACAAAAACTAAAAGTGTGTTTGTGAATATAATATTTTTGGAGAACAAAGAATTCAATAAATCTGAAATATAATTATTTGTATTTATTATTATATATACTTATTTGACTTTATGCTAAAAAAGCTTTTTTTTTGCAAAATAAATAATTTTGACCACTCTATTTTTGATATATTTAGAAGAATGTGTCATAATTTTGGACTAGAAGGTACCTAAAAGATCTTGCAGTCCAATGTTGTCATTTTATAAAGAAGAAAACAGGCTGAGAAATATTTTGACTTGCTAAAGAACACATAGATTGCCAAAAAATATAGAGATGGAATTCAAAGCAAGGGTCACTGATTTCAAATGTATCATTCTACTCTATGATGTTGCCTATCATTTACTTGGCAAATGAATGCAACTTTCTTGCACAGATATACACTTAATACTGATTAGTGAATTCTTAATTATCCTTAGAGGATATCAATGTCTTAGATAATTCAAAAGAATTTGTAATCTAAAAGCCACTTATAATTGATGAAAACTTGTCATTTGAGAAATGTCAAATGTCAAATGAGAAAATGTTTAAAGATTTTAGGTTGGTAAAGAGGAAACTTGGGTAGACTGGGATGGATGTGAGATAAGATCTCTGTCTTCAGCTGTCAGTTTTATAATTCTACATATTGGAAGATCTATCATGGACTAGAAGGACTAGAAATATTGGAAACAGAGAGGGGATTCAGACCATATTAGAATTAATGAAATTAGTTATAAAGAATTAATTTTCACTCAGTGTAAGGAGAAATTTCCTAATAATTATGGCAATCTTAAAACAGGGGCAGCTAGGTAGCACAGCTGATAAATCACTGAGCTTGAAATCATGAAGACTCATCTTTATTCATCTTGATCATATTTGGCCCTACTTACTAGCTGTGTAAGCTTGGACAAGTCATTTAACCCCATTTGCCTCAGTTTCCTCATTTATAAAATGAGCTGGAGAAGGAAATTATAAACCATTCCAGTATCTTTGCTAAGAAAACCCCAAATGGGAGGAATCCTTCTTTTAGAATTGTATAAGCCAAGGTTTGTTATAGATATCGTAGAGGCAATCAATGCATTAGATGAGAGTTGGACCTAATTGAGGGAGGAGGTTTAGTACTTAGGGCATTTGACTTGAAGCCAAGAAGACCTAGGACTTAAGAACTATCTCAGTCACTCACTATCTGTGTGATGATGGGCAAATTATTTAATGTCTCTATACCTCAGTTTCTTCATCTGTATAATGAGGAAGTTAGACTCAATCTATTAAGCGCTTACAGCTTTAAATCTGTAAATCCTATGAAATTATATCAGATGTCCCTTCCCACAATGGGATTTTATGTGATGATTAATAAGCATTTCTCAAACTCTTAGCACTAAAGCATTGTGCTAAACACTGAAGATACAAAGAAAGTTAGATTATTAATTAGATATTGTATGAATATAGTGATTTTTTTTCTATATTTTAAACAAGTAATCTGACCAGTGGTCCCCAGCAGTTTAAATGGTTGAGATGATCTGAGATCATTCTGAGTAGTAAGTTTCATATTGACTTTAAGAGAAGTCAATTAAACAGATACCTAAATTGGTGGCAGTACTATTTTTAATGTGCCAAAAATTTACATTTTGACATTGCTCAGATTTCATAGAACTACATTTGTTTAAAAAAAAAACTACACTTTAGTTTCATGTTGTTGTGTTGTTGTTGTTGTTGTTGTTTTTGCTTAAAAAAAATCTTTGCCCTCTGAAAGAAAGGTGATAGTTATCTCTTTGTTATTTATAGAAAAATATCTTGCTGATGCATCAGAATTCAGAGTGTTTTGAGCAGTATGACTTTATAATTATATTTTCACCCTTCATAAATGAGGTCATCTGTGTTTTTTCCTGTTTTTCCTGTTTCTGGTTTATTCAGGTGGTGCCCAAACATATATACGGTTAAAACCCCCTATTTCTAAGCTTCTCTTTAGAAAAATACAACTTAAACATTCATTTAAAAAATTTCCCATATGGCAATGCCATTTGGAGGTCATTGCAAAAAATAACCAGCATAAACTACTGAAATAAATTTACTTTAGATATGAGCAAAACTAAGTTTTGATATATTTAAATCACTACAAACCACAATTACATGAATTGTTACATACTACAAGCTATTTATAATTTCAGCTTTGACATTGTGCTGTATAACTATTTCAAAAAGCCCAGAAGTTTTCCAACTTTCATTCCTAGCTAATGTTTTCTTTAAAATAAAATCAGGAGCCATATTGCAGTGAAGATATTTCTACTTAAAATCTAATTGTGTTCCTGATCAAGTCATGGAATCTTTCTGCTTTCTTATCTATAAAATGGGGAGAGGGTAGTAACAATAACCCTACTTCATTATTGTTGTGTGGACAAATGAAGTTACATATGAAATGGACTTTGGAAACTTTAAAGTGCTATATTAATAGTAATTGTCATTTAAAATCTACATATTATTTTCTTTAAATAAATGGGCTCTAGGTAATTACTGTTTTAAAATTAATGCATTCTAATGAAGTCTCATATTCAAGGAGATTTTGTTTATTATTTAAAATAGATGTGATAATATTGGCAGTCAATAGGAGGTTTCCAAATTAACACAAAAGAAATGATAAAACACTTTAATTGATGTCTAAATAGAGATGGATAGCATGCCAAAAAAAAAAAAAAACACCTCATTGGGTAAAGTTCCATTTTCTTACATGGTTTTAATTTTGTTTTTGTTTTTGCCATCCACAGCATGCAATGCCATTTTGGAGGATCTCAAGCCACTCTGACCTTATGGCTCTTCATCACGCCTTAGAACTGGAGTACCTGTAACAGCCAGAGAGCACTTTGAAATTCCCCCACATCCTTATGTCCGTGGACAATATACAGGAGGCCTGTATCTTGTGACAGCATTGGACTCCAAAAAAATTGTGGTTTCCACATGCAGATACGCAGCTGCAATTGGTCTTAACCTATGCCCTTTCAATAAATAGAGGACCATGCCTTTTCCTTCAGAACAGCTGTCGATTCTAGTACTGTGAATCCAATGGGAAAAAGACAAAAACCATGAGAATGTCCTGACCATGTGTCTCTGCCACATTGGCTACACGGTTCAAACCTGTGAAGGAAGAAAGATCCTGAAAATGCTTTGATAAATAGCATCTTCAGTGTGACAGAAACTGCTTCTTCAATACAGCAAACTTGATTGCACAATGAAGACTGGGATTGCTTTGTTTTGTTTTTTCCTTTCTCAATATCAATGGAGTGATTTTCTTGTAAAGAAGGTTGACTTTTGGGTGTCTCCTCCCCAGGGTACTCTGTACATCTCTACTTATTATTTATGAACAGACTGTGTTTTTGACATTAAGTAAAAGGAAGGACTTTTGATGGGAGTTAGGTGCTTTCAAACCTCAGCCTCCTGATAGACACAGCAAGTCTTTGGATTTTAGCACATTGCGAAGTAGTTTAAAATATGTCTAATTTAAACAGATGTGTACATCACTAAGACAATCATGTACAGGAAGAATTTTTTGTGTAAATTTGTAATAATGGATGATTCTTTTACATATCATTTTAGGGAGATGCTATTGAAAGGTAGAAATGCCTTGCTAGTGAAATATAAGAGGCAGCATGGGCATAATGTCTCATGATGCACCTTATCAAAGGGTTGGGTATAAATATGTAGATAATGGATTTTTTTTAGATAAATTTGTCAAGACCAAAAGCATGGATGTCAAGTGTCAATCAGGATTTTGTTTTGTTCTGTTTTATTTTGTTTTTCTAGCTGTTTTCTTTCCCTCGGTTCTTCTGCCTAAATAAAAAAAAGTCCTTTATTAAAAACAACATATCCAGAGCACCTCCTCCCCCTGAAGTTTCTCAAAAGAGTTAAAGAAGGAAACTTAACACCTCCCTTTTATAATTTCAGCACTAATATATGATATGTAGCTACTTGAAAAAAATTAATCAAATGCCTCATCCCACAGAAAGAATATAGAGGCTAGATATATTTTATTAAAATGGTTTGTGGGTTGGAGTCTACTAAATTTTTCATATAATCAGAAAATCCAAATCATTCTAGTGTTTTCATTCTTTTGTTAAAGAAAGAAATATCATAGTTCTTTAGAACTGAGCAAAAATCTGTACCCAATCCCAGAATTTTATGTCCTTTTCTTTTCTTCTCTCCCCTGCTTCTCTTCTCTTTTCCTCTTCTCTTCCTTTTTGTCTCCTTCCCTTCCCTCTCTTCCTATTTTCTTCTCTCTCTTCTCTTGGTTTTTATTCCCCACATCAACTTAAAAAAGCAAGATAATCATATACGGGGAAGTAAAGGCTGTCATATTTCTCTACCGGGAAGTTAGTTTCTGCTTTTGACATTCAGTTTTTCAGTAAATCCCTTTTCTTTTCTTATATCTTACCCTTTTCCTCAAGTCACTCTAGCGAGGAATTCATCTCCTCTAACTTCTTTTTTTTTTGTTTTGTTTTTTTTTTGTTTGTTTGTTTGTTTTTTTTTTTTTACATTTCCTTTTTTCCTCTAACTTCTTGAAAAAAAAAAATCACCAGCTAACTAGAAAAGCTAAAAAGCACCTCCATCCACTTACTGAGGATTCATAATGCTGCTACTAGAATTAGTCATTTGTGAATTTCCCAAATTGCTTTATTACCAACCATATTAGACTTTTTATTTTTTGCTTGAAGCAAAGACAGATTGGCAGATTGTTTTTAATCTTGTCTTTTCTTTTAATATTTCTGTAATCAGTATGCAGACCGGGGGAAAACTTTTTTTTTTTCTGGGCCTTACTGTATTGAAAAAAAAGTGTGTTGTGTCCACAATTGTGTACAGGATTTTTTCTTCATTAATTTTGTGTTTAAATTAATAAAATTGATTTGTGAAATATTGAATACTTCCTCTTGGATTTTGTCTTTGATATTTCTATGTCTCCTTAGTCTCCTCTTCCCCCCCACCCAAATTGGGATCCTAATACAGCAGGATTTGGATGGCCTTTAAAGTTGGATGCCTTCTCATGTCTCAACAAGGGAAGCCACATAAATAAATTGTATTATAATTATTATTTATAAATCCCATGTACTTATAAATTATAGAGCAAATAACTACTACTTTTATCAGTAAGAATGGAGTGAAGAAATCCAGAGCAGTGAATTACCAGAACTGATTCTATATGGTTAGTTTGTCACTATGGAAAATGTATAAAGTAATCTAATTATAGCATTATAAGACACTATTTTCTGCTTCATAATACAATTCATTGGTTCAGCAAATATTTATTTGGTACTCATTTGGTACAAGGTGCAATTGTAGGATATTAAAAATAATAAAATCCCTGCATCCTTGGGGAATTTAATGAGAAGATAAGACCCATACAGAAATACCTAAGTTATTAAAGCTGCTCTCAGACACTTCCTAGTTGTGTATTCTTTGGCAAGTCACTTTGATTCTGGTTGCCTCAGTTTATTCAACAGTAAAGTAGGAAAGAGTTGTTGTGAGGTTTAAATGAGGTAATATTTGTAAAGCACTTATTTGCTTTACACACTATTGCTATGTAAATACCAAGTAAATGTTATCATTTTAGCAAAAAATAGAAACTAAAGAAATATCCATTAATTTTTAAAAGACTGAAAAAGTTATAGTATATGAAAATAATGAAATACATTTGTTAACAAATTATTGAAAGGGATGGTTTCAGAGAAACCTAGGAAAACTTTTGTGAACTGATACAGAATGAAGGGAACAGAACTGAGAGATAATTATACAAAGACAATAGAAGTGTTAGGACAATCAACTCCAATCAACACAATGACTCAGCACAGTTCTAAAAGATTCATGACCAAACATGTAAATTATCTCCAGATAGAGAAATTATAAACTTAGAGTGCAGATTTAAGTACACATTCATCTCCTTTTTTTGGATATGACTAAAATGGGAATTTATTTTGTATGACGTTTATTTATAATAATGGGTAAAAAATTTAATTTCATAAAGTTGCTATGTTTTAAAAGGTAGGTCTTTGTGGAAATGTGGTTTCAGTCTATTTAGACAGAGAGAAACACAGAAACTAGATTAGTGAATGAAAAAATAGATGAATTATTCAAGTGTATATTGATGGTTAACTTTCCATATCTAAGTACCTATATCTCCTAACTAGATTTTAAATTACTTGAGGACCAGGGCCAGGTTTTTCTCATCTTTGTATCCATAACAACACCTTAGGATCTTTTTGAACAGAATGGGAATATAATTATCTGTTGATTGATCTTAAATCAGATGATTTACCCATGAGAAGCAGGCATGTAATTGTCCAAAAGGTAAGGTGAGATAAGAGAAGTGTTGAAATTCAGTCTGATGAATATTTATTAATGAATGAATGAATAAAAAATTGCCTCTTAAGTGCAAAGCATTGTGCTAGTTCTTGGGATACAAACGGAAAAATATAGTAATCCCTGCTTTCAAGGAAATGACATTATAAGTAAGACAAACAGCATATATAGAAAGTTTCAGGTCTAAAGCACAGGGATCTTTAAGACAGGTCATAATAGGCCTACAGCACCTACAAAAGCATTCCATAGAACATCTCCACACCAATAGCTCTGCTAGATGATAGCTGGACATGTTGGATTAGAAGCGGAGCTAGTGGCCTGGAGTTTACAATCTTGAAGAAGAATATGACGCATACCCAAATAAATATAGTAAAAATGATTATGTGTATCAGAAAAGTGCAAGAAAAGTGCTTCATTAATTTTAGAGAGGAAACTATCAGGGATGAATGAAAGAAGACTTCCCTTCCCAAACTAGCCCTTAAAAGAAAAATAAAAAGGAAATAGAAGTGATCTAGGTAGAGCCCACAAATAGAATAATGATGTAAAAGTCAAGAATAGTGTTTGTCTCGTATTGATCTATCAGTATTCAGCATTTGAGCAAATTTGAATAGTAAAAATGGAAACAAGGGGATGGCAGTGCCCAGGATGATGATATCCAAATTTTGGGGTTCCTGGTCAGGGAACCAAATGATGAGGTCTAGATTTTGGGGTTCCTGGTCAGAGAGCCAAATGAGGACGTCTAGATTTGGGGGTTCCTGGTCAGGGAACCAAATAATGAAATAGGGTTCCTGGTGATCAGGGAGTTAAATGATGAAGTTAGTGGCAAGTTCAGGGTTCAGGGAACTAAATGAAGAGGTTTGGCTTCCCTAAATCCCCCTAGGATTTGGCACAAGGTAGGGAGTTTGTGGAACTCCCTTTTGGCAGTACAAAGGTCCTTCTTAAAGGAATTTACAAAACAGAAAGCCAGACTGATAAAAAAGAAGTTTATTATTGGCGTTGGGAAGTCAGCCTTTGCTATGCATGAATAGAAAGGCTGAATTCATTGGTGGCAAGGTCTGACAAAGAAGTAAAGTTTCTAGTAGAGAAATCCCAACTGAGAAATAAAAATCTTGTTAAGGAAATAGGTGAGGAAGATAAAGAGAGGGTAACACTGAAAGAGAATATCATTTCAGCAGGCAAAGGTTGCTGCTATGCCATGGCATATTAGGTCCTCTGCAAGGACTGAGTCCCAAGTTGGCTCATTTTATAAACCTTGGCTACAAGCTGGGGATTGCTCTTTTTTTTTTTAATTAAATTTTTTTATTTAATAATTACTTTATATTGACACTCGTTTCTGTTCCGATTTTTTTTCCCCTCCCTCCCTCCACCCCCTCCCCTAGATGGCAAGCAGTCCTTTATATGTTGGATATGTTGCAGTATATCCTAGATACAATATATGTTTGCAGAACCGAACAGTTCTCTTGTTGCATAGGGAGAATTGGATTCAGAAGGTATAAATAACCCGGGAAGAAAAACAAAAATGCAGATAGTTCATATTCGTTTCCCAGTGTTCTTTCTTTGGGTGTAGCTGCTTTTGTCCGTCATTTATCAATTGAAACTCAGGTCTCTTTGTCAAAGAAATCCACTTCCATCAAAATATGTCCTCATACAATATCGTTGTCAAAGTGTATAATGATCTCCTGGTTCTGCTCATTTCACTTAGCATCAGTTCATGTAAGTCTCGCCAGTCCTCTCTGTATTCATCCTGCTGGTCATTTCTTACAGAACAATAATATTCCATAACATTCATATACCACAATTTACCCAGCCATTCTCCAATTGATGGGCATCCATTCATTTTCCAGTTTCTGGCCACTACAAACAGGGCTGCTACAAACATTTTGGCACATACAGGTCCCTTTCCCTTCTTTAGTATTTCTTTGGGATATAAGCCCAATAGAAACACTGCTGGATCAAAGGGTATGCACAGTTTGATAATTTTTTGGGCATAATTCCAGATTGCTCTCCAGAATGGTTGGATTCGTTCACAACTCCACCAACAATGCATTAGTGTCCCAGTTTTCCCGCATCCCCTCCAACATTCATCATTATTTTTTCCTGTCATCTTAGTCAATCTGACAGGTGTGTAGTGGTATCTCAGAGTTATCTTAATTTGCATTTCTCTGATCAATAATGATTTGGAACACTCTTTCATATGAGTGGTAATAGTTTCAATTTCATCCTCTGAAAATTGTCTGTTCATATCCTTTGACCATTTATCAATTGGAGAATGGCTTGATTTCTTACAAATTTAAGTCAGTTCTCCATATATTTTGGAAATGAGGCCTTTATCAGAACCTTTAACTGTGAAAATGTTTTCCCAGTTTGTTGCTTCCCTTCTAATCTTGTTTGCATTAGTTTTATTTGTACAAAGGCTTTTTAATTTGATGTAATCGAAATTTTCTATTTTGTGATCAGTAATGGTCTCTAGTTCATCTTTGGTCACAAATTTCTTTCTCCTCCACAAGTCTGAGAGATAAACTATTCTATGTTCCTCTAATTTATTTATAATCTCGTTCTTTATGCCTAGGTCATAGACCCATTTTGGTCTTATCTTGGTATATGGTGTTAAGTGTGGGTCCATGCCTAATTTCTGCCATACTAATTTCCAATTATCCCAGCAGTTTTTATCAAATAATGAATTCTTTTCCCAGAAGTTAGGGGCTTTGGGTTTGTCAAACACTAGATTGCTATAATTGACTATTCTGTCTTGTGAGCCTAGCCTTTTCCACTGATCCACTAATCTATTTCTTAGCCAATACCAAATGGTTTTGGTGACTGCTGCTTTATAATATCATTTTAGATCAGGTACAGCTAGGCCACCTTCATTTGATTTTTTTTTCATTAATTCCCTTGAGATTCTCGACTTTTTATTGTTCCATATGAATTTTGTTGTTATTTTTTCTAGATCAATAAAATATTTTCTTGGAAGTCTGATTGGTATAGCACTAAATAAATAGATTAGTTTAGGGAGTATTGTCATCTTTATTATGTTCGCTCGGCCGATCCAAGAGCACTTAATATTTTTCCAATTATTTAAGTCTGACTTTATTTGTGTGGAGACTTTTTTATAATTTTGCTCGTATAATTCCTGACTTTCCTTTGGTAGATAGATTCCCAAATATTTTATGGTATCAACAGTTATTCTGAATGGAATTTCTCTTTGTATCTCTTGCTGTTGGGTTTTGTTGGTGATGTATAAAAATGCTGAGGATTTATGGGGATTTATTTTGTAACCAGCTACTTTGCTAAAATTATGAATTATTTCCAATAGCTTTTTGGTAGAATCTCTGGGGTTCTCTAGGTATACCATCATATCATCTGCAAAGAGTGATAGTTTGGTTTCCTCATTGCCTACTCTAATTCCTTTAATATCTTTCTCGACTCTTATTGCCGAGGCTAGTGTTTCTAATATGATATTAAATAATAATGGTGATCGTGGGCAACCTTGCTTCACTCCAGATCTTACTGGGAAAGGTTCCAGTTTTTCCCCATTGCATATGATGCTTACTGATGGTTTTAAATATATGCTCCTGACTATTTTAAGGAAAAGTCCATGTATTCCTATGCTCTCAAGTGTTTTTATTAGGAATGGATGTTGGATTTTATCAAATGCTTTTTCTGCATCTATTGAGATGATCATATGGTTTTTGTTTGTTTGGTTATTGATATAGTCAATTATGCTAATAGTTTTCCTAATATTGAACCAGCCCTGCATTCCTGGTATAAATCCTACTTGGTCATAGTGTATTATCCTGGTGACGATTTTCTGTAATCTTTTTGCTAATATTTTATTTAAGATTTTAGCATCAATATTCATTAGGGAGATTGGTCTATAATTTTCTTTCTCTGTTTTCAGCCTACCTGGTTTAGGTATCAGTACCATGTCTGTGTCATAAAAGGAGTTTGGTAGGACTCCTTCAATCCCTATTTTTTCAAATAGTTTATATAACATTGGAGTTAATTGTTCTTTAAATGTTTGGTAGAATTCACATGTAAATCCATCTGGTCCTGGGGATTTTTTCTTAGGGAGTTGATTGATAGTTTGTTCTATTTCTTTTTCTGAGATGGGACTGTTTAGGATATTTACTTCTTCCTCTGTTAGTTTGGGCAAGCTGTATTTTTGGAGGTATTTTTCTATTTCATTTAAGTTGTCGAATTTATTGGCATAAAGTTGGGCAAAGTAACTCCTAATTATTGCTCTAATTTCCTCTTTGTTAGTGGTGAGTTCTCCCTTTTCATTTTTAAGACTAACAATTTGATTTTCCTCTTTCCTTTTTTTAATCAGATTTACTAAGGGTTTGTCTATTTTGTTGGTTTTTTCATAGAACCAACTCTTAGTTTTATTAATCAATTCAATAGTTTTTTTACTTTCAATTTTATTGATCTCACCTTTTATTTTTAGAATTTCAAGTTTAGTGTTTGACTGGGGGTTTTTAATTGTTCCTTTTCTAGCATTTTTAATTGCAAACCCAATTCATTGACCTTCTCTTTCTCTATTTTATACAAATAGGCCTCTAGAGATATGAAATTTCCCCTTATTACCGCTTTGGCTGCATCCCATACATTTTGGTATGATGTCTCATTATTATCGTTTTCTTGGTTGAAGTTATTAATTATGTCTATGATTTGCTGTTTCACCCAATCATTCTTTAGTATGAGATTATTTAGTTTCCAATTATTTTTTGGTCTACCCCCTGGTTTTTTGTTGAATGTAATTTTCATTGCATCATGGTCTGAAAAGGATGCATTTACTATTTCTGCCTTACTACATTTGAGTTTGAGGTTTTTATGTCCTAATATATGGTCAATTTTTGTATAGGTTCCATGAACTGCTGAAAAGAAAGTATATTCCTTTCTGTCTCCATTACATTTTCTCCAGAGATCTATCATATCTAGCTTTTCTAGTATTCTATTTACCTCTTTGACTTCTTTCTTATTTATTTTGTGGTTTGATTTATCTAATTCTGAGAGTGCAAGGTTAAGATCTCCCACTATTATAGTTTTACTGTCTATTTCTTCTTGCAGCTCTCTTAGTTTCTCTTTTAAGAATTTAGATGCTACCCCACTTGGTGCATATATGTTTAATATAGATAGTGCTTCATTATCCATGCTAGCCTTTAGCAAGATATAGTGCCCTTCCTTATCTCTTTTAATTAGATCAATTTTTGCTTTAGCTTGATCTGAGATCAGGATGGCTACCCCTGCTTTTTTGACTTCACCTGAAGCATAGTAGATTTTGCTCCAACCTTTTACCTTTAACCTGCATGTATCTCCCCGCTTCAGGTGTGTTTCCTGTAAACAACATATTGTAGGATTCTGGCTTTTAATCCATTCTGCTAACCGCTTCCTCTTTATGGGGGAGTTTACCCCGTTCACGTTTATGGTTAGAATGACCAATTCTGTATTACTTGCCATCTTGTTAACCCCGGTTTATGCTTTTCTCCCTTCTTTCCCCTTTCCCCCCTTCCCAGTATTAAGCTTGTGAGCACCACTTGCTTCTCACAGCCCTCCCTTTTTAGTATCCCTCCCCCCGCCTTAGAGTTCCTCCCCCTATCTTACCCCTTTCCCTCCCAGTTCCCGTATTCCCTTCCGCTTAGCTTATTCCTTCCCTTTTCACTTTTCCCTTCTCACTTTTCAATGAAGTGGGAGAAGTTTCACCATAGATTGAATATGTCTTAAGATTTTTCACTTAAAGCCAATTCTGAAGGCAGTAAGATACCCACTATATTCATCCCCCTCCATTCTTTCTCTCAGATATAATAGGTTTCCTATGCCTCTTCATGAGATGTACTACCCCCACTTTACCCTTTTTCTGGTACAATGTCCTTTCCACATCAATTTCTAGAACAAGGTATACATGTATTCTTTATACATCTATATAGTCAAAATATAGTTCCCAAGATTAATCTTTACCTTTTTAGATTTCTCTTGAGTTCTATATTTGTAGATCAAACTTTTTGTTAAGTTCTGGTTTTTTCATCAGAAATAGATGAAATTCGCATACTTCATTGAATGTCCATCTTCTTCCCTGGAAAAAGATGCTCATTCTCGCTGGGTAAGCTATTTTTGGTTGCATACCAAGTTCCTTAGCCTTTTGGAATATCATATTCCAGGCCCTTCGATCTTTTAATGTGGATGCTGCCAGATCCTGGGTGATCCTTATTGTGGCTCCTCGATACTTGAATTGGGTTTTTCTAGCCGCTTGCAATATTTTTTCCTTCATCTGAGGGTTCTGGCATTTGGCCACTATATTCCTTGGTGTTTTGATTTTAGAATCCCTTTCAGTGGGTGATCGATGAATCCTTTCACTGTTTATTTTTTCCTCTGTTCCTATGACTTCTGGGCAGTTCTCTTTGATAATTTCCTGGAAAATAGTGTCCAGGCTCTTTTTTTCATCATGTTTTTCTGGGAGTCCAATGATTCTCAGATTGTCTCTCCTGGATCTGTTTTCCAGGTCTATTGTCTTCCCCAGAAGGTATTTCACATTTTTCTCCATTGTTTGATTTTTTTGGATTTGCTTGACTGATTCTTCTTGTCTCCTCGAGTCATTCAATTCCACTTGTTCAATTTTGATTTTCAGTGAAGTATTCTCTTCACTCACTTTTTAAAAATCTTTTTCTAATTGTCCAATTGAGTTCTTTTGTTCTGTGGAATTTTTTTCCATTTCGCCAATTTTGTTTTTTAGAGAGCTGTTTTCTGTTTCCAGTTCACTAATCCTATTTTTCAAGGATTTTACTTCTTTATCCACTCTCTCTTTAACTTTCTCCAGGCTCTTTTGCCAAGCCTCCCTCTCCTTTTCCCAATCTTCCCTCTCCTTTTGCCAAGTCTCACTCTGCTTTCCCCCTTTTTCTTCTAGCTCCCTTGTGAGAGCCTTTTTAATCACTTCTATGAGGTTCATCTGTGTTGAGGAACAGATGATCTCCTCCTTTGGGGATTCACCTGGAGACTGTCTGTTTTTAGTCTCCTCAGGATTTAGAGTCTGCTCTCTATCTGTATAGAAGCTGTCAAGGGTTAAAGTCCTCTTCAGCTTCTTGCTCATTCTGTCTAATAATCAAAGACAAACTACCAAAGAAAAACAGAAAAAACTGGAGTCTTTCTTTGGGGGGGGGGGGGGGGGGGGGCTGGGTGTGTTATCGAGCTTCCTCTACAGACTGCAGGGGGCAGCAGTGAGGCACTAGCAGGACTGTGTTGCGCGTGCGCTCTGAGATCCCAAAGCGTGCTGAGTCACTGTGGGGGGGGGGGGGGGGGGGAAGGGGAGGGCGGCCAGGTCCCGAGAGACTCCAGCTGTTTCGGGTTGTATTCTTCAGCCCCGGTGTTTTTAGCTTCTCTGCTGGGCTGCTGACTTGCTGCCGGAGCAAAGTATCCAAACCTGTAGCGAAGCTCTCCCCACAGAGACGGCTGCGATCACTCCCCACCCCCTCTCCAGTCTGCTCCCGTGCTCTCACTGCCGCTGCCCTCAGCCTGCGCCCGATCTAAAACCGCCCCAGCCCTCTAGTAAAGACAGACCTTTCTTGGCGGATCTCAAGGATGGCTTCTCTTGGTAACTATATGTGGGTTTTTTTCAGTCAAGCATTGATTCAGAGGCTTGTAATGAAGTGGATAGTGAGAGAAAGCGTGGAGCTTATGCAGCTGTGAGCCTCCTCTCCGCCATCTTAACCGGAAGTCCTGGGGATTGCTCTTGATGGGGGCTGGGTATGGTCTGAGCTGGAAAATCTGCTAATTGAATGAGTCTCTGGGCTAATCTTTAATTCTATAGAGTGGAACTCTCCAGCTCAAGACTTAACTAGCTTCCTCTAGATAACAGAATGAAGCTATTTGTCCTGTTTTCCTTGGGCAGGGTCTTTTACAGAGGCAGGGTTCAAGGAGAATCTCTTCTTTGAGTAGTTTCAGAGAGTTTCAGGGCTCTCTTTGTCAAGGAGACTTCTACAGATGACTAAAATTGAATATTATTAGGCAGTGAGATGGTACAGTGGATAGAACACCAGTCTGGAGTCAGGAGTCGCTGAGTGTTCAAATTTGGCTTCAGACATTAGACACTTATTATTTATGTGACCCTGAGCAAGTCACTTAATCCTATTGTCTCACCAAAAAAAAAAAAAATATATATCATTGGAATGTTGCTATTAATCATATTATTTCAGGTTTAACTTGTTAGTAACTGATAGTTGTGGGTAAATGAATCCAAAGATTAAGATGTTTCTGTCTCTATCAGGAAATTGCCTACTTTTTCAATTGATCACAGTCTCCTTCCTGCTGCAAAAACCCATCCCCTAGAGCCATAGCAGAATACAAAGAGCTGAGCTTTGTACCTGTTTGCCAAGTACAATTAATTAAAATAGCAAGCTATTTTTTGTCTGAAAAGTTGAACATTTAAGGCACATTTTGTGAATCCTGCCCCAGTGCCAACATGTATAGTTTTAACTTTATATTTCTTTAAACCCTGAAATCTCTGGTAAGGTCAAGTGGATATAAATACTGGATTACCATAACACCAAATAAAATAAAATTTAATTATAAATAACCTAGATGATAGTCATAACAACAGAGAAGAACTCAGTACAGGTGAGTCAACATTTGGCCACCTTGCATGCTAAAACTGATCTGAAGGTTCTAGTGAGGGTGTGTGAACTGGAAAAGTGATTTCCTTTCTAGGGGCCTGTTTCATCCTGCATAGAATTAAGGGATTAGACTAAAGGAATCTCCAAGATTCATTCCAGCTATAAATCCAATGGACTTATATGTTAATGATTTAAAAAACCAATCAGACATATGGCAAAAATGAGGCATCATAGATTAGTTACATTAATGCTTTTAATGGATTGGTAGACTCAGAGAATGGTTTCCAAAAGGGATGAATTTTCTTTATCACTAGTTCTCAAAGTGTGGTCCATGAATCACTAGGGGTCCCCAAAGCCCTTTTAAGGGGTCTACAAGGTCAAAACTATTTTCATAATAATATTTAGGAGCTATTTTCCTATTAAAATATTCCTCCTTTTTCCAACTACTTAGCTGTGTGAGGTCACATTTTCTTCATTTACTTCAAACAAAACAACATATTGCAAGAGATTGAATGCAGAAGCAGATATGAGAATCCAGCTGTTTTCAATCAAGGCAGACATTCAATTTGTAAAGATATATAGAAAAATGCCACTCTGCTCAATAATTTTTTTTATTTTAGAAAATAGTTATTTTTCATAAAAATATGTTAACATATTACAGGATTATTATTGTTATTTTAAAATGAATGTTGCTACTGCTGTTTAGTCATTTTCAGTTATGTCTAACTATTTGTGACTCTCTTTTGGGTTTTCTTGGCAAAAATAATAGAATGGTTTGCCATTTTTTCTCCAACTCATTTTATAAATGAAAAAATTGAGGACAAGTGGGTTAAACAACACTGTTAGTAAGTGTCTGAGGCCATTATTTGAACGCAGTTCTTCCTGACTCCAAGCCTAGAGTTCTATACACTGTATCACCTAGTGCCTAAAATAAATTAATATGTATATCTTTAAATTTTGAATAGTTTTAATTTCTAATATGCTAGATATTGATAGCTATATTCCACATAAATAAAAGCTTTTTGATTGTTCTCAATAACTTTTAAGACTGCCAATGAGTAGTGAGATTAAAAAATTTGAGAACCACTACTCTATGGTGAATTTATAGAAGACAAAGACTAGAATTAAACAGGATGTGATAACAAGAAGGACTTGTGATCTGCACTGGTGTTGTCCATCAATGTCCATCTCCTCTCCCTAAAATAAACACTTAACAAGAGAGATTACATAAACAGTAAAGATAATTTTGCATAAAGTCTTCATTTTCTATCTTAAACCGATCTTTACTGATGCAGTCTATTAACTGGCCCTGTATAAGAATGAATGTTAGTCATCTATTGTGTATAAATGACAGTGACCACCAAGCACATGAATGGGGTTTAGGGGAAGAGAATGAAAGGTGTGGAAACAGGAGAAGAGGGGTATGAAGATCATGGTGTTAATTACAGATTAAGCAAAAACACATTCCTGTATTTGTGTAAAATTTTACTTTAAATCAGATAGTTTAAAAATGGACCTAGTCTAATCTCCTCATTTTGTAGATGGTTCCATGACTTACCTAAGCCTCAGTGCCAGATAGGATTAAAATCTGGGTTCTCTGACTTTAAGTCTATAGCCCCTTCTAGTAGGACATGACATTTTGACAAAGGCTTCTGAATTTTTAAAGTCCAACCAGGTTGGGTGGTTTTGTTTGTTTGGACAATTAGGGTTAAGTGACTTGCCTAGGGTCATATTGCTAGAAGGTGTCAAGCAGCTAAAGCCAGATTTGAACTCTGGTCCTCCTGATCACTGGACTGCTGCTCTATCCACTGTACAACCTTACTGCTCGCTATATCTGATTTCTAAAACTGGCTCTAAAATGACTTCAAGCCAGGGTGTATATACTGCTGCTATTATACATTAAGTTTAAAAAATCAACAAGATTTTATTAAGTCAACAAGAATTTATTAAGTGTCAGCCACTGTACTTACACTGAAGATAGAAAGAAGCTACAAAACAAACAAAACTATTTTGTTTTTTCTATACTCAAGGAACTCAAAGTCTAATGGGAAAGACAACATGAAACAACTATATACAAACAAGATAGCTTTATGCAATACTAGTCCCCTTCTCCCAATGGTGCATTCCTTTGAGTTCCATGACCAGCTATGCCCATTCCCTTCCTGGCTGTTCCTGTCTTTAAAAGATTTTCCCACCATACTTCTGCAGAGCCTCTACTACCATCTTTTAACTCCCATGGTGTCTTTCCCAATTAGAATGTAAGCTCTATGAGGGTTAAGGATAGGATTTTTTTTTGCTTGTATTTGTATCCTCATCACTTAGCATTATGCCTGATATATAGCACTTAATAAGTAATTGTTAACTATTTATTACCAAAAGCAGCCTGGTGGCTCAGTGGATAGAACACTGATGCTAGAGAAAGGAAGATTCATCTTCATGAGTTCAACTTTAGCCTCAGACACTAGCTGGGCTAGTCACTTAATTCTTTTTGCCTCAGTTCTTCATCTATAAAATAAGTTGGAGAAGGAAATGGCAAAGCACACCCGTATCTTTGCCAAGACCCAAAATGGGGTCACAAAGAATTGGATACAACTGAAATGATTCGACAATAAAAACTTACAATTTTATAGGATAAATTGGAAATAAAAAAAGGAAAATTCTGAGATCAAAGTGAATTAGAAGATGGAATTTTAGCTGGTACTAGAAGGAAGAAGAGAGAGCAGAAGTTAGAATGAGAAGGGATGAATACATACATACTTGATCAGCAAATTAACCTATTTGATACATACTTGCCTGAAAAATTCTTGCTCCTAGTCTAGCTTTGTATCACACTATATTTTAACATAATTTTCAGTTAGCAAGGAAAATGGAGGTTTTATATTAACTTGGAAAAAATCTGTTCAATCACTTTTGGAAGAATAGAGAGATAAAGAATTGTAAAATATTATCTGTGTTCTTCCTAAAACTAGTCTTTAGAAACCAATTTAAGTAGAATTCCTATTACCTAATTATTAAGGAAAGGGAAGGAGAATATTTATCTTCACCAGGTATTTTGTGGCTCCCAATGAGAATAAAATTTCTGAGCTTTCTTTTCTTTCTCTATTAGTTAGAAGGGAGGGCAACTATGACACTTTTCTATCACCCTTAATGATTCTAAGGCAGCAATGGGTAGTGTGCCAGGCCTGGAGTCAAGAAAACTCCTTTTCCTGAATTCAAATCACTCAGTCCTGTTTGCCTCAGTTTCCTCATCTGTAAAATGAACTGGAGGAGGAAATGGTAAATCATTCTAATACCTTGCCAAGAAAACCCCAAATGGGGTCAGGAAGAGTCAGACACAACTGAAAAAACTGAACAGTAATAGTTTTGGTTTCAAAGATAAAAATATTATCCTCATTCTATTCTTCCTGTTTTCATGGAGGATTTTTTTGGGAGGGTTAGAGAAAACCAACCCTTTGATATTATTATTATTGTGAAGAGAAGAGCTACTGGCAAGGAACTTCTACTAATACAGATTCCCTCATTCTCTGCCTGCTACTGAGAAGTTAAATGAATATACCCAGAGCAGAATAGCCATTCTATAAGGGAGAAAGAACCTTGAACACAAGTCCTTCTGATTCTTCTCCACCCACAACTCCATAATAATTATACGCTTTTAAATTCTGTCAAACTTGCTTTTCGGCAGATGAACATAGGATGAGCTATCTTGCCCAAATGCACATGAGGCAGTTCTCAAACTGGGATGCAGAGTTGTTTCCTGAATGAATGAACACGCAGGGGTCATGTTTATTTTTATGACACTTGCCCATACTGTAGGAAGCTACCCCCCATGCATTAACACTCAGCCACACTGCCTGAGCCCCAGTTGCTTCAGCTGTAATAATACCACGGATCCTAAATTGGCATCACTACTTGACAAATCCAAAGGACTAGAGTTAATAAAAAACACTTTTGTCTTCCCTTCTTTAGTGTCTCTCTTAACATTTCCTGTTTCTTTCTGTTTGGCGTGTCTTAAGCGTGCAATTATGCCCACTGACAGGATGGCTTGTGACAGAAGAAATGCAATGGTTTGTAATTTGGGAAACCTTTGGCCCTGCTGACTGAAGGCAGGTTGTTTGGAAAAAGGAAATCCTGAACTTTGCTAACTGGTACATTCTGTCAAAAGCAATAGAGTGAGAGGAGAGGGAGCACAGAGGAAGAAGAGAGACACACACACAGTCCCACTGTCTGCATATCCGAGTTTTTATTGGCAACTGAAAAGAAGGATGAACAGGACTCAAAACCTAAGAAAGAGAAGATCATTGATAGAAACAAACCCTACTTGAAAAGATTGCTACTTTTTACTGTTGTATATCCCCAAGAGTTTATATTACGGGAAAGGGAGCATTTTCTTTGATGTGTCCAGAGGGTACTTTTTTTAAAAATAGAAAACTTATTTGCTCCCTAAGATAATTGTTTGATTGACAACTTGAAAATAAGATTTCTTCAATCATCCCAAAAGGAAATCATTGTCATAGTCTGCACATCTCTTGTTTGTGTCAGTCACTATAATATTTTAATAAAATATCTTAAGGCTTTTTCCCAACTAGATTAAAAATGTTAAAGGTTAAAGGGCTTATGATGTCTTGAATTTTCTGGCCTATATTTCAGCTTGAGAAATATTAAATGGATGACTTCTTATTCACAGATGATTTTCTTTCTTTTTTTCCTGCTCCATTTTGGAAGTAATAAGCTTCTTCAGGTGATCCCAGGCTTCCCAAAAGGCTGGAATTACTCATTATTCATCTATTGTTTACACCCTAAGCAAAAGTGCAATGCAATTGTATTTTTAGTGTTTGGTGGCTTAATATCCTTTTGTAGCTTCCTGTGTCCCCTAAACACAAAAACTCCTCTATCTTCCTTCTCCTGCAGCCTCTATACTTTAGAATCTATGTCCTCAGCCACCCTCTCCTCCTTTGTTGTAGTCTCTGAAAAAAATTGACTTTCCTGCTTGCCAAGGTGAATTTCTATTCCTATGCTTTGGGATCCCAGCTCTGGTTTTGGATTCACTGAACATTCCCACTTTTGTCTTATTTTAAAGTGAACAATGCCCATTGGTTACATCACTACTGACTAAAAACATGTTCTTAGGTCTCCCTATCTAAAAGAATACTGATGCATGTTTAACAACTGTCTCTTCCAAAAAATAAATGTGTATGTATGCATGAATATGTATCTATACCCACTACATATTTCTAAATTTAGTCTAAATCATCATTTTTCCATTATTTTATCATCTAGACAATCAATAAAACAATAACCTAAGCCCTAGTTTGTAGTGTTTGCCAATTTCTGAGGTATAAGTACTCATACAGAACATTTAACAGTTAGATATCTTTAATGTCTAGAAATAGTATTCTACTTTTGTTACTTCCACATTCATGCCAATCAATCACTATTCAATGTCTTGATATCTGACTTATGACCTACCACTTCACAGAGGTTTCATTGCCAAAATTAACAGCTTTTCTCTATCCTTGTATTGATTTTTTTTCCTATATATGACACTGCTTACTATCATCTCCTTCTGAATATTCTCCTCCCTGTGCTTCCATGATGTAATTTTATTTTCATTTTACTTCCTTCTGCCTACTTCTCAGCTTCTTTTCCTAGTTCATCCTTTTCCTCCAAACTCCTACTTATAGGATTCACTCCAGGGTTCTGTTGTCAACTCTCTTCTTTCTCTAAATACTTTTCTTGGATGACTTCATGTAGTCCTCTGGCTTTCATTATCATTTACAGAACTCTAGAATATAGTTTTAGCTGTCTGCTAAATACCTCCACTATATCACCCTAATTGGCATCTTAAACTCAAAATATTTGCCCAAGTAAATCCATAGTTTAACTTCTAAAACTTGCCTCTCCATTTCTGATGATGGTACCAGCAGCCACAAAATCAAGTCTTACTCTTTCTCCTCAGCTAAGTAGCCTTGTGGATGAAGCCCTGAGCCTTGGCTGAAAAAACTGAGTCCAATCTGGCCTTGGACCCTTACAAGCTGTAACCCTGGCAAGTCACTGAACATCTATCTGCCTCACTTTCCCCACTAGTAAAAATCAGGATCATAATCGAACCTACTTCACAGTTGTGAAGATCAAATGAGATATGTATAAAGTACTTAATACAGTACCTATCACACAGTATAAGTTATAATATGCTTGTTTTCTCCCCTACCTCTGCAATCAACAATATCCAATTAGTTGCCAACTAACCAATCACAGAAAGAATAGATAATTTCTTCAAATAAAATCAAAACATGAAAGAATATTCATAACCAATATCTTGGGGAGATTCTAGATCTTCCCTTTCTTGCAAAGTACTAGAAATTCAATCTTTTAAAGAATATTACTGATAAAGAGATTGTATTAACTATCCTCAAACTTGGTCAGACCCCATCCAACCTTACAGGGAATTTAATCTAAGATGGGGAAACTCATTGTGTTCTATACAACCTTGGGTAGGGACAGATCCTTTTGTCTAGATAGCTCTAGGCTGGAGACTTCATAGACTTTCTCTGTCCTAGGGTGACATAATGTCCCTTGTAGCCCTTCTCTGAAACACCTACTCTTTGGGAAAGGTACATAAATTATAAGCCAACCATCTTAATAGTCTTTAGTCTAAGAGAGACAGCCAAATAACCATCCTTTTAGAAATAATTTTTGGCCTTATAATAAAATGATTAAATTACCTAGAAACTATGTCTCTCAAAATTTTTAATTATCACAGGTGCACATAGCCAAAGTGCCCCTTCAATGAAAATGTATATCATTAAACATTTTCATCAACAAATGAGAAAAGATCAATAATGAATTTAGCATGCAACTTAAATTTTAAAAAAAAGTTAAGAATCCTAATTAAAATCCATAAAATAAATGATGAAAATCAGACACAAGCAAAAAGTGAAAAACTATATAAAACTTTAAGCTTATTTTTAACTGTTTTAATTAATTAACTAACTTGATTTTTGAAAGAGAAAGTGGGAAACCAAAATTCCACTTTCAAAAATAAAAAAGGAAGGGGAAGCTAGGTGGTGCAGTTTATAGAGCACCAGCCCTGAATTCAGGAAGACCTGAGTTCAAATTTAGACTCAAACACTTAATACTTCCTAGCTGTGTGACCCTGGGCAAATCACTTAATCCCAATTGCCTCAGCAAAAATAAATAAATAAATAGAAATAAACTAAAATAAAAATAAAAAGGAAGATTAAAAGCAAATAAAGAATAAATAAAATTATTAGAAATAAATTGTCCAAATACATGAAATAAAACAACTTACATGAAATGGATAAACATTGGCAAAAATATAAAATTTCACAATTAAATTCATTTAATTAAAATTATTCATTTTCATATTCCTCAAATCAATTGACCAATGGCTGGACAAATCATGATATATGATTGATAATTGAATGGAATAATATTGTCCTATAAGAAATGATAAACAGGATAGTTTCAGAAAAAATAAGAAATCTTTTATGAACTGATGCAAAGAGAAATACAGAATATTGTAGACAATAATAGCAATATTTTAATGAAGATTAACTATAAAAGACATAGCTTGGATCAAGGCAATGATCCAAGACAATTCAAAAGGATGCTTAATGAAATTTATCTCCAGAAAAAGAATTAATTGATTCTGAGTGCAGATTAAAGCATGTTTTCACTTTCTTTATATTTTTTTTTATTTTTTCTTTTGAAACAGTTCATATGGAAATATATTTTGCTTGACTGAATGTATAATTGCCATAATATTGCTTGCCTTATGAAGAAGTGAGAAGTGAACATGGGAGTCAAAAATTAATGAATATTTGATAAGTTTTAATGTAATTGGGAAATAGTTAATGAAGTAAAATATATTTTTAAAAAGAAAAAAAATTCCAGTGAATCAGCAAAGAAATAATTACTATAACTTCAGTAAAATAGCAACATATTTAAAAAATCACAAAAATCAATGGATTCTAATTCATAGGTTTGTGGTGGTGCTGAAAATGCTTTATGGATGCTAACTTTTACTATTATTACTATTTACATTGATAATAAAATTCAAGAGGAAATAATAGAAAAGCAAAGTTCATTCAAAAAAACTAAAACATGTTTAAAATATTTGTTAGGTCATTTATAAAGGCACATTAAGGACATACAAATGCAGTTAGAAAACACCCTTTAAAGAAATAAATAACAAATGAAATAACTGCAGAAATATCCATTATTCAAGCTTGGGCTGCCACAATTCAATAAAATTGACAACACTTTCTAAATAAACTTACAATCCAATCAAACCAAAAAAGGAACATATTGTAAAATATGACAGAATTATAACAACATTCATTTGGCAGAACAAAAGGTCTATAAATACAAAGGAGAATTATAAAATAAAGTAAAAAAATAAAAATTACTTTGCACTCTTTGAAAATTAGAAAAGCAGATCAGTACAACAGAATAAATTAAAAAGAATCAGAAAAAAAAATCTAAACCAATAATTCCGAGAATAAAAATAACTTGGGCAAATAATTCTTAGATGATGACTTCTGGGAAAACTAGGAAGCTATGAAAAGATTTGAGTATAGAATAGTATCTTACACTATATACTATAATAAGCTCAAAAATGTGTATGTGATCTAAATAGGAAAAGTCACATTATAAAATAATTAGAATGGAACAGAATCAAGTACATTTTATAATAATGGTGGGGGTGATAGAGAGGGGAAGGGAGAATTCCTAAGAAAACAAGGTCTAAAGGCAATAAAATAATAAAAATTGGTGATTTTCATTATAATAAAATTGAAAAGCTTTTGAACTTACAAAAAGCAAAACAGCTGGAATAAGAAGAGTAGGTGCCAATTCATTGGAGAATAAATTGAATATCAGTGGTAGAGATGTGATATCCACTAATAGTCAATAAGCATTTATTAAGTGCCTACTATGTGCTAGGCAGTGTGATAAATACTAGGAATACAAAAAGACATAGATTCTCATGGAATTTACAATTTAATAATAATAATAATAATATATAAGACTAAGAGTCATCACTAAATGATAAGAAGTCAAAAGATATGAACAATCCAGAATAAGAATCACAGAAAGTGATTAAATTGAAATGAAAATGAAAATAATCAGAGATTTCACTCCCCACCTAGAAAATTGGCAAGGATGATAAAATATAGTCTCAGTCAATATTGAAGATGCTGGGAAAGACAGAAATGCTAATACCTATTGGTGGAGTTGTGAATTGGTCCAACCATTCTGTAAAGTAATTTGGATTTATTTGGAAGAAAAAACTTCAATAACTTAAGTGTCCATAATATTTGAGGGGCTGATACAAAGATCTCACTGATAGGCATAAACTGTACTCCCATATTCCTCCAATTATTCAAGAGAAAAAGACAGATAACATATACACCAAAAATGCTATAACAGTATTGTTTGTTATTGCAGTGAACTGAAACAAAGTGAAAGCTCATAGATTGGGGAATACCTAAACATTGTGGAACATGAGTTTAATGGATATTATTTTTCTATAAACAATGACAAAGGTAAATAATTAGGAAAAGAATGGAAAGAATTACATGAACAGATGCACAGTGAAATAAACAGAACCAAAACAACAACATAGATAACAAACAACTACAGTATGGGATGGAAAGAGCAAATTCAAAAATGAAACAATGTTACATGATTAGAAAAACTATTTTTGCCCTCCCTCCAAAAAAAAAAAAAGATAAGGGAAAAATTCCTTCTTTAAAGAGATGAGGGAATATGGGTACAGAATGTGTGTGTGTGTGTGTGTGTGTGTGTAGTTAGATTTAGTTGATATGTTAGCTCTTCATTTGACACTAGTTTTTTTCTCTTTTTCTCTCTATCTCCATCTCTTTTTCTATTCTCTATTTTAAAGTATGGTTTAATGAATAGAGGGAAGGATACAATTCAAAAATACAGAAAGTGATGTGAAAATAATGTATATTAACAATTTTAAAATAAAAGCAAAAAATAAAACAAAATCAAAAGAAATGAGGGGAAAGAAAAAAGGGAAATTAAATGACAGAAGGCCAACAAGGGCGAGGGTCTTGTTATGTCTAACCACTGGAATCCAGACATCAGAAAGAACTAACCCAATTAACAGAATCTCCATCTGCTAGCTGAAATCACTGTGTGAGGGGTCTGGGCAACCCTCTTGTCAAGACAAATGCAGAGGGTTAAAAGGGCTGCTCCCCTGGGATCTGAAAAGAATGATCAAAGTCACTTAGGGCCCCGAATCCAGAGAAGCAGAAGGCAAAGAGCAGGAGGAATAGGCGGAAGAGGTGGGGGACTGGAGGGGGGACAAGAAAAGGGGGAAGCCAGACAAATTTTGCATAAAAACCTAGATTATTAGAAAGGGGCTTTCTGTCCATTATCCCATCTGTGTGCAAATCACTTACTGAGAAATCACTATGGACTCCATTACCTAGCATACTTGGAAAACTCAGAAATCCCAGAGGCTCCAAGGACTTTCCATTTTTGTCAAAGCAGTCAAAATGCAAAAGAAATGGGTTGGGGGGAGAAAAAAACTAATGGAGGAAGCACACGCCCTTTTTGGAACAGTCTTGTTTTGAAAAACTCCTGCCTTCAGGCATTGAAAGTATTTCTTGGCCCAGTAAAGTCAAGAGAGGTGCCATGGTATCTCCAAAAATTCTTCCAGTCACTGACCTTGATATTTATTTGCAACGCCCTTACAGGAAATCAGTCTTCTGTGTTCCATGAAAAACAGTAACATACGGGAAGCAGGAAAAACAACTCACCACTCCAAACAATTCTATATCAACAGATTTTAAGGAAAAACTTGAGGTTGAAAAATTGATTTCTCCATCATTAGCATCCCCCAGCATCTAATGTAGATTTCAGAATTTAAGATAGCCTTGTATTCAAATGATCAGAGGTCTTGATTGTTAGGCTTCTTATTGAATCTTTTCACCACCACCCTATCCCCATTCACTAATTTCACATTTTCAAAATATCAGCTAAGCCTAAATTATTCAACAATTATTCAACTAATTATTCAGCTTATATTATTGTAATTATAATGCCTGAAATGTATAAATGGTTTTTCTATTACTCAGTAACTGGGTATTGAGACATCATAGATTGTGGTACAGTGGAAAGATTTGTGCCCTAGTATTCATAAAATTCAGAAAATCTTGATTCCAGCCCAATTGTATACTTAAGTCACTCAACTTCATCTGAAAAAAATTAAGATAACTCTGAGCTTGTTTCCTCTTCAATAAAAAAAAAGATAATTGGAGCCTTAGATTCCTCATGGAAAGAGTATCTGCATTTGGAGACAAAGGATGTGCATTCAAATTCCAATACTATTTATTATCTACATAACATTTACTATTGTCAAGTAATTCAACGTACCCAGATCTCAATTTTCTCACTGCAAAATCCCAATTTTCTCACATGTAACCTCTAGGTTCTTTCCAGCTCAAATTCCATATAATTACATGTAAATGAAAACAATAACAGCTGCCCTATTCATCTTACAGAGTTGTGTTTGTTACTTTTTATTGTTTGAATCTCCATGACCTCATTTGAGGTTTTCTTGGCAAAGATAATATAGTAGTTTGTTATTCTTTCTCCAGTTCATTTTAATAGATGAGGAAACTGAGGCTAACAAGCTTTCCCAGGGTCACATAGTTTGTAAGTGTCTGAGATTGGATGAAGATGTAGTCTTCCTAATTCCAAGGTCACTACTCTATCCATTGTGTCACATAGCTGTCACAGATTTGTAGTAAGATAACAATGCATGTAAAGTACTTTGCAGTCTTTCAAAGTTTACATAAATATCAGCAACTAGTATTATTTTCATTACTATCCTCATAGAGATTTTTGTGAATAAAGCACTCATTCAACAGATATCTATAGCTAGACGTCATCTTCAAATTTTGCCAACCTTCACTATTTTCATGAGTTTCAAACAAGTCACTTCTCAGCTCTGAACCCTATGATTCAATTAAATTCATCTTGACAAATATTTATTAAATGCCTGTTGAACAAGGCAATACTCTGAAATCAGTATATAAAAACTCAGTCATTTCTGTCTTAAGCTCTGTCAAAGGGGGTTAATTCATAAACAGATTAGTGAATAGAAAGCAATTCAAGAGAGATACCCTAATAGTTGTGAGAGGGAGGGTATCAGGAGATGCATCATATAGGAGACAATCTCTGGACTTGGTTTTGAAGAAAGGTGGGAATACTAAGGGGCAGCTAAGTGATGCAGTGGATAGAGCATGGGACTTGGAATCAAGACTCATCTTCCTGAGTCCAAATGCAGCCTCAGACTTTACTAGTGATCCAGGGTAAGTGACTTAACTGATTACCTCAGTTCTTCATCTTTAAAAGGAACTAGAGAAGGAAATGGCAGACAACTCTAGAAAACCCCAAATGGATCACAAAAATTTCAGCTTTATTGAAAAAGACTGAAGAAGGATATTAAATGATTGCAGCAATGATACAAATAAAGTTAAAGAAGATATTGAAATGAGCTGGGCAAAGGTATGAAGGCAAGAAATAAAATCTGATGTAGATCAATTTGACAGATACAGAGAGAGCAAAAGGGAAAGTATTAATGATAATATACTAGAAAGTTAGGTAGAGCCTGATTGTAAAGGACTTTAAACACTGGGAGAATGCATTGAAGGGGGCAGGGAAAGCAGGCAGGCAGTATATAGACATGTTATTCAGGAACCTGCAGATCATACTATGCTGACAGCTACTCAATTTGCCTCTAGGTAGAGATACCCTAAAAGCCACAGTGTAGTCACACTTTCAATGTATGTAACTTAAAGAAGGCTCATTTATTTTCATGAGGATTTTGATCTGCTCAAATACTACCAAAATTGAACTGACCCCAAATTTATTTTCCCCTTTTTGATCTATAGGACTGGTAATCAAATTTCACAAGATAGAAAATGACAGTCTATGAACTGAAGTTGAATTTGTAGACTTAAATAAATTTCTCTTTCTAGTTTAATGAAAGAAATTCTGCATCTTCAAAATAAAACCTGGGTATTTTCTCCTCTTTAAAATAAATAGAAGACCTTGCCCTCAAGAGACCAGCTGTAACTCATGAAAAAAATATCAATGTAAAGGTGATATATCCACAGTGGATTACCCCAAGATCTCCAAGAGAAAACAGTTTAATATTTTGGCAGTTGTGACCAGCTGCATTCTTGTTGTTCATACTCAGAAGTGAACATAACTCATTCTATTTATAGCTTAGTAAACCCTCTCTCCAGGTTTTTAAAAGTTTTAAATAAACTAAGCAGATCGAAGAATGGAGGTGAGCAGAGTAATGTGATACAGCAGAGAAGATCTATAATACAAAACCAGTACTTCCTTCTGGGGGTTCTACTGACACTCCCAATTTTTCATTTTACCGGGAGAGACATTCTACAAATAGTATCCAGAAAATAGTATCAAAAAAGGAAATCTTACTGTCCTGCTTCTAGCAGAAAAACAAATTGTGCTGTAAACCCAAACAACACATCCAAAATAGTAAAGATATGAGTAACCTGGCTCCTCTAATGAGCCTTTTATCAGTGAACATGATGATAAAGGAATTATGGAAGTGATTTACAGAAGCCTTCTGAGTGATCCATAGATCTGAAGTTTGACAGGTATCTTAAGTCTCAGTTCACAATAATTCTGATGGATCCAAATTATTAGTAAAAGTTGAACTATGTTATATTACCTACACAATGAATTTTATATGAGATTGATGAACTGAAAAGTAACAACACATACACACACACACACACACACACACACACACACACACACACACACATAATACCTAGGAAGCACTTCCTATTTAACTTTCTTATTGAATCCTCACAGTAATCTTGTAGAGTAGGAACTCCAGAAGTTACTATTCCCATTTTATGCAGGAGAAAATTGAGTCTCAGAGAAGTGAAGTGATTTGACCTACTTCGCAGGAAAAGTAGGTGTCAAAATTTGGACTAAAAGGAGGATAACTACTTCTGAGTGAAAATAATAAGTAATTTCATTTAGAATAGTGGAGAAACAGTCTCCTTGTTGACAAAGACAATGTCTATCTTCAGTACATGGCCTTCATGTCCAAAAAAGTCTCCAAATTAAATGTCAAAAGAATAGTAAAAGGAAAATAATATAAAGGGAATGAAAAAGTCATGATGATCTTCAATGGAAGCTATTCTCATTCAGTAAAAAAAAACATTCTGTCATGGAAAGTGGTAGAATTATTAATACTCCAGGCCAGCTGAATTATGCAAATACTTGATTATATCCCTTCTATATCAGACTTTTAATCATTTTATATAAGGATTTGCTAAGAGCTTATTCTCTTATAGGTGCTATGCTAAGTGAGGAAGGAAGGAAGGAAGGAAAGAAGGAAGGAAGGAAGGAAGGAAGGAAGGAAGGAAACAACAAAAAAAGAAAAAAATAATGCCTGCCTTCAAGGAATTGATATTCTAATGTAAGTAAACTTCATTGTATGTATATACATATGTCTCTGTATATATACCAACATATGCATGTTTAAATACACAGAAAATACACACAAAATGGGTACATAAAATAAACTTAGAGAAGAAATTGCTATTAGCTAAAAAGGATTAGGGGGAATAACTACCACAAAAAGTTTCTACTGAGTGTTGAAGGAAATTAAGAATTCTAAGAGATAGAGGTGGGTAAAGAGAACATTCCGGTTATGGATGACAGTGAGCAAAAAACCATGTAGTGGACATAGAAATAAGATTTGGAAACTGATTACAGATGTGTGGGATGAATGAAAGAGGAGTTCGAGATTTCTGACTGAAGTGACTAGAAGAATGATGGTGCTCTTGATAGTATTAGATAAGTTCAGAAAACAGATGCATGATCTTGGAGAAATGCAATGATTTCTGTTTTGTAGCTAGGCAATATAGATTTAGAAATACTCTACATAAACTGGAAACTGAGTGGATGCCATTGGAGAATGACTGAATAAGTTGTGGTATATGAATGTAATGGAATATTATTGTTCTATAAGAAAGAAAGAGCAGGATGATTTCAGAGAGGTCTGGAGAGACTTACAGGAACTGATGCTGAGTGAAATGAGCAGAACCAAGAGATCATTCTACACAGCAACCACAAGATTATGTGATGATCGATTCTGATGGATGTGGCTCTTTTCAATAACAAGGTGACTTAGGCCAGTGCCTCATCATGTGATGATGATAATAATGGAGAGATCCATCTGTATTCAGAGAGAGAACTGGGGGAACTGAGTGTAAATCACAATATAGTATTTTCATTCTGTTGTTTGATTTTTGATTTCCTTTTCATTCTTTTCCTTTTTGATCTGATTTTTATGTGCAGCATGATAATTGTGAAAATATGTATAGAAGAATTGCACATGTTTAACATATATTGTATTATTTACTGTCTAGGGGAGGGGATGAAGGAAAGGGAGGAAAAAAAATCGGAACACAAGGTTTTGCAAGGATGAATGTTAAAAAGTATCTATGCAAATGTTTTGAAAATGAAAAGCTTTAAAATATTGATCTGCATAGAAAGAAACACTGTACCCATTGGGAGCTAACAAAATCACCAAGTGTGAGAATATAAAGAAAAAGAAAAGGAAATGTAGGACTCAGAGTATTGGAGTGTCTCAGCAGTTAATGGGCTTAACATGGATGAAAAACAACAACAACAACAACAACAAAAGAGATTAAAAAGGATTGATCAGATATGCAGAAAGAAAATCAAGAAAGAGTAGTGTTATGAAAATACAAAGAGCACAGATGGAATGGAAATACAAGAGAAGAAAGTGATTGGCAATGTCAAATTTTGCAGAGAAGTCAAGAGAGATGAAGACTGAGAAAAGGCCATTATATTCAACAAATAAGCCATCATAATTAACTTTGGAGGGGGCATTTTGGCTAAATGTTAGGGTTGATAGCTAGATTGCAACATATTTAGAGAAATGACAGGAGAGAAAGAAGAGACATAAGAAATAGACAGCTTTCTCAAGTTTAGTTGAGAAGGAGAGAGGGAATGGAGGACAATAACTAGTATTGACATTAAGATATACTGAGAGTTTTGTTGTATTTTTATAAAGAATTTGTGAGATCGGTGTGCAAAGTAGGTAACAAGGAAGAAATAAAGAAAGAGGAGAATATGATAGTAGGGACAATTATCTGGGAAAAGTGCATATATGAAGGGCTGACTTTGCCAAGATGATGGGACACCTCTTAGACTATTGTAAAGGAAGAAATAACAGGGGACAATATTTGTGAATGTGAAATGAAACAGGAAAAGAGGGAGCTTACAGTGAATGGCATTGAGATGTAAAATACAATCTTTGTGTATATGTGTATGTGTGTGTTTGTGTGTGTCCTGGGTTGAAGAGAACTAAGATCACCTTTTCCTTTGCAACTTTCTGCATTACATCTATATCTCACTAGCAAGGGTCTTGTAATGAGAGAAAGAACTTGGTCCTCATAAATGTCATCAATTACTTTGCCAGTATCGCACTGTCCAAAATACCTGTTTACTTTTCAATGATGAAATTTCACCCTTTGCTTCATTTGCCTGCATATGGAATGTTGTGATAGCGTATAACAGTAGTCATGGTCATACAAATAGAAATAGTAGGAAGACAAAGTACATGTGAAATTAATTCAATATTTTAATAAATCAATATTGTTTCTTTAAAAAAAAATAAGGACTTCCGGTTAAGATGGTGGAGAGGAGGCACACAGCTGCATAAGCTCCGCACTTTCTCTCACTATCCACTTCATTACAAGCCTCTGAATCAATGCTTGACTGAAAAAAACCCACATATAGTTTCCAAGAGAAGCCATTCTTGAGATTCGCCAAGAAAGGTCTGTCTTTACTGGAGGGCTGGGACGGTTTTAGATCGGGCGCAGGCAGCGGGCAGCGGCAGTGAGAGCACGGGAGCAGACTGGAGAGGGGCTGGGGAGTGATCGCAGCCATCTCTGCGGGGAGAGCTTCGCTACAGGTTTGGATACTTTGCTCCGGCAGCAAGTCAGCAGCCCAGCAGAGAAGCTAAAAACACCGGGGGTGAAGAATACAACCCCAAACAGCTGGAGTCTCTCGGGACCTGGCCGCCCCCTCCTTCCTCCCCCACAGTGACTCATCACGCTTTGGGATCTCAGAGCGCACGCGCAACACAGTCCTGCTAGTGCCTCACTGCTGCCCCCTGCAGTCTGTGGAGGAAGCTCGATAACACACCCAGCTCCCCCCCCCTCCCCCCCAAAGAAAGACTCCAGTTTTTTCTGTTTTTCTTTGGTAGTTTGTCTTTGATTATTAGACAGAATGAGCAAGAAGCTGAAGAGGACTTTAACCCTTGACAGCTTCTATACAGATAGAGAGCAGACTCTAAATCCTGAGGAGACTAAAAACAGGCAGTCCCCAGGTGAATCCCCAAAGCAGGAGATCATCTGTTCCTCAGCACAGATGAACCTCATAGAAGTGATTAAAAAGGCTCTCACAAGGGAGCTAAAAGAAAAAGGGGGAAAGCAGAGTGAGGCTTGGGAAAAGGAGAGGGAGGCTTGGCAAAAGAGCCTGGAGAAGTCAGTTAAAGAGAGAGTGGATAAAGAAGTAAAATCCTTGAAAAATAGGATTAGTGAACTGGAAACAGAAAACAGCTCTCTAAAAAACAAAATTGGCGAAATGGAAAAAAATTCCACAGAACAAAAGAACTCAATTGGACAATTAGAAAAAGATTTTAAAAAAGTGAGTGAAGAGAATACTTCACTGAAAATCAGAATTGAACAAGTGGAATTGAATGACTCGAGGAGACAAGAAGAATCAGTCAAGCAAATCCAAAAAAATCAAACAATGGAGAAAAATGTGAAATACCTTCTGGGGAAGACAACAGACCTGGAAAACAGATCCAGGAGAGACAATCTGAGAATCATTGGACTCCCAGAAAAACATGATGAAAAAAAGAGCCTGGACACTATTTTCAAGGAAATTATCAAAGAGAACTGCCCAGAAGTCATAGGAACAGAGGAAAAAATAAACATTGAAAGGATTCATCGATCACCCACTGAAAGGGATACTAAAATCAAAACACCAAGGAATATAGTGGCCAAATGCCAGAACCCTCAGATGAAGGAAAAAATATTGCAAGTGGCTAGAAAAACCCAATTCAAGTATCAAGGAGCCACAATAAGGATCACCCAGGATCTGGCAGCATCCACATTAAAAGATCGAAGGGCCTGGAATATGATATTCCGAAAGGCTAAGGAACTTGGTATGCAACCAAAAATAACTTACCCAGTGAGAATGAGCATCTTTTTCCAGGGAAGAAGATGGACATTCAATGAAGTAAGCGAATTTCATCTATTTCTGATGAAAAAACCAGAACTTAACAAAAAGTTTGATCTACAAATATAGAACTCAAGAGAAATCTAAAAAGGTAAAGATTAATCTTGGGAACTATATTTTGATATATAGATGTATAAAGAATACATGTATACCTTGTTCTAGAAATTGATGTGGAAAGGACATTGTACCAGAAAAAGGGTAAAGTGGGGGTAGTACATCTCATGAAGAGGCACAGGAAACCTATTATATCTGAGAGAAAGAATGGAGGGGGATGAATATAGTGGGTATCTTACTGCCTTCAGAATTGGCTTTAAGTGAAAAATCTTAAGACATATTCAATCTATGGTGAAACTTCTCCCACTTCATTGAAAAGTGAGAAGGGAAAAGTGAAAAGGGAAGGAATAAGCTAAGCGGAAGGGAATACGGGAACTGGGAGGGAAAGGGGTAAGATAGGGGGAGGAACTCTAAGGCGGGGGGAGGGATACTAAAAAGGGAGGGCTGTGAGAAGCAAGTGGTGCTCACAAGCTTAATACTGGGAAGGGGGGGAAAGGGGAAAGAAGGGAGAAAAGCATAAACCGGGGTTAACAAGATGGCAAGTAATACAGAATTGGTCATTCTAACCATAAACGTGAACGGGGTAAACTCCCCCATAAAGAGGAAGCGGTTAGCAGAATGGATTAAAAGCCAGAATCCTACAATATGTTGTTTACAGGAAACACACCTGAAGCGGGGAGATACATGCAGGTTAAAGGTAAAAGGTTGGAGCAAAATCTACTATGCTTCAGGTGAAGTCAAAAAAGCAGGGGTAGCCATCCTGATCTCAGATCAAGCTAAAGCAAAAATTGATCTAATTAAAAGAGATAAGGAAGGGCACTATATCTTGCTAAAGGCTAGCATGGATAATGAAGCACTATCTATATTAAACATATATGCACCAAGTGGGGTAGCATCTAAATTCTTAAAAGAGAAACTAAGAGAGCTGCAAGAAGAAATAGACAGTAAAACTATAATAGTGGGAGATCTTAACCTTGCACTCTCAGAATTAGATAAATCAAACCACAAAATAAATAAGAAAGAAGTCAAAGAGGTAAATAGAATACTAGAAAAGTTAGATATGATAGATCTCTGGAGAAAATGTAATGGAGACAGAAAGGAATATACTTTCTTTTCAGCAGTTCATGGAACCTATACAAAAATTGACCATATATTAGGACATAAAAACCTCAAACTCAAATGTAGTAAGGCAGAAATAGTAAATGCATCCTTTTCAGACCACGATGCAATGAAAATTACATTCAACAAAAAAGCAGGGGGAAGTAGACCAAAAAATAATTGGAAACTAAATAATCTCATACTAAAGAATGATTGGGTGAAACAGCAAATCATAGACATAATTAATAACTTCAACCAAGAAAACGATAATAATGAGACATCATACCAAAATGTATGGGATGCAGCCAAAGCGGTAATAAGGGGAAATTTCATATCTCTAGAGGCCTATTTGTATAAAATAGAGAAAGAGAAGGTCAATGAATTGGGTTTGCAATTAAAAATGCTAGAAAAGGAACAAATTAAAAACCCCCAGTCAAACACTAAACTTGAAATTCTAAAAATAAAAGGTGAGATCAATAAAATTGAAAGTAAAAAAACTATTGAATTGATTAATAAAACTAAGAGTTGGTTCTATGAAAAAACCAACAAAATAGACAAACCCTTAGTAAATCTGATTAAAAAAAGGAAAGAGGAAAATCAAATTGTTAGTCTTAAAAATGAAAAGGGAGAACTCACCACTAACAAAGAGGAAATTAGAGCAATAATTAGGAGTTACTTTGCCCAACTTTATGCCAATAAATTCGACAACTTAAATGAAATAGAAAAATACCTCCAAAAATACAGCTTGCCCAAACTAACAGAGGAAGAAGTAAATATCCTAAACAGTCCCATCTCAGAAAAAGAAATAGAACAAACTATCAATCAACTCCCTAAGAAAAAATCCCCAGGACCAGATGGATTTACATGTGAATTCTACCAAACATTTAAAGAACAATTAACTCCAATGTTATATAAACTATTTGAAAAAATAGGGATTGAAGGAGTCCTACCAAACTCCTTTTATGACACAGACATGGTACTGATACCTAAACCAGGTAGGCTGAAAACAGAGAAAGAAAATTATAGACCAATCTCCCTAATGAATATTGATGCTAAAATCTTAAATAAAATATTAGCAAAAAGATTACAGAAAATCGTCACCAGGATAATACACTATGACCAAGTAGGATTTATACCAGGAATGCAGGGCTGGTTCAATATTAGGAAAACTTAGCATAATTGACTATATCAATAACCAAACAAACAAAAACCACATGATCATCTCAATAGATGCAGAAAAAGCATTTGATAAAATCCAACATCCATTCCTAATAAAAACACTTGAGAGCATAGGAATATATGGACTTTTCCTTAAAATAGTCAGGAGCATATATTTAAAACCATCAGTAAGCATCATATGCAATGGGGAAAAATTGGAACCTTTCCCAGTAAGATCTGGAGTGAAGCAAGGTTGCCCACTATCACCATTATTATTTAATATCGTATTAGAAACACTAGCCTCGGCAATAAGAGTCGAGAAAGATATTAAAGGAATTAGAGTAGGCAATGAGGAAACCAAACTATCACTCTTTGCAGATGATATGATGGTATATCTAGAGAACCCCAGAGATTCTACCAAAAAGCTATTGGAAATAATTCATAATTTTAGCAAAGTAGCTGGTTACAAAATAAATCCCCATAAATCCTCAGCATTTTTATACATCACCAACAAAACCCAAAGCAAGAGATACAAAGAGAAATTCCATTCAGAATAACTGTTGATACCATAAAATATTTGGGAATCTATCTACCAAAGGAAAGTCAGGAATTATACGAGCAAAATTATAAAAAAGTCTCCACACAAATAAAGTCAGACTTAAATAATTGGAAAAATATTAAGTGCTCTTGGATCGGCCGAGCGAACATAATAAAGATGACAATACTCCCTAAACTAATCTATTTATTTAGTGCTATACCAATCAGACTTCCAAGAAAATATTTTATTGATCTAGAAAAAATAACAACAAAATTCATATGGAACAATAAAAAGTCGAGAATCTCAAGGGAATTAATGAAAAAAAAATCAAATGAAGGTGGCCTAGCTGTACCTGATCTAAAATGATATTATAAAGCAGCAGTCACCAAAACCATTTGGTATTGGCTAAGAAATAGATTAGTGGATCAGTGGAAAAGGCTAGGCTCACAAGACAGAATAGTCAATTATAGCAATCTAGTGTTTGACAAACCCAAAGCCCCTAATTTCTGGGAAAAGAATTCATTTGATAAAAACTGCTGGGATAATTGGAAATTAGTATGGCAGAAATTAGGCATGGACCCACACTTAACACCATATACCAAGATAAGATCAAAATGGGTCTATGACCTAGGCATAAAGAATGAGATTATAAATAAATTAGAGGAACATAGAATAGTTTATCTCTCAGACTTGTGGAGGAGAAAGAAATTTGTGACCAAAGATGAACTAGAGACCATTACTGATCACAAAATAGAAATTTTCGATTACATCAAATTAAAAAGTCTTTGTACAAATAAAACTAATGCAAACAAGATTAGAAGGGAAGCAACAAACTGGGAAAACATTTTCACAGTTAAAGGTTCTGATAAAGGCCTCATTTCCAAAATATATAGAGAACTGACTCAAATTTGTAAGAAATCAAGCCATTCTCCAATTGATAAATGGTCAAAGGATATGAACAGACAATTTTCAGAGGATGAAATTGAAACTATTACCACTCATATGAAAGAGTGTTCCAAATCATTATTGATCAGAGAAATGCAAATTAAGACAACTCTGAGATACCACTACACACCTGTCAGATTGGCTAAGATGACAGGAAAAAATAATGATGAATGTTGGAGGGGATGCGGGAAAACTGGGACACTAATGCATTGTTGGTGGAGTTGTGAATGAATCCAACCATTCTGGAGAGCAATCTGGAATTATGCACAAAAAGTTATCAAACTGTGCATACCCTTTGATCCAGCAGTTTTTCTATGGGGCTTATATCCCAAAGAAATACTAAAGAAGGGAAAGGGACCTATATGTGCCAAAATGTTTGTAGCAGCCCTGTTTGTAGTGGCCAGAAACTGGAAAATGAATGGATGCCCATCAATTGGAGAATGGCTGGGTAAATTGTGGTATATGAATGTTATGGAATATTATTGTTCTGTAAGAAATGACCAGCAGGATGAATACAGAGAGGACTGGCGAGACTTACATGAACTGATGCTAAGTGAAATGAGCAGAACCAGGAGATCATTATACACTTCGACAACGATATTGTATGAGGACATATTTTGATGGAAGTGGATTTCTTTGACAAAGAGACCTGAGTTTCAATTGATAAATGACAGACAAAAGCAGCTACACCCAAAGAAAGAACACTGGGAAACGAATGTGAACTATCTGCATTTTTGTTTTTCTTCCGGGTTATTTATACCTTCTGAATCCAATTCTCCCTATGCAACAAGAGAACTGTTCGGTTCTGCAAACATATATTGTATCTAGGATATACTGCAACATATCCAACATATAAAGGACTGCTTGCCATCTAGGGGAGGGGGTGGAGGGAGGGAGGGGAAAAAAAATCGGAACAGAAACAAGTGTCAATATAAAGTAATTATTAAATTAAAAATTTAAAAAAAAAAAAAGATGGTGGAGAGGAGGCACACAGCTGCATAAGCTCCACGCTTTCTCTCACTATCCACTTCATTACAAGCCTCTGAATCAATGCTTGACTGAAAAAAACCCACATATAGTTACCAATAGAAGCCATCCTTGAGATTCGCCAAGAAAGGTCTGTCTTTACTGGAGGGCTGGGATGGTTTTAGATCGGGTGCAGGCGGCGGGCAGCGGCAGTGAGAGCACAGGAGCAGACTGGAGAAGGGCTGGGGAGTGATCGCAGCCGTCTCTGCGGGGAGAGCTTCGCTACAGGTTTGGATACTTTGCTCCGGCAGCAAGTCAGCAGCCCAGCAGAGAAGCTAAAAACACCGGGGGTGAAGAATACAACCCCAAACAGCTGGAGTCTCCCGGGACCTGGCCGCCCCCCCCTTTCCTCCCCACAGTGACTCAGCACGCTCTGGGATCTCAGAGCGCACGCGCAACACAGTCCTGCTAGTGCCTCACTGCTGCCCCCTGCAGTCTGTAGAGGAAGCTCGATAATATACCCAGCCCCTCCCCCAAAGAAAGACTCCAGTTTTTTCTGTTTTTCTTTGGTAGTTTGTCTTTGATTATTAGACAGAATGAGCAAGAAGCTGAAGAGGACTTTAACCCTTGACAGCTTCTACACAGATAGAGAGCAGACTCTAAATCCTGAGGAGACTAAAAACAGACAGTCCCCAGGTGAATCCCCAAAGGAGGAGATCATCTGTTCCTCAGCACAGATGAATCTCATAGAAGTGATTAAAAAGGCTCTCACAAGGGAGCTAGAAGAAAAATGGGGAAATATATAGAGAAATATATAATATAATATAATATAATAATATAAAATATATAGAGAACTGACTCAAATTTATAAGAAATCAAGCCATTCTCCAATTGATAAATGGTCAAAGGATATGAACAGGCAATTTTCAGAGGATGAAATTGAAACTATTACCACTCATATGAAAGAGTGTTCCAAATCATTATTGATCAGAGAAATGCAAATTAAGACAACTCTGAGATACCACTACACACCTGTCAGATTGGCTAAGATGACAGGAAAAAATAATGATGAATGTTGGAGGGGATGCGGGAAAACTGGAACACTAATGCATTGTTGGTGGAGTTGTGAACGAATCCAACCATTCTGGAGAGCAATCTGGAATTATGCCCAAAAAATTATCAAATTGTGCATACCCTTTGATCCAGCAGTGTTTCTATTGGGCTTATATCCCAAAGAAATACTAAAGAAGGGAAAGGGACCTGTATGTGCCAAAATGTTTGTAGCAGCCCTGTTTGTAGTGGCTAGAAACTGGAAAATGAATGGATGCCCATCAATTGGAGAATGGCTGGGTAAATTGTGGTATATGAATGTTATGGAATATTATTGTTCTGTAAGGAATGATCAGCAGGATGAATACAGAGAGGACTGGCGAGACTTACATGAACTGATGCTAAGTGAAATGAGCAGAACCAGGAAATCATTATACACTTCGACAATGATATTGTATGAGGACATATTTTGATGGAAGTGGATTTCTTTGACAAAGAGACCTGAGTTTCAATTGATAAATGATGGACAAAAGCAGCTACACCCAAAGAAAGAACACTGGGAAACAAATGTGAACTATCTGCATTTTTGTTTTTCTTCCCGGGTTATTTATACCTTCTGACTTCAATTCTCCCTATGCAACAAGAGAACTGTTCGGTTCTGCAAACATATATTGTGTCTAGGATATACTGCAACATATCCAACATATAAAGGACTGCTTGCCATCTAGGGGAGGGGGTGGAGGGAGGGAGGGAAAAAAAAAGTCAGAACAGAAACGAGTGTCAATATAAAGTAATTATTAAATAAAAATTAAATAAAAAGAATATAAAAAAAATCAAATAATTTGATCCAGGAGCAGATGATATGAATCTGTAACATAAGCACATGGCAGTGATAGATCACTGAGTAAAAAGTGCCTGATAGTGAACTTTCCTAACCCAAGAGATGGGGCTGATAAAGTTCTTACTAAAGTACTCAACCATATGGTCCAAGAGAATAATTTATAGATAATATTTAGAGAACATCAACCTTCTATGTAGAATAGGAGCCATTTCCTTGACAAAGTGATTCCAAAATATAGTCTTCATTGCAAAGTAGGTTTCTTGGAAAGTAGCAGACTTGAGGATTGCTTCATGGTTAGCCTAAAATTGATGAGTTACAAAATTTGAGAGTTCAAAGATGGGACCTTCTGAAGAAGGAAGGGTTTTCCAAAGCAGTGTTACTTTTTCAGAGTAAGAAGGGGATTTTCCAAAGGAGAAATATTAAATAGTCATTATATTATTGTTATTATTATAGTTCAGTATAGTATTTGATTTGGGAATAGTATAGATTTGATAAGGGGGGTGAGGGAACATTGCCTTCAGTGCAGTTGCTTTTGTTTGTTTGTTTTCTTGGAGAGTCTAAGCCCCACAGAGTATCACCATATTCTGATTTTTTTAACCACTTGAGAAGCATTTACTATGCACATATCCCACATCAGGATAAATTATAAAAGCGATTTGGGGCTCCAGTGAATCTCTTGAGTCCTTTATGTATTTTCTGGATCTAGTTTTGAGCTCCTATGAGCACTTTCAAATGTCTGTTTGCTACTGAGTGTGTTCTATGTGTTTAGAAACCTGAACATAAACTGCATTTAGATATTTTGCCAGAGTGAAGCCATAACAAAACAAAGGGGCAAGTAACCTAATTAGGTCAGTCCTTGAAATTATACTCATTCTGTGTGAATCCAGGGACTTGGAAAAATCCAGGGTTCAAGTATGATTTCAGTTTCAGGTTGACCTATATAACTAAAAGGATTAATTGAGGATATTTTCATCCGGGCTCTTCACTTTGGATTGATTTATTGACTTCAAGGAATGATCCACTGAAGAAATTCATGTTCAGGATCTAATCTGTCACCATGGGGAGAGGTTGATTTTTAATTGACTACAACTACACATATACATGTGTGTATATGTCTCTGTGTGTGAATTTTTCTATGTAGGCATCCACATATATGTGTGCATATGTATTTATTCTTTGTATTGAAAGGATCAATTGGAAAATTCTTATTTGGGATATGAAGATCTAACATTCAACTATTTTAAGTGTTCAACTCCCTTTGAAAGAGTCACCCACATTTTAGGGTTTTTCCAAAGATTGATTTACTTTCAAATCTAGACTTCTTATCTTGATTTGTGCTATATTAGCACAAATCAACCATAATAGTTTGATAATTTTATTTTTGTTATCCCTAATGTACCTTAAGCCAGGCTATCTCAGGAGAGAACACTTGGAGATTGTCCTCCAGAAGTATTTTGAAAGTCTTTACTTGAGTATATTCCTTCTGAGAAGAGCTTTGGTTTCTTTTCTCTTTTCCCTTACTCCACTTCCCACTATTATTAATATTTTTAAAACTTTTATCTAAACATTTTTGGGAGGAGTTGGAACAAGCCCTTATAAGCATTATCTGTCCCTTTTAAAATTTTTTCATTCATAAATTCAACAAACATTTAAGTATCTACTATGTGCCAGTAGTACAAAGACAAAAGCTAAATAATCTGTTCTCAAGGAATTTACATTCTGTTCTACTCAAATAAAATGTATTCAGAAAGTTAAACAGAAAATTATATAAATTAGATAAACAATAATTTCATGGGAAATGGCATTCTCAAAGAGTTTTACATACTCTGTTTCATTAAAACCTTTCTTTTATCCTATTAAGTAGGTAGCACCAAATATGGTTATCCCTATTTCATAGGAAAAAGTGTTGAGGCTTATGGCACTTATGACTTGCCTGTGGAACATCACATAGCAAATCAGTGTCTAAGGTAATACATGAACTAATGCATTTTGGACCACAAGGGCAGCACTCTCTTTTCTGCATCATCCTGTCCAGAAGGCTAGACAGATATAAATCCAGTTTCATTAATAGAAGGTTAAACAGTCAGAGCTTCTCATCTTTACCTATTAGTAAAGTCAGGGTATAAGCACATTACATGTTTCATGGTGCTTTTTGAAGTTCCAATTAATGGTACTAATAACTCAAGAGTATTTCACCACTTGCCCAGCACATATGTAAGATGAGTTCCTTGAGTGAAAGGAATCACTTGGGTTGATGATAGCTATGGACCTTACCAGGGGAAGAATTATGTTCCCAGCTGCAAAGACCACCAGAACTTACCTCTGTGGAAGCAATAACACCCCATAATTTCCATGACTTTGCTTTAAAATATTTGCAGAAGGACAAGGTATGTAAGTAAATATGGAATATACTCAATAGCATAAATTACATTCCGATGGAATTCCATTGAACACTAATTTTAACCAAAAAGAAAAATATAGCAAGTTAAACAATTGTAAAGAAACTAACTTCAAATAGAAAGAATAAAATTATCAAGAAAATATGACTTCCCTATAAAATATTAGATATAGTTTGTCACCAATCTTTTTCATTTCAGGAGAGCCAAAATACATAGTGTTAGAAGCTCTAAATCTTTAAAACTACAGAATAGTGAGGAGTAAGCAGAGAAACTGTGAAGGAATTTCTTTGCAAAGCCACTGAATATGGGAGGTTTGAACCTAATTCAAATTGTCTCCTTCTAGACTTTATAACTGTGTTTTTTAAAAAAAATCTAAAATATTCTTATAAAGCCTATAGATTTCATACTTTACAAAGAAATCTGCTGCTAGCAAGATAGATGTACAGGAATTATTATATACTCCAAAAGGTCAATCTTAGTTTGTTTGTTTTTTTCACAGCATCACTAAATCCATACTTTTGTTTCCAATTATATCAGCAACATCATCTGTAATGAAATATATAACAAGGTTCTTGTAAAACAGTAAATAGATTCAAACCTCAAGTCACTATCAATCAATTATATCAATTAATTAATGAATACATGTAAGTGAGAGACACCGTGACTGGCAATGAAAATACAAATAAAGTGAGAAAGTCTTTGCTGCTTTCAAATCAACAGATTTCACAATCTAGAGAGATGTAACATATTCCAAGATAGCCAAATATAGAAATATTAAAGAAATAAAGTTAGTTTCATTATGTATTCAAAGGTACTAGGAAATATTATTGCATGGGAGATGGTCAACACAGCTGGTAGCATTCAAAATCAGTTCAACATCATAGAGAGGAAAGAGTGTTAGATTTGCAATCAGATACCTACCTGAGTTTGAATCCCATTTCTGCCACTCACATCTGGGTAATCTTGGGCAAAAAAAAATTAGCTCACATTCAATTTACATTATTCTCCTTTGTTTCTCAAAATCTTTTTGAAGTAGACACTACTATTATTCCCTTTTTATACATGTGGAAAATGAGAATCAGAGAATTGATGTAACTTATCCAAGATTCATTAAATACTAAGTATCTGAATCAGGATTTGAGTTCAGTTTTCTAACTCCAAGTTCAGACACAATACCTCTTTTAATCTCTCTCGGCCTCCATTTTTTTAATATTCACAAAATGAAGAGGTCCATAATCCATAAAATAAATAATTTTCAATGTCATTTTTGCTGTAAATCTGGGTTTTTTATATCTGAAAAATCCATCTCTTCCTGAAAAAGATGAAGTAGAAAAAATGTTTGGAAGAGCCTCACATTATCTTTTCAATTAAGTAATGTATACCTTTATTATTAGTGATTTCAATTGGAAGGTAAACAAAAAACCCCAGCAGAAAATTTGTTTCAAGTTAGAGTTTAGTCTAATTTATTCTTTTCTCATCACCTCTCATTTAGCCTACTACAATATTATCTTAATTGGTCTTTTGCCCGTAGTATCAATCCCTCTCAAATCCATTATCCTTGAAATTGCCAAAGTTATTTTCCTAAAATATAAGCTGACTGTCATCAACTTCCCCAATGAATAGACTTCAATGGCTCCCTATCACCTTTGGCTAAAATATGAGCTCCTTTGTTTAGCTTTTGAAAAACTTTCTTAATCTGGGTGCAATCTAACTTTCTAACCTTATTATTTCCCATTCTACACTCTGAAGGTGAAGTAACTTTAGTTACTTAATGAGATATCAGGGTCCACTGGAAAAGACTGTGATGTTGGGAAAGATTGAAGGCAAAAATGGACATGGCAGAGAATGAGGTGGATAGATAGTATTGTGGAAACAATGAACATGAACTTGGACAGACTTCAGGAGAAGTGAAAATTGAAGGGCATGGCATGCTATAGTCCACACAGTCAAGAAGAGTAGAACATGAGTGAACAACTGAAAAACAACAAAACACTCTGTGGTCCAGCCAATTGGTCTTCTTGATATTCTTCACATACAAGGATTTGCTTAAGTCAACTCAAAGTATTTCATGAATGTCCATTGTTATATGTTCAATGTGAGAATTTATACCTCAGAAATTAGTCAAATCAAGACCTGATGTGTTGTTTTGTTAATTTCTAGACTTTAGAAAAGGATGGAAAAAATTACTGATAGTGCAGATTACACTTAAAAGTGCATTATGAATACTTTTTTAGTTCCAGAAAGCACTTGTTTTTTCTTAAAGCTTTTTATTTTCAAAACATATGCAAAACATACACCAAAGGTCAAGGTGGTCTCTGTATTCCCTCTCAGCAGAGTCCCATAGTCTAACAAAAAAATGAGAAAGAAAATAAAATACAAGAAAACAACAACAGAAAGAATGAGAATGCTATGTTGTGGTCCACACTTAGCTCCCATACTTCTCTCTTTGGGTGCAGCTGACTCTCTTCATCACAAGATCATTGGAACTGGCCTGAATCCTCTCATTGTTGAAAAGAACCACATCCATCAGAACTGATCATTGTATAGTCTTATTGTTGCCCTATATAATGATTTCCTGGTTCTGCTCATTTCATTTAGCATTAGTTCATGTAGGTCTCTCCAAGCCTCTCAGAAATCATACTGCTGGTCACCAGAAAGCACTTGTTAAACATTTTCCAATACACCCCTACTCACATATGACATTCTGTTTCCAATCTTTACTCCTTTATAGGGTTGTTCCAAATGCCTGGAATGCACTTTCTCATTGTTTTGGTTTCTTTCTTCATCCCCTAGAATCTTTGAAAATTCTGTGTAAGTGAGCCCTTCTACACCAGGAAGTATTTAGGTGATTCAATGAGCAGAGTACTGGATTTAATGCAACCTAAAATCAAATTTGACTTCAGACACTTATGAGCTATGTAACCCTGAACAATTCATTTAATCTATTTATCTCAGTTTCCTCGTGTGTAAAATGGAAATAACAGCACCTAGTTCTTAAGGTTTTTATAAGGATCAACTGAAATAATATTTATAGAGTACTTTGAAAACATTAAAATAATATATGTGTTATATGTAGATATCTATTTTCATTTCATAAACCCCTTTGGCCATCTAGTGAAACATTATGGATTCCTAAGAATATGTGTATATATGTGTAGATTGCGCATATGTTTGTATGTATATACAAATATATGATATGGACATATATACATACATATATAGATATACACACACACATAGATCATAGAATTAAAGCATAAGATGAAATACATAGGACCACAAAGGAAAATAATACTTAAATTGTTATTAAAATGTTAAAAACAAATAAATAAGTTCATGAGGTTTTGAACTTCTTTTTCTACAGAAGTCTCTCATTCTCCCTTCACTTTACCTACTCTTTATTTTGTATGTTCTTCTCTTCTTTATAGAATGTTTCCCCATGAAGGGAAAGACTTTCATTTGTGTGTTTCTCTTCCAAACACCTAGCACAGCACCTGGAATATAGTAAATGCTTGGAAATTGATTGCTTGATTCAGGGAAATAAATTAAAGATACCAAAGGCTTTTAGACTATAACATAATATACCAATAAGACCACTGGATTTGGAGTTAAAGGATCTGAGTTCAAAGCTCAATGGGCCTCAATGGTCTTCAGGTTATTCCTTTGCAAAACGAAACAGTTGGAGTTGACAACCCATGAGATTGCTTGCAGACATAACCCTATGATCTTATGACATTTATTCAGTAGTCTTAAAATAGTACATTATGACTACCTTTTTCAAGGAGAGTCAGAAGATGCTGCATGAGTGCCAATCAGCACTACATGCACACTACCCATGGAAGGAAAAGGAAGAGTAGGAGAAGGAGAAGAAGAAAAGAAGAAGGAAAGAAGAAAAAAGAAAGACAAAAAGAAGAAGAAAAAGAGGAATAATATTTGGTGTTATTATGATTTAACTAAGAAATAATTAGGTACTTGCATGAGAATCTTTACAGAATCATATGTCTGTATAGTCTTTATAGTCATCTGGCTAGGGAAAAGGAAATAACAAACTAAAAGAAAGGATAAAACCAAAAAGGAGACTGAGTGCACAATTCATTATAATATCTTCAATCAAGGTGTCATCACCTTGTTGAAAAGGAGAGAGTTATACAGATAAATACCAATAGCATAATTTATATTTTGATGAAATTCCACCAAATATTAATTTTGACCAAAAAGAAACATAGCTCACATTTATATTGCACTTTAAAGTTTATAAAGCATTTTATAAATATTATCTTACTTGATCCTTACAACAATCTTAGGAGGGAAGTGTTATTATTACTTTCATTTTACAGATGAAGAAACCAAGGCACAAAGATATTAAATGATTTTCCAGGTCACATAGCTAGTAAGTGCCTAAGACTAGATTTGCACTCATAGCTTACTATCTCCAGGTTTGACACTCTCTTCACAGCGCAATCTAGATCCAAGTTTCATAATGGAAAAAAAAAATTAACTTCAAACAGAAAGAATCAAATTGCAGAAAACTGTTTAAGTAATCTGTTGAGTCTGAAAATTGGGAATTAAACAAAAGTGAAGACATTCAATTTGACTATCTCTATTTTTTACAGACATATAATTGGCAAAAGTTTTGCCACATATGAGCAATCCAAAAACCCTAGAAAACCATTTGCCCAAAAAATTCTTCATCTCCTTGCCAAGTAGGGAAACATGGCAGCCAAAGGTTTAGCGTTCAAAAAAACTGACTAGTAAAATCTTAAAAATGAGAATGGAAGATTATGAGCAATATTGACTTGCAAAATAGCAAGAAGCATTTGAGAAAAAAAAATGCCTATCCAGAGAATTGCAAAAGAGATCCTGCCAAGCCAGATCATCCTGAGAGAAAACTGGAAGGAAAATAAGAAACAGAAGGAAAATGTAACAAATATCTGAGCATTTTCTAAAGTGACTTATTTCTCATCATTGTTGATACAGAAAGCACTACATTTCAATGCTGCCTCATTAATGAACAGCATCCCATGTAAAAAGTTGGCAATATCACTTCAATAAGTGATCAGCAAAAGTAGTTTATATATATATATGTGTGTGTGTGTGTGTGTGTGTGTGATTATGCGTGTGTATAATACACACACACACACACACACACATACACCTTTATTTCCGAATTTATCTTATCTCTTTTCTTTCCACTTAACATCTCCTATAACAAAGAATAAAAAAGAAGATGAATACAATAAAGGTAGATATCCATTTTCAGGCTTCCCACAACTTGTTGAATTAGAATTTTTCCCTAAATAATCTGTGTCTTCAAGTTTATTAAATATTGGGTTCAAATATCTACATTCAAGACTTCTCTGAGAAGGAAAGATGTCAAAGTAATGGAAAATGTCATAAATAATATTTTATTCTTCCCAAAAAGACTAAGAAATCCCCACTAATTATAAATTTATATATACACTCATCTCTGTAAATCTTCCCAAGAATGTTTAAGCATCAAGGTTTGATGCTTAATGATGAAAGTAGAATAATATATTTTTATAGAATTACTACAGAGAACTTTATGGTTCCACAACTAAAGGTCCCATCATCTCTATTGTTTACTGAAGTTTTTAAAAGCATTTGACTCAATGGAACATAAAGAAAAAATCATTAAAAGTATCCTCAAATCCAACAAGATAATTTTGATCAATGATCCACTGAGTACTGCCATCTAGCAAGGTATAAAATAGGGTGACAAAGGCTGACAAAAAGGATACTCTGGGAAAACAAAACAAAACAAACACGAGGATTCTTTTACTAATGACAAAGTTCTCTAAATGCATCTATTCTAAAAAGATGAATTAATTGGATTGACTCCCAAAACACCACAAAACTCGGGCTGTAAAATCCTAAATAATTCAAAAAGATGATACACACAGGAAAATAAAAATAAAAAACCAAAGTACACACAATCTGTAACAAATATATATAGTTCATTGGCTGTGTTATTTTCTCTCTCTTTTTTCTCCCACTTTGTCTCTTTCTCTATATATTTTTGTATATATGTGTATATATATGAAAAATATGTGTGCATGTATATACATATTTATAGTGTATGCTAGTATACACACTATACATATCATCATAAATATAATGTACTTAATACACATGAAAAACATGACTGATAAGTGGTAGAGTAGATAGAGTGAGTGTTAGATCTGAAGTTGGGAAGAGCCAAGTACAAATCCAGACTCCAACATTTACTAATTGTGTTACCCTGGGAAACTCAGTTAAACTCTGTCTCAGTATTCCCTATTATAAAATAGGAATAATAATAGTACCTACCTGTTGTTGTGAGGGTCAAATGAGATAATATTTGTAAAGTGATTAGTACAGTGTCTAGCATATTGGTATTATAAAAATGCTGTTATTCTATAACAATATATAAATGCATAATACATGTGTATATTAAACATATTGCATATGTGTCTTCTTCCTACACATTATATACAAATACACATAAGATGTCCTGAAAAGGACAGTTTTAAGCTGTGAAATCTAAAACTGCAGTTTTGTATATGTATACATTAGAGAAGTGTGTTATATCAGATATAACAGGGAGCTGAATCCAGAATTGAGTAGAAGAGGAAAAGCAATTTAAACGGTATTTACAAAACTGCACAATATTCTTAATAGTGTTAAATTTCTCTCTGGTTGTTATGACTTCTTTGCGGGGTTTTCTTGGCAAAAATACTGGATTAATTTATCATTTCCTTTTCCAATTCATTTTAAAAGATGAAAAAACTAAGACAAACAGACTTAAGTGACTTGCCAAGATTTATATAACTAGTAAGTGGGTCAGATTTGAACTCAGGAAAAGGAGCCGGAACAAAATAAATACTTCATAAATGCTTATTGACTGACTAGTTGACTGCCCTATCTCTCAGAATGTACATAAGAATTTTTTTAAATGTGCAATGATAACTCATAAGCTTTTTCTAGTTATTGGTCATCATGTGAGAATCAGTTTCTCAAATGTATAAAAAAAGTCTTAAAAGTTTATTTTGGCTTTTTTCTACAATAAGTAGAAAAGTAACTGTTTTTCAAAAGAAGTTCATGCTAAGGAGAGAGCATCTTGAAAACAAATATTTGGAAATGTTTCCATTGTAATGTTATTTTTTGTTGTTGAAAATTGTGCAAATGTTTTACCTACAAAAACTTTTATATCCATACACTTAAAAGATTAGAAAAATTGTTTTCTAACTCATTAAAAAGTTTTAAGAATTAAGAGTCTTAGTAAATTTTGAACTTATTTGTCTAAAAAATAAAAATGCAATACCTTCCAATTAGTTTATGTAAAGAAATAATCTGAACAGTAGTTTAGAAAAGATGGAAATTTGCCATCTGCATTTTTAACTAAAAGAATGAAAATGCAACATCCTCCACTTAGTTTTCACAAACTAATAAACTGGGCAAAAGTTTAGAAAAAAATGGGAATTTGCCAGCTGCATTTTAAAAAAAACCACACTTCTGCATAATCAAAAGATAGGGTTAGAAAAGGAGTATCATGATTTAGTAAGCAAAAAAAGAAATAAACTCTTCTATTTATAGCAACATATCTTCTGGAAGTCTTCTTCAGTGATGCTAGTCCTTAAAAACAACTATTGCAATAAATTGAATTTAATCCAGAAAGCCAAGTCATCATATATAAAGTCTTAATCTTAAGATTCTCAGACATTATAATAAGATATATTCAATAACATTACTTTTACTGAAAAATTATTAAAAATAACTTTACTAAGAACAATGTTTTTGTATCACTAGTAAATAACATTAAAATATGTCAAATATTTTTATCTTATCTTTTTTCATTTATATTTGTGTATGTTTTTCTATTTCTATTTTTATATGTTTTATAATGTACATGCTATAATAGCAGAATAAGTATGTTTATATACTATGTATAAAACATAGGTACAAAATTCTTTAGTGATATGGGTAAACAATCAGAAAAGTTTAACAACCACTGTTGGAGTAACTATGATGTAGGGAAAGACAAGATACAAAATTCAAGAAAGGAACCAACAATAAAATCCATGAACATCTGTTGGAGCTCTTTTCTCTCTGTCAAATGCAAAGCAGCCAAAAATTTATTGAACTTGCCTTAATGATAAAATCATTCTCCAAAATGTAGAAGACCAATCAATCCCTTATTCTAAATCTAGTTATCTTCAACTAGAAGAAACTGATTATTGGTGGCATAAATGCTGGGGAAACTTAGAAGAAGTAAACACTTTATCCAGAATTTTCTTTTAGAGCCCAGTCTGACTTTCATTGTAGATTTTAAGACAGTTAATTCAAAAGATTTTAATGAAAGAATAAGTAAGATCTTGTGTATTAAATGTTAAAAAAAATCAGTTCATAAGGGCTTTTAAAATCTCAAGAATGAAATTCTAAAAATATTTAAATAGTTTTTATGAGGGAAAAATTAAAATTTGTCTATAAACCCTGATACATAGTCAATGCACAAAGAACTCAAAGTAAATTCTTAAAAGATAAGCACAGAAAATAAAAGCAAGCTATCAGAAAAGAAATGCAAATGAATTAAGGGTACTAGAAGAATAGCATGAAGAGTAGTAAAGTGCAACATAAACTAATGATAGCAAAGAGAACTAAGTATCGTAAAAGGGGGGACCTAAATTTTAATTCTGCTAGGTAAAAGAGAATGAACAGAATCACTGCAGAGGTGAATGGCTTAATAACGATGATACGACAAGTTGGAGTTTCTCAGTTTGGTTTTCCTTGTTTTCCATGCAAAGAGAAATGACCTTTAATATATACAGGTTTGTGTGCATACCCTTTGACCCAGCAGTGTTACTACTGGGCTTATATCCCAAAGAGATCATAAAGAAGGGAAAGGGACCTGTATGTGCACAAATGTTTATGGCAGGTCTCTTTGTAGTGGCCAGAAACTGGAAACTGAGTAGATGCCCATCAATTGGAGAATGGCTGAATAAATTGTGGTATATAAATATTATGGAATATTATTGTTCTATAAGAAATGATCAGCAAGATGATTACAGAGATGACTGGAGAGACTTACACAAACTGATGCTGAGTGAAATGAGCAGGAACAGAAGATCATTATATACTTCAACAACAATACTATATGATGATCATTTCTGATGGACCTGGCCATCTTCAGCAATGAGATGAACCAAATCAGTTCCAATGGCGCATAATGAACTGAACCAGCTATGCCCAGCAAAAGAACTCTGGGAGATGACTAAGAGCCATTACATTGAATTGCCAATCCCTATATTTCTGCCTGCCTGCATTTTGGATTTCCTTCACAGGCTAATTGTACAATATTTCAGAGTCTGATTCTTTTTGTACAGCAAAATAATGGTTTGGTCATTTGTTACAGATTGTGTGTACTTTGGTTTTTTATTTTTATTTTCCTGTGTGTATCATCTTTTTGAATTATTCAGGATTTTATAGCCCGAGTTTTGTAGTGTTCTGGGAATCAATCCAATTAATTCATCTTTTTAGAATAGATGCATTTAGAGAACTTTGTCATTAGTAAAAGAATCCTCATGTTTGTTTTGTTTTGTTTTGTTTTCCCAGAGTATCCTTTTTGTCAACCTTTGTCACCCTATTTTATACCTTGCTGGATGGCAGTACTCAGTGGATCATTGGTCAAAACAACTTATTGTGTATCTAATTTATACTTTAATATATTAAACATATACTGGTCATCCTGCCATCTAGGGGAGAGGGTGGGGGGAAGGAGGAGAAAAATTGGAAAAAAAAGGTTTGGCAATTGTCAATGCTGTAAAATTACCCATACATATAACTTGTAAATAAAAAGCTATTATATATATATGTATATATATATATATGTATATATATACATACACACACACACACACACACACACACACACACACACACACACACATATATATATATATATATATATATATATATATATATATAATATATATATATATATATATATATTATCCAAACCTCTGTGTGTGTGTATGTATATATATATACATACACACACACAGAGGTTTGGATAATAATGGTAAATAAATAAGCAAGGAAATAGAAAGCTCTTTGCTCCCCTCAATGAGTTCAAGTCTCTAGGCCCAGGAGAATAATATCTTAGTTGCTGGAAGAATTGGAACATATTGTAGTCACTCTCAGGAAATCTTGGAATGAATTTGGAGAATGGAAGAGCTGCCACTAGTTTCAAATAGGACAAAAGTTATCCCAAATTTAAGAAGAAAAGAAAAAAGAATACAGTGGAGTGTGAAACCTATAAATCTGTGAACTTGACCTTGAATTTCTATCAAATTCTAAAATGGATTATTAGAGAAAAGATTTTTGTTGTTGCTCAGTTGTGTCTGTCTCTTTGTGACTTTATTTGGAGTTTTCTTGACAAAGAGACTGGAGTGGTTTGCCATTTTCTTCTCCAGCTTATTTATACATGAGGAAAGTGAGGGCAAACAGAGTTAAATGATTTGCCCAGGATCATAATCTGGTGTCTGAGAGCACCTTTGAACTCAATTTCCTCTAGGTCTGGTGGTCTATCCACTGTACCATTTAGCTGCCCCAAACAGTGTCAAGAAGCAAATTAGACTTTATGCTAGGAAAATATTTCCTAGTGGTGAAAGCTATTTAAAAGTGAAATGGGTTTCTGTAGAAGAAAGTGATGTTTTTCCTAAGTGCAGGATAACTTGTATACACTTAGAGGTCATTAGGTGCACCAGACAACAAATATTCTAGATAGAACTTTCCAATTTATTTCAGGTATTGGTTGAACTAGAATGACTCTGAATTGTTTTCCAAATCTAACATTGATTCTTTAAGTATGAGAAAATGTGAGAGATTGTGTGCATCAATGAAAAGGGTCATTTTTTTCATCTAAAGACTCTAAATATTCATAATTTCCATTAATTATTGAGGGTTTAAGAGTAGTAGCAAGAGAAACATATTGTTTAAGAGTAGTAGGAAGGGAATCTGACAGCATTTGATCCATTAGTAACTAATATTGGAGCTTCTTAAATATATATATATATATATACATGTCATCTTGAAAAAAAAAGCAACACTAATTTGAAACAAATATGAGGGCAAAACATTTTGCTAGACTTAATATTTCAATGGATCTATAAAGTCCTTCTTCAAACTTGTGTTTGTTGTCATGTTTACATTTGCCAGAGTCTTCCTTAAATCCTTCTGGCCTGCCTTGTCATGTAATCATAGCACATTCTACTTCTACTTCTGTTGTGAAGCTACTAACAGGAAATTTCTCTTTTTTTAATGAAGAGAATAACAACATTCTCTATGCTTGCCTCAATGGTACTTAAAAAAGTAATAAATAGCACAACTTCTGGTATGATCTAAAAGGCAAAACTCAGTATGGTTCTGAGTAAAAGAAAGCTTCATACATCTGTAAGAAAGAGTACCATTTATTTTAATCAGGAATCACTTTATCTCTCATCTTGGTAGTGATAGGATTGCAATTCATTGTTTCATGATCTGGGTGGCAAAGAGAAATGACTCCTCTGGATCCTAAATGGATATGGAACAGACTCACTCTCTGGAGTTTTCTTCAACTTTTGTCATAATGTTTATCTCATCCTTAGAATACACTTGAGCTTCCCTAAAGATAGTAATAATTAGTTTGTCACATGGATCCAGGAACAGCTGCCTGGAAGGATTAACATCAGGAAACAGGAAACTTAGAAGGCCTGCTGTGCATACTTTGTGCTCTTCAAAATCAACTCCAAACCAACCATGGAAAGCCACTGTCTAAGAATTACACCAATGGGTCTTGTTGAACAATCTCCTTTTGCCAGTCTAGCTTCAAAATTACTAGAATGGTTTTGGAAACCAGACCAGAGACAACATTAATGTTCAGAATCCTGCCAGGTCCTCACACAAGTTTTTAACATCAGCCACTATATTTGGTACAGATGAAAGAAGAATGAGAGGCCTGTGGAAAATATTAGTACTGCAGTTGCAGATTTTCCTGTACATTTCAGGCATTCTGTCTTGTGTAATGTTATGATAGTATTAAGTGACTATTGTCTCAAGTGTCCATGCCAAATACCTAGGGACATGTCAGATCATGGATTAGGATTCCAAAAGCAAAAGGAAAGAACCTGAAACAATAAGAAAATTAGAAGATTTTTCCTTCCTTAAGAATCTGCATCATCTGAATAACAGAAAAGATATATTTCCAAAGATCTGAGGTTCTTCTCTTCTCTTCTTATAATGGACTTAACAGAAAAGGGAAACGAAATTAAATGAAAACAGGTTTCGAAAAAAAAAATGTAGGTGCTGGCCAAATCAAGGTCCAAAAAAAGTTAATTATATCATTGGTGGAAGGACAGCTCAAAATGTAATTCATCAGGAGAAAAAGAAAGACTGGTCCAAAATATTCTTTGAAAGGGAATCCCAGTGTAAGAATTAGCTCCAGCTTTCATGGCTGTAATTCCCAGGCCCTCTTCATCTGGCCATTAGGTGCACCAGGCCACAAACATTCCAGATGGAACTTCCCAATTTGGCAAACCAAACAGCACCTAGGATGGGAGTGCCTTGAAGAATAACTCTCTGCTAAGTGTTGCCACAAATGAAAGCAAGGGGATCCAACAGAAGTTGTTCCATAAATGCTTCTAGAATACCCACGGGATCCATAATGCTAAATTCAAAGCAGGGCCAGTTTCTGGTCGTCAGTGCTAACCATGTTGTTAGACTCCCATTGTGCCTTTGATCTATCTTCACTGTAATAGCCCCATAGTCCCTCATGTTGACAATGCCATAGTGAGATGAGTGTGACATCAAAGGCACAATTCCAACAAACCCAACAATTTTCTTTGTGTGTCCTCAAAATCTGAGTTCAAATTCTGTGTTACTACTCTTAGAGATTTTGTGGAAAAATCACTAGAGACCTGAATAGAGAGTAGTGAGAAACAATTAGCCTGTTAGACTCCCAAATTAAAAAATACAACCCCCCACATAGCTCTATCTATACTAACTATATCTTTATATGCTCTGTCTATACTATCATATTACATCATCAAATATATTTACATATCTATACAGTATATGTATACCACATATACAATATCTATATCTACCTACCTATTTTTGTATTTCCTGAAGCCATTTTTATTCTCTCCTCCTGCTCTCCCCCACCCCCATTCTCATCAATTGGTATGGTCTCAGGGATTCATTCTTATTGGTCCCACAACAGAATTCAGTTGCTCTTCATAAGCTATATCCAGTATCACTTCTTATTGGAAATATAATTCATTTGTTACTTGCTCCTTTCCTTTCTTCCTCCTTGATTTCTTTCATAAACTTTTAAAGTTTCCATATCAACCAAACAAATAATATAAAACAGAATATATAGCATAAACCAAAAATATTAAATATATACTTGCATGTGATCAGCACCACTTTTAAGTGTTATCCAAACCAAATTTGGGAAATATTTAATAAAATAAATAAAAATAGAGTAAAACATAGAAAATGTTAGCATGTGCTTTTCTAAGCCAAAATGTAACCTGCAGGGGTCTTTATGCATAGTTTAATACATAAGGATTTTTATTTGACATTGATACCACTGATATAGACTTTACAGAAGTATGTCAATGATCTATTATACTATTGATGTTGGTACTTTCTCCAAAAGAAAAAAAAAATCCTTATCTGCCCATTTTGTGTGGGTCTGGTCATTACAGGGAGTTTACCTAATCAGCATATGTTTTCTTGACAATATATGCATTACAATACAATATAAAAACTGTCCTCTGATTTTCCCTGGCTCCTTTTTTATCTGTTTTTATGAAGGTAGTTAGGGTTAAGTAACTTGCCCAGAGTCACACAATCAGTAAGTATGTGATTCTGGACTCAGAATCTTTCTGACTCCAGGGCTGGTGATCTAACCACTGTACTAATTAGCTGCTCCTATTTCTGTCTTTTATTCATCTTCTTTCCCAGTCAAACATTATCAGATCAGTCATTTCTCTTGTATTATGTAGATTTCTAATGTGTATTTTATGCTTCTTTGAAATTATAATTTAAATGACCCATCCCCTTGTTAAAATATACTGAAGTATGTTAATGTTATCATGAACCATACTTCTCTATTATTTTAAGTGATCCTTAATTTTAATTATTTGGACACTGATAATTTTAATGATATGGAAACAAGAGTGTGCTGAAATTTTATCAGGTCTTTGGGGAAAAACATATGTGCAACTAACTTTTAAATTTAATTTACATTGTTACCATTTTCTCCATCACTTTCTTAAGCCTAGGCTAAGAACAAAATAATCAATCAAACAACTTGCAATTGCTCAGATGGAAATGCTCTCACCCTGAAATTTTGACAGTTGTCTCTCATGAATTAGTTTGCATGGAGTGTCTGTCCTAGACATATATCCTGATAGATGAGCTCTATGGGTTGTCCATTCAATAGCATGTCATAGTCTGGACAATAGATATTCTTAATCCAATTGTATGGAATCTTTTGAATGATTATGGGTTTCATTCAGTATGTAGGCTCTGCAATGTTAGGAATTTTGGTATAATTAGCAAAATGTTATCTAGAAGCAATAAGATCTTACTATCTATAAGGAATCCTTCTGTGATTTGTACTGTGTGCCAGAGACCTCCTCAATGACAATAGCAAACATCTATGAAGAAAATCTGTACTCTTGTTCCTTATTTGATATTAATAATCAGATATTATCAATTGTTAAAGCTAACTCTTATTATATGTTTCAAGAAATCTTGTATGATTTTGACAAATGCCCGGAAGATCACTTATAGAAAGAAAACCTTTAAGGTAGTGCTTTCTTTTATAATCAACAAATAATAAGCAATGTGGGATCTCATATTTCCTATATTTTAGAGTAAGTTGAGTGATTTTCTTTGGGTGACCCAATAGAGAATATCATTAGTAATAATCTATTATAAAAAAGCTTAACTCATTTAATTTAATCATGGCAGCAGTTGCAATGCAGCATAGCATATGTTAGAAATCAAACTGATCTTATAATCTATTTCCTCCAATGATGCAGATAATAAACTTTCTATGCTTGTCCATTCTTTGTAACTCTTATACATGTCTTCCCACAAAATTGTCATAAGTGGATCCCCTGTATTAGCAGACTTCTTCGCTTTTCATCTGACTTTGTGAAGACACCATCAGACCCCTTGCTGCCCAAAAATTATTTCTTGCTCTTCACATATATAGGGCACCTTTTTTTTTCAATTCATAGTTTGTGATGACATTCTCTATTTTGGTTTTTCTTTGTAGTTCTTTGATATAATGTTAACATGTTGCCATTTCTCTGTATTGTTATATATTTTCAATTTTTCAAAGACTATAATATTCCACCAAAAACAGCCACCAAAATAATATTGATGTAGTCTTTATTTCTAGGGAAGAGTTTAGGGTCCCTAAAAAAGTTCTACATTTTTCTGAGTTCAAATCTGGCTTCAGACACTTAGTAGTTGTGTGACCCTGGAACAAGTCATTTAACCTTATTTGCTTTAGTTTTCTCAAATGTAAAATGAACTGGAGAAGGAAATGGTGAATTATTCCAGTATCTTTACTAAGAAAACCCAAATGGGGTCACCAAAAATGAGACACAACATACTATAACATTCAATTGAAACCATCTTCTCCAAAGCCACCAGTGATTATTATTGTTAAATACAATTGATAGATAGAAATATGCACAAAATAATTTTATCCATATATACCTATTTGGTCTGATAGTAGCCATCTATAGGATGGGGGGGGGAATGGAAGAATTCTTCTACATGATAATTTTGTCATATATTTGAAATAAACAGCAAGTTGAGCAGTTTCATGTGCAATCATTTTCTTCATTGTCTTATGTTATAGAGATATTTATTTTCATAAATTTAAAATGAAATTTTAAAAACCTTATTCATCATTTCAAACACAGAATAATGTGACTCCTTTTTGGACTTATTTTACTTTATTCCCTTTCATGAACTCTATGTGCTAGGAGAGAGGTATCAAAATATAGCCTGTCCCCATTCCAGACTTGAGATCTCAATTAGAGTTTAATTTATTATTTTTATTTAATTTTTTCAGTCATATCCAACTCTTAGTGACCCTATTTGGAGTTTTCTTGGCAAAGACATTGGAATGGCTTACCATTTCAACTTCTAGAGTTCATTTTACAGATGAGGAAGGAAACTGAGGCAAAAAAGCTTAGGGAGCTTTCCTAGTGTCACACAGCTAGAACCAAATTAAAGTACAAACCCATGTATGACCAGAATCAAATTAAAATGTAATTGGGAAACATTTAACAAAATAAATATATAGACTCACTAAGTATAGATAATGCTAATATTATTTTCTAAGTCAATAGGCAAAAATCCTCACTTACAGTGGCGCCCATTTCTTTTAAGTTTAACATAGAACAGTTGCCTGATGTTCCTTTATGTGAAATGCTGTCATGTCTACCTTTTGCAATCCCTCTTTTCCTTTAAGCTTAAATACTGCCTCTTTTAAGGTTCTTTTCTGGATTCATTCCTTTCCAAATTGCTCTGCTAGCTAATCTTCATAAGACTTTGTCTCTTCTACCATAAAAAAATCATCACCTTGAAAGTGGAAGATCACTCCTCGCACTGGAAGGATTTTTCATTACTGAAACTTCACCTTCTGATCGCCAGGTGCCATAACCTTCAATTTAAGGAGTAAGTTAAAGTTAAGGTGGAAGTCAAAAATGTCTTCCTTCCTTTCTAGACTATATTGCTAATTCATTGACATAAGATTTTCTCTACTATATCTCAATGCCTTTGTCTTCAACTTCCTTTTTAGCTCCCATTTTATATGCTTTTCCTATTAGAATTTAAGCTCTTTGAAGGCAAGGTCTGTTTCTTTCTGATTCTCCTTGTTTCCTCAGTACTTAGGAGTGTGTGTGGTATGCAGTAAGTAATTAATAAATGCCTGTTGACTGAAGGGGTGGATAAGCATTTACATAGCACCTACTATGTGCCAGGTATTGTGCTAAGCATTTTATAAATAGTATCTCATTTTATCTTCATAGCAATTTATAAGGTAGGTTCCCTTATTCCTATTTTACAGTTGAGGAGAGGTATGCAAACAAAGGTTAAATGACTTACCCAGAGTATGTAAAGCTAAATTTGAACTCAAGTCTTCCTGACTTCAAGCCTAGATACCACCAGATTTTTAGAAAAATCTGAAAAATCAGCCTCCATGTTCTTCATATCTGACAATAAATGCAATATTTTACATCATAATTTCCCTCCTCTGAAATGAAGAAAGGGAGATACATTTTCTCAGCTCTTTTCTAAGATCAAGCTTGACCATTAATAATTACAATATTTATTTCTCTTTCATTTTTCTGGTAATAATTGTATATATTGTTTTTCCTGATTCTGCTTACTTCACTCTACAGCAGTTTATATAAATTCTATGATCCTTCAATGAATTCTTCATATTCATTGTAACTTCTGACAAAGTATTATGACCTTATATTTATCTTGAACAAACCATTTAACCTCCCATGGTCTCATTTTCGCTGTCTATGCAATGAGGAAATTGAACTAGATAATCTCTATGAGCACTTAACAGTTCTAGATTTATGGTCTTTTTATTATCCATGATTTTTTATATTTCACTCATAGGGGCTCAAAAAAAAAAGCATATCTGCCAGTTCTTTTAATACATAAATGTGTTCATTTAGAAGCAGCTAAGGTGGTAGAGAAGATAGAGCACTACACTCAAAGTCAGGAAGATCTAATTCAAATCTGAGCTCACACCTTTCTAGCTATATGCAACTATATAGCAAGTTGCAATAGTTTTTTTGCCTGTTTCCTCAAATGTAAAATAGGATTCCCAAGATTGCTCTGAGGAAACAATGAAATTATATTTGTAAAGGAATTTGCAAACCTTAAATCACCACATAAATGCTGTTGTTGCTGTTGTTTTTGTTGTTGTTGTTGTTTTTGTTGTTGTTGTCATCATCATTATTATACTTTGGGGCAAGTGAATTGAAAATAACAAAGGGATCTGGGTATCCTCTTGGTCTTCCCACCCTTCTTGATCATCACTCTCTCTTTCGTCATTTTTGTTCTATCGTTGTTTGTGTAATGATTACTCTACTTGGCAGAGAAAAAAGGGGAGGAAAAACAAATTGGACAAATCTGTCTTCTCCATATATTGAATAGGACCATCCTCTCCACACTGAGCAATAGTTCTGTACATCCTCTTTTCTCCAATATAATTTCTAAGTCTTTTTTAAATATACTTAACTTCTATCCACACTGAACAGTAGTTCTGTATATTCTTTTTTCTCTAGCATAGGTTTTTTTCTTAATCCTTTTGAAATACATACGTAATTTCCTTCACTAGAACTGTAGTTCTTTTTTTCCCCTAAGACAACTAGGAGAAGGTGCCTTGAACAGGATTACAAAGCTAGTAAATGTTATGTGTATAAAGCTAGATTTGAACTCAAGTCTTTCTGACTCCAGAGCCAGTGCTCTGTCTATTGTGCTCTATCCATTGTGCCATTTAATTGTCCCATTGTAACTCTTGATAGTCTCTTTACAGGATTTTGTCATGCTCTTATAATCTTTCCTATGTATTAACATATGAGATCTATTGATTAATCATCTAACTGAATTTCACTATCTGGACAATAGATCTTCTTTATCAATTTGATACTGGGATTTCTTGTCTTGCTGGCCATTCTAAATGTTTCTCAGTGGTTAAAAATCTCTTCTGGTCTACAATATTACTGAGCTTGATGCAATCAATATTGATGGAAAAATGTTTATAATTTCATATTATTGAATTTATGTCACTGTAATTACACTATTATTAGAATAATGCAAATTACCTTTAGATACTGGTAAAAACCAATAAAATTGTATTTTCCCTCTTTTCATTAAAGTTTTAAAAAGATATCCACCTTTCATCTTTTGTCCAACTTTGTCTTAACCATGTCTTATAAATCTAGGCTTTAGGGGTTTTTTAAACCTTATTGTTTAAAGTGGTATTCAAAATTTTGCAAATTTATTAAAAGTAAGTTTCAAGATTCTCACTTCGGAGTTATTCATTTAGTTTAATTCTATATTAAAAAAAAGTTCTTTCCCTCAATGTCCATATCCCATTATTTTAATGTGCAGTATCTCTATGTCCTTACAGGACAAACCTCTCAATTTCATTATTTAGATTTCTTGCACTGACTCTTTTGCGTCCTTCACAGCTGAGTAATAATTTGGCCCATGCAGTTCATTGCTGCTAACTCTGTGATTTTAACCTCCATGTGACTCCATTCACCCATCTCCAAAATTGTAGGAATATCTTACAATGGCTATACTGAGGATTAGCCAGAGTCATTCAAATGTTTTGAGAGCTTTAAATGACTGCCCCCCTGAGACTGTGAAGTATTCACACCACAATCTGAATTGTAGAATAGCATGGCATAGCTCTAGTAACTGACTGGGTTGGTGGGTGGGGGTGGTGTCTCATTTTGACCTGCTGCTTTGTTTCCAACTTTAGCATATCATAGTCCATTACTAGTCACAGCATGGAGAAAGGACTTCAAAGCAGGAAAAAAGGTAAAACAAAATGTCAACCTCCAGAACACTTTAAATAGCTACTATTTTTTTAAAGGCTGGGAGTGGTAAACCACTGGGTGGAAATTGTGATCCAGGGAACTGTAAGCAGGATAGGGTAAAAGGGAAAACCTGTGTTTTCCTCATACTTGGAGAGAATGGAATTTTCCTTTAAGTTTTATTGAAATTTTACAGAAAACAAAAATTCTTTTCATTTTAAGAACCTCTTTCAGCAAGTTCATTTGATTGATTTTGAGAACTGATTAATGACTCATCCTAGAATTCACTAGAAGGAAAGGTAATAGAAATTGTTATGATGTGGAAGCAAAAAATAAATAAATGAGGTGCTTAGGCAAGATATTCACTTGACTTTCCAGAGAAGTAAATAACCATTACTACCTGACTATAAAGAACAGAATTGTGAAAATTATCTGAATAATTAAGAATAAATGGTTTACATTTTTCAGGCAGCAGTGTTTCTGGATTTTTTTTCCTTGAGTTATCTACTTGCCCCAGTGCTCTTCTATAATTTGCACATGGAAACCCAACATCAAAGAATATCATTTTAGTGGCCAAATGTTGTGGTTGGGTCCAGGAACTTTAGCAGCATGGGGTTGACAAGGGTCATTAACTGGAGCACAGGTGCATTTTAAAAATCACTTTTTCAAAAAATAAAAACACAAAGAAAGGCTTGATAACTGCTTGTTGTCAGATCATACAGATCATACAGGGTATTCTTATCCATTTATGTCTTTGGCTAGATAGCCTCAGAAATTCTCTGAGATTCTGTTCTTCCGTGATTCTGACACTTTCTATGTTTTTGCCACTGTCTTTAAGCACACAAGCAAGCAATTTAAAATATTTGTAGATATAAAAAGATTTAGCTATACAGACACTTTTTGCTGTTTTCTTCAGTGTATCAACTACTGTTGTTGTTTGTCCTTCATTTTCAAAGAGGACCAACAAAGTAATGTCTTCACTTGCATAGAAATTTGATTTAAGTAAATAAAGCAGAATTGCTCAAAATCTTCAGCCATGCTCTCTTTTCCAGGATCATCAAAGTCCAGTGGCAGGACAAAAGTCAGGATGACTAGTGTTGGCTTGGGATGCAATGGATGCTCTTAGTTCTTTGATAGCTAACCAGCATCTAAGCATTTCACAATACTACTTCAGCTGTCTTCATAGTCTCTGGAACAAATTGTTCTCATCCACTCATTCTACCATGAAAATTCTCCACTTGTTTGGGATAGACATTCCCCCAAATCACCAGGCCTATTGGTTACCCTCAACCTGGTTTAAGTTATCTGACAAGATGTAGTGTTAGCAAGTCAGGATATCTTGTAAGATGTTTTTATAGTTCAGATATTATATCTTAGATGAATGTTTTGATAAGTAAAGATGTTATTTCTCATATATTTCTATTTTTGTTAAATATCCAGACATGAAAGATAATTGATTTTCCTCCTGAAATGTATTCACATTATGGACTAGTTCTAAATTTTTGCCATTATCTGAGAAACATGGAAAGTAATCATGGCAGGATCATAGCACTTTGACATGTGTGCTTTACTTTATTTGGTAGTTAAGGCAACTATTAATGTTTTTTTTTTTGTATTTCTAAGATGGGGAAGTTGAGACTCTGCCTAATAAGTGGCAAGACCAAGACTAAAACTAGTTTTTAGACACCCAATATAAACATCCTCTACTCTGCCATTTGGTTTCCAATATTGGCATGCCACATTCTCGTATTTATCCTAAATATAGTCAGGAAATATCAGAGGTAGGAGATGAATTCAGTACTTTCTAGTTCCAAGGTCAGCTCCTCTTCCATAAGACCATGCTCACTCTCATAGGGCTAGAGATGAAGAAGGATTATTATTTCCTTTGTATTGACAACAAGGAAATGAGGAAACTCCCTCTACCAATGAAGGTAGCATGTTCTTTGCAACTTGGATTTAAAGAGAATTGTCAAAATATTGAAAGGTTCTGTGAATTTCCTGAGATCACATCAACCAATATGTCTTAGAAGTGAAGTTTGAAGCCAGGTTTTTTTGGCTCTTTCCAGCTCTCTATCAACTATACTGTGCTGCCTCTCTCATAAATATTTAATCTTCTATTTTATAATTGAGAAAATAGAGGGTCAAAAAAAGTGAGTTCTCAGTGGTCACATAGTTAAAAGGTACCATAATTTCTCCTGTCTTGGTTCAAAGAATATAGTGTATGTTCTAAAATACTCTTTTCTCATAATAAAAATACCATTAATTATGGTATATGTTTTATTGTTATGTTAGATTGTAAGCTCCTTGAGGACAAGAACCTCAGTATTTAGTACAGTGTCTAGCACACAATTGGTGCTTATTAAATGTTTGTTGCTAAGTTGGCAAATTGGTTATATATAATAATTGTCATTTTTATTTTATAATCTAAGAATTCCAGTTGGGCAGCTCTGATAATAATGTCCTTTCTCCAAATTTCATAGACAAGGGAAGCTTAATTCTAGCACCACTATTTCCATACACTTACCTGTAATAACTTTGATTTCAATTTGAATTGTTAGTCTTCTTCTAAATGGCAGTTTGCTGATCTAGTCCAATATTCTGGGCTATGGAACCAACTAAAATTTTCACTTAACATGAGTTCACTAGTGGGAAAATAATAGGTAACTCAGTGCGCTTGGGCAACATTAAAGTTCTCTACATCTCAGCTTCTTCATCTATAAAATAATGGAAATCATAGTTATATTGCCTAGTGAGAAAAACCACTTTGTAAATAAAAGACTTTAAACAATCTTTACAAAAAATTTTAGATTAGTATAATCATAAATTTTAAATCCAAAGGACTAAAGAGGAACTATATTACTAATGTCTTGCAAGAGATATGATGGACTTAAAATTCAGAATGAGTCATATATTTTGATCAAATATATAAACTGTTTCATTGTATTATGCATGTCTTCTCTGGTTTTTAAAATTATTCCTCAATGGGGAGTGGAGCAGGAAGAAAAAATATTGTTAAAAAATAGGGTTTTTTTTCAGTGAGTTATTATTGTCACTTAGAGAGCAGATAGAACTTTGATCAATGACCTTAAGGAAGTTGAGAGAAGTCTGGGGAAAGGAGAGGGAAATCTGTGGAGTATGCAACAGATTTGTCACATTGATATCAGGAACTATCTAAAAGTTAATTAAAGACATGGGCTCGAGTACTAGTAAAATCAAAATCATAAATTTTGGAAGTATGAATGAAAGTTAAAATCATAAGAAGGGAAAAGTAGGACAAAACCACCATTACCATTACCAATACTCATTCTCCTAAATACATACACACATATAAGAGCATGTATAAGAGCAAAGTATAATAGATTAAGCAGGTGTACAAGGGCTGAGTTGTAAGCAGCATGCATAGATAAGAAAAAAAGTCAGTAAAAGAGTATGATAGAGAGAAAGGATAACCATAATATTTACTATTTATCAAGGCTTTAAGAGTTGTATAGAACTTCTATGAATTATCCTATTTGATCCTCACAAAGAGCGCTACTGGTTTAGAAATGTTCTTGATATACACAAAGGATTTTTTAAAATAAAAATACAGTAGATTGTAAATACCCTGATTATGACCGTGTAAGCTCTTTTACTTGCTCAGAGCTCAGGTAATGGAACCTATGAATCAAATATTTTCAAGATGTAGGGATACACAAAGGCAAATATTTGAGATATTATACTCTCTCTGGGTCTCTGCCTTTCTCACTGTCTCTGTCTTTCCTCTCCGCTGCCCCACCCCCTTCTCCAAATGAGGAAACTGAAACTTAGAAAATAAAATAACTTGCCCATTGTCTTATGGGGGGAAAGTTTCAAATCCAAGCCCTATTGATTCCAGGTTCAGCATTAATTGCCTTAAATGAGAAAGTAAAAGTATCATGAAAGCCATAAGGGATAAAGTTAAATCAAAAAAGGGATATTCAGTATTAACACTTTCAACAAAGAGGTGGAGACAATATAGAAAGGACCATAAATTGTAAAAAAAAAAAAAAAACATAATTGGTGAACTTTAAGAAAAAAAAGAAAGAAATATTTCTGTGAAATCTTAAGAGACTTCTAAGGAATTTTCTAACAATTAGAACTATTGAACAGTGGAAAGAACAGGTTCACAAAGCAGTGAGCTGATATCAACAGAAGTGTTCAAGAAGAGAGCAGGAAAATAATGTTAAAAAAATATATCAGAGGAAATTTGGAATAGATGACACCCATGACACATCTAATTCTAAAATCCCATAATTTAAGGGGGTAAGCAATAAGGAAATGTAGATGGTAAACTACTTGAAAAATTTTGCCATGAAAAGTAAGGGGGAAAGAATTAGTATTCTAAAGGAGAAAGTTTTTTGATTTAAAAAAAATTTTAAAGATAGAAGATATTGTTCATGTTAAAACAAAAGAAAATAGGATAGAATCCCATATTCAAGGCTCTGAGAGTCTACAAATGTTAAAGGAAAACATACAACACAAGAATTAACACAACATAAATAGAGAGATATCGGTTCCTTTTGATCCTATCATGAAGAATAAATGAGTCCTTTAGCTTCCTCCCAAAGAAAGCTATGTCAAAACATAGTTTCTGTGTCTTCTCACAAAATAGATAATTTAAGGGATCTTTTATTTGGAGGGGATGGGGAAGAGGGGTGGGAAGCAGAGAAGAAAGTAGGAAAGTTATCATTATAATAAATTCATCCAGAACTCTAAACAACTGTGCCTTGGACTTTTCTAGAGCATCCATCTGTTCTTGGCCCACATTTCCAGTGTCAAAAGCATCAAGCAAAAGCTATGTTATTTTCTAACTCTTACACTTACATCCCACAATGGATTATGTTTAGAAAGAAAACATATAAATCAAGTGACATTTTGTTGGGAAGTGCATTCTTTTTATCAGCAAAGAGCAAGAAAATTTGTGGCTTGATATGGAAAGAACATAATCTTTTCAGGTTAAAATGTACTTTTACCTCTGCTACTGGTTTAGAAATGTTCTTGATATACACAAAGGATTTTTTTAAAATAAAAATGCAGTGCCTTAGGGAGTGCCGCTAGTTTAAATAACACATGAAAAGTATTTATGAGCCCCTTTTTATGAGGTGGTCAAAGCAAAGACCATCCAGCATGTAACATAAGACTGGCTTAAGAAGAAAGACTTTCCAAACCACATTGGAGAGTTAAGCATGAATGGAATTTTATTTCAGTCTCTATTGCTTATTTAAATTAATGGTGTTTTCAGATGGAGCCTAAATGATAATGCAGATCAAGGTGAGGCTTGCCAGGAATAGAATACACTACTCTATTATTCAAAGAATGTTATTGAGTAATGTTGAAATAATCTGAAGTATATGGGCTTAGCAAAAGTAAGTTTCTTTCTGGACAATGGTATGGTATGGAAAGAAGAGTAATTTTAATAGGCAGATACCCATCTTGAAATATCTGGATTGAGGATTTAAATAGGTCCAAAGTTTTAAGACAATTGTCCCTCGGTTTCCATCCATCCATCATATTTTGTGAATATGGCTATCCTGTTTGTTTAATAACAGACATCATAAATAGGTCTTTAGATACACAAAAAAGTTCCAAAATATGATTATAGCATCTCCTTTAGTTAGCATGGAACATGGTCTTTCCCATGATAGTGAAGCTGACCCATCAAGAATAAAGTGTAGACCTTGAGTTTACTGAGTTTTTTCGTTTTTAGTAGCAGGATTTGGAAGGATTAAACCACGCTCTTTGCCTGGCACTAGAAAAAACCAAAAGCATGTATCTGTTAGCCAGCTGGTGTACTGTGACTAGAACAAAGCTAATCAACCCACACAGGAATCTAACCCAGATCCTCAGCCTCACTGTGACCATATTCATACATACCAACCTGAGAAAATTGATAATAAATTTGAATGTTTGGAATTCTCTTGCTTAGATAACAAGGAATCCTGGATCTAATCTAAGTCATTAGCCTTCCATTGAAAAGTTTGTCATATTTAACATGTATAAGACTGCTTGCCATCTCGGAGAGGGGGTGGAGGGAGGGAGAGAGGGGAAAAGTCGGAACAGAAATGAGTGCCAGGGATAATGTTGCAAAAAATTACCCAGGCATGGGTTCTGTCAATAAAAAGCTATAATTATTAAAATAAATAAATAAATGAACTTTAAAAATAAAATAAAAATCAAATGTAAAAAAGAGTTTGTTTTGAATGTATCTTGGGGGAAATATTTTAAATAAAGAAATTTTTAAAAAGAAAGAAAAGTTTATCAGTACTACTTTTGTGCATAGTGGGGATAGAGAAGCTCAGTTTGTTTAATTAATAAAAAATTAATGAATTTACCCAAAACAACATTTTCAGAAATTATACTTTTCCAATGTCAAAAGTATCCAGCTAGGTTCCATATTCTCTTTATTTAAGAAGAAAAAAAGCATATATATGTTGTTGTTTTACACAGAAAGCCCTTCAACATGTTTAAGCAAAAGAAATAAACATGCAAAAAAATCAATGAATTATTCATTGACATGATGCTCAAAACATTCAATTTTATCCTTGAATGAATCAGAATTGGCTTTTTGAGTGACTTTGAGAACCCAATCTGTCAAATCAGCTTTATCCCCAAAGTATTTTGCCTTGTTACTTGATGACTTAAATGACTAGAATTGAATAATCCAAATCTGTTTTTATGCCATACTTGACTATTTATTAGGTAAGATATAAAGAAGATATAAAGATATAAAGAAGAATAATATATATATATATATATATATATATATATATTTGTATATATGTGTATATATATTGCAGAAAATACAAGACAGCATGGAATTATCTGCCACATGTGGAATAGAGACTGTAAATACCCTGATTATGACAGTGTAAGCTCTTTTACTTGCTCAGAGATTAGGTAAGTGGAACCTGTGAATCAAATATTTTCAAGATGTAGGGATATATAATTATAATTTGATTCCTAGGATATATATTGACTTCTGCCCCATCGTATTAACAGGTTTAAAGATGGTGCCTTTGCAGTATAGGAGAAAGAAGTGCATCCTGTTAATCTTGATTATGTGTTTAACCCATAAGGTCTCAGACCCTCTTAAAATTGCCCCATCTCTGGACTAGAGGTGTGTTTGCTGATGAGGTGCGCTATAATTGTATTTATGTTATAATTGCAAGCAACTCCCAGTTATGTTTATTCTGTTTAATATACTTTATAAGAATCAGATGTGGAATTCTCTATGGTTATTCTTTTAACTCTGTAAATACCATAGGACAAAAGGAATTTAAAACTAAAAAGGAACTAAAAAAAACACTGATTTAAGAATCAAATGCTTGAAATATTTCCCTTCCTAATTTGCTTTGTAGGAAAATGGAATACAGAGCATAAGGACTGACTGCTTTCAAAGGAATCCTAATTACATGCATGTGCAAAACCATCAGTGAAGCCTAGATGTGCAATTAAATGCCTGTTTATACTGAATCCTGGGTGTTCTTTATTCCTTGCACATGCCTTTGGCAATGCACACAGTAGTCTCTTTGCCTTGAGCATAACTTCTTTAAAATGTTTAAAGGTCATATAAGTGCAACTGTATATATCCAATTAGAAATTAAAATTTCTGAGTTTAAATAAGAAACTGACCTCAACACCATTCTGCATGGGAAATCTCAAGTGGGAAATCTTATTACTCTCCAACAAGAAGAGCAAGAAGCCTGCTAGGCCAGCATTCACTGGAGGCATTTGATTTGTGTCTCCCAGTATATTTCAAGTTTATCATATTCAAATCTTGAACCAGGAAAAAGTGAGATTCAGTTATTTTCCTGTATAATTTTGAAAGTCTTTAATTTCTTCCTACTGATAAGTGGGGAGGGAAGAATAGAGGGAGGTTGGAATAAATGAGAAAGTATCTTTTGATTTTCTTACAATTTTGTTTCTGCCCTGAGGAAAAGGAAATGATCCTGGATGGTTCCTTTTCCTAAAGCAAGTCTTAGCCATGGTCATTTTCTGAAAATAAGATTATTTCTTATAAATAAATGTGGATTACACAAAATACATTCTATAAATGTAGTGCTCACTGACAGATTAGTCAATTAATTAATATTTATTAAGTGTCTACTATGTTCCAGGATTTGTGCTAAGTATTAGAAATATAAAGAGAGATAAAAGATTTTCTCTCAATGATCTCACATACTAATGAGGAGAAAACATACAAACAACTGTGGATAAATAATTTATATATAGGATAAATTAGAAATGATTATCAGAGAAGAGATACTAGATTTGGGGGAATTAGAAAAGGCTTTCTGTAGAAGGTAAGATTTTAACTGGTACTTGAAGGAAGCCAGAGAAGTCAGGAGTCAGCCAAATAGAAGGAAAGTATTTCAGGTATGGGGGTCAGATTGTGAAATGCCCAGAGTTTGGAGATGGAATATCTTGTTCAGACCAATGTCATTGGTCTGTAGAGTAGATGTGTAAGGAGAAAGATAGTGGGAGAAAGGTTAGGAGGTGAGGGGATATAATGTACAAAAAGGCTGAAAATGTAGAGAGAAAGGGAAGGTTATGAAAAGCTTTGAATACTAAACAGGATTTTCTTTCATATGTAATCCTGGAAAGTGATAGGGAGCTAATAAAGTTTATTGAGTAGGGGAATGACATGATCAGACTTACATTTTATAAGAAGATCACCTTGACAGCTGAGTGGAGGATGGAATGGTTTGGGAAGACATTTGTGGCAAGCAAATTAACCAGTAGTTTGTTGCAATAATCTAGGTTTTAAGGGATAAGGACCTTTAAATGAAAGTCTGAAGAGAAAATGGAGTATGTTCCAGGAATGTTAAAAAGGTAAAATCAACAGGTATTGGCAATAGATTGAATGGGGGGAGAGAATGGTAAAAGACAGTGACGAGTCAAGAATGACTCCTAGACTATGAACTTGGGTGATTAGGAAGATAGTGATACCATTCAACAGTAATAGGGAAGTTAAGAAGAGGGAAAGGTTGTGGTTTGATTTGCATTTTTTAGAATGAGATCTATTTTGGACATGTTGAGTTTATGTCTACAGAAAATCCTGTTTGAAATATCCACTAGACAATTGGAAATGTGATACTGGAAGTCAGCAGAGAGATTAGGATTAGATAAGTATATTTGAGAATCATCCACATAGAGAAGATAGTTGATGAAATTGTATAAAGGGAAAGAAGAGAACCTGGGACATCCACATTAATGCTTCCTGAATGAAGAGCCAACAAAGGAAACTGAGAAGTATTAGATAGGAAGAAAACCAGAAGAGAGTATGTCAAAAGGTCCAGGGACATACCAATAATGTCAAAGACTAGAGAGAGTTTAAGAAGGATAAGGGCTGAGAAAAGGTCATGAGATTTGGCAATGAAGTTAGGAACTTTCGAGATTTTTTTTGGTTGTTCATTGATAAGGTTAGGTGTTGGACTAGAGAGAGAAGAAGGGAGGAAGTGGAAAAAACTGAAAGTGCCTACTATAGACAGTCTTCTAAGGAGTTTAGTCACAAAAAGGTAGATATAAAATAGTAATTAGAGATGGATGTAGCAAGTGAAGGTTTTTTAAGGATGGCAAAGACATTGACATGTGTGTAAGCAGTAGGGAAGCAGCCAGAGACAGGGAGAAACTGAAGATAAGCAAAAGAGGACGGGGATGATAGAGGAAATAATTTGCTAGAGAAAACAGGGTGTGATGGGATCTCTTGTGCATGTATGAGAAGGACAAAGGCCACCTCATAACTTAAGAAGGGAGTTGAAGGAGGAGATAATGAAGGAAAGCATCTGAGTGATGTGCGATGAAGAGCTCTCATGGAACAACTTCAGTTTTCAATTTTGTTCAGTAAAATGAGATAAAATTCTGAACTGAGAAGGGCAGGGAGAACCACAGGAGGTTTGAAGAAAGAAAGATAAAAAGGTTTGCAAGAACCACTGTGATTAGTGGAACAGTAAGATAATTAGGGGAGCATATAGGATTACCTTGCAGTTGTGAAGGCTCACAGTTTAGATGGCTTAAAAATGCAAGTGCATCCAATTAGCATAGTTTTGTAATTTCCTCCAGTTTCGTTCATCATCACGTTTGTAAGAGTAAAGGCACCAAATAGTGGTAGAAATCCAAAATTGAGGTTTTAAGGGGCAAGTATAGCAATAGGATAAAAGGATAAAATGACTCAACAGAAGAGGACAGTGTAAAGTTAAATTGGTTTACTAAGTTGGGGAATGGAGAAGGAAAGTGGAGGTAGCACAAGAAACTGAGGGGTTAGAAATCATAGTGAGGTCAGAAATCAGGTTTTAGGGGTAGAAGGCAAAGGGAGATGTGGAATTAGATATGTCTGTTGCTTAGCTAAATAATAATCATAAATATAATTATAATTAGATATGGGAATTTCAGAATTCAGAATATAAAAGTCACACATTTGTGGGTGATAGCAGGATCAAGAGTATAACTATTTTCTTTATGATTGAGGTGCACTTGAGGAGTAAGTCATGCAAAATGGCCATGATTAAGACTTGGCTTAGGAAAAGGAACCATCCAGGATCATTTCCTTTTCTTCAGGGCAGAAACAAAATTGTAAGAAAATCAAAGGAGACTTTCTCATTTATTCCAACCTTGCTCTACTTGAAGAACTATATGAGATTAGGAAATTTCAGGAAGTATAGATATGCATGTTGAGTCCCCTAGAAGAGCAACAGGTGAGAAGGCAAAAACTGATCCGAATAGTGGACTCATTAAGGAAAGAAAAGAAGTTTCCTAGAGGTCAGTAGTTATTAACTATCACTGTGTTGATTGAGTGATGGATATGATAGTAGGAGAGAAAGCAGTCATGAGGAATAAGAATTATTTCAATTCCTCTACATCAACTAGTGTGTGAAAGATTAGGGAAACATGAGTGAAAAGTACAGCCAGTCCTGGAAAGAGAGGTCAAGCTGTGTTGTAAAGACAAAGACAGGTCTCACCGAGAACCAGAAAAGAGAAAGAGTGGAAAAGGCTAAAGAGTTAAGATAAAACCAAGTTTATTGTCTACAGAGCAGCCATTCCAGAGAGCACAGTAATAAATCTTTATTATTTGCCTGACACCTTTATAGTTTAATTCAATCCAACAAATGTAAGTACATACTATTTGCCAAACAATAAGAATTGAAAGACATACAGTGATTGAATAAAACCCTGTTCTCATGGAAGAAAAGCATAAAGGATTTGTGATGCTTATGTAACTAACTATAATGCAAAATAAAGCATGGCACAAAAGTAGCATGGTATAGCGAGAAGGACAATAGCTTTGGAGTCAGAAGACCTGAGACTCAAATCTTGCTTCTGGCACTTAATAACTCTATAATCTTGGACAAATCACTTAATCTCCCAGAGCCACATTTTCATCATTAATAAATTGAAGGTGTCAGATTGGATGGGACCTTCCAATTCTAGATTTATGATCCAAGTACATGAGAGAAGTACAAGGGGAAAAAAAGTATGATGAAGATCTAGAGAGGAAAAGACCTCTTTCCTCTGGGATGGTGAAGCAAGGTTGTATAGAGGAGTTAGGACTTCAGATGGTCTTTGAAGGAGAGAGGGGATTTTAAGAGGAAGAAAAAGGTGGGCGGATGTTCAAAGTATAAAGAATAATTTAAGGCAGGAAAGTACAAGATTTCTTTTTTGATGAAACAGTAAGTAGTTCAGTCTTACTGAAAAGTATAGGGTTTTCTATAAAATAAAGACAGAAATGTAAGATCGTGCCAGATTGTGGAGAGCATTAATGCCAGAGAAAGAGTTTTGGATTTACTCCTTTGTCAATAACATGCCACTGGCAGCTTTTGAACAGAATAGTTACATGGTTTGTTGAACTTTAGAGATAGAAAAGACATTAGAAGTCAGACTCATAGGTCCTTAAGCTTCAAAGCTTGCAGGACACTTAAAAATTATCTATTCTAATTCTGTCATTGTATTCATAAAGACATTAAATGAAGTTAGTTGTTTTTTCCCAAAAGTCACATCGCTATGTTTATTACCAGAGTTCTCTGAGATCCAATATTCTTTTTACTATTTCCCACACTTAATCATTTGGACCTGAATTCAAATTCCACCTTAAAAATATTAGCTGTGTGATTCTGGGTAAATCACTTAATTTCTATTTGCTCCAGTTTTCTCCACTAGAAATTGAAAATAATAACAGTACTCACATCACAGGAGTTACTGTGAGGATGAAATAAGATGATATTTGTAAAGACTAAGCACAGTGCTTGGCACAACGTTGAAATTAAGAATTGGTTGGTTGTTATCCTTCATTCTTAAAGAGGACCAAAATGACATCACTAAGTTAGAGTCAAGTTACAGTATGTCCTACTGTAGTTGATCAGACTTAGACAAGCTCAGGATGGTCTACCATACGTTAGGAACAAATAGCCATGTGAACATTTGAGGTGGATTCTTTAAATTTGCATATCTCATAATTTTTTTTGAGCACAAGTAGGCAATATGTAACTACCTATTCTCTTCCTTTCTCCTATTTTTCTGTGAAATCAAAGTGATCAGTCCATCTTCAGTTGAGGAACTTTATAGTAGTAAATACTCTACTTCAAGGTAACCCATTCAATTTTAGAATGATTCCATTAGAAATGTTTCCCTTTATTCCACAGGGAAAAAAAATTTTTTTCCCCATCTATTGGTACTATCTCTAGCTCTAGTGCCAAGTAAAATAAATCTATTCCCTCTTTCTCATGGTACTCCATCAAAAATTTGAAGATAGCATTTTTGTACTACTTCTCCAACTTCATTGTAGAAGTATTTGAGTTTTGGTTAGATCTTTTAGACGATCTTTTAGATCTCTTCCAGTTTGGGAATCGGTTTGACTCAATATACATTTTAAAGTGTCTACTATATGTATGGCACACATATACATACATTTGTAAATACAAAAACATAAAACAAAACATCTCCTGCCTTCAAATAGTTTTCATTCTAATGAAGGTATATGACATATAAGAGAAATGGAGAATAGATAAAATTTTCTAAGTGTATAAGAGAATAGAGAGAGAGCTGACACCTGAGGAGATTAGAGAAGGATACACAGAGAAGATGGCATCTGATTTGAAAACTTGAAAAAAAGGATAAATATTTTGAAAGATGGAAATAAATAGTGAGTATAGTTCAGAAATGAGGGATAAGCCTGAGAGACTGTATACAGAATGTAATAAATAGTTAACAGCTTAGTTGTAATATGGAGTACATGAAGCAGAATGACAATAACACAAGAGAAATCAGAGCAAGATAATAGAACTTCTTTGATGTTAGATTAAGAAATTTGTATTTTGTTTTATAGGAAATAAGGAACCACTGAAATATTTTGAGCAAAGAAATGGCATGGATGAATTGCATGCTTTACTTAAGAAGATAATTTTTGGAATCTATGTGAAAAAACAGGTTCATGAAAGGAGCTGAGAGACAATGAGAACAATTAGGAGGCTTTTGCAATAATATGAATGGTGATGAGGGTCTGAATTAAAAGAACAATCTGAGAAAAGATGGGCAAATGCTTGTGAGATATAGGGACAGGGAAGTTGACATCACTCATTGGAAATTAAATCAAGTTCTACAATATATCAAAGATTCATTTCTCCTCTTTCTCAGTACATGTGGAAATGATCATTTTATTTGGTGTTTGTTAACTGCAGAATTTTTAATAAGGAAAACATATATGATAACATTATCAGAAAAAAAGAAATGGGTTTCGATGTTTGAAAAGTCTTAGGGGACTATGCATTGTATCACAGACTCCAGGAAGACAATATTCCTCCCAACTGGACATACTAGGTTTACGTAAGAGAATTTTTGTGCTTCTCAGCAAGGAATCATTGACTAATACAAAGTAATCAGCTCTTCCAGTAAAAGATTTCCCTATTTTTCATGGCACCCACAGATAATCTTTATTATTCTTCAGACAATTAGATTCTAGCCAATTTGAGAAAAACATTGAATCTCTCACAATTTAGTTAATCCCAAAATAATTCCAATGGTTCAGTTCTTTTCCCTTTCATCATTGGGGTCACATTCTCCCATCCTCTAGCCTCCAACAAATTTAGATTCCATTGCACTTTCTCAAAATCTTTTTTTGTCCTTCATTTTTCTCTTAAAGAATTGCTTCCATTTTCCTAAAGACTACTGCATTTCTTCCAATAAACTGGAGAGTATAGAAAAAAATTAAAGAGAAGGAAAATAACTTGAAATAAAGGAGGGAAAAAAGTATTGAAAATAAGAAGAAAATTGTCAAGTACTACAAATCTTGGTTCTAACCACTGTGCTCTAACTCACCTTGTGATCTCATCAATGGGAGTACTTTCTTCAACAATGATAATAAAAATCTATCAATGATCATCCTTCTTATTCCATTCATGCCCATGTTCTCCCATAAATCTACTTCATTTAATATGCTAGGATCCTTCTTCATAACTTCTTGATGTTGGATAGATACCAAATGTACCACTTTTTTGGCATAATTCCTTATTTTAAATCTCTTGTGTACTGCTCACAGCAACTATCAATCTTTCCATTGCCCTTTGGGTGACCTTCATCTTTAGTTTTAGAATTATAGATTTCTATGATTGCTGAAGAAAAACACCAAAAAAAAAAAAAATTTGGTACTAAAATGATAGACCTTTGTTTCTGGGGAAAGTTTGGGATCATTAAAAGAACTATGCAGTTTAGAGCTAACTATATTACTTTTATTAATTTCAGCCCAAGGTTTCATTAATATTGTAGCAGTCACAAGAGATATTGTTAAATATAACACATTTATTGATGCATATTACAATGACTTATAGTCAACCCAAACTTCAAAGGTTATTTTACATGGACTATTTTCAGACAAAATCTTAACTATATTATAATAATGTGATTCTTTTTTAAAAAATAAAAAACTGAAGAGCTTCACAGGTATCCCTATTAAATTTCATCATATTTGTCAATCTAGGCTACTGAGATCTTTTTGAATCCTGATCCTGACATTAAATGTATTCATGATCCCTCCTAGCTTTGTATCATTCAAAAATTGGATAAGCATGTCTTCTATCCTTTCATCTAAATCATTAATGAGCATGTTAAGTAGAACAGGATCAACAAGAAGATCTTTTGCTGGGCCACTTGAAACCCCTTCCAAATTGAAATTTTTTCAGCTACTGCTTCTTTCAACAAAAACTGTCCTTTCAATCCATGTGAAGAAAACCCCTTAGGGAAAAAAATGAATACATGCTAATCAGCCAAGCCTAGAGTTCCATATAGAGTTCTATAATTTTTCTGGTTATCATAACCAACTCAAGCTGTGTTTCCAACTTACTCCCACAGCCAGACAATATAAGTCAGAGCTCCCCTGATGACCTAATTCTCCAGAGACAAATAAAGACAACATTAAATCCCTGTGGTTTGGATTCCCCCAGGCAGAATCTTCTTGGAGCCATACAACTCCTACAAGAGGCCAAAAAGACACCAAACCACATACAGTAGTGGATGGGAAACTGCTGAGACCTTGACCTTGTCCCAGTTTGTCCTTCCTGACTGCCACCCCAATGGTACAGTGAAAAATGGTACAGGAAAACAGTGGGGCTTATCTAAAAAAAATAAAACAATATCAGTAAGATTCCAATATTATCTTTTATATATTTATTATCAATCCCAATCCTAGAACTTAAAGTAAAAATAAATGCTCTCCTGCTCTTGACAAGAATTTCTATTGTTATTATTTTGATTTTATGCTCCAAGAAATCTCTTAAACTGACCTGAGGAATATGACCACCACAAACTTAAAATAATCCATTATAAGCAATACTTAAAGATTATTATTAGCAATACCTAAAGAATCCCTGATTTCTTTGTTATGGAGACTCTCCACATATGCAAAAAAAAATTTTTTTTCCTTATCTGGACTCTTAAGATTTGCTGTGATTATATGATATTTCTAAAAGTTTGTTCATGGAACTAATTAATCCACAAAACATATTTTATTGACTAAAATCATTGATTTTTTTTTGTCAATTCCATGCTTTTGATATGTGCTGTTCTTAGACTTCAGGGACTTGAGTTAGATATTCAGAGAATTTGTATTTCATGTTACCCAGGAATCAGCATATAAATGAAAGAAGGATGATTTTTTGATTTTGACAACTTTATAAATAGATATGATCAGAAAAAGACATTTATAAGAAAAACCCGGAAAAAGTGGCCAACAGGAAAGATGGACAAAAATGTCATGTTTCCCAGTATCTAATTTAATATGACTAATAGGAGGACTTCAAGGTTGATAGCTGGAAACCCCTAATTAGGGAACATTTTTATATTATATTACTTCATTGAGATTTAGTTGCATAAATATTAATTTGGATTTCTCACCATGAAATATAAGAGAGTCATTTCAAACTAGGGACTACTTTGTATTGTTAGGATTAGTCAAGATTTCCCCTACAGCCTGCAAGGTGGAAATCCCTCAGAACCTATCCAAAGGAACTGAATTAGAAATGCTCTATAGATGCTAAGCTTAGAATCTCCATTTTTGCTGAAAGAAATTATTCTGCCTAAGAGCTTTGCCTGAGGAACAAAGCTAGAAGAATTCAACAGATGCCAGACTTAGGGTTTCCATTTTGCTGTTTCAACAGAAGAAAAACAGTAGGCAGAGAAGCATCCTCTCCCAGCAGAATAGCAGAGAGGCTAAGAAGAAGAATGCTACTATCCATTACTTAATTGTGCTCACTGTCTCTGAGGAAGAAAAAGAACATCAAGGTCAACAGTACAAAGTTGCGTGTTAACCTGGGTCCATCCAAGTCATTGTGCTTCCTTACTGACATTCTGAAAGTTTGTGCCTATTCTTTTTCAGAGGTAATCTGTGCATTGATAGGAAGGTGTGCTTCAAGTTTATAGCTGGGATATTATACTTTATTCTTTTTTACCTTCTGTTCAGTAAAAGTTTCTGATAAAGAGTTAAGGGCATCATTTTGCATTATGTATTGAATGAAAAATCCACTTGTAGAGAATCATGAACTACAATTAATAGCTATAACAATGGGATTACTCTGAAGATCTTGTGACAATGTTGCTGCAATCTATTCATCCATTCTGGGATCTCCAACCTTCTAATATGATTGTAGCTTTAATAATTAAAGATTATCATGGAAGATGACTTTCATGACTCTTTATATAGAAGAATATAATGTATATAATGTTCAAATGCTTTTATAAATACATACACATATATACACATGTATATATGTTTATTTTAGATACATAACTTTTATATAACATTCACATATATGTGTGGATGTTACAGTTTCATAGGAAATTACAAAATTAACAATTTCAAAGGAAACTAGAAAGGCCTTTATGATTTCATGCAGAATGAAAGGAACAAAACTAGGAGAACAATTTCTACAATGACATCAACATTATATAGAAAAACAAGTTTGAAAGACTTTAGAATTCTGATTAATGTAATCACAACTATGAATCTAGAGGTCTCACCTTACTTGCTTCTTATCAGAGAGGTGATAGACACAAAATCCAGAAGCAGATAAATATTTTTATGATAAATATGAAAAATGGGGGGAATGGTAGGATAATGTATATTTCTTATGATGTTCCTTTTTATTGTTTAATTGAGGTAAGAGCAATCAGAAGGATGATAATAAAAGTATTTTTAAAAATATATCTGACTATCTACATATATATGTAATATATGCAGATTTTATACTCCTGATTAATATATTTTATAATCACACATTAAGAAAAGAGCATGGTCATAGATAGGGTCATGGGTAGAACTAGAACTCACAGCTTGAAACAGGATAATTTCTACCACAGGACACTGCGGATGGAACATTTTAACATCCAATATCACATTTTTTTCCCATAAATGCTTATTGATTTGATGTGAGAAGTGTGGCATATTGATATACAGTGCAAGAATCATAGGCAGGAAAATCTGGGTCTAAATTTTTCCTTTGACAATTGCTGGTTAGGTGACCACAAACAACTTCCTGAACCCTTTTTTATCTCAATATTTCAACTTTAAAATGGAGATAATTTCTTCAGCATATTCTTATGAGCCTCAGGATAATCTATAAAGATTTTTACAAATATTAAAGTACCATATAAATTTCAGTTATTGTATAAAAGCTAGACAAATAGTTATAATAGGAAGTAGCTTGGTATAATAGATAAGAAAGCTGACCTCAGAATCAGAAAAACTGGGTTATGGTGTAGAAGACAAGGATTTTAGATTTACATGAGTTTAATGGTAGCCATCACTAGGACAAGAAAGAAGAGAGAAGGGAAAAAATTTACATGATAATTTTGTTACATATTAGAAAGGAATAGCAAGTTGTGAATAATAGATTTGCAGTTTCATATAACATCATCCTTTTTATTTTATTATATTTTAGAAATTCTTGCTTTATTCCAAAAACTAAATATAAATTTTTTTAAAAAAAATAAACCATGACATGTTTAATACAAGCTTCTGTTTTTTTGGTTTTTGTTTTTATTATCAAGCAGACTCATTGGTGGCATTGACTCTCTTATGGACAATACAAGTAAACTCATTTTCATCCTGATAAAATAGCTAGAGGACAGCAAAATCTGCATAACATTTTACCTAATCATCATTAAAACCATATATAATTGTTTCTATAGGAAAAACAATATGTCAATATAACTCTATCTTTTCTAGGGGCTGAATTGCCATCATGATAATGATTCTATTTCTACCACCAGAGAGAAGTCAGGTAGGCTATATCTCTAATTCTTATCATTATAACATGTAGTGTCTGCTGTCTACTGTTTTCTTCTTGTCTTGTAATTTGTTTTGCATGTCTTATCTTCCTCAGTAGAATCAATGCAGTTCTAACATAGGACTATATCTTATACATCGTCAGAGCTCAAACAGTATGCATTGAATAAATGGCCTGAATAACATGTATTAGTATTCCTTTTTTTTTTTCCTATAATGAATGAGAATAGCTATGCTAATTAACTTCATGAAAGTTCCTAAGGGAGTCATTGGAAGGCCTGGAGTTGAATACATATCCAAAGAGAAACCCAATTTTTCCAATGCATACACCATTCCAATTTAAGTTTCTACATGGATGATTCTAAAACTACAGCTGACACACAAATTCTACCTACTACTCCATAATTCCAGTGTTGATGAAATGAGGCCTGACTGTTTCACAAAGAAGCACTCTGTTTTTGTCAAAATGCTTCAGTTCTAATAGGTAACCAAAATAACTGTTCCATGATAAAAGTTATTACTTGCAATATTTCTCAAACTCAAAAGTATGTAATATTAGACACTCTTTTGAATTTCTCCCAAGTAAAGATCTGGACAGAAATAATTTTCCTCTGTAATTTTAAAAATAAGAAATTAAGGTACCAAGGTACTAAGGGTTAAAGTTTCTCTATGAATGAAGAAGTTTTTTAAGTGACATTTTATTATTTTTACATTTGATTTTTTTGTTTGCAGATGATACTGTATTAATTACATATAGCTTGGAATGCTAATAAGCTCTTTTCATGATATCCATAATCATTTGAAGGGACTAGTCAATAACTAATCAACAATGCTAAAAAAAAAAAAAAAGAAAGAAAGAAAGAAAAAGAAAAAACAAAGTGCATGAAAAATAATGTATATTTTCCAAATTAGGAAATGTAGTTAAATGGGCTGAGTCCATCAATACAGATTTCTGTGTTTATATGTATATCTGTATGTATGTATATATGCATTGCTGTTGTTTGTCTTTGTTTTCAGAGGATCATGATATCAAGGAGGACATTGTCATGACTTGCAAGTGACCTGGATTTAAATGTGGCAACCAGAATTATGTGTATAACATTATAATGTGGACTGACTTCCTCCTCTTACTCCTCCTTGAAAAGATAAGCAATTTAATAAGATTATGCATATGAAGTCATGTAAAATATTTCCATATTAGACTTGTTGCAAAAGAAAACACAGACAGAAAATAAAAAATAATTCAAGAATAATAAAGTTTTTAGTATGCTTCATAAATGATATGGACAAGTAGTTTTCAGATGAAGATATCAAAGCTACCTATAGGCATATGAAGAATCGTTCCAAATTATTTTTGATGGTAGAAATTCAAATTAAAATAACTCTGAGCTACCACCTCACATCTATCAGATTCATTAATATGACAAAAACGGAATGTGATAAATGTTGGAGAGGATGTGGGAAAATGGGGATACTAATGCTTTGTTGGTAAAATTATGAACTAATCCAACCATTCCGGAGAACAATTTGGAATGATTCCCAAATGTAGAGAGCTACAGATAGTAGAGAAACTCTGAGTAAGGTATAAGACCCTTCAGCCCAGAGGAGCCTTCTGGCAATATCTAATTTGGCTCTCCACATCCCCTAGGGCTCTCAGACTTCCTTGGAAGTCAAAGAGGGCATAATCATCTATGTTCTACTAGAAGCAAGGGATATTTTCAGTAAAGAAGTATTTACATATCAATAGCAGAGAACTTATAGTCAGCATTTGTACTGTGCTGTACTTGTGCTGTGATGATGTAATGCTACTATAGTTAGCACTTGCTCAGTGTGACATGATGATATGATGATTCTCTAGTTGGCACATGCTTAATGTGTTGCAATGATGTAATCTTACCAAAGTATTTAAGGGCTGAGAGGACTTGAAATAAGGACACTCCATCTTTGACCATCCTTATGAGTCTCCTGCCTACTTCACTCCTCCACTAAGATCAAGGTTGGTCTTGAGATCCTCCAAAGAGCTTGTCCAGATGGTATATTTTGGTGCCCCAATTTGGGGGCTCTAGGAAGCACACTAGATTTTGGTGCTTGAACAGGGACATCTAAAAGGACACTACACCAAAGGGCAACCAAAACCTGTATACCCTTCGTTTTAACAATACAACACCACTACTAGATCTATATCCCAAAGAGATTGTAAAAAAAGTAAATACATGTGCAAAAGCATTTATAGCAGCCCTTTTCATGGGGGCAAAATATCGAAAACTGAGGGGATTCCATCAATTGGGTAATGGCTGAACAAGCTGTAGTATATGAATATAATAGAATACTATTGTGTAATAAGAAATGATGAACAGGCAGATTTCAGAAAAACCTGAAAAGATCTGTACAAATGGAAACAAAGTAAAGTAAGGAGAACCATGACAACATTGTACCCTGTGTCAACAATATGGTGTGATGATCAACTATGAATGACTTAGCTCTTCTCAACACAATAATCCAAGACAAGTACAAAGGACTCATGACAGAGATTGCTATCTATATCTACATAAAGAACTAATGGACTCTAAATATAGATCGAAGCATACATTTTTCATTTATTTTTTAGTATTCTTCATGTTTTTCTGCCTTTCCTTCTTTCTGTTTCTTCTTTCACAATTGTGATTAGCATGGGTATGTACTATTTGCATATGTATATACTATATGAAAATGCCTATCATCTTCAAAAGAGGAAAAGAGGGAAAGAGGAGAAAAATTTGAAACTCAAAATCTTATAGAAATGAATGATAAAAATTTTCTTGACATGTGAATGAGGAAAAAATAAAATGCCATTTTAAAAAATACAAAGTATACTTCAATCTGCCTTTAGACTACATCAATTCTTTTTTGGAAGGTATATAATACTTTTCATTATAATTTTAGACAATTTAGATAATTCTATTGCTAAGAATAGCAAAGTCATTAACCCAGTGATCATTATACAATAGTGTTGTTACTGTGTATGATGTTCTCCTTGTTTTGCTCATTTCACTTCACATGAATTCATGTAAATTTTCCCATTTTTTTCTGAAAGCATCCTGCTCATCATATCTTGAAACTCAATAATATTCCAGTCACAATCATATACCACAGTTGGATATTTAGATATAGTTAGAACATTTAAATGGTCCTAGCCTTAATTTTTAATTCTTTGCCACCACAAAAAGAGTTGCTATAAATATTTTTATATAAATAGGTGCTTTTTGCTTTAAAAAAAAAAAAACTCTTTGAGATACATAGTAGTAGTGTAGTTTTATCAAAGGGGATGCACAGTTTTATAGCCCTTTGAACAAAGTTCACAACTCAACTAATAATGCATTAGTATCCCTATTTTACCACATTTTCCTTTGCTGTCATATTAGCCAGTCTTATAGGTATGAAGTGATGCTTCAGAGTTGTTGTATTATTTCTCTGATCAAAAGCAATTTAAAGCATTTTATGTGTTTAGATCATTTTGATTTCCTCTAAAAACTACTTTTTCATAGATTTTGACCATTTATAAATTTGACCATTTATTATATTCTTGTCAATTTGAATCAGCTCTCTTTATATTTTGAGAAATGAGGCCTTTAGCAGAGAAACTTGGGGTAAACTTTCTTTACAGTTTCTTGCTTTCCTTTTAATCTTAGCTGCATTGGTTTTGCTTGCTCAAAAACTTTTTATTTTGATATAATCAAATTATGTACTTTATATCCTATAATCCTTTATATCTCTTGTTTGGTCATAAATTCTTTTTCCATAAATCATACAGGTAAAATATTCTCTTTCCCTAATTTGTTTATGATGTCACCTTTAATTTCTAAATCATTTACTCATTTGAATTAGCTCAAGATATGGTGGTGTAATTTTCATCTATGCCTCATTTATTCCATTTTCTAATTCTTCTAGTAATTTTGGTCAAATTTTGAGTTCTTATCCTCAACGTTTGGATATTTATGTTTGTCAAACACTAGATTACTAAGATACTTTACTACTGTATGTTGCATATCCAATATATTCCACTGATTAAACACTCTTTTTTTTAACCAATGCCAGACAGAATGTTTTGATGTAACACAATTTGATATCTGTTTCTACCAGGCAGCTATTTGATTCATTAGATAAATTCTGGTCCTAGACTCAGGAAAATTTGTATTTATTAATTCAAATCTACTTCAGATATATACTAGCTGTGTGATCCTGGGAAAGTCACTCAACCCTGTTTACCTTAGTTTCTAATTTGTAAAAATAAGCTGGAGAAGGAAATAGTAAACCACACCAGAATCTCTGCCAAGAAAATTCCAAATGGGATCACAAAGAGTCATACATGAGTAAAACAACCAAATAATAGCAGCTAGACCACATTCCTTCACATATTTTTTCATTGATTCCCTTGCTCTTTTTGACCTTTTGTTCTTCCAGATTAATTTTATTATTTTTTAGCTCTATAAAATAACTTTTTAGTAATTTAGCCTGATGCTGATTAAGTAAATTGATTTAGGTAAAATTGTCCTTTTTGTTATATTGACTTAGCCTGCTCATGAACAATTATTATTTGTCCAATTGTTTAGTTCTGACTTTATTTGTGTGAAATGTATCTTATAATTGTGTTCCTATAGTTTCTGGGTTTGATTTAGCAGATAGAACTGTTCTAGTGGAACACATGTCCTGGGAAATACTACCATGCTGGAAATATTTTAACCATGGATGGATGTACTGATATATTGCTTTCAAAAAAATAGCCTAGTTAAGTACAGAGAGGAGAGCCACCCAGTATTTTGCAATCTATGCAACAAGGCAAATTTCAAGATGACTTTCAGTTTTGTGCAGTATTGATCCATTTTAGCAGTCATGGTGGCAAAACTGTAGAAAATGAAGCTTGGATATAGAAACCATCTGCAAAGAGATAATAACTGAACCTATGATGGTATGAACATTTAGAATAACTGAGACAATATTCTCATTCCCTGGTCAGAACAAACATGGAATATTTCATTAACTCCAAGCATTAATTTACTTTTTGATAATACATTGGTGACCAATGAATGGACATACTGAAAAAACTAAATTATACTAATTTGGAATTCTTGCTAACAGCAAGAGAGACAATTTGGAATTCATAACTAAATAGAAGGATGGTTCACATGTTATCTTTGGAGATGCATAAATTAATGAAAAGTTAGGTGGAGCAGTGGGTAGAGGGCCGGCCCATAAGTTAAGAAAAAGCATCTTTCTGAGTTTAAAAATTATCTCAAATACTACTATTCTTCAAATAAAGGATTTTGTCAAGATGGTTTTATCTCATATTGCAACAACAATATCATTCCATGGTCTACTTAGTAATCTCATATTGTAGTACTTTCAACTAATATTTTCATAATGGCTACCACAAATATAATTACAATCTATGCATTAACACTTGTTTCAGAGATTGAGAAAGAAGAATTAATTTTTTACTTGTAAAACTGCAAAAAAAAAATTAGAGAGAATCATAGATTTAGAGCTAGAAAAACCTTATAAGTCATCAAATTCAGGAATCCCCATTCAACAGGTAAGGAAACTGAGATGTGGAGATGTTAAGGAAGTCACACAGTTAGCAAGTACATAAGGGCAGAATTAAAGTATGTTCTTTAATATCTGGTGACTTTAAAGCAATTGTTTTTCCTGAGGCAATTGGGGTTAAGCAACTTGCCCAGGGTCACACAGCTAGGAAGTGGTAAAGTCTGAGACCAGATTTTAACTCAGGTCCTCCTGATTCCAAGCTGGTGCTCTATCCATTGTGCCATCTAGGTACCCCCTTTAAAGCAAATATTGGCATAGGAAGGGTAACATAGCATTTTGAGAAACATTGTTCAAATAAAAAAAGGGTTCAATGGCTTTTGGATTATAAAGAAATGTTATGCCTAAGTCTAAGGAATACATTTTTCCAAGATATCAAAGACATAAAAATTTTTGATCAAATATATTTCACATAGAGGAAATGATTGATTGCCATGGTAAGGTTCATTGTCTAATAAGTTGTCAATGTACAGTTTAAAATTGATTTGTTAGAGCAAAAATCAAAAGTAAATTAGACGAATAGAAACATTAAAAGATATAATATACAGTTCAGGTGACTCCAAACTGATCTGCTTAACTAGTTATTGATGTCAAAAAAAAAAGAACAAAGGGATAAAATAATAGGTATTAATATGATCTGTTACCATTTCCTAAGGGAGTTTAACCAATACAAATAAATTCCCACATTGAGGAAACTAAAAGAGACTAAAAACAGCCTTATCCAGCAAATCCATGGTTTTCTTGCCAAGCATAGAGATAAGGAATCCAAGGGCAGCACAAGTTCAGAATATAAATTTGTTTGTAAAATTTTATGGAGGAGAATGGTGAAAGATTATGAGCACTCTCATCTCATAAAACAAGAATCAGTGGAGGAACAATAAGTTTACAGGAAGGTTGGCAGAAACTAACTAAGTCAGATCATCCTAAAGGCATTTAGGGATGAAATTTAGGAAAGAATGATGAGCAGACAAAAAAAAAAACTGAGAAAGATTTGTGAAGATATCTATTACAAACTCTTTTCTTAATTTGACAATGGAGCCATCATATTGAATTCTAATGTAACAGTCCTGAAATGTTTCAAGAGAAAGTACGAAAGCACAAAAGTTAGAAGAATAGCAGAACATGATCAAATATATACAGTTCATATTCATACTGGAACAAATATACTTTGGAAAGTATTGAAGCATCTAGTTTTGAGATGGTAGAATAACAAGATGTGGGCTAACAAGGCAATCAAGAAAAAAGCAATAATTACTCCACCCTCATATGTCTACTTCCATATCTAAATGATGACTATACACTATAACTTTCAGAATAAGGGCTTGCTGAATTAGAGCAATTTGAAAACAATAAGCAGACAGACAATTCCTTCTATCCATTTTGAAGCTGTCATTGAATGGCAAATAATTCTCCAAATGCATGATTATGAGATCACCCTATGTCCACATAGGAGAAGAAAAGAAGAAACCCTCTCAGAAGAGTTCTGATTTAATTTAATAAAGCATATTAACTGCAGCTAACTGGAGATAGGAGTGAGATACTGCAATTCTTTAAGATTGCATCTAGGTACAGCAATGCCATAATCATTCCCTGGATTAAAGTGGTACAGCAACTCCAAAGCTCTCAGCTTTCTCATTTTGTCTAAGGGAAGGTCCAACATGTGTTACAGATGTTGTCTCCTTTTGTGGGATTTCAAGATAGCCCACTCTAACATGACTTACTGATCACATAAGAATATAAAAAGTCACCCACATAAAAGTCTTGAGGGTCATTCAAACTTGGAAAATGTTTCAACACCATTTGGATCACCACATTCTGAATGCTAATTAAACTCATTTTAATACAGAGAGGAGGGGAACTTCCAAAACTAAATGATGAATCTTTGTGGAATAATTCTTTCTATGCTATGCCTACTCTTTTTATTAGCTACTAAATGATCTACAAATGTCTCATTTCATTCCAATATTGTACCTATATTACAAAGGGACTACCCTGAATCAAGTTCAGTCACTATTATCAATATGCCAAAAATTGTAGGAAACTCCTTGCAAATGCAGTGATACCATTGTTTGGAAATATATCTTGAATATGTCATCAAAAAGAAAATAAAGTTTTATAAAAGCAGAATTATTTTTAATAGAAAAATCAAATTGAATTCAATATTTAATTCTATGATTTCAAAAATTTGAAATTTTCTTCCAACTTTTCGGGTTTCTGTTCATTCATTCTTACCTATCATTTGCAAGTCTTGTCTTTATCTCTATCAGTTTCTCAGAGGAAGTCCACCTGGTAAAAGCTGGAGATCTTCCTATTTTTCTCCAGGTTATTCAAGTTTATAAGTAAAGCATTAGAGCTGTTGAATTGTTATTCCTTGTATTGCCAGTTCATCTTCTCTTCTTGTCATACAACTCCTTGATGACATCTTATAACTCTTATTCTTCAAAATTCTTCATTGGTCAGATGGTACAGCTTACTTATAACTATAATGTATATTTCAATCATCGTCTAGGTGATATTAATTTTTTAATTTTAGAGAATTTTTCATTTGATGTCCTGATGACAAATAAGAACACTACTTTAATATCAACAGAATTGGCCTTTTTAAGTGAATATTTGGATAATTATAGAAATTTAGCAATTTTCCAAAGACAATCGAGTCTGTTCTCCTTTTCAATTATTGACTCAACTCAGTGTTTATCTGTAATATGTATCTCACAATACATACTGATAGATAAGACACATAGGTCATTCAAACAAATAATTTTCATAATTTTCAGAACAGACAGTATTCATCCTTTTTTTTTCTCGTGTGAATAGTCAATACAATACAAGCCTGTGTAATGTTAATAATCATTAGATTGTTAAAACTTATTTTTGTTGTCATATTCTTTAAGGAATCTTGAATGATTTTGCTGTGTGGATGAAAGATGACTTGAAGGAAAAGAGCCTTGATAATGAAGCACTTTGCTGCACCAAATTAAAAAAAATTTTTTTACAATCAACCAATGATAAGCACAATTTTTCATTCATCCCTTTCAAGTTTCCATCACAATTGTCCTTTAATTCTTATTATTTTTTCTTCTTATATCATCATAATTTATGCTTTATTCTCATTCTGCTTTTTTCTTTTGCTTTGCTTTTTTCAGTTTTTTTTAAAGATGTTTTTATGTTCCTCATGTCAATTTGAATTGCATGTTAATATTCTATTACATCAATGTACCAAAATTTATATTCAACAGTGGACTATATATCTTCATTATTTTGTAGTGTTAAGATAAAATGTATGGCAAAAAAATGTATGGCAAGTAATTAAAAAGCAAATTTTAGTGTATTGATATTTAATATTGTTTATAAATTGAATGACAACATGACACCATGACTAAAGAGAGGGCTTTAGGGTAACAAAGTCTTAAATTCAAATCCTTTTGATTCTTCTTAGTTTATTTTATCCTCCTTATTGTTTCCAATCCTAAGGATCTTTTAGAGAGAAAGGAGAAAAGAAAAGAATACAATAAGAGAGCCTGAAAGCTCATTCCCTCCCAAGAAATGTAAAATCTGAAATAGAGATTTCTGCTCTCCATGTTGTTGTAAAGAAAGTTGCCACTGCTTGCTAAAAGTCCTATGGCCAAGTTTCATTTATAACCATCTGCTAGAAATGCCAAGCTAAATCTTTCAGTGGTACTATATGAGTGAATCACAGAATACTTCAGTCCCCAACAAAATGGGCTTTAGGATCACATAAATAACTATGCTAAAAAGGATGCAAAACATTAACAATGAAGTATTGAATAAAAGAAATACCTGACTATAAGTGATACTGTAAGAGAGATAGTTGGAGATAGTTGACTAGAAAGGAAGTCAAGAAACAGCAAAGCATATTCAAGGAACACTTGGGTGTCTATTCTTGTAATGACAAATGACTTAGAATCCAGTTTCTTAAACTGTGATTAAACTGAGACCCTCACCTGTGATCTCATAAGTGAATGAAATTATAATTCTTCAAAATTCTTCACTGGTCAGATGGTACAGCTTACTTATAGCCATAATGTGTATTTCAATCACCCTCTGGGTGATATTAATTTTTTGATTTTTAGAGAATTTTTCATTTGATGTCCTGATGACATGAAATTATAATTATCAGTAAATGTTTGATTTGTATATTTATTTTACATACTTATATACCTGGAATCACATAAAATTTCTGAGGCAAAAAAAGGTCATGAGTGGGAAAAAAAATTTAAGAAGCCCTGATCTAGGGAAAGGCTCCTAGCAAGTTGGTGGAACTCTCTGGGGAAGATTTATGGGGAAACTCAAATAAGAGTAGTCAAAGAAAAAAAGGCAGAGATCCATTTCTTTGTAGAAGATTTATTGCATCTCTACTTTTTTTGTACTCAAAATTCATCATCCCTCTCAGTTCATGCTACTTTGGTACAAAATATTAAAACCAAGAAAAAAGGCATCTGATATTTCTATCACTTTGAACAGATATCTTGTGAAAGATTTATAGGAGGACACAATCAAAAACGGCCCAAGATGGACCATATTGAAAAATTGTTGAAGAGGTACAATCTACATTGACGTAAGAACACATTACATTGAAGTGATTGCAGATCCATTGAAATATTGGCAGGTAGGTGGTACAGTGAGTAGAGGAAGAGTCAGGAAGACCTTTGACTCTTGAGACAGTTACTGGATATTGTGATCCTAAGGAAAGACATAGTCTCTCTCAGACTCAATTTCTTCATTTATAAGATAAGAGTAATAATACTAGCACCTAATTCGCTCCAGTTAAGATGATGATCATATGAGATAACATGTAAAATTCTTTGCAAACTGAAATGTACTATTTAAATGTTAGCGTTGATTAATACTGTGTTCTGCACCTAGCAGGTACTTAATAAATATTAGAATTAAATTTAATTTCCCCCATTTCTGTCTGTAGGGCATTTCTAAAGAAAATAAAATAGTTTTGGGAGGCTACAGAGCTTGATTCTAATCTCAGCTTTAAATTTAAATTTAAATCGTTTAGCCTCTGTAGGCCTTGATTTTGTCCTATATTATATGAGAGCATTTGATTAAGTGAATTATTAGGTTCATTTAAGCTCTAAAATGCTGTGATTTCAAGGGGTGTGGGGGTAAGAGGGAAGGCAAAGAAGGCCAGGCCTGCACATTTCAGTGATGAGGATTACACCTTGAACACCCCTTTCTCTCATCTTCCTTCATCTTCCCTGCTTTCTTTCTCTCTGTGGGTCCTCCAGCAGCAATAAAAAAAAAAAACAAAACAAAACCAATTTTCTGCTCCCACAGCTCAGCAATTCTGGCTTAGTCTCAGCTAGCTCTCTTCTTGCTGGTAGATCTGTTTTTACTTTTTGACAATCACTAGGGGCTTAAATGTTTCCGCCTTGGAGCTCCGCCTCTCTTGAACTAAGCCTTCACACCCTCCTCTTTGTTTGGGGCTTCACTCAACCCTCCTCCATCTTTTTTTCCCTGCTTCATTTGCACTGCACTGCACAGGAATTGAAGATTCTGATGTTACAAAATAGCTTTGGCATTTAACAAAAACCCTGTAGGGAAAAATTAAAAGCCCTGAAGTCTCATTGTAATCATGCTCATTTTAAGAACTTCAGTCATTTGTCCTTGGCTCATTTTTTCCCAGAAATGACTGGCACCAGCAACTTGTTTTGTAAAGGCAGTTGGCCCAGGTCTCGCTTGGCTGGTCTTACGGGATGATTTCGGTTACTCGTTTCGCTTGCCAAGTCCTGTATTCCCCAATGACCTACTTTGGATTTGAAATTTCCATCGAGACCACCTGCCTGGCGTTAATTAGTTATGGTTTCTTATTTTATATGCAAAATTGCTCTAATTTCTATAAACTGGCACGGATATGGGCTTTTCCTCCTCGTTCTACTGTACAGGCAGCCTTCTCTAGCTGACCCAGCCATTCAATCTATCCCCTGTATGTCTATAACCAGAACAAGAAAGTAGTGAATCAAATCAAGAGAGAAGACAATTTATAGTTCAGGGAAAGTCAAACAAGTGTTTACCAAACTTCTCCTTTTCCTTACAACACACAAAACACAAGTCATGTGCAAACATAAAAGAAAATCACCTCCTAATACACACACACACACATATATACTTAACATACATACATATATATATGTTATATATATATAACAAATATATATATGTATACTCTTCCTGACTATAGCAAGAAAACTGTGAAGAAGGAAATATGTGTTTAGTCATTTTTAGTAACCCATAGTAGGTATATTCGTTAATCACCAGTTACTATATCAAGTTCAACTGCTTATCCTGTTACTTTCTTAGGGTCATAAGGGGAATTCTCATTCCCAACCTACCTGACTTCCTCTTTAATATGTACAATTGTAAGTGAGCAATTTCTCTCCAGGGATTAGTCCTTAGGGTTTTGCCCTAAAGTGAAAGCTGTTCTATTCAGGGAACTTCCTAAATTTAGGTCTATCTCATTTTATTTTTTCAGATTCGGTCCAGCAATATACATCAGCATGTTAGAGACTAGATTTGTGGCTTTCTGTGGGAGAAAGATTTGGTGCTGACATATAAATGGAGCAATATAAATCCTTTGGAAAGCTCAAGAGCTCCCCTTTCACATAAATAGAAAATTAGACCTGAGTTGGATGGTAGGCCAAGAGCCATTGGCTATCACAAGGTGGCACCTTGGGATCATTTTGATTTTATGTACCTTAATTTTCACATCATTTTGGGCCAATGTTAAGTAGTAGTGGATAACAAAGTGCCTTTATTCCATTTCAAATGTATTTGAGTGCCTAATATTATCACTATACTCTTGCATTCCCTTAAATTTAAAACTGCCAGAGATTATATTTCCTCATCATGTTCAAACTCATCATTTAGAAAAACAATATTCAGCTTGAATCCTGGCACTAACCACTCTAGAAATGGGCTGCATTCAAAGGTCATTTGATATCCTATCCATTTTTGCACACAATTACAATGACAAAGTAATCTGGGGTCCATTGGACAATGAGAAATGACATGGAATTACTTTCTATCACCATTCAACTGTTCTCTGAACACTGGGTTATTGAATACTTTTGGACAATGATGAATAGCACCAACTTTCAGGATGGAAACGCTTCCACTTTTTTCCTTGTTCCCTCTGAAGTCATATTATTTCACAGTCATTTGAGGTCATATGGCACAGTGGAATAAGTAATGGATTTGGAGCCAGAGGCCCTGGATTCAAATCCTGGCTCAGGCCTTGCTACTTAAAATACTTTGCAATGTTGGCTAAGTCACTGAACCTCTCTGGGCTGATTGATTCACTTGTAAGAGGAGGAGATAGAACTAGATGTCCTCTTTAAGGAACTCGTTCTCTCTAAAGCTGGGTTAACCCTAAAGAGAAGTCTTCTAGCCCTAAATTCTAATGTCCCTCTGAGGAAATTCTCATAAAATCCCATAGCTGAAGACTGCCTTCATGATTGATCTAATTAAAGATTCATTATGCATGAAGAAACTATGGACAAAACTCTCTACTAGGTGCTGAAATACAAAGAGCAATAGCTCTCAGACCATAGTCACAAGAAATTAAAAATCTAATCAATCTGGGGTTTAAATTTATCACGTAGCAACTGAAAGGTTAAGATGAGCCTCTGAATCAAGATGAACAGTGTTATCAAACAAATGTGCTTAAGCATTTTCAATCTGATTCTATTTAGAGTTGTGTTAATCAAGCGGCCCCTAAATTAAATTACAAATCAGTTGTGTTTCAGGACTTAACCTCATATATTTATACATATTTTCTTTTCCCCTAGTTTAATAGGTATATTGAATAAAATTCAAAATAAGAGAAATGTTTTGAAGTAGATTGCCTGTCCAAGTCTGAACTATTGTGAAAAGGTTGGAAAATTACCAATTTGCCAAGATGAAACCCTGTGAGGTACAGAAATGAGGAAATGTAATTGCAATAGCGGAATTACTTGCACAAAAGGAATTATATTAACAAATAATGTAGAAGAAAAGCTCAGCTCCTTGAGAAAAGAGACTTTCAATTTTCTATTTGTATCCTCAGAAACTAGCATAATGCCTAGAGTACAGTAGGCTCTAAATGAATGCTTATTGATTGAACTTCCTGAAGAGCCACAAAAAGATTATAAATAATAAATATCTTGAGAGTTTCTAGATAGTACATATTTTAATATTCATTTCTCTTAGTGACTAAAAAATTATGTAAAATTCTAGTTGGCAATACAATACTATACAAAACAAGTATCAGAATAATCTCAAGGAGTCCAAAGCCTTGAAAAAGTTCAGTCTTATCTAAAATACTATTGACAACAAAAAGGGCTTTTAAATTCACGTTTATGGGGGAAAGGAGAACAGGGGGTTGGTCTACTGTTTGAGGCAGACACTGTAATCATTAACAGATAAAAGAGAAAAATGGATGTATTCGATTCAGAATCTGCTCAATTTTCTGTCATGTAAAGGATCTTCAGACTGAATAGGAAGGATCAAAATGTGGTTTTAAGAGAAGCTTGTAAAAAATAAGTAGGAATCCTAAAGGAATTCAAGTCTCCTTCATGTAGCAAATCCAAAATACTTGTTCCCTTTTCCCATTTCTTCCCTTTTCTAAGAAGCTTACTCTACTTTTTCTAATTTTCAATCTCATTCTTTCTCCTGAATCCTCTTTCTCTACCTAAAAATATGTTCAGGTTTCCCATATTCTAAAAGCCCTGTCCTTTGATCCTGCCATTGTTTCAAGTTCTAACCTCCTTTGATGTCAAACTTCAAGAAAAAATAGTCTATATTGAATTTTCTCATTTTTTCATGAACCACTCTGCTTAACCCTTGCAATATGGCTGCTGAATCCATCACTCTACTTCCCTCCAAGAGGTCACAAGTGACTCTTCATTGCTAGATCAAAAGGCCTTTTCTAAATCATCTTCCTTTTTGCAGTATTTAGCACTTAGAAAATACCTTCTTTCTGTGTATTCTCTTCTCTTGACCTCAATGATACTCAAAGAATCATAATATTTTAGGACACTTAGTCTAAATCATGCAACAAAGGAGACCCCACTAAAATATTCTAGACAAATGGTCATCATATATAGCAGTCCATATCTGAAGAAAGCACCAGCAGGACTTGAGAACAGAAAATAGAACAAAAAAAAAAAAGAGAGGTCAGACATTCCCTCCAGAATTGCCTAAACCAGAATATAAATTAAAGGAGTAAAATTAAAAGAATGAATAAACAAACAAACAAAAAATACTCCCACTCTAAAGAATTACTATAGTCACAGACATACCCAAGTAAATCTGTAAGAAAAAAAAGATTCTAAAACATCCGCAAACAAAGAATCAAAAAATAAAATAAAGCCTGGATACAAGTCTGGATAAAATTCTCAGGAGAAATTAAGCAAGAGATCATTTAAAAAGCGTTTTAAGAAATTTTATAAATCATGTGAAAGAGCTAGCAAAAAATTTAGAAATTAAATGAGAGATAAAGAAGAAAAACTTAATAGCTTAGTACAAGAGGTATAAAACATCATCCAAATAACAGATTCTTTGAAAACTAAAATTGACTGAGCATAAATTAATGACTACATATTCTCAGTCCATGAGACAATAAAAATTTTTTTTAAATTCCAGAAAATGAAAAAAGTAAGGTATTTCATTATTTTTCTATTTTTAAGCTTTTTTCTAAAAAAAAAAAATGAGTTTCAACTTTTATCCCTTCTTCATTTCCCTCCCCTCTCTTTTCTCTGAGATGGTAAGCAATCAGAATAGGCTATAAATTTGTAATAAATATATTCTCATTAGTCATTTCATACCATAAAATTCAAATAAAAGAAAAATATATAAAAGAAAGTTAAAAATAGCATGCTTCAGTCTGTATCCAATCAATATCAGTTCTTTCTCTTCCTTATTAGTCTTTTGGGATTATTTTGGATCATTGTATTCCTGAGAATAGATAAGTCATTCATAGCTCTTCATCAAAAAATATTACTGTTTAGTTCACTTCACTATGCCTTTGCTCATATAGGCCTTTCTGGGTTTCATCCTACTTGTCATTTCTTATAGCACAATAACATTCCAAATATTACACCATATATACAATAATGTTCCAGATAATACACCATAGCTTGTTTAGCCATTCCCCATTTGATTTCCAATTCTTAGCTACTGCAAAAAGAACTGCTATAAATATTTTTATACAAATATGTATTTTTCCCCTTTTTTTCTGAATGTATTTGGGATATAGACATAGCAATGGTATTGCTGGATCAAAGGGTAAAAAGTTTTATAGCACCTTGGGCATGGTTACAAATTTCTTTCTAGAACCATAGTGGTTGGATCAGTTTACAACTCCACCAACAATGGATTAGTGTCCCAGTTTTCACCGTCCCAACATCAAACATCTTCCTTTTTAGTGAAATGATGTCTCAGAGTTGTTTTAATTTGCATTTCTCTGATCGATAGTGATTTAGAACATTTTTTTCATATACCTTTGATTTCTTCTTTTTCTGAAAACTGCCTGTCCATATCCCTTTTATCATTTATAAATTGGGAATTGACATGTATTTTTATAAATTTGACTCAGCTTTCTATATATTTGAGAAATAAGTCCTTTATCAAGATAAAATGCTTATTGCAATTTTTCCCACTTTTCTGCTTTCCTTATAATTTTGATTGCATTGGGGTTTTGTTTGTGCAAAAACTTTTTTAATTTTATATAATCAAAATTATCTATTTTATATTTTGCCATATTCTCTATACCTTTTTAGTCTTAAATTCTTCTCAACCATAAATCTGACATAAAATATTTCATCCTCTCTTAATTTGCTTATCATATCACCTTTCATATGCAAATTATGTATCCATTTTTACTTCATCTTACAATGTGGTGTGAGATATTGGTCTATACCACATTTCTGCCATACTGTATTGCAGCTGTCCCAGCAGTTTTTGTTACAAACACTTGAATATCTAATATATTATGAGTATTTACTCTAATGTGATCTGTGCCTAATCCATTCCATTGATACACCACTCTACTTTTAACCATACTAGATTGTCTTGATAATTACAGCTTTATTATATATTTTGAGATCTGATATGGCTAGACTACCTTCTTTCACATTTTTATTAATTCTCTTGATATCCTTGAGCTTTTGCTCTCCCAAATGGATTTTATTATTATTTTTCTAGTACTATAAAATAATTTTGTTAGTTTTATTGGTGTGGCACTGAATAAATGAATTAATTTAGGTAGATTTTCTTGTTGTCTATTATAAATCCTTTAATCTATCATTTAGTATTGTTGTAGCTAACATTTCTAGTACAGTATTAAATAATAGAGGTGATAATGGGCCTCCTTGCTTCACTCCTGATTGTACTGGGAAGGCTTCATGCTTGTCCCCATTACAGATAATGCTAGGAATGGTTTCAAATAATTATTACTTATCATTTTAAGGAAAGCTCCATTTATTCCTGTATTCTATACTGTTCTGAATTGGAATGGGTACCGTATTTTGTCAAAGGCTTTTTCTGCATCTGTTGAGATAATCATATGATTTCTGTTAGCTTTGTTAGTAATATAGTCAGTTATATTTATAGTTTTCCTAATATTGAACCAGCCCTACATTCCTGCTAAAAATCCTACCTGGTCATATTCTATAGTCCTTGTGACATAATACTGTAATCTCTTTGCAAGTATTTTATTTAAAATTTTTGTATCAATATTCATTAGGGAAACTGATCTATAATTTTCTTTCTTTTGACTCTTCCTTATTTGGTTATCAGCATCATATTGGTGCTGTAAAAGGAGATTGATAGGATTCCTTCTTTGCCTATTTTCTTATGTAGTTTATATAATATTGGGATTAATTGTTCTTTAAATGTTTGGTAGAATTTTCTTATGAATCCATCTGGTCCTGGGATTTTTTCTTAGAAAATTCATTGGTAGCTTGTTTAATTTCTTTTTTTCTAAGACTGGATTATTTGAGCACTTTATTTCTTCTATTGATCTGGGTAATTTTTTATTTTTGTAGGTATTGATTCATTTCATTTAAATTGTTGACTCTATTGGAATATAATTGGGCAAAATAACTTATAGAAAGCACTTTATCTTAAAGGAAGAAAGGAGCAAGATAAGAAAAGGAATAAACAAAGGGGGAAAGACGAAGAAAATTGCCTCATATATTTGAGATATACATTTAGAAGACTATACAAACAAAGAGGAAGTTGTGAGGGTAGGATGTGCATATTTGAACATCACTTTAATATAAATTGGTAAAAAATTGTAAAATATACATACACATGCAGAGGGGTACAGGAATACATTTTATTCAACAGGGAACCCAGGGAAGAGGAGTTTCAGTGGGGAGGGAATAAGACACAGAATTTTTGGAGGGAGAGACTGGTCATTAGCACAATGAACTTTAACCTTTAAGAGTGTTTGGCAACTACCTGTTTAAAAGGAAAGAAAGAATAAAAAAGTAAGAAACTTCAATAGGTGTTTGAGTAAGGAAAGGAATAGAAGATAAAGGGGACAAAAGCAAACTGTATTAAACTTAAAGTGATAGTGTGGAATACACTCCTCTCTCAATTCTTTGTAAAAAAAAAAAAAAGAATGCAAGAAGAAAAGAGAGAAAATAATTGTGAGATAATTTCCATTACTTTTCCTTTCCTCCCCTAACAGTATATTATACTTCTCCCCCGCCCCTTTCCATTCTCTTAAAATTAAACATAATAGATATAACTCCTGGGTCTTACCTAATTAGATTTCCTCTCTGCCTTTAAATGATGATAGGGCTCAGAGTAGACACATATATTATCTCTCCATAGTTGAATGCAGTTTATCTTTTTTTATTCCATTTGTCATTTGTATTTTGGGTGAGCATGAGGGTGTAGGGTGGGATCCTGATAGTGGTGGTATTCTAGAGAACAGCTAGGCGGCTCATGGAGAAATCTCCAGGCCAGGAATCAGGAAGACCTGGATTCAAATCTGTCCTTAACACTTACCACTTCTGATAAAGCAGAAAATTTAATGTTCAGAGAGTTCATTTGGGTGACCTGAATTCAAATCTAGCCTCAGACATTTCTGAGCCAGGTGATCTTGGGCAACCATTTTTCCCCTCAGTCTTCCCATTGGAAAATGGGAATTATAATAGCACTTAAAACCCACAATTGTTGTGAGGATCAAGTGAGATTATTGTATAACACTTAGCACAGTGGCTGGTATGTAATAAATATTATAGAAAATGCTATTATTTTTTATAATTACTGTAGACACAACCTAGTAAATAAAAAGTATGGGGAAAGAGATTTCAGCTTAATACAAATACCTACTGACAAATGAGCTCCCCAAACACAAAATTCACTGGTTCTTCAGATAATAATTTTCCTGTCATAGGAGGTATTCAAGTAATGGCTATAAAATTTTTTCCTGAGTTTATAACAAAAGATGACATCTAAGGCTTTGAACTTTCAATCGCTACAATTCTAAATATGTAGTACTAGCCATGAGGTATATCTGCAACAAATCACTAAAGGGTATATTTTTCTAAAATGTCAGAAGCTTTTTTGTTTGTTTTTATTAAAAATAAAAATAGAATTAAAGCAAACTTATATTCAATTTCTAGCAATCATTTTTTTCTATGTGGGTAAAATTTGTACTAGAAATACCATTTTTGCTCCAACTATATTGATATAACTCTTGTCTTTTAATCAATGTTCTTTTCAAGGGCAGATTTGCTTACTTTTATGCCAAGGTTTAAACACTACTCTATTGCCATCTGACAGCTACAATTGCCCAGCTCATCCATTTTTATTACTCCTGCTGCTTTGAGCTAAATTCTTTTACTTTGTGAACTCTAAGCAGTTTTTCCTGTTGTATGACTATTGCCCTTGTTGCAATTGCTATGTTGTGAATTTTTTTCTTTTTCCCCAACCCAATGTTTTAATTTATGCTTTTATCAGACCATAAAACATGGCAGCTGATTTTGTGATATAAGCTCAATATTTAAGATTTGATCCCTAACCTTACTCCCACCAGAATAGTTTCCTAGTGGACTATCAAATCTAAAAAAACCTTTCATTTAAACTGAAATTTAAAACCTGAATTAAATAAATTGAAATTGATATTTCTCTCTAGCACTCCTGATTCTCTCAAGCTCTCTTTGCAATGCCTCAGAAACCATCCTTGACTTCACACATTGGAGATTCCTTCTATACCTGTCCCATCTAACTTGTTATTCTCAGAACCTCAGTTTTAAGAAGGAGTATAGACCAGCCATATTTTCATTCTATACTACTGACTTTGCCAAAATTTCTCCAAAATACAATCAAATTCCATCTCACACTACCAACTTTTCAATTGGAAAATGTGACTCATTAGTTCAAAAACTTTTTCAGAAACTAAATCTTCCCCTATCAATAAGTTCCTTCAATCTACTTTCTGGCCACCTGTTTTTTCATCAATATTGTTCAATTTTTTTTTCAAAGACATTAACACCCGTGCCTACCATCTATTCTTGCATTCTCATAGGGAATAGTCACTAAATCCCTATCTTTCCTTGGGTTTATTTCACTCTCAATATTTTTCTGTAATAGCTTCTTCTGTCATGTATTACATAATTTCTCTTCTAAAATAAACAAAATTCCCATATATCTTTGACTTTTTCTTCAAACATTTTGTCTCCCTCCTTGCTTCAAATGAAACTTGGATTTCCCTTGCTGAAAACACTTCCCTAAAAACTCCTTCTAATAGAATCTGAACCTTTTGCTATTCAATTTCACAGGACAAGAGAGATAAGCAAACTCCTTCATTCTTATTTCAACTTCTAAATCAAGGGTTCTTAATGTGGGGTCCATGGACACCTAACATGTCGGGAGATAGATTTCAGAGAGGTCTATTAATTTGGAGAGAGAATATTACATATTTATTTCAATATAATTGGTCTCCCTTCTAACTGTAAAAGGATTTGATGAATTCCAGGCAGTGATGTGGGAGATGCTAAAGCATTGTTGCTGGGGAAGGACATTTTGTGTTCCACTACAATGTGGATGGGAGTTGTCTTTTCCATAGAATGTATAATCCAAACAAGTTACATCACAGGAACAGACTGCTTTTAAAATTTCCAGTTTGGGATAGGTTATACCTTCCTGGTAGCATCTAAGGAAGTAAAGCCCTGTAGTCTAAGAAATGGGCTTGGATTTTTGTCCTGTTTTGTCTGTCCTTTTCAATTCTAGGCACAGAGCTGAGTGTTCAGACCTGGACTCCAAATCTATTCCATATTAGAAACATCTATACAAAACTAAAAGATACAGTCAACTAAATCTGTAAAAGTTTCAAACTGGTTGCCTCAATAGAGGCAATACCCAATAGGTGTAAGCCAAAACTACCACTTGGAAAACTGGATTTTTAAATTTTTTGACCAGATGGATTACATAAACATAGCTTGAGTATATGAGTTGTTTTTAAGAAAAAAAATACTTAACAAAAATTACAGACCCATAAAACCAAATTTTTGCAAACTTTTTGAAAGTGCTATGAAAATATTTTTCACCAGGTAGTGGTAGCTAGATTTTTTACTTCCAAATTCTAACATATTCCTCAGATCTACAAAAATTACAAATTTGATCCCAGGTTTTTGATGGGATTTGAGGGGTTTTTTTGGGGGGGGAAGAGTTGTTTATTTGATTTTGCTTTTGTTTTCTTAAGATTTTTGTGTACAAAATTATATTGGAGAAACCATACCACAGTGTACTAGGTACACCCCTCCTACCTAATAGCATGGTTTATCCAAAGCAGCCACAAGATTAGTAGGAGGTCTAGCACAATCATGGAGAAGATTTGAGGGTTCTTGGTTAGTATTGCTGCTGCTATTGCTACTGTGTGTGTGTGTGTGTGTGTGTGTGTGTGTGTGTATACAATGCATGTTTTAAAGGCTTGGTTAAGTAGAATTTATTTGCTATGCAAAAACACATGGAAAAAAAGTTTGACTGAATATCAAGTTATTGCAAAAATAATGATATTGTTTTTCCAACAAGAAAAAAGTAAGATGTCTTTGAAATTCCAGCAGTTCCAGATATGGAAACGAGGCTGACCAAATCTGAATTCTGCTCAGGGCATAAAAAAGGGAATGGATGCCATTTTGAAATACATGTGTTAGTGTGTGCTTGCCAGATCATTTTCTTCTTGCCAGTTGCTGAGAGGGGGACCCTGAAATGTCATCCAGTCCTAATAGAGGACAAGTTACCCTACACTTGGTCTGTAGAGTTTTTTTAGGTTTTTTTTAAAGGAGGAAAATTCCTCAGTATTACAGACAGCTAAGGGAGAAAATCAAAACCAGGAACATAGCTGCAATGATTTTCTCTTTAGAAAAGCAGCAGTTATTTCTGCCATTGGCATTCCTCTGTCAGGTCATTTTAATATATAGCTCTGTCACTGCTGTAACATCTCTATGATGTCAGTCTAATACCAGACAAGGGATAAGGTCTTGTCACAGGACCTAATAGAAGAAACAGATTTTGCTTCTGTTGGCTGCTCAGAATTATTTGACTTCATATGTTTAATATTACGCAAAACTCAGGAAACCACCTCTTGGCCAAAGTGGCAGCTCCTTGCTGAGGCCCATTCGGAAATGTACAGAGAGTCTTCATAAAATGGTGAGGTCACTTTCTAAGGGAATTTTACTAGCTATGTGCTGCCTACTCTGTACCAACTGTTCTGCAGTTAGACATTGGCAGAATTGCCAGGGGCATAAATGCCATTCCTTTTACCTTCCATTAAAGCAAAGGGATTGAAATTACAAAGATGAATTCCTAGGAACAATGCAGCTCCTGCCCCAAATCAAACTTTAAAATGAATTGCCGTTTACTTTCAGATGGCCCAAAGCCAGGGTTAAATGGACCTTTCAAATCAGTCTTTTGTCAAAGGAGCACATACAGCCCTATTGGGATTTAATGGCATACATACTAAGGGTTCCAGAGCACAGAAAATCTAGGGTATACCAAAGGGCCAGTGAGACTAATGAATACCATATAAATGACCTTCTCATTGAATACAACCCTCACCTGTTTTAAGATTAATAAGCCTAAGTGTGGGTCTGAAGCATTTGGATCTGAGCCATAGAACTGTTTATATCCATAACTACCCTGAAAAAATACACTGTGGATTTAGGAGAGTTGGCTAAATCCAGGACTTCTATTCAAGATTGTCATCTGGGGCCCTGGTTTACATTTCACTTAAATGCATGGGATATCTTGGGAGTACCTGTCACTAACTAGGTGAAGATCTAGAAGGGATACAGGGTCAAGGATGAACTGTGACTGAGAGGCACTTGGGTAGGTATCTGGGAAGACACAGATGGCCAATCTTCCACAAAGGCTTCTGGCAAAACTAAAAGCAGTTGATAGTGTAAGGCCCCACTCCATCATGAGTAAAATGAAATACTGACAGGTGCTGCTAAATAAATCCATGAAAACTCAGGCCTTGTTGTATGATAAACTCTGATTCTTAAAGTGTCTTTGATACAACTAACTTTAAATTGCTTAGAGATTCAAATCCCAGTTTGGAATTTATTGAAGCCTTTACCTTCCTTATTATACACATTATACATATATACATTTATAGATATTTATTTATTTAGATTTATATATAGTCTCTCTTTCTCTCTCTTTCTCTCTCTCTCTCTCTCTCTCTCTCTCTCTCTGTGTGTGTGTGTGTGTGTGTGTGTGTGTGTGTGTGTGTGTGTGTATGACTTCGGCTGAATATTTGTATTTCATCTATAATGAGGTGGCTGAATTTGAAAGATAACATGATATATTGATATCTTAATATCAGGAAAACCTGGATTCAAATCTAAACTCTGAAAACATATTGTCTGTTTGACCTTGGCAAAATGATATAAGGAGAAGCACAGTAAAATGAGAAAATAATTTTCAGTTACAAATTCTCTTCCCCCACTCCCGCCCATCAAGAAGTCAAGAAATATGATATACATTGCAACATGAAGTCATTAAAAATTATATTACTAAAAATTAACACATTTTCCATTAGCTGTTCAGGAGAAAATAGGCAATAGGTCTCAAATCAGCCAGTTTTGCTATATTTAGAATATAAATTTGGTGGAATAAAATATTATTGGCTAAAGTGAGGTTTGGGAATAATCCGGGACTTCCATTTCTACATGTTCCTTTTGCTTTCTATTTTTACAAATCCCTGTGCTAGCTAAATTGAAAAAACTATAAACCCATATAGTTCTGCTTACTTTTTCTAAAAAAAACCAAAGATATTTAAAACCCTTATGTCAAAAAGCAAAAAAAAAAAAAAAAAAAAAAAAAAAAAAAAAAAAAAAAGCCAATCAAATCTGTACCTTCCTTCCTTGAAGGAAATACAGTGGTATGGAAATGACACATGTCATGACTGATTTTTAAGAATCAGGGAGAAAATATACAAAAAGTTTAATGAGCAGATGAATAAAAGGAAGTGGTAACTGACATTTTGAGCTAAGGAATATGACAATCAGCAGTTGGTTTCCCAGCCAAATCCTCTTACAGACCTGAAATGCTAAAAGCTTTACAGAGGAAATAAATGCCATGTTCTGAGGAGCAGAGTCTTCAGGGACAGATCTGTTAACCATCAATGAGCATGTTTCATCTCACCGCCTATTTCAGACAAATAAAAGAGAGCTTTTGTATACCTGCCCACAGACAGAAGCTGGGAACCTTTGGCACAGGAAATTCTGGTCTTGCCCTCAGGCCCTGAAACAGATAACAAATATATACAGTAAGTGTGTATGGAGAGACACACAGCCTTCTTCAAAAGCTTCCCTTCAGGCTGGTTCTCTGCAATTTCTACTTACTGAAGAAAAAAAGGAAAGAAAGTCAACTTTAGGTCAGAAAGGAAGTCAGGGGAATGTAGTGGGTTTGTTTTTTTTGTTTTTTTTTTTAATTGTTTGGTTGGTTGTTTTTTGTTTTTTTTTTTTTGTTTTTTTTTCAGCACAGTATTTAGCATTTAGTTTTACAATCCAATAAAGTCAGAAAGACTTGTTGGTGTTCAGTCATTTTAGTCACATCTTATTCTTCATAACCCCAGTTGGGGTTTTCTTGATAGAGATCCTAGAGCAGTTTGCCATTTCCTTCTCTACTTCATTTTACAGATGAGGAAACTGAGGTAAACGGGGTTAAGTAACTTGTTTATGGTCATACAACTAGTAACTGTTTGAGGTCAGATTTAAACTCAGGTTTTCCTGACTTCAGGTCTAGTGTTCTATCCATTGTACCACCTATATAAAGTTTCTAAATGCTTTTAAAAGAGCTTAGATTCTATTTTAAAGGCAGCTGTTTAGAGAAACTATTTTTAAATAATGGTGATTAGAAAGTCAACTTATAGCACAAGCAACTTCCATATTGTATTTTAGAGTCATCCTAAAGAGAAGCAGTATGATTGTGATGGAAAAAACTCTGACTCGAAAGTCAGAAGCTTTAGATTCAAATTTCACCTCTGCTATTTACTGCTTCAGTGAATATGGGCAAATTCACTCAACTTCCCTGGGTCTCAGTTTCACCATCTTTAAGAGAAGAAGGTTGGACTGAATGACTTTAGAAGCTTCCAGACCTAAGTATATAATCCTAAAGAATATGAAAGAGAGTATTAAAGAGATTTTTGGTAAATACTATCACCAGAGAGAGGCATGTGGGAATAGTTCTAGTTTCACATAAAGAATCGCTGATCCAACAAGTGCATTGAGCTATGCTGTTTTTATTCCCATGCAAGGGGGAAAATACAACTTAAATAGAAAAGCTATAACAGAGGGCCTGCTGAATGAGCCTGTTTCCTAAACATGAGCCAAACACTCAAGGACAGTAAATAGCGTTATGAATAGACTTGTTTACTATCAAATTTCCACTAAGAGTAGAAGCAATTCTCCCTGAATTACAAAGGAATTTGGAGAACACCTGAGCCTAAAACTCCCCTCTGTGGACTGTCAGTCATAAACTGATTATCTCCCAGATAATGATAAAGAAATAATGATTTGAAATCCTTAAAAGTTCACACTAGAAATCAAAATGACCAAAGTTAACAAAATTGGAATCAATTTTACATTTCAACAAGAAACTAGGATTGCTAGTACCACAGCAAATATGGAGAATTGATCTCATATTTTCATATACTGTGCTAGTTACTAACTTTGAGGGAGAGAGAGAAAAAGAGAGGGAAAGAGGGAGAGGAAGAGAGAGAGAGAGAAGAGAGAGAGAGAGAGAGAGAGAGAGAAGAGAGAGAGAGAGAGAGAGAGAGAGAGAGAGTTTTTTAATTTCTCTGAGTAATTGGTACATCATGGGGGGGGGGAGAGAGAATGTCACTGGTGAAAAAAATAAAGGTCTTTATGGGATGCATACCACAAAGCCAACTCAAATGAACTTAATTTGCTGTGGCTGTATGACAATACTGAGAAGGCACAGTCAATCACAGAGACCTTTCTGATTGTTTGTGACTCGGTAATCTGAGTAGATTTTCTCCATAATGGTGCCTTTTTCACACAGCAGGCACTTTTGAATCCCTCCTGTAAATCAGGGGTGTCTACAGGGATTTGTTTGGCTTTTTCCCTCCTTGTTTCTCTCTCTCTTGCTTCTTCTTTTTGGTTATTTGTGAAAATCAAATGGTCCTGCTAATTCTTTTCTGTGAAATAGAATTTGGTTGTCAGGCCCCATAAGTGGCACGTTAATGATTCTTGACAACTTGCTCACTGAAACTCAATCTCCACGAATATTCACCCTACATCCTGCTTTTTATTCTGCAGGCGGAATAAATTACTTTTTAAATGTTCCTCTAGAGCACTGGGCTTGTAGGGAACAAACCTGATCATTCAAATTCAAGTTTGGCATTCATCTTGTATCCCCATCCACAATGGCTTAGTTAAATGTATACTATATCCACAAATATACTGAGAACAAATTGGATATAAATTGACTTGCCTGAAAGTAACAAAATCATTCTCATTACTAGATTTAGAATAATAGTGAAATATTATTCAATTTGTTATCAATGTGGGTTTGTCTTATGAAAATCCAATGAGAGACCAGATTACAGAAGGCTTAATTCTATCCTTTCTCAGATAAAAATTCATTATGGCTACACTGAAAGATTTGATTTGAGATTACACAAGGAAAGTGAATAAACATTTACATCACACTATGTGCGAGGTTAAGCATTTCACAAATATTATCTCATTTGATCCTCATAACCTTGAAAGGTAAGTGCTATTATTATTACCATTTGCAATTGAGGAAACTGAGGCAAATAGAGATTAAACGAATTGCTCAGGGTCACGCAACTATTCTTTAAGCAGTTTTGACAATGTAGCCCTATCAATATAAAAAAGTTCTTATTTATAAATTATATACATTTGCTTTCATACTGAGATGTTACATTATGAAACATATACAAAAATAGATGTTAAAGAGTAAATAAAGGTGAAATAAACAATTTCTAAATATTATGCTTCATTAATGATACAAAAATCTTTTTAATCTCAGTGAAATGACAATAATGTGGTCAAATATGCTTTGTTACAAAACAACAAAACTAATGTATATCTTAGCAGATACAAATAGCTGTTATTTTAGCAATAATTATTCAGTTAATTTCATTGATGCAGTTAACCAAGAAGATGAATTTTCTTAATTACTTTATTGAAAGATATACATGAAAACAATCAATAAAAAGATCATGAGTCAGTTCATGTTTTCATATTAACCAGAGTGATCATTTTTAAAAAAGGGATTGAACTTGTAAGCTCATTAGTCTAAGAAGAGTGAAGTCCCTCTATAAAAGCAGGTCTACATTTTCCCTGCAATTAACAGACAATTACCTTGAGCCTGAGAGGTTTTGACTTGACCAGGGTCACACAGCCTATAGGGGTTAAAGGAAGATGTTGAAAGCCAGGTCTTCCTGCTTCAACAATAGCTCTCTGTTTATAATGCTACATTGCCTCTCATGATTTTTATTGCTTTTTATATAGTTTATTTAATGGAGTTCTTTTAGTCTATATTTGATTTGAAATGTTATATTGCTATCATTTTACATTTTGTTTACATAACTAGTTTTATACAATTAAATTCCAGCTGAACAGGATTAGGAATCATTTTCCATATTTTCTCTTGCTATCTCCTGAGTGCATATGAGGAGTATGTCCCCCAGTCTGGAATGCCTTATTTTCTCTACCTCTCAAGCATGTCAAAAGTCTTCTTTTTCTCTTTAGCTTCAACTCATTCACCATCTCTTCCTTGTTCCTCCCAGCTATAAGTTCTCTCCCACTCAATTTTTTCTTGAACTTTGTGTTTCTGCTTGGTATTCAATATTATCAATCTTGCATTATGGCTATTTGTATATATGTAGTAAGTTGCAATCTCTAACATGTCTATTTCCACAGATGATTAGGGGGAAAGAAAAAGGACCTACGTGTTCTAAAATATTTATAACTACTCTCTTTGTGATGACAAAGAACTGGAAATTGCAGAAATGTCCATCATTTATTATCAGTAAACTTTTCACCCAAGAAATTTTTATGTGATCCTGGATATATTGGCAATATAAAATAGGTATACAAAACAAATGTTTACTGATAATAAATCATAATTCATGATTCCAGTGTTCAATTATGAGACCCCATGTGGAGTTGTAACTCACAGTTTAAGAAGCTGGGTTATATATTTTATTTTCTTGGATCTGCTCACATCATTCTTCATCACTTCATAGAAGTCTTTTCATGTTATTCTAAGATCATTGAGCTCATCATTTCTTATAGCACAGTAATATTTTATCATAATCATATACTACAACACAGTAACTGCAATATTATTTTAAGAACAACTTTGAGCAAATAAGTCATTTTGACTATTATAAATGCCAAAATTAACTATAAAGGATACATGATGAAAGAAACCATCAACATCCAGAGAAATAACTGATAAATAGAAGTACGTAATTTTATGTATATCTATTTGTGTGCAATGGGATTTATCTCTAGGGTACAATGGAGGGAAAGGGGAGGAAGGAATAAAAAAAATTATATAATAACTTTTATATATACATATATATATACATACACATATAGGAATATATAACAAGTTGCACATGATAGATTTGTAGTTTCATGTACAATCATCTTATTATACTGTCTTATGGAAATACATATTTTATTCCATAAGTTAAAAATAAAATAAAATACTAAAAAATAAGTTATAAGTTCCATGAGGACAGGGTTATATCTTTATCTTTTTAATTTCAGGGCCTAATCAATAAGCATGAATTAAGAACTTGCCATATGTCAGGTACTATGCAAACAACTAGAGATATACAAAAATAACATCCTTGTCCTCAGAGAGGTCATATTTTACTAGGGGAAGTCACAGAAGAGTAAAAATTGGTCACATGCAAAATAAGTACCCAATGATTTGAAGTGGAACTAACAATAAGGGGAAATAGGACAAGCCTCTTGAAGGAAGTGGCATTAGAGCCAAGATTTGAAACATATTAAGAGTTCAAGAGGTAAGGAAAATGAGGGGGAGAGCTCCGGACATGAGGCACAGCCTGAGCCAAGAAAAAGAGAAAGAAAATGGGGAGATATATATAGGACAAGCAAGTTTGGCTAGATTATTTAATATATGAGGGAAAGTAACTTATAATTAGTCTGGAATAATGTCTAGAACCAAAATGTGAAGGGTTTTACACACCAAACACCCAAGAGAAGAGCCACTGAAGATTCCTGAGGAAAGGAAAGATATGGTCAAGCCTGGACTTTAGGAATATCATTTAGCAGTTGTACAGAGGACAAATTGGAAAATGGAGGAGCAGAATGGAAGAAGGACAATTAGGAAACTGTTAAAGTAATTCTGGTAAGTGGGAGTAAGGACATGAAGTAGGCACAGACCTGTTCATGAGTACTGTTATGGGCTACAATAATCATCCTAATTTAGACAATCATTTCAGTTCTGTCTGATTTAGTATTTTAATTCACAATACTCATGAAAAAGAGAATTTTATAAGTTAATTATTCACATCTTCTTTGATAAATCATTGCGCCATATACTGGCCCATGACTTTTTTTAATATACTTTAATCACATTCTTTAAAGGTGTGAAAAAATGTTTTTACTTGCATTCTTCACACTCAAAGGGCACCCCAACACAACAGTGTGTCCATAGGCAGTATAGTGGATTGCACAAGATAAATCCTGTAATGGGCTGAGGCTTGAGTTGATGCACTGAGGTCCCAAGCACATGAGGCTAAATAGTAATTGCACCATACTCTATTAATATATAAGCTTGGAGAAAGAATGGCCCCCACCCACTCTTTGTGCAAGTCCTGATGTGTTGTATAGGAAATGACGATTTTGGTGGGTGGAGGCAGGGGAGTGGAAAAGGAAGGGGAAGGAGAGACTTTTGGGATTGCCTTGCCACGGTTTGCTCAGCTCAGATCACTCTCTGTTAGCTGGCTTCCTGTTTGTTTCTCTTCTTCTTCTTTTTGCTTTTTGCTGAGGTAGTTGGGGTTAAGTGACTTGCCCATGGTCATACAACCAGGAATTGTTAAATGTCTGAGGCTGGATTTGAACTCAGGTCCTCTTGACTTCAAGGCTGGTGCTCTATCCACTGAGCCATCATTCCCTGATATGTGAAGCAATGGACAATAGATTGGTTTTGGACTATCTCTTGGCTGCTGAAGAGGTGTATGTGTGACTGCTGTTTACATACTCTCCTTCTAGGACTTCTGGCAATCTTTTACATCATAATGTTGATTTATATTGTTTGTTATACCGTTACTTGGGTGTAAAATTCATGTTTGTTACGCCACATCAAGCCTGCACTAACTGTGGGGAGAGTCATCACTAATAGTCTCTGCGTTGTTGCTATGTGCTATGTGTTCCCATGCTGATGGGTTTGTGCATAATAAGACCCTTGAGCCCAGAAACCTGCTAGCAACCCCCACTTCCCTTTGGTGCTTTTCATCTCCCTTCCTTAGATGTCAGGGAGGGTGTGATTATCTCCTTTTTAGTGTTTTCACCTCCTTTCCTGAGAAATCAGGGAGGACCTTTTCCACTCCCCTGCCTCCACTCACCAAAATCGTCATTTCCTATACAACACATCAGGACTTGCACAAAGAGTGGGTGGGGGCCATTCTTTCTCCAAGCTTATATATTAATAGAGTATGGTCCAATTACTATTTAGCCTCATGTGCTTGGGACCTCAGTGCATCAACTCAAGCCTCAGCCCATTACAAAATCCCACCATCTTCTGACTTAATAGTTTCAATTCTTACCCACAAATTTGTAGGTGGTAGTTTTTTCCAACAATACATCTCCCAGCATGCCCTAGGAAGATGCATTCAAAAGATAATTTAAAATATGAGATGGTAGTTGGTTCCATGATATATCTGCCACCCAAACTTGTTTCCTTCTTTGTTGTTTATTTGCTGCTTAGGATCCACAGGGATTATTGCTAACAATTCAGCAGGAACCATGACAGATAAATGTTGAATGTGTAGTCCCTGGGTAGAAGAAAAAGAAAATCTTCCATAGGGAAGAAATTTAAATAATCCAAGTAGTTTATTCAATTTGAGAGTCTAAAATTTTAATTTGGTATTGAATAAACTTCTTTCAAAAACTATTGAGCAAAACTTAGTAGAGCATATGCAGAAAATATGAGCATGTATAAATCAGGCACTGATCTATAGAGTAGGGTTCCCAGTTCTTTTGCCCATCTGCCTAAACTATTCTTAAATATCAACAATTGGAGTTGAATTGCTGAAAGTAAAAACATTTGTTTTTCAGAAATCAACTGTTACAAATCAAATCCTTGGGAAGGCTAGGCATATTAAACCATTACCATTTTAAAGTGAATGAGTTAATTAACTTCAGTTGTGTTAGCAAGATCCTGAGTAGATGAGACAGAGGAAAAATAATTTTTATGGAGAAGTTCTATAGGATTCAAGAGCTGTAAAAGACCTTGGAGATATTCTAAATTAATTCCTTCATTTTTAAAATGAGGGAACTGGGACTTATCAAGTTGTCATTTCCCTAAGGTCACACAAGTAGTTGGGAACAGGTCCAGGAGATGAATATAATTCCTCTGACTCCAAATGAAGGACCACTGTGTCATAGTGGAAAAGAGGGTTAAAGTATGATCCAATGAAGATAAGCCTGAGTAAAATTCTGCAGTGAGGGTATGGAAGTTGGGGAAAGACAAGGGTGAGAGGGACAGAAGTAGAAAGGAAGATGGAGAGGGAAGGAGTGGAATGAATATTAAGGAGAATGTGATGGTAGCATATAGACAGACATTAGGTAAGATGGTATAGAAAACAAATGTTACACGACTTGAAAATTTTCCAGGGCATTACCTAACATGCTCCTCTCTCTCCATTTGTGGAACTATTTGAATTTACATGTATTAAAGAATATAATAAATATTCAGCCAATATCAATCATAACCATAAGGCAAAATCTTACAGAGAATAATCAAGGCAAAAATTACTTACCATTACACAGTATGTATAATAAAAAAATAGTTCACATTTGCATAATTTTTTTAAATTTTCAAATGCCTGTACCTTTCATGGTACATGGACAAACCTAAGAGAAAAATACAATTATTATACTGATTTTGCATATGAGGAAATTGAATCAGAGAAAAGTTGAGTGATTTGATTATCTATTTAGAGCTGAAAAAAAAGTGTTAAAGGTTTTCTTGTCTAACTTCATTTTATCCATGAGGAAACTTGAGTCTCAGAGAAGTTAAATGACATACCAAGGATTGTGCAGTTGATAAATATCAGTTGGAATAATTTGAACCCAGAGTTTCCTGACTATAGGGATAGTACTAGCAACACTAAGTTTCACAGATTGAGTAAAATTTTCAGGCTCCCTTCATACTTTTCACCTCTTTGTATTACTATTACAATACTTACAAGATACTTGATCTTACAATATTTGCACTGATTTTGCAAAGAGCCTACCAATCTGCTGCTCTACTGCTTCATTGACAATCCCTATGATAAATTAGACCAAAATTCCCTTTCCTGACCACCACTCCCTATACTGGATGAGTTATCTTCCCTTAAAGAATGCATGCTTCTTGTGGGCAGAGGCCATTTCTGTATTTTCAGTGCCTGCAACAGAGTAAGTGCCAAACTGAGGTAGCACAATTCTATTGCTACTGATCTGACCAAACACAAATTTGGCAGAAGATTGGAATATTTTGAAATATTAAAGAAATTTACAATCCTAAATACACAAATTTACTGTTTTCTCTTTCAGGAATCTACCTTTTAAGACAAAATGGCATTTATTTTTGACAGCAATTTGGAAAATCAGGGAAGTTAAAACAGAAACAAATGAAAGATTGTGACAAGAGGCATAACATTTCTAATTTTATACTTTGGTGAAGACCATGAATGAATTAACCAAGAAAAGTAAGAGAGATGGTGTCTATACAACAAAATTGGACTTGTCTTCTTCCTAAATCTATTCTTGAGCTACATAAAGATGCAGATCAGTTCCATTTACAAATGATAAAGATAGGTTACCCAATATTTAGCAAATCCCTCAGTCATATTAGGAAACAGTAGGGCCAAGTATCAACTATTCTGCTTCTAAATCTAATAGTCTTTCTCCTTCATCATGCAATAATGTTAATAGATTTAATTTTATTTTCAAATAAGGCAGAAAGCTCAACAACCTTTATAACAGATTTTTCAAAACTAAAACCACCACCAAATTCTGCTTCTCCCTTAATAGACATTTGGACATAAGTATTTGTGCATACCAGAGAATATTATTCAGAGTCTATGAATTGAAAAAATACCTTGAGAATTTCATTTCAATATAATTAGTTTTTCTTCTTAGTTCTATGTATTTTCAAATATATTTGCCCATTTAAAAATATATGTTTTACCAAATTGCCAAGAGTCCATGGCACCCACATACCAAGATAAGATCAAAATGGGTCCATGACCTAGGCGTAAAGAACGAGATTATAAATAAATTAGAGGAACATAGGATAGTTTATCTCTCAGACTTGTGGAGGAGAAAGAAATTTGTGACCAAAGATGAACTAGAGACCATTACCAATCACAAAATAGAAAATTTTGATTATATCAAATTAAAAAGCCTTTGTACAAACAGAACGAATGCAAACAAGATTAGTAGGGAAGTAACAAACTGGGAAAACATCTTTACAATTAAAGGTTCTGATAAAGGCCTCATTTCCAAAATATATAGAGAACTGACTCAAATTTATAAAAAATCAAGCCATTCTCCAATTGATAAATGGTCAAAGGATATGAACAGACAATTTTCAGATGAAGAAATTGAAACTATTACCACCCACATGAAAGAGTGTTCCAAATCACTATTGATCAGAGAAATGCAAATTAAGACAACTCTGAGATATCACTACACACCTGTCAGATTGGCTAAGATGACAGGAAAAAATAATGATGAATGTTGGAGGGGATGCGGGAAAACTGGGACACTGATGCATTGTTGGTGGAGTTGTGAACGAATCCAGCCATTCTGGAGAGCGATCTGGAATTATGCCCAAAAAGTTATCAAACTGTGCATACCCTTTGATCCAGCAGTGTTTCTATTGGGCTTATACCCCAAAGAGATACTAAAAAAGGGAAGGGGACCTGTATGTGCCAAAATGTTTGTAGCAGCCCTGTTTGTAGTGGCTAGAAACTGGAAAATGAATGGATGCCCATCAATTGGAGAATGGCTGGGTAAATTGTGGTATATGAATGTTATGGAATATTATTGCTCTGTAAGGAATGACCAGCAGGATGAATACAGAGAGGCTTGGAGAGACCTACATGGACTGATGCTAAGTGAGATGAGCAGAACCAGGAGATCATTATACACTTCGACAACGATATTGTATGAGGATGTATTCTGATGGAAGTGGATTTCTCTGACAAAGAGACTTAACTGAGTTTCATTGGAGAAATGATGGACAGAAACAGCTACACCCAAAGAAGGAATACTGGAAAATGAATGTGAACTATTTGCATTTTTGATTTTCTTCCCGAGTTATTTTTACCTTCTGAATCCAATTCTCCCTGTGCAACAAGAGAACTGTTTGGTTCTGCAAATATGTATTGTATCTAGGATATACTGCAACATATTTAACATATATAGGACTGCTTGCCATCCTGGGGGGGGGGGGAGCAGGGAGGGAGGGGAAAAAACGAAACATAAGTGATTGCAAGGGATAATGTCGTGTAAAAATTATCCTGGCATGGATTCTGTCAATACAAAGTTATTATTAAATAAAATAAAATTTAAAAAAAAAAAGAGTCCATGGCACAAAAAAGCTTTAAAATCTTGAGAGCCACATTCAATTTTTCATGTTACTTGTATAGAAAATTTACAAGTGCAACACATAATGGAAAAATTCTAAATCTGATAATGCCAGCTGAATTGAAAAATAAAAATCCAACTTTCTGCTGACCTGAATATATTGTCCTGTGCCCAGGTCTCTTCTAGACCTCAATGTCAAATTAACTAAGACAACATTTGGTACAGTAGAGAAGAGAACATAAAATATATTTTAAGTTGTGTGGAGTGATCGACTAGAGGCAGGTATCAGTTGATTGAAGTCAGCAAACATTTATTAAGTGACTACAAAGACCAAGGAATTTTGCTAAGCATAACCATCACCCCAAAGAGGTCATCTAAAGATGACTTTATAAAAAAGGAATGGCTTGGTTTATGAAGTATTCAAGAGAATTTGGACCAAATCAAGTCATAAGAGCCCACTGGGACAATTTCAAATAAAAACTTCTCATTCTTTATTATTCTTCCTCCACTTCTCTCTCTTACATCCCTATTTTGGAGTTGCAAATGTCAAACCTACCTGCTGTTTGTAGCCATTAAGAAAGCCAGAGTTTTTAAATGGAACACCAATGAGAATTGGGATTTCAATCTCTGGCAAGAAATCTCACTTGGAAAAACTGTTGACAAGGCATTGTGAGGCACAAAGGAAATTCAGTTATTTATGTTCTATATAAGTGTGTCCTACAGCCCCATCCACTCATGTCTTTCCTGGTTTGTTAGTTTGTACATTTGTCAAGTAAGTATAAGGTCAAGAACTACCACCTAATTAAAGTCTTAAAAGAACTTTCCATACTAGTTTATAGAGTTACAAACACTCATAATTAGAAAGAGCCCCTGAGGTCATCTAGTCCAATACACACTTGAGCAGAAATTTCCTCTAAAACATCCCCAAAGAGAAGCAATAAGCTTCTTGCAAAGGATTCCAATGATATGAAACCTACTTCTTGAGATTATCCATTCCATTTTGGGGCACATCTGACCTTTGGACAGTTCTTCCAAAACTGAATGAAATATGCCTCTTTACCCTTTGACTGCCTTTTAAAAAAGAATAATTGCTTATTTAGGATCGTGAATGTCTCTAACTTCTGAAAGTATCCATGTTTATGTTTTTCAGCCAAATCCTATTCTTCATGACCCCATTTGGGGTTTTTGGGGGCAAAGGTACTGAAGTGGTTTGCCATTTCCTTCTCTAGTTCATTTTACAGATTAGGAATTGAGGCAAACAGAATTGACTAACTTGCACACAATAAGTGTTTGATCCTGGATTTAAACTTGGGAGAATGAGTAATTTTGAATAATGGACAAAGAAAGACTAATTCTTTTATTAGTTTTATTAATATATTTCTTTTCTTAATAAAATCTTAATAAACACAGATTTATCTGCATTTCAAACATGGTACTTCACCTCAATGCTTTTAAAAGATCCTAGAGGAGTTATTTGTTTATTCTTTCAGTTATTTAAGAGGCAGTATGACAATCTGAAAAATGGGACATGTCACTTGTAAGATCATATGCAAATAACTTAGCTTTTCAGGGCCCTAAGAAATTTTCTATCATATTAAGTTTGTAAAGAGTTGACACGGCACTGGTGGAGAAAGTTGCAACTACCTAATACAGGTGAAATCACAGAACCAGACACCACTACCATTCCTCATCTTTCTTTTATTCAACTCCCAAATATTTACTGAACTTGTTTGTCTTAAATTTAGCAGTGTGTGTGTGTGTGTGTGTGTGTGTGTGTGTGTGTGTGTATTTTGCTGAAACAATTGGGGTTAAGTGACATGTCCAGAGTCACACAGCTAGGAAATATTAAGTGTCTGAGATCAGATTTCTCGAGATTGCCCATTCCATTTTGGGGCATATCTGACCTTTGGACAGTTCTTCCAAACTCTCCCTACCAAGGCAGCCTATATAGTGTTTATGGTTCTAATTGCCTAGAGCACAGTCAGGTTTGCCTAGGATTGTTTAGCCACTCAATCAAAGGTAGGACTTGAACCCAGTCTTCCTGAATCTAAGCAAGTCATCTATGCACTACTCCATCCTACCTGAGACCCAAGGATATCTAAGAAAAACTTGATCTTTAGTGAATAATAGCTACATTAACAATGCATCCAATTTTCTTAGTTCATTCATTATTTAGTTTCTTAGCTTATCATTGACTTTAATGAATTTGTTATATATTGAGGCTTTGCAAAATATGATGAGTTTAAATTACTGTGTTTTATATCTACCAATGGGTGTATTTTCATAGATGAATTGCTAGTGTTTTCCATAGGCTAACAAGGTCATTACTATCTAATTCTTTAGTTGTCTTTACTATAAGAATAATATAAGATTTGTCTTTGTAACCTCAAGGCAAAATTTTCAGCACTGTCAAAAAGAATCTTTCTCTAAAAGAGAAAAAGGGAATAAGATCAACTACAATCTGGTGTCTCAGTGTACTTTTATGAGGAAAATGTTACATTAGTAACAGACTAACAATAATTATTTAAATTCATATAGCATTCAAGTTTTACAAAATACTTAACTCACAACAATCCATGACAAGCAAATGGTGCATATGTGTGTACATGTGTGCAGATATGCTCACTTGTGCATGCCTTAATTCTAATGCCTTCCCTGTTTTATCTCCAATTTATCCTGAACAGAGTTTATTTGTATGTTTTGTTCTTCATTATACTGTGAGTTTCTTGAAAGTCAAAGCTGTTTTTAATTTTTTTTCTTTCTTTGTATCTCAGTGGGATACAAAGTATGTTACTGATAAATGATTATCCATTGACTAAGTGCCTACTATATGTCAGTCCCTATTCTGACCATGAGAATACAAAATTAAAAAAAAAAAACAGTTCTTGGTTCTGGAGAAGGTTACATTCTCATGGAGATAATATGTATATATTTAAATATAAACAGAAACAATAACATAGTTAGGGATGTACAGCATTAGCAATGGTAGAGTTGAGAAAAGGCTTTATATAATGTTTGCCTCTCCATCCTCTTTTATTATTTTTTAACAAGGAAAAAGAACAAAAACTATGGAACACTAAATATAACATCAAATCTTTTCAATACTTTTTTCCTCTTTTGAATTTTTTATTTGTTTTTAGGAGACGAAGAGAGAAAATACATTGGGAAATAAAAGTGATGTAAACACAGAAGTCAATAAAAATGAAAAATAAATGGTAATGTTTGAACTGAGCATTAAAGGCATTGATTATAATGAGGCAGAAGAGAGGAGGATGCTCTCTCTCTTTTTCTCTATTGATATAGGTATATGTATATATTACATATACACACATATGCATGTGTATGCCTTCCTGATTAGAGACCAATTTTCAATCCATTTCACAATTGTTCAGACGTTCAGTCATGTCCAACATTGTCACTGTATTTCTCAGAACTACAGTAAAAAAGAGGAAGAAAAGGAAAAAGAAATCCCTTCTCTTCCCCCCAATGGGTTCAGTTTATGGCGCCTGCAATATAGGTGAACTGGGGAATCTCTATTCTCAAGACACATCAAGAAAGAACAGACAAGAAACAGCAAAGAAAAGACTGATCCAGAAAAAGAGCAACTCTTCAGTTCTGACCAGTTTTAAAGATGTAACCAGCAACAACCTATTCCAGCTGTGTAGCCAATCAAAGGAGGCTATGACAATCTAATCCACGTGGTAGGGAGTGTAGGACCTCCATTGTTACCTCCATGTTAGGTACTGAGGGCATGCCTCTTAGGTATGTACCAAAAGAAGATTTCACTATCCTTTCATGCTGCCTCTTTGAAAGTTATACTTGTTCATATGCTACAGATGATCACACACCTGTCCTTGATCACACAACTAATTATAAGTGGCTGGGGAGGAATTTGAACCATTTCTTTTTAATTCTATATCTAAAAGTCTTTCTTCTAGAATCGGGAAAATGAGTTTATCTTATTTTTTTCTTTATTTCAATGACAATTCTCAAGCTAATTCCAGGCTGTTTAGCAGGCACTAAGAATGGGCAATTTTAGGAGACTCCCTTGCAAAGAGATAGTCTCCTACAAGAAGTTAATGGACTAAAATGATGCTATGCTTCCTTCTTACAACATATGCCTCTTTTTCTCTCCCTCTGTATTTATGCATAAGTATAATATTATTTGAAAAAACAAAGTTGTTTGTGAAATAAAAATCACACATCTGCCCACTTTAAAAAAAAATCTTCAAATGACTCATAGGTCTTTCTAGATATCACCAGTAGACCTACTTCTGAAAATGGGTTAAAAAATTCCAAATTCTCTATGGAAAGAACCAAGTGGGACATATTCCCTTCAGGAAATCAAGTTACAAGTGGGAACTGTATTTATTTTGGGGGGAACTATATTTACTTTTTCAGCATGCTTAAATTCTCACTGAGCATGTGAACAGAGCCATCAGGCCTGTAAACCTCCCCTCTGCTTACACCTATTAGGCCATAAAGTTCCCACTTGCTGAAAGCAGCTAGCCCCCCAGCACACAGCAAATCACCCCAAGGTGATGATGAGGGGGCAGATTTACTGCAACTTCACACAAGAGCCCATTAAGCAGGCAGCAAGTCACTCAGGCAGCTGGGCAGGCCACCGAGCCCTGGCTAAGGTTCCTACAATCATTCAGTCACTCAGTACTCTTATACTTTCCAATTTGGTGCCTCAGTTTGCTCTTAGTCACAAGGTAGTGTTGATGTTCAAAAGCTTCTCTCTATATACATTTTTTCTTGACCATGTACATTTTCAAAACTGTTTTCTCCCTAAATGACTGTACTACCATAAACCTTTGACAAAGGAAGTCCTCTCCAGTTGACTGTGGTGATACAATGCCCATGACCCAAGAAGAACAATGCTAAATTGCAGAACGTCACAAAGGATGAAAACCAGGGAGCTATCAGGTCTTGAATTCATTCCAGTAGTAGAAAGAATTAGGTTCTTTCTTTCCTACTTTTCTACTTGGCCCCAAAGGGTGAGTGCAAGTAGCAGAATCAGATTTGGGTTAATAATAATTATAGTTTTCACAAAAAAGAATGGCCTGCCCCAGGAGGTAATGAGTGCTCCCTCATTAGAGGTTTTAATTTAAGCAAAGCCTTGAATGGTCTCTTGTCAAGTATAATGACCACTTGTCAGAATCTGTAGAGGGAATTCTTTTTTAGGTATAATTTACAATAGATTGGTTGCTAAAGTTCTTCTAAGAAATCTTGAGATTCACTTGAGTGAAAAGACATGATTATGTGGTTACAGCAACTCTTTGCACGATGAATTAGTTCTTCTTCATCATTAGCTTTTTACTTCATGACATAATATATATAAACATATTACAAACCTTAAAGTTCTATATAAATGTGAATTATTATCATTTCATATTATGGGAAATTGGTGGAAGGAAGGTCATACCCATAAATACTTTACTTTCTAAAAACTTCTAATTCCTCATAATTAGAGCCTCAAATCTAAATGGAGACAGTAAGATGGGAAATATTTTGTTATTTTAAGCTAGATAATACTACACTTAACTCTGCTTAAAGGTGGTTTTTGAATAAGATACATATAAACTCCAAAATTCAATACCACAAATTTCTTAGCCTATTTTTAATGCTTATCATGACTGTGATTCCAATGTTCACAATCAAGTTAATTGGAATAAATCACTACATATCACTGTCCAATACCCAGATTCAATCAGTTGATCATTCAATAAACATTTATTTATTTAGTTTTCCACTGTGCCAAGTGCCATACAAAACACTGCGGACACACAAAAAGGTAAGAAGCCATTCCTTTCCTTAAGAATCTCTGATTCTAAAGGAAGAGACAATATGCAAAAAATAAAATAAATAAAATTATGTATATACAAGATACATACAGGACAAATCTGAAATAATCTGGGAAGGAAGGATTAGCATTAAGTGGAACCAACAATCTCCTCATTATTCAGATATAAGACATACTTTAAATGTTTGAGACATGAGTATGATATGGGGTCATCTTATCAGAACAAGTAAAGCTGCAATATAGCATTGGAGAGAAAAATCACTATGCCATAGTAATTGATATTGAAAAAGACTAATAACCAATCAACAGCCACATGGAATGTATAATAATTCAAAACTGAATTTATATAAGAAATGACAAGCAGGATGATTTCAGAAAAACTTAAACTTACCTGAACTAATGAACAGTGAAGTGAACAGAATCAGAAAAATGCTGTACACAGTAATAGCAATATTGTTCCATGAAGAATTGTGAATGACTTAACTGTTCTCAGCAATACAATGATGCAAGACAATTCCAAAGGACTAATGATGAAGCATACCATCAGTCTTCTGAGAAAGAACTGATATTGATTAAATACAGACTGAAACATATTATTTTTCACTTTTTTCTTTCTTTTTTTCTTCTGGTACAAAATGACTAATAGAGAAATGCTTCACATAATTGCACATGTATATAACCTACATCTGATTGTTTATCATCTAAGGGAGGAGAGAGGGTGAGGAATAAAGGAAGGATAGAATTTGAAATTCAAAACTTTAAATAAAAATGTTTTTTTTTTTATTTTAAAAATTGAGTTTAACAATGACTATCAGATAATACCAAGAAAATTTACATCTAACTACATTTATATCTAAGTATAAATTATAAGTACATTAATCTAAACTTGACTCACTTGGAATTGAATTGATACCCCTCTGTCTGCCAAGATCTGACATTTATTTGGTTATTGCTGATGAATAACCCACCCTATCTCTTGAGACAAATTCAAGAACAAACCTCCCACTTTCTGGAAGTATTGGGCTAGAAACCTAATTTTAATAGGTTTCTTGACAAAAATCATACAAACAGGAAGAGAAAATATAATTGAATATATGAATTCAAAGATCCAGAATTTTCTCCACCTTTGGCAGAATAGTAAAAAGAAATCTTTCTTTAAAGGGAAAAATTAACTTTTATTTAGTTCAGGAGATAGCTGAAGGAATAAAATCTTGCCTGTTTGAGGTATGTATTATAATTCTTCACTGTTATATCTGGTATTCACCTACTTAAATGCTGATTACTAAAGAGCTATTTTTTGATTTTGCTCTAAACCAGCTGAGAGCAGCTGCAAAGTATGTTTGTAATAGCTTTGATGATTTATTGGTTACACACACTTTAGGCATATATTTTCTAAAGTTTAAGGCTAAAGAAAGGTGCTATATTGGAAACACACACACACAGTTAGAATAACTCAAATCCTTTTAAAGGAAAGGCGTTACTCTCTTTCACAACTGTATAAATGCAAAAGTCATGTGTCTCTTTGCTATTAACAGTGATGAAAAATAGTTGGATAGGATCAATGCCCACCTTTATGGAGGACATAGAGCTTTATAACTTGTTAATGGACCTAAAGTTCTCTGAAAGCTTAAAAATGTTTTTCTTAATCACCTTTTCCATAGCATTTGAGTACCTTTTCTTTAAGATTTCCTTGAAGTCACATAACCAGATACATTTTAGCTAGAGGAAGCCTTATACACTGCAAAGTATACAGGTTGTGGTATCAGAAAACCTAGTTTAATTCCATCCATTCCATTAAGTACCTATGATGTGCCAGAGACTAGTTCCTTGACTATAGCCACTTTGTCAAAGTATCTATAATTACTTTGATATTTATGAGGTATGTGGCTTTAGACAAGGCCCTTAACATCCCTAGGTTTTTTCATCTGTAAAATGGAGATAATAATACATTTCTTACAAGGTTGGTGGGAGATAAAAGCTTTTTAAGTAGTACAATGGGTACTGGGTACAATGCAATACCTCTTAGATATTTTATTTTTATGGATCCAAATTCAATTCACCAGACAGTTTGCAATAGTCAATTTGTTAGGAAATAAATTGTTGAACAAAGATTTATCAAACAAACAAACAAACAAAAAACTACCTCAAGTACATTGCAGCAAAGGGATCCCTCAAAATTTCTTTTTTTTTTACTGGGCTCAGGCAGTACTGTAGAGAACTTTGGAAAAAGTTTGCTTGTCCTACTCCCTAAATCCAAAACAGTAAATAATATAGTTTTTTTTTTTTAATGTTTTTTAAAGCACCGTAATTAGAGTGAAGAGACCTGGATTCAAATTCTGGCTCTATTACTACTATGAATATAATTTGAGTCCCAAGATTTATGATATTCCTTTTGAATAACCTCAATGTGCAGGCAATGGTTGAAGTTTTATTCCTAGAGATACTCATTAAAGATCCCTTTGGTTCTGACTTCTAGAAACAAGACAGGCTTATGTCTAAGGGTCATTCAACCTTATGACTCCAATCAATTTTGTTATCAGAGATGTTATCAGAGAGTGTCAATTAGGCAATAAGCATTCATTACATTCCTATTATTGCTAGATACTATGCTAAGCACTGGGGACACAAAGAAAAGAAAAGACAGTTTCCGCCCACATGGAACTTGCAATCTAATGGAGAGATAGTAAGCAAACAACTATATAAAAGCAAGATATATAGGAGAAACAGCAATCAGATGGTGCAATGGATAGAGTACCAGTCAAGAGGATCTGAATTCAAATCCAGTCTCAGACACTTAACACTTTCTAGCTGTGTGACCCTGGGCAAGGTATTTACCCACAATTGCCTCAGCAAAATAAATGTGTATATACATACGTATCAGAGGTAAGTTAGAGATAAAGGAAAGACAGAGGAAAGACATTAAAAACATTAATATCAAAGGAGATTAGGAGGGCTTCTTAGAAAAAATGAAATTTTAAATAAGATTGGAAGGAAGCCAAGGCAAAAGAGAAGATAAATAGGGAAAGGTCTCCAGGCATGAGGTCTCCCATGGTATTCAGGCTACTGATGAAGAACACTGCTTACCTTATGATTGAGAAATGATGGAATAGTATGCAGAATAAGAAATAGATATTTTGTTTGCTTATTTGTCATAAGAATTTATTGGGGGAGGGGGGGTTTCCTTCCTTTTTATCCTGTACTCTTTTTTTTTATTCATATAAGTGAGAAACAGAGGGAAAGATTAAAGAGAAAAAAAAGCTGAATAAATGAAAAAATAAAATTTTATTTAAGAAATAATGTGTTTCTCTTAAAAAAAAAATTTTTAATCTAATTGTTAGATTTTGCCTGGGATTGCATAAGAGATGAAGCATTATATCTTGCCCATAATCACAGTGGGTAAAAAGCAGAGCATATCCTATGCCCATTTAATGAGCCCTTATAGAGCCTCAATATCAATGGATTTGATTCTGTCTTTATACTAGCCCTGGAAAATTGCCAATCCTTTTATTTCCCCAAATAATAGTAAGCAGCATCAACATAAACTTTGCAGATGACTAAAAAACAAACCCATAGATATTTAGATATTCAAATAGATTAATATGGAATCAAGATGGCAAAGTAAAGAGATCATTCTAGTTGAACTCTTCCAATATTCCCTTCTATACAACTTTAAATTTTAATCAAATTCTAAAAAAGCATAACCAACAATGTCTGGACTAAAACAAATTAGGAGGAAGAAGAAGTCTACTGGAGTTGGGGCTGGTCAGGAGCACAGCACAATAGCAATATCAGCTGTGAGCCTTGGATGCAATGGAGGTAGCAGGATTAAAGTAGTACCAGGAGCTCTCACCACCCAGAAATGGTAAGCAAATTGAGTACCTGGTCACAAAGAGATTCAAGGAGTTCCTGTCCCACTGGGCTCGGGTCTATGTGCAATTTGGCAACTCCATTGACTATTTATCCAGTTCCCGAGTGAAAAAGAATGCTTATAGACACATGGAAGAAGTTCTAGGTCACAGATTCTGGTAGAAGAGGAGTTGTGGCTCCAAGAAAGAAAGTCTTGTTTTGGTAAGTAGCAGAATGTAAATCAATATAGAAGTGACCACATGCATTTTTGGATTGCCAATGCAGGAAAATTATGATATACTTAGAGAACAATAGAGAATCAACTAAAAAATAGTTGAAACAATTAACTTTAGCAAATTTGCAGTATATAAAACAAATCCACACTAATTATCATTATTCTATGTATTACCACAAAATCCAACAGGAAAAGATAAAAGAAAAATTACATTTTAAATAACTGAGACAATATAAAATACGTGGTAGTCTACCTGTTAGGAGAAACCCATGAACCATATGAATATAATTACAAACCATTTTCATACAAATAAAGACAGATGTAAACAATTGAAGAAGTATTCATTTCTTGTGAGTAATCCATGCCAATGTAATAAAAATGCTGATTCTACCTAAATTAATTTGCTTGTTCAATGCTAAACCAATTATACTATAAAAATAGTTTATAGAGCTAGGAAAAAAAAATTCATTTGGAAGAACAGCAGCAGCAGTTTTGAAATGGTAATTATTAAAATAATCTGGTACTGGATAAGAAATAAAATAATTGATTAATGGAATAGATTAGGTACACAATATATAGAAGCAAATGACCATAATAATCTAGTGTTTGACAAAACTCAAAAATCCACACTTTGGAGTCAAGAATTAACTATTCAACAAAACTCCTGTAAAAAAAAAATGGAAATCGATTTGACAGAAATAAAGGGATAGACCAAAGTCTCGTAACCCATATAAAGATAACATTAAAATAGATAGATGATTTAGACATAAAGAGTGATATCATAAGCAAATTAGGGGAGCTTGGGAAAATTTTCTTTATTATATCTATGGAAAAAATAAGAATTTATGATCAAACAAGAAATAGAATTATGAGATGCAAAATTGATCATTTTGATTATGTTAATTTAAAAAGTTTTGCACAAATGAAACCAAGGCAAACAAAATTAAAAGGAAATCAGGAAACTGGGATGGGGTAGAAATTACAGCCAATTTCTCTGATACCTTTATCATTTCTTCATTTCTAAAATATATAGAGAGCTGAGCCAGTTTTATTTTTTTTAAAAGAGCCATTCTGCAACTAATAAATGGTCAAATGATATGAGCAGGCAGTTTTCAGAAGAAGAAATCAAAGCTATCAATAGTCATATATATAAAAAAGACCTAAATCATTCTTGAATTTTGGATGGAAAATGTCATCCACATCCAGAGAAAGTACTATGAAAATTGAATGTGAATGAAATCATACTATTTTTACCTTTCGTTTTTCTTTTTATTTTTTTTTTTTCTTTCTCAGGGTTTTCCCCTTCTGTTCTGATTTTTTCCCCAGCATGATTCATATGGAAATATGATAAAAATGATTGTGCATGTATAATCTATATCAGATTGCTTGCTGTCTTGAAGTGGTAAGGAAGGCAGGGGGAAAATGGAATTCAAAATCTTATGGAAATGGATGTCAAAAACTATCTTTAGATGTAATTGAAAAAAATAATATAATATTAAAATATTTTTAAATCACTCTTGATTAGAGAAGTGAAAATTAAAACAACTCTGAAGTACTACTTTGCATCTATCAAATTGGCTGACATGACAGAAAAGGAAAATGACAATTATAGGAGGAGATATAGAAAAACAGATACACTGGTGTATAGTTGGTAGAATTGCAAAGTGATTTAACCATTCTGGAGAATTATGTTCAGCAGGCTATGAAACTGCATATCTTTTGACTCAGCAGTATCTCTGCAAATTCTGTATCCCAAAGAAATCAAAGAAAAAGGAAAAAGATTTATAGATATAAAAAGGTTTTAGCTGCTCTTTTTGTGGTGAGTAAGCATCAGAAATTGAGGGGATGCCCATCAATTGGGAATTTGCTGAACAACTGTGGTATATGATTGTGAAGAAATACTATTATATTGTAAGAAATTATGAAACAAATGGTTTCAGAAAAACTTGGGAAGATGTATGAACTGATGAAAAGTGAAATGAGCAGAACCAGCAGAGAAATAAACAGAATAACAGTAATATTGTAAAACAATGATCAAATGTGAAAGACTTAGTTACACTCATCAAGACAATTTTTCAGCATAATTCCAAAGGACTCATGATGAAAATGCTATTTATCTCCAGAAAGGGAACTAATGATTTCTAAGTAGAGGTTGAAGCATTTTTCTCATTTTATTTTCTTGGTTTTTTGCAACATAGCTAATAGGGAAATATATTTTACATGAATTTTTGTGTGTGTGTGTGTGTGTGTGTGTGTGTGTGTATCTTGAATTCTCAATGGAGGAAGGGGCTAAGGAAGAATTCAGAACTAAATTTGGAACTAAAATTTTTTAATGAATGCTAAGTTATGAAAAGAACCTAAAATTAAAAATAGACTGATATGTTATAGATAGACAGACAGATGACAAAGAGAAAAGGAGAGAGAAATGAGAGAGAGAGAGAGAAATGAGAAAGAGAGAGAAAGAGAGAGAGAGAGAGAGAGAGAGAGATGCAGAGTCAAGGAAATGAAAACAAGAAAATAACATGCAGTAGCTACAATAGAGTAACAAGAAAGAATAATAAAATGACTAAGATAATTACAACGACCAAGACCTTTGTAAATATATAAGAAAATGCACTCTATCTTTTAGTTGAGCAAATGGAGGACCAAAAATATGTATATGTGTATGGCATGTGCTATGGAATTGGTTAAAAAAAACTTACTAGGTATAGAAGAAGGGACCTATTTGAAATAAATGTGTCTCAAAAACAAAAGACATAAATATATCTTTAAAATAAATTTATAGCTCCAATGAATCATATAGAACTTGGACATTGGGAAAGAATGGATGCAGAATATTATTTGACATTCATGTAGTATTTTAAGATTTTCAAAGGGTTATGGTGGCACAAGGGTAGGGAATTCTGGGATTCCCTTCTGGCAGTGCAAGGCACAAGAGTCCTCTCTAAAGGAATTTACAGACCCAAAAAACCTAGATTGATAAAAGAGGTTTATTATGAGGATTGGAAGTAAAGTTAAACTCTAGTCTAGTTAAGGAAATAGATGAGAGTAAAGAGAAGGGGCTCTGGAAACTGTATTTCAGTGGACAGAGGATCCTTGGGATGCCAAGCATGGCATAGCTGGCATGTTTGGAACCTCTGCAAAGAGAGGATTTTAGTTTGGCTCTTTTATAATGGGGGTTTTGGCTACAAGCTGAAGGGGCCTTGTGGGTGGAGTCCCAGGTTGGCTCCTCAATGGGTTTCAGCTAGGGTTAGAATTTAAATTGAATTCAATGGGTTTTGGGCCTGAGCCGACCCTATCCAGATAACAAAGATGAAACTGTTTGTGCTTGGGGTGGAGTCCCTTCACTGAGGCCGAGTTGAAGGAGGTTTTCTCCTTTAAGGATTTTCAGTTTGGGGATTCTCTCTTCATTTTCACATTAGTTAACTCATTTGATGTTTACAACTGTCCTTAGGGAAGTACTATAGGACTATTAACTCCTTTTTAAAACAAAGAAATTGGGCAAAGCTAATTTGTGACAGGGATGAGAGACAATCCAGTTCTCTGCTGGCTATACTTAGCTTATAGTTAGTCAAAATCCAATACCCTTTCAAGCAACCAATATTCTAGATTTTTTTTAATGGAACCAAGTGGACAATATATTTTTAAAATGTTTTTCATATAGACAGTAAAATTGTACATATTTATGCTGAGATTAGGAGCATAGTCTCTTTTATTTAATGGCCTAGTGCTTGCTGACATATCATTTCAGTGACTTAGTGGGCAAGAATAATAGCAGTTTTCCTCCATCCTTCTGCCTTTCATGCATTGACTTGGACCTCTTTCTTACTCTCTTTTAGCACGTTTCATTCTTTCTGAAACCTTACCAGCTTAAAAGTGAGTTGGGGAAGGAGGAGGAATATGATAATTAAACTAATCCTCCTACCCCAATTCTCTCATGGGGATTTGTTTATACCTTGCCTATGAACTTATCACATTCTAATTGGTACCATAGTTAATTATAACCTTGCCTTATTTCCATAACTTAGCTACACATTTCTGAAAAGTTAGGGACTGTGTCTTTTTCATCTTTACACCAAGCATTTCACCTTTATAGAAGGGAAGGAAGGAAGGAAGGAAGGAAGGAAGGAAGGAAGGAAGGAAGGAAGGAAGGAAGGAAGGAAGGAAGATGTGTGACATGGTAGCATCTGTATTTTAGGGAAGGAAGGAAGGAAGGAAGGAAGGAAGGAAGGAAGGAAGGAAGGAAGGAAGGAAGGAAGGAAGGAAGGAAGGAAGGAAGGAAAGAAAAATTTGCTTGAAATAAAAAATAATAATAAGTTGAGACCCATTTTTTTTCTTTTTTTGCTGAGGCAACTGGGGTTAAGTGACTTGCCCAGAGTCACACAACCAGGAAGTATTAAGTGTCTGAGGCCACATCTGAACTCGAATTCTCCTGATTTCAGGGCTGATGCTCTATCCACTACACCAACTATCTGTTCCTTGAGAATTACTTCAAAAATCACGTTTGTTGTGTCTCATGCAATTTCAAGCATTTCAGCACTGATGAGTATGTCTTATAGAGAATGTAAATAAAATTACATAAGAAAAGACTGTTAAGTAAAATTCTAGTAGACATATGCAAGTCTAAATCACTTTCACAAATAGATACAAATTACTGGCAAATGTTTGCATGTGGTCTTTCAGGTACACAGTGAGATTTTTTTGGTTAACACTAAGATTGTTTTTAATAAATGTTATTTGTTTAGATTACCGGGTGCATAATAAATAGTGAATGAGAACATGTCTGTCTGGTTTAAATTATAGAAAAGAGAAAGATATAAAAATCTGATTAAAGTGAGAATGGTAATGTTAATGAGATATTTATGTTAGCACTATGTAAAGTAAAATATAAATTGTTTTCCCAGAAGGTTATGTTTTCCTTGTGTGTGTGCATGTGTGTTATGTAGTCAGTGTATATGACCCCATTGTTTTGAAGACCACCCCCATCTAACTAGCATTTTTCAAGTAAAATTTCAGGATGTTGCTTTTTGATCTGTGAACTTCCTGTTGCCAGGAAACTATGTTCTTTTTCCATATGCCCCTAAATGCCTGAATAAAATGATCAGAATATAAAGAATTAGAATAAAATAATCTTCTCAAATATATTCCTGTAGCTCTTGGATATGAATAACTTTTTAGAGGTCTTTCTTTTGATATGAATAACTTTCTAGAGGTCTTTCTTTTGATATGAAGATCTTTTTTTTTGCAAGTCATAATTCCATAAAAATAGTTTATTCAAATTCTTTGCAAGCTATTTGGCATGGAAACATTAATAATAATAGTAATAGTTGGCATTTATATAACACTTTAAGCTTTGCAAAGCATTTTACATGATTTCAGCAATGTAGTCCGAAAGAACTACTAAATTAAAGTGAATTCTCTTTATTTCATTTGATTCTTCTAAACACTCTGTGCAGTAGGTACTATTGCTAACCTTTTTTTTTTTTTTAACAAATGGGGTAACTGGTAGAAAGAACTTAAATAACCTGCCCAAGGCCACACAGCCCATAAGATTCAAACTCAGGTCTGATTCCAAAACCAAAAAAGCATCACAACTATGTCATGTCTTCCTTTATTGTGGTTCAAACATTTCAGTAATGTCTGACTCTATGATTTCATTTGGGGTTTTCTTGGCAAAGATACTGAAGTAATTTGTCATTTCCTCTGTAAAACTGAGGCAAGCAGGGTTAAGTGACTTGCCCAGAGTCCCACAGCTAGTGTCAAAGGCCAGATTGGAATTTAGATCTTCTTGCTCTCAGCAGGCTCTCAGCCCAGCACACTAACCACTGTACCATTTCCCAATAAAAGGATTAGGTGCTTTTAGATATTTTAAATCCAGATTGAATTTCTTTCTTTCTTTCTTTCTTTTCTTTTCTTTTTTATTAGATTGTAGCTTTCTTGATAGCAGAGACTGCCTTTTTCCTCTTTTTGTCTCCCTGGCAGCACTTGGCACAATGTCTACCATCTTGATCTATATTTTGCCATTGGTCCCAGATGGTTCTGGAAGGGAAAATGAGGCAGGTGACCTTGCACAGTCCTCCAATTCACTTGCATGCCATGGAATCACTTCCCTGATGTCATGGTTCTCTTTGAGAATAAAGGACAAACAACAAAAGACACAATAAATGTTTATTGATTGATTTTTAATTCATTTTTAGTCATTGTGTTCAGAAAGCTTTCACTGTTACCAAATTTTTCCTGATCCCCACATTCAGTTATATTATAACCCATAAAGAAACTTTGATATAAATAATGAATAAAAACTAACAAAGGGCAGGCATTAGAACTTACAGAGATGGGAAAGACTTCCTATAAAGGTGAGATTTTATTTGAGACTTGAAGGAATCCAGGAGGCAGAGAAAAGGAATTAGAGTATTCCTGACAAGGAGAAGTAGTGAAAGAAAATGTCCAGAACCAAGAAATGAAATCTATTGTTTGTGGAACCACAAGGAAGATATTGTCACCAGATTGAAGAATACATGGGAATATGAGTGGAAAGAGTTGGGAGAGTAGTATAAGAAGAATGGAACCATGACAGGGAAAATAGATTATGAAGAGTTTTAAATGCTATATGGAGCATTTTGTATTTTTCCTGAAGATGATAGGGTAGCAACTGGGATTTATTGAGTATGGGAGTGACATGGTAGCATCTGTGTTGTAGGAAAATAACTTTGGCAACTTAAAGGATGATGGAATTAGAGTGGAAAAAGATTTGTGTTAAGTGGAGCAATCTTTAGGCTATTACAATAATCCAGACATGGGGTGATGAAGGCTACTGAAAACAATACATCAATTTATCTCCAATGGATCAAATCACCATCCTTTTCCAAAACAGAATATCTATACCTGGGCACTATTCCCCTATGCAGCTTGTCTCCTTTTACCAAAATATAAGCTCTTTGATGACAGGGATTATCTTTGTCTACAAATGTGTATCTCCAGCACTACTCACAGTATTTTGCACATGGTAATAAGTGATTTTTTTCATTAATATTTATTAATAAGTGTTGACATATGTATAAATAGGTCTCAGAAAAATATATGTGTATCATTTATGCTAACAATTAAAGTCTAGATTTTTGTATAAAGATGGAAAGAACTAGAAAATTCTTGAATTAAGATCCTATTTACATAACTGGTATGATTTATTAATTTGTTAATTAGAATTAACTTGTTATCCCTTGATTTATGTTACTTGATCAATATAAAAATCAAAAAGTGTTTGAACTTTTGTAGTTAAGGTTTCATTTCAAGGTTTATATTTTATTTATCTTATAGAAGCAACAAGATAGAGGGCTAGACCTGAAGTCAGGACTGTTTGGGATGAAGTCCAGCTTCAGACTCCTCCTAGTTATATGACTTTGGTAAAGTTGCCTAACCTCAGTGTCACTCAGTTTTCTCATCTATAAAATGGTGGCCATAATAGCATCTACCTCACCAGGCTACTGAGGATCAAATAAGATGTTTGTTGTAAATCACATGGCACAGAATAGGTACTTGAAGTGGTTATCCCCTCCCCTCTTTCTTCCTCTAGAGGCTAAGTTACAATCAATTCTTTAGCATTGTAACAAGATAATCAACTTATCAAGTCTTACTGAAGTGAACAAATGATTATCTTCTTAACAGATTGGCAAGCAAAATGCTGATTTATGCTCTCACTAAGAGTTCATTGATTAAGGCAGACATTAACTGCTTTTGGTCATGATTAGGATCTCGGTTTCTTCCTTTTTCCCATTAATCACAGAAATTTTTGAAATTGTACTAATGATCACTAACTGCTGGTGCATATTGAATTTTATAAATGAATGCAAGAAAATAAGGGACAAGTTTAGGAGGTTTCATCATTGTCCCTTCCTATATTTTAATGAACAGATATGTTTTAATTATTCATGGCACCTCATAGTATTCCAGTAAATGTTCATAAATGTGTTTTGTAAAAGCAATGAAGTCTTGATAATTTCACATTTGACTCCCCCTCTCTGCCATTAAGATGTGCACTGAAATGTGAAGTGATATTGCTGATGGGAGTAGGAAAATTAGATTAGTGAGGCAGTGAAGGGAGAGACATTGTAGGACTACTGCTGCTGTAATTAATTTTCCCAAATTGAATTTGACTTTGTTAGACACTGATGTCACTGTTTTTGTTCAAATCACTTTTGTTAAGTTTCTCCCTAAGGATGACCTCTCTCATCACTTAAAACTGATGGAGTCTCCTGAAGTCTGTGCTAGTTTAACCGGTGTCAGCTTTCCCAAACCAAGGACATATATATAGCTGCTTCCTTAAGGGTAAAATCCCTGACTTCAAGATAATGACAATAAATTATAGCCCAGTCCACTTGAACCATTTCAAGACATGAGGAAGCATTCTGGCCACTAAGATGGCCATTAAAGTTTTAGATTCTCCAGGAGATTCAACAAGGGTTTTGATCTCCAGCAAACTTTTCTATGAATCTATAACTTCTCTACATATGTCTTCTATTTTAACAATGGGGATAGGATGGGGAACGTAGCCTGATGTACTAACTCGAGGACTAAAAGAAATGGATTTGAACATTTTAACTTCTCTGAGACTTAGTTTCCTCATCTACAAAATAAGTTTAATAATTCCTGTAGTACATACCTTACATGATTATCATAAGAATCAATTGAAATAATAAACTGTACAGTGTTTTGCAAAATTAAATTCAAGGCCTTTAAAAATTAAATGAAAATTGGGGTGGAAAAGATGAAGTTATCTCTGCAAATTATAAAAATCTAGGCATAATCCTCCCAGTTTGCCAGATAATTAGGATTGGAATTAAATTGCAGCTATCTAACCAATTCCAGTGAATATTAAGGGAAACTGAGTACTAAGAACCATGAGGAATATCAGAACTGGGAAATACAGTGTTTTCTTCCAAGAACTTAAAGAAAGGCATGTTGGGAGAGACAAGAGAACATAAGTAAAATAAACAGATAGTCTAATTGAGGGGCAGGTGCTAGATGGTTTATTGTTTGTCTCAAAGTGGACCATGACATCAGGGAGGTGATGCCATGACTTGCAAGTAAATTGGATTTAAGTGAGATATAAGGTCACCTGTATAAGGTCACCTGCCTCACTTTCCTCTCCAGAGCCATCTGGGACCAGATGTAAATCAGAACAACTAAAGATGGCCCTGCATGTAATGAGAGACCTTGGCCTTTTTTAGTTGAGTTCTTTCCTTGGTCACAGTTTGACTGAGGAAATGTTCATTCAGTGAATAAGGCAAGGTACAAAAAAAATTAGGCAAAGAATGATTTCTTTTACCTATTCAAGAAAAAAAAATGCAATCTTGGAAGGGAAAACCTTCAGAGTTTCTGGCCAAAATAGAAATAATTGTTCCTTACACTCTCTGAGCCATCAGAGCCCAAATAATGACAAAGTAAAATTTAGGCTGAGACCTATTGTGGGCCAACTGATGAGAATCAGAGTTGTTTGGTTTTAAGCCATGATCTTTAAGAAAAAAATCTAGTCCACAACCACCAAGGTATCTTGCTAAATTAAAGAGATTAAAATTTATATTCCTTTAGGCAGAGTATCTTTCAGTAAGGATATGTGAACAGAGGGAGAGGAGGACAAAGAGAAGGGAGGAAGAGAAGGTGTGCAATGATGGATAGAGTAAGAAAGACATGAGTTTAAATCTGACCTCAGACATTTACTGGCTCTGTGATACTGAGCAAGTCACCTACCCACTGTCCGACTCAGTTTCCTCAACTATAAAATGGGGATTAAAATAACACCTACCACCAAAAGCGACTATCAGGTAAAATGATATAATATTTGTAAAGCACTCTGCAAACATTAAAGCACTATACACATTATGTATCACTTTTTTGTGTGATTTCAGGAGATAGATTATATATGGGAAATCTGGCGAATGTGGAGTTGTAAATTACAGATTTGAGCTTGCTGGAACAGAGAAGATCATGGGGTATCAAACATGAGTTTGATATAAAGAATTTATGATATGGGGATTATTCAAGGATTGGGATCTAAATCCAAGATAAGCCAGTCTATATAATAAAGCACAATTACACAAAAAGAAATGTGGTGCTCAGGGTTTAATTAGAGACTAAGAGATTGAAACCATCCACACTTGTTTGTGGGAATGGTATGACCAGAATAATGACAGAATTTGGTAGCAACATGAACTACATGTTTTTTGTTTAATTTTTTTCTCAATAGTATTTTATTTTTCCAAATACATGTAGAGTTTTCAACATTCATTTTTGTAAATCTTTGTGTTCCAACTTTTTCATAGTCTTTCCCTTACCTCTCCCCTCCCCAAGACAGCAAACAATCTGATATAGATTAAACATATGCAACTCTTTTAAATATAATTCTATATTTGTCATGTTATGCAAGAAAAATCAATAAGTGATTATTTTGTATTAATACATTTATTTGCCACTTTAAATTTTACTAAAGGCTTTCACAATATTTTTTTTTATTGGGCCCTTGCTACATCCTTGTGAAGTGGTCAGTGAATAGTTAGTATTTTCACTCTGCAATGAGAAAACTGGTTCAAGGGAGATTGTGACTTGTCCAGAATCATATAATAGAATGGTACATCCATGTCTCAAATGTCAACATCCTGATTTTTAGTCTTGGCTCTTTGCCATCATACAGCTTCAAATAGAATTGCTGTTTTTTTGTTTGTTTGTTTTTGTTTTGTGTGTGTGTGTGTGTGTGTGTGTGTGTGTGTGTATGTGGTTTTGTGCTTTTTTTTTTTTTAACGAGAGCATAAATAGACTGTAAACAATTGTTAGGATTGGAATTAAATTGCAGCTATCTAACCAATTCCAGTGAATATTTATTATAAGGGAAACTGAGTACTAAGAACCATGAGGAATGTCAGAACTGGGAAATATAGTGTTTTCTTCCAAGAACTTAAAGAAAGGCATGTTGGGAGAGACAAGAGAAAAGAGTAACATATCATCCAAGAAAAACTAATGTGACCATAAATTGAATTAGAAGTGTTTTGTCCAGAATGGGAAAGGTAAGAGAAACAAACAAAGAAAATTCACAAATTAAAATAGACAAGTAGGATTAGGTAAAGCTGTTTTATTCAAACAGCAGTCTATAAAGAAATCATTTCAAATAAGATAAGGAATATAAAGTGCTTTGAAAAAATGTAAAATGCTATGTAATTTCCAACTTATAAATACTACTCATAGCATATGGGGCACTTGCCCATATGCTATATTCATTGTTTTCCATTTGAATAATAATAATAATATTTGATATTTATAGAGCATTTTGAAGCCTTCACACTGCTACATATGCATTTGATCCTCACAAAATCCCCATGAATTAGGTATTAGAGTTATTATAACCATCTTCATTTTATAACTAGTTGAGGGAGCTTCACAGAAGTTAAATAATTCTCTATATGACTAATAAGTACCAGAGTTGGGATCTGAACCATGGTCTCCCTGACTAAAAGTTAAACTCAGTGACAATCATACTTGTGTCTCTTCTGAGTTAGTTTTGTTTTCTCCACTAGATTTTAAGCTTCTCAAGGGCAGGAATTGTCATATTTTTCATTATCCTTCACAGTACTTGATAAAGCACTTCCCATAGGAAGCATCTACTGATATAAACTGAAAGAATGAAAATGTACCCAAAAAGATGGACAAAATAGTTCATTCTTTTACATGATATTGAAATCTTACCACTAAGATCTCATAAATAAAATTTTCATTCTTATATTTTAAAATATATGTATATACTATGAATCTACTCTCACATCAATAGCAGTCCAATTCAAGGTCATATTATGGGAAAGTTGTGAAAGGGTAACATAAGTAATGATAATTTGAAGTCCTGAAAATGACCTTTTCAAACAAATTCTTCTCATGAGAGTTTGACTAGTGTGTGCATGTATGTATGTGTGTGTATGCATGTATTTGTGATATGTATGTATAAAGGTCCTTTATAGTTTTGAACTTATAGTTTTAAAGAGGGAGTTCTTAAACTGAACTTAATGTGACATTTTAAAAAATATTGCTACCAAATGACTAATATGGAAATGCTTTACATAATTTCACATTTATAACATATATCAGATCATTTGCCATCTCTGGGAGGGATAGGATTGGAACTTAAAACTTTAAAAAAATGTGTAAAATAGTTTTTGCATGTAACGGAGGGAAATAAAATGTTATTTTAAAAAGCAAAACAAAAAAAATATATATTGCTATTAGCATTTCAATATAATTGGTTTCCTTTATAGTTCTCTGTACAGTCAATTCTCAATATTTATGCAATTAACTTTTGCACCTTTGACATTCAGATGATTTTTATCAGTTACCTCATTTGCACTTTCACAGTGGCAATCATGCACATTCATAACTATGTGCAGTACAGAAAAAAAAAAAAAGAGGCACAATGTGCACAAGTTTGTGGTACAGCTGATGTTTTAGTAGGTGTTTTAGTGCTCTTGTTTACCTTACCAGTGTAAAGATCTCCAGTGCATTCATTGCATATTTTTATTCTTTGCCTTTACAATTCAAGTTTTTTATTGGAATTATGCCAGCAAAGTCTAATTTAAGTCCTTAGGTCTTTAAGCTCAAGTGAAAAAGTCAACAATGAAGCTTAGTAAGAAAATAAAGATGTTAAATAACATTTTGTGCCAAAGTGTCTGCAGCTGCCATTAGCTTTGAGTGACATTAAGGAGTCCAGAATTCATCATATTTACATAAAGGAGTAAAAGATTCATGGTACTATAGATTTCATGTTTTATGGAAAGTGAATATTGTCTCAAATCAATGTTTTTTTTTAATTGTTAGAATTCTAGGGAATTATTAGCAAGAAAAAATGTTTTGCATGTTACCAATTTTTTTTGTGGAATGAATAAATTTGGGTTATTTCATGGTTACTATGTATATAATCAGAATTAATATTTTGTATATAAAGAATTACATGTGAAAAAGTACATTCTTAAGCATCTTTAGTAAAAGATTATAAGGTTTGGTGGTTATGTTAACTTAACCCCCTATTTCCCATAGGTATAATGTATCAACATTCACATTTTTTACTTTCATGTTATTTTTTAGGAATGTTACCCCTCCATAAAAACTGAGGATTGACTGTACTTTCTCTGATGCATTCTACAGCAGTTTTCTGAGAAGAGGACCATAGGCTTTGCCAGACTGCCAAAAGTCTCTATGACAAACACAAAAAACGATTAATAATGCTCATTTTATAGAGTTTACCTGAGGCTCTAGAAAGTCAATTGGTTTGTCCACAGTCACACAGTTGATATGAGTCAGAGACAAAGCTTGAAACCTGATTTTGGATGCCTCTATCTGCCAAATTATGTTGAATGTGTATGTACAAGTGCACATATAAGCAAATATATAATATTTAGTAATACATATATGTATACATCTTATAGAGAATATTGTTTTTGCATATAAGTTGAATTAGATGGCCTTTGAGATTCCTTCCAACTTTCACAGGTAGAAATTTTTTGTTCCTAGGAATGATAAATCAATCTCTCTCTTTCTCTCTCTCTCTCTCTCTTTCTCTCTCTCTCTCTCTCTCTCTCTCTCTCTCTCTCTCTCTATATATATATATATATATACACACATATATACATGTGTGATTTATATGTGTGTATATGTATCTATGGATATATTATATATACATACATACACATGTGCACAATCCTTAAAATTTGAACACCAGGTTATAAGTGATTTTGTAATCTGCATAAATACTTTCCAAACCAAGAATTCTCTATGCTTACAGATCCTTCACATTCACATAGTGATACACATTCATAATCAATCAATAAATATTTATTAAGTACCTACTATGAGCCAGCAATTGTGATAAACGGGGGGAATACAAAGAGAGGCAAAAGATAGTTCATACCCTCAAGGATCTCACAATCTTTTGGGGGAAACAACATCCATAAAATGTGTACAAACAAGCTTTACGCAGGATAAATATGAAATAATAAACAGAGGGATAGCATTAGCACTGTTTCCCTCTGCCGCACAGAGGGGTTGGGAACAGTTTCCTATAAAAGGTGAGATTTTAATTGGGACTGATACAAATACATAGACACCAAACTACTACAAATCATAGACATGAGAGTATTTGCATTGTTCATTAAGTTGGTATACAATAAACATGTAGATTCTTTAAACATTCAAATTTACAAGTAAAAATTATTAAAATTTATATGGCATTTTATTTTGGAAAATGATACATTATCTTATTTGAGCATTAGAGCAACCTTGAAGCAGGCATTATAGCTGTTATTTTTACAGATAATGAAACTAAAACTCAGAAATAAAACATGACTTATGCATGATCAACATAACAAATGGGTATCAGGGGTACTACTGATGCCAGTTCTTCACTCCAGATCCAGCCCTCTAATCCCAGGACAGGTCTGCCTCAATTAAAGATACCTACTGGGGTTTGGCAAAGGGGCTGATGATAAGGATAAATAAAAGTTCTATTGAATATCTGACTTTCCTTTAAAACTGAACTAATAGCAACAAATATTTCTTTCAAAATTATGTTACCTATTTTAAAATGTCATTAGTTGGAATATTATTGTTCTATAAGAAATGATGAGCAAGACTGATTTCAGAAAAGTCTGGAAAGACTTATATGAACTGATGTTGAGTTAAATAAGCAGAATCAGGAGAATATTGTATGTACTAACAGCAAGATTATGTGATGTCCAAGTATAATGGACTTGGTTCTTCCTAACAATGCTGTGATTCAAAATAATTCCAATAGACGTGGCATGAAAAATGCCATTCCCCCAAAGAAAAAACTATGGAGATTGAATGTGGATCGAAGCATAATATTTTTATCTTTTTCATTTCTTTGTTTACTTGCTTGCTTTTTTTTTTAATGTGGTCTGATTTTTCTTGCACAACATAACAAATATAGAAATATGTTTAAAAGGGTTGCACGTATTTAAACTACTGAGGAGCACAGAGGTAAGAGAGGGAGGAAGAAAAATTTGGAACATAAAGTCTTACAAAAATGAATGTTGAAAATCAATTTTATATCTATTTTGAAAAATAAAATAATATTGAAATAAATAAGTGAAAATTCTTCAAGTTAAAAAAATAAAATAAAATGTCATTTCTCAATTCAAATTTACATCTCATAGCAAAATGCTTTTTTATTTTAATTTATTATTATTTATAATTATTTATTTTTTATAATTTATAAATATTTTTGTTTTATATATTTAAATATAAATTTTATAATTATAAATATAAAATATAAATAATTTATCATTATTATGTAATAAATAATTATGTATTATTATAGTTTATTCAATTTGCATTTGAGTTAATGACAAAGGAGTCCATTTATCCTTTAAAGAAAACCCCATCTGAGACAAAATTACCATTTTGCTAATACACAATTCAGCTGAAGCTAAGTGTCTAAAACAAGGATACTTAACCTTTATTTTGTGTCATGGACCATATTAGTTGAATCTTGGAATCATGTTCTAAATTCACAAAATGCATAAAATTATTTTAAAATATTAAATACAGCTATCAAAACACTTTTTTTTTTAAAGTTCATGAGCCCTAGGTTAAGAATCCCTTCTCTAAATATTGTGGTTAATATGCTGATTACTGAATTATTTTGTTCTTTGCTATCTAAAAGTTTTAGATGTTCCAAATAAAAAAGGCAACAAGCTCCCTTTCTTCTTTTATTTTCAATGCCTTGCAGAAAGGTCTATGAATGAGAATAAATAAATTGCTGGGCTCAAACTATGTAGTTAGATAGTGTTTGCCCATATGTAATACCTGTTTTATGACACTATAGTAAAAGGCTACACCTATGCTTTGTGGGTGGGCCAAAAAATCTGCAAGACCATTGGATTTGACCCCAATTATCTTTTATAGTAGATAGGCCACATGTCAAATTCCTGGATAAATTGAAAACATTTGATCTAGCTATCTCCTGTTCCTGGATTAATTCTTAAATATCCATTTTCCATTTTGTTTTTAGAGCTCTCCTTTAGATTGCATTGTCCCCTACAGGTCTAAGAAAAATGTAGCAAATTAGCTAATATTTATAAGTATGGGACAGAGAAAGCTCCATCTGGGAGTGGTTTTGGTAAAAAGGAAATTTAACAATACAAACAGCATGTGACAAAAGCAGCAGGAAATTAATTTACTCAGAATTCAATTCAATGACCAAGAGGCTCCCTCCATTTGGACACTTCATCTAATCTTTATTTGCTAATAAGAAAAGAACAAATGCATTCATTGCTATATATCATGCTTAGTAGAGATGAATGTTTTACTTAATCTCATTTCCCTAGGCAAAACATAATAATATTCATGCAAACCATTAGATAAACTGCTATGTCACACATGAAAAGAAATTGTCTCATGAATTTCAGGTATATTTAGAAATATTATTAGAAATGCCATTAAGTTACTCAAGATGATATAATTTATTCAAAATTGATTAATTCAAAAATTGAAATTATATAAACATAACCTACAATCAGATATCTAATTATTTTTATTCAAGGCAATATGATTTTCAAATACAATTTAGCTTTAAAGTCAAATATCCAGCATAACAATAGAAATATGTACAACAAGCATATACTTAAAACCTACTTACTTTACATACTGTACAACCTTATATATATATACATATGTATGTGTGTGTATATATATATAATGAGCTAGCACACAAATAGTCTTTTGCAAATGGATGACACTAAAAATAAAATCTTATTTTTCATGCCAATCAAGATAAAATATGAGAAACCATAATACAAATCCTTGCCCAGTGTCTAACACATAGTAGGCACTTATTAAATTCTTTTTGATGGAATGACTCATTGAATTTATTAAATGTTTTCCTTTCTGCAAATAGTAAGAAAGGATATATTTGTTTATTTTAAATCTGGAAAATAGCTAACACTTAGAGGTCATCTAAACCAATTATTACATTTTTTCAGATGAGAAAAATACTGCTAGGAGATTCACCATCAATTACACATATAGGAAATAGAGGAATCAGCATTTGAACCCAGGATTCTTGACCACTAAACCACAATGTCTGTTAGAATATTTAGCTTTATGCCAAATCAGATTTGTACATGACACAAAAGTGTGACAGATATGTAATTACACAGTAGGTGATAGGGTCAGAATCCCAAATGATGTGGACAGGCTATTAGTGGGCTAAATCTAATAAGAGGTATGTGGGGTATTCAGAAAGATTAGCATCTTACTCTGGTGAATATGAATCTTTTTCAGGGCTGTTTATCCACCACTGGTGCTCACCTTTCATCCAACCTGTGGCTGCAATAAGTAGTAGCATGCCCAGCAGCCATGTCCATGTAGATGAGTTAAACCAGGTTAAGTGTAACTAACAGATCTTAAATTCATCAGTGAGTTAAGGAGATGTGTACCCCAAGCATGTGAAGATTTTTCCCTGGTAGAATGGAAGATGAGAACAATTTGTCCCAAGGGCCATAAAGACAACTGAAACACACGCTGTGGAGCACTTAGAGCTTGGTCAAAATCAAATTCTGCAAGGTCATCCACCATACCCTGGGCCAGCATCAGTTGTTTTGACTTTTGTCCTATTGCTAGACTTCAACGACCCTGGAAGAGAGAAGAAAGCTGGTGACTTTGCTTATTTCTGTTTCATTTAAATCCAATCCACACACAAGTCAAGACATCATCCCATGAAGTCACTAGTCATCTTAGAAAACCAAGGATGAATAACAAATATATTAAAGAGACATGTGATTGGGGAAAATATTGACTTACACTTGATTTTTTTCAAAAAATACCTTTACAAGTACAGGGTGGAAGAAGTACAGTTAGACAATGTTCTGGAAAAGGTATGAAGATTTTAGGGAACTGAAAGTTCAGCCATGTGGTTAGGCTGCATTAAGAGTTAAAGATTGTAGGAAGGAGGAAGGAAGTGATAGAACATCTGTGATCTGCTTGGTGAGATGTACATCTAGTGTACCATGTTTAGGTTCAGGTGGCATAAGTTAAGAACATCAACAACACCAAATAGATATGCATTTATTAAGTGCCTACTATGCGCCAGGCATTGTGCTAAGTAAAAATTGGGAATATGAAGAAATGCAAAAAAAAAAAAAAAAATACTTCATGCTCTCAAGGAATTCAATAGGGAGGACATGGAAGGTTGAAGTGCATTTATAAAAAGGCAACTGGGATACAGAAGGATCCTGAGTCATAGCACACAAAAGCAGTTCAAGAAATTGAAGATATTTAGTCTGGAGAAGTAAGACTCAGTTGGGGGAAAAGATGGGCAGGAAAAGGAAATGTGGTAGCTATTTTCAACAATTTCATAGGATCCTTCGAGCAAGAGATTGAAAGCTAAAAGAAACTTTTGAAGCCACTGAGTCCAGTAATCTCATTTAACATATAAAAATCAGATTGGGGAATGCATATTATTTGCCTGGAGTCATATAGCTAGGAAATATCTGTAGCAGGATATCAACCAAGTATTTCTGAATCCAAGTCCAATGTTCTACTCATTATTCTATGAGTATGAATACTCATAGAATTATTAAATGTTTTCCTTGATGTCAAAAAGCACATCTTGACAATTAGAGCTGTACAAACATAGAATGAGCTATATTGGGAAGGAATGGGATGCCCATTGGAGGCCTTCAAGTAGAGACCAGAGGACCACTTATCAGACAAGCAAAACGATAATAACAACAACTAGCATTTAAATAGCTCTTTAAGGTCTGCAAAGCCCTATACATACATTATCTCAATTTTTTTTCAGACTAACCCTTTAAAGTAGATGCTTTTATTATCTCTATTTTATATATGAGAGTGATTTGTCCAGAATTTCAAAACTAATAAGCATCTGATTCAGAATTTGAACTCAAATCTTCCTAATTCCAAGTCTAGAATTTGATTATGTTAACAGCAGTTGAAACTAATATTTTAATAGAGATTCCTTTAGGGGGTTTGGGTTGAGAGCTGAAAGGGACCTTTGAGGTGACTGAACCCAGACCTTTCATTTAATAGATGAAGATGCAAATGCGGTGAATATAAGTGGAGACTGAGATTCCTTCCAATTCTAAACTCTGGGGTACTGTGTATGTAAAGGCTCCTAATTTTTGTTGTTGACCTTTAAGACTTCTACATGTGGTTATTTGTTTTCAAACTGATAACTTCAAACAAGAAATATAATCTCTGGAACTAGGGCTGCAGGTTTTGGGCATGGGATATCATTTCCACTTGACAGATAACACAAACAATTCCTTTAAGTCAGAGAAAGAAGGAAAAAAAGAACCAAAGGGGAAAATATCTAGGAAAGAAATAAAGAAAAATGAGAAGGAAAGAAGATCTTATGTAATGGGAAGAAACAACATATAGTCCTTTTCACCCTCAATGACCCTCAGTTTTGAATTTAGTATAATGATACTAAAGGAGGCACCAGACCAGGGAATGACCTCAGACATCTACCTTTAGTTGCCCTCATGTCTTTCATACTTGGAGTGAGTCACCCCTGCTGTTCTCCTTACTTCTCACATGCCCCACACAGGCAACCTTTCTCCTCACAACATCTACACCTTTCCTTCAACCAGTTTGTTTTCATTTCTATTAAAAGTAAATAAACAGTCTGAGAGCCAAAAAGGGAGAACCAATAAGGAAAAGGGAAAGTTGAAACAGGCTAGGACCTATCCATTAAAAAAAAAAAAAAAACTATCCCTAGTGAACTTTCCACCTTTCCACAATAAAGCATTAATAAGAACGGAAGTGAGATACAGTATCAATGATTCATTAGCGATGCATTCATTACTAATAAGTGTTAGTGTCACTTTGATGATGTCTCTAAATATACCTAATTACAATATTGAATACCCAGGATTTTATGATTAATTTATTTGGTAGGTAAGTGTGCATTTTTCTTAAGAATCTACTCCAAAGCTATTTTAGGATATATTTTACCTTTAAATCATTACAATATGTTTAATCATTTAGGAACAAAGTCGTATTACCAACAAGTACCTCCTATGCCAGAATTGATTTTTTTAAGGCAGAGATCAAAATTACAATTACCCACAACTATATATGTTTCCATCTTTGTGAATGAGCAAATTCAAATATTATTATGAATAGCAATATGGGAGTAAAATAAGAAATTACATGTGAAAAAGATTCTTCTCTATTCTATACAGCTGTATGGGATTATATGGCTAAAATTCTGACTTCCAGTAAACCCTCAAGTGTGAAAAGAGTCATCTACCCTTGACTTCACTCTGAAGTGCTTTCTGAGCCATCACATCAACAAAACTTGTCTTGGCTTTCATCCAAGAAGCTTCTATGACTGCCACAAGTATCCAATTGACTCAGGGAATACTGGGGGGTAAAATGGGCATTTAGTATCATCTAACACAGACATGCCTGCCACATTCTAGACTTTTATAAGATCTCATCAGATTTTGAATCAAATACATTAGATTCCAATCACTTAGAAAATTTGCAACAAGTCATTATTCTACTAGCACAGTGGAAATTTATTCAGCATCACTGTTTTAATATCATAACCTTAAATCTCAGCATATCTGAAGCCAATCTCTATTGTCCCCCAAATATGCCCCAATTCTAATTTCTCTAGTATTGTTACCACTATCCTCCCAGTTCTTCATGGTCATAACACTGTAATCATCTTTGCACCTTTCAATAACCACATCTTCCATATCCAAACAATTCTTATTCTTTCTACCTCCACAAAAATCTCTCCTGTTTTATTTTTTCTCCTCCAACAACTTATAATATTTCATCTAATATAAGCACCAAGGTTTAACTTCATCTATTCTTCCTTAGTTAGTTTAGGATGTTATAATCACTTCCTAAATGGTTTTATTATCTCCAGTTTATTTTCTCTTCAATTTGTCCTACAGGTACTGCCTGGGTAATTAATTATTTTGATTACATCTGTCATCCAAAAAACATTTTTCACTAGATTTTATTACCTATTAAATGTTTCATTAACCTACTATATACATAGAAGTCATTATTATCATCATAATCATAACCCAAAAAAGGCATTTTATATATATATATATATATATATATATATATATATATATATATATATATATATATATATATATATATATATATATATAGGAGTTCATGGCCTTGTAGTATCTGGCCTTAACTTTCTTTTCCAATTTCATCATATAGTAAACCCTTTCATTGTTGTTGTTTGACCTTCATTCTTGAAGAGGACTATGACATTAGAGAGGTTATACCAATACTTGCAAGTGAATTGGGATTTAAGTGAGGGAGGACTGTGTAAAATCACCTGCCTCACTTTCCCCTCTAGAACCATCTGGGTCCAATGGCAAAATATAGATCAAAACACCTGGAGATAGTCTTGGATGAAATGGGAGACCTTGGCCTTTTTAAACTAAGATCTTCAACAGATCTCAGTTTGTCTGAAGCTGCTCCTATTCAGTGATTAAGGCAAGGTAGCAATTGAAGCTAAGAATCTACTCTTTCACCTAGTAAAAAAAAAAAAACAAAAACAAACAAACAAACAAAAAACCTAAATAAATAAATAAATAAATCTGGGAGGGGAAGTCTCTCAGAGTTTCTGGTCAAAGCAGAAATGATTGCTATTTACATTCAATCTGAATCAGAATCTAAAGAATGATCCAATGGGGTTTGACCAGAACCTATAGGTGACCAATGAAAATCAGATTGATTTTGGTTTAATGTCTGGTCCTTAAGAAAAAAATCTAGTCAGTAAACTCTCAAGATGTCTTTGGAGGGTTCAAAGCTGCAAAAGAGGAAAAAAAATGCTTTTAAGAATATCTGTAGATAAGGATATGATACCCTATGTGGACAGAGGGAGGAAAGGAGGGAGGGAGGAAGGAAGAAAAGGAAGGGAAAGAGGGAAGGAAGGAAGGAAGGAAGGAAGGAAGAAAGGAAGGAAGGAAAAGAGGGGAAAAAGGAAGGAAGGAAAAGAGGGAGGGAGGAAAAGAGGGAGGAAGGAAGGAAGGACTCAAATCAAATCCAGGAAAAGGCTGAGGAAAAACATTCTTTCCCTATTTTTTTCTCTTTTCTACAATTGTCCACAAGAAACCAGACCAAGGAAAGATAGATTTTTCTTCTGTACTCCATCCCTATCTGTGATCTGAAAGTCAGCGCTTCTTAAGATAAAGGGATTCTTGTTTTTCATTTAGCACTTCTGAATTTCCCCATCGTTTTCATCAAACCAATCTTGATGTTTGAAAGTGTTCTGGCCCAGATGAGAAAATTCAGTGCTATACATCACACCTCTGAAAGCTGCCCATTCCTTTTCTGTTTCACTATTGCCAAGTGTATGTTGGTTCAATTTTCTCTCCACATTACCAACAAACTGCTCCATTTCAGAGAAGCACTCTGATCTATTAATATTAATTCTTCTGTTAGTCTTTTTGCCTTGGGACCACTGCTTTTGTTGAATATGAATATTCATCTTGGTGAGGATAAGTCTATAGTCAGTCCAGCACTCTGCACCACATGTTGCCATCATCACTCTCACACCCTGCCTGTCTCTTCTACTTACAATCACATAGTCTATTAAGTGCCAATGTTTACTGTGAGGGTGCATTTATGTAGTTTTGTTGCATTAGTTAAATGGAAGACAGTGCTGATGATGAGAAAGCCATGAGGTGCACAAGTCTTCAGTAGTAAGTAACCTTTACTGTTGCTGTTTCCAACTTCATTCCTCCCAAGGACTCCCTGTCAGACTGTTAGTCTGAGTCTATTCTAGTATTAAAGTTACCCAGAATTATAAGCTTGTTCTCTTTTGGTATATTGATAATAAATATCTCTAGATATCTAGATTCTAGATAAATTTTTTCTTTCACTTTATCAGAGTTCATCACAGTGGGGGTGTAGGCCCATGGAAGTACAACATTTTCCTGCAAGTGGTAATCACATTTTCATAAGTCTGTCATTCACTCCTTTTGGAAGGCATACTAGCTTAAGTTTTGACTGCAAAATCTATACCAGCTTCATGGTACTTCCTTTCACGGTGGCTACTCCAGGAAAAAAAAAAAAACACATATATTCAGCTCTGACTTCAACAAACATTTCACTTAGGGTTGCTATTTGAATGTGATACCTATTGAGTTCTCTCACAAGAGCTGTTCATCTTTCAGTCTACTGAAATTTGTGTTGCCTATCAGTATGTACACATTCCATATACCAAAAGGGAGCAGAATCAACTTTGCAGAAGTTTTTGTACATTTTTACTGTTTCAATTATAGGGTGGAAACCCCTCCTGCTGCAGTAATCAGATTAGGTTTGAATAAGCAAACAATTCTAGCCCCTTCCTCACACCTGGAGATAAGCGAGATCCTTAAAAGGCTGCTCAGACATGGGGAGGAGAGACAGAGGGGGGAGGTGCCAAATTCCACTGCTACTTCCAGTGAGAAGACAATTGGATGTCCTGATCCAACCTATGTGCACATTGTGACTAAAATTCCCAATATATGCATGCCTGCTGCTTCATCATTTGCCCATCACCACAGGACTTTGAGAGAAGTAGAAGTGATAAAATGCCATGGTGATGTCTTTTGATCATGCATTAATTGGATTAAAATGTGAGAGTTGCACAAAGTCATTGGTTTCACTCTGTCTTACAGAGTCATCATTAGTGGAAAAACAGAGTCAAGATGACTGGTGATAACTTGAGATTTGGTATCTCAATGTCTTACCAAGCTCTAAATGCTCCACTATACCTTCTTCAGCTGCCTTCATGGCTATTGGAACAAATTGTTCTCAACTACCCATTCCAACTCAACCTCTAACTCACCTCAGTTACCCTCTGCCCGATTTAGCCTGTTTGCTGAAATGGTTTACTGTGACGTAGCTTCTGTGCACGCTGCCAATTCTTGGAGCCACAGGTGAGATTTATATAGATCAGGTGGACACCAAAGATAGATGAGCAGCCCTAAAAAGGACTCAGCAGCTCTTATACTAGAGGTACTCTTCTTCCTGAGCATGTCCTACACCCCAAAATAGGCATATATTAAACACATAAAAGTAGATGCAAGTTAAAAATTGGGAAGAAGCAATGGCAGCTGAGAGAATTCTGAAGATGTTTGAGCAGAGTCTTCATGGAAATGAGAGATTCTGAGAGACGAAAGTGAGAAGGGAGTGCATTCCAAGAATGGGTCACAATCTTTGCAAAGTCACAGAGAGGGAAGATTGTATATTGTATGGGAAGAGCAGCAAGTGACCCAGTTTGGCTGAACACAAAACTATAAACAGTAAATAAAGTTGGTGCTATATCTGTTGCATCTTTCAGTCAATCATGGAATGGTAAAGATGTGATCATTTTTAAGGGCCTATTTTTTCTCAGCTCATATTCTATCAAGGATGTCATTTATAAGTGTGTGGATTTTTTAAATAAAAATTATTAAGACATGAGAAAATAGGATTTTAGTTGTCTCTTGGGGTGTTAGCTTTTGGTTTTGGAAAGGATTTTAAAGTTCATAGAGTCCAAAACAAATCTTCTGTATTACAGATAAGGAAAATTAAGCCTAAAAAAGCATAAATAATTTGTTCAAAGATACACAGATAATAAAGTAGAGAGACAAGACTTTATTGACTACAAGCTCAATAGAAGCTGGATATGTGATGTGGTAATCTTGGAAAGTTAATATAAACTTGGGTTGCATTAAGTCAGGGAGTCTGTAGATAATGGTCCTGTGGCAATCTGCTCTCACCTGAAGTATCATATTCAGTGAAGGATTTTTAAAAATTAGAGAGCATTTGGTTGAGGGCAACCAAAACACTAAAGGACATTGTGTCCAATGAGGACTGGTTAAGGGAAATGAAGAAGTTTAGCCTAGAAATGAGGACATGATAGCTGTCTTCAAGTGTCTTAAGGACTATGAAGAAGAAGATAGATTATAATTGTTCTCACTGGCCTCAGAGAAATCTCAAGTAGTATATAGCCCCTAGAACATCTACAGAGCACCTGTATCTTTCATTTGGACTAAACATATTTCAGTTTATTAGCAGTTATGTTCTATTATCTTTTCTGACATTGCATTAATAGCATGCTCAATACCATGTCATGAACATGTAGGGTGAAATAAATGCTTATTGAAGTTAATTATCTTTCTCAATTTTGAGACAAAATATCCTTATTTTATGACATAGAAAATTATTCAGCTGCTGACATTATTTTAATTATGAATAATTATTATTTAATTATTTAATTGATTAAATTAACTAATAATTATTAATTGTGAATAAAATACATACTTAGTGTCAAGAATACTAGGGAATACTAGGATTTGAATTGCAATACAGACACTTATTAGCTATGTAAAAAAAGTCATCCAAACTCTATGTCTGTGTCTCTAGGTCCTCATTTGTAAACTAGGAATAATAATAATGCCTACTTTATAGTGTTGTTATGAAGCTCAAATTAAAAAAAAAAAAACTGTGAATAGCACTTTTTGAACCTTAAATTAAGCACCATCTAAATGCTATTATTATTAAGTCTTAATCATTAAGGGCTTTTCACACAATTTGTAGTTTATTGTCAAGTTGTCCTTTTTATTAATTTTTCTTCATGAAGGTAAGAAAGGTAAAGGAAAGGAAATAACATTCTAATAAATCTGACTACTTATTTACCAAAGATCTAATAAAAGTTTTAGGGATGGCTTGCAAAGAAGAAGTCAAAATGTTTGTTAAAATTAGGTTTAGAAATTATATTATATTACTAAATTTTATATATATTATATATATTAAATCTATTTAAAAGATTCTATAATATTAATAGGTAGCATGTATATAGTGTTTTAATCATTTTCAAATACTATCTCTTTTTATCTTCATAGTAACCTTGAGAGGTAGGTGCTACTGTTATTCCTATTTTACAGAAGAATAAATTAAGGTGAATAATGATTACATGACTTGCCCAGGAATATACAATAAGTTCCTGAGGTAAAATTTTAACTCAGGTTTTCCAGATGCCATAGCTAAGGTTGTATTCAATGTGTCACCTTGTTGCCTTTCTATCTGATATCAAAATGTATACTGATTATGGGCTAAGTAATCATTCTAATTTCCCCACAAAGGACAGAGTAGAAAGTCTTTTCTTTGATGTATAATGGAAAATGTAGAGACTCAAAATCCAACAAGTATTTATTAAATACTTAGTATATACAAGGCTAACTACTAGGGGCACAAGTAAAAAAAAAAATCAAAACCCTTCCTTATCATCAAGGATTTTGCATTTTTCTGGGCGCAGCTAGAAGAAGAGGAACATATAAACAGAATTTTAAGAGAAGGGATTGAGCACTAGCCAATAAGAGTTTTTAGAAAAGATTTCACAAAATGATTGATAGAAGATGATACATAAGCTAAGCCTTAAAGGAAGTTCAGCATTCTAAAAGGCAGGGGTGATGAGAAAGTGCATTCCAGGCATGGGGGACTGATTGTACAATGACCTAAGGTGGAAGATGAAATGCTGAGATTGAGGAGAAATAATTAAACCAATTTGGTAGGAATGTAGAGCATGGGAAAGGGAATAATGGACAATAAGCTTGGAAAGGTAGTCTGGAGCCAGATTGTTAAGATTTTTAAAGACATAAATCCCAAGTTCACTTCAGCTGTCCACGTTTCCTCCAAAGTATATTTGACTAAGATTAAGTAATATCTTAGCTGTAGATTTAGGCTCAGAAGTCATAAGTTCTAAAATACCAAGTATTTTGTCTATTTTACTGTTAGAGAGCTTCAATGATTAAAATAGAAAATGCCAGCTCTTTCTCTCTCATACCATCCAAAGATGAATTTCTAGTTCCCTAAACCAAGTTTTTAAAAAATTTGAGAGGAAAGTATCATAAATCCATGTACTCTTTACCCTGCCATATCCCCTAAAAAGAAATGCTAAAAGTAATAGTCACTGATCTTGTATAACACTATTTTTTTAACTGTAAGTTTATACTGTACATCCTACTTATATTAGAAACTGATCCAGATTCAGTCTTGTACCAGGCATAGACACAGTTCCTAACTAATTAAATGAGTGTGGTAAATAACCATCACTAAAATCAAAGACTAATATGGTGATTAATAATGTAATGAAGAACTTAGTTTTCTTTTGTCCAAAGACAGAAAGACACAGAAAAATAGGGATAGACATAAAGATAAAGAAAAACAGAGACTAAGAGATACAGAGACAGAGACAGACCCACAAAGAGAGAAACAGAGAGGAGAGAGACACTATTGAGAGAAACTGATACAATTAGTTAGTACATGTCATATCCATAGTTTTAGTTCCAAGTTATGTTCATTTAAAATATAAAAATAGTAAGGACCATAAGAAACTTTTAAAAAGTATTGAAGATATGACTAACTGAAGTTTAACATATAGTTGGTCTTTGGAGATGCCTGGGGGAAAGATACACTATGATATTATTATTACTAAATTTCACCATATGTCCCTAGTCATTCACAGAGGTTTGTTTGGCAAAGTATGGCCCCCAGAACCTTGAAGTAACAATTTTCAGGAATATGGTAACAGTTGTGGAATTGACTTTTATTTACAATAGTCTGTTTTTTCAAAGGTATATGTTTACAAACACAGAGATGCACAAATTATATTTAATCACACTAAATAGATTTTCTTTTTGAAAAAAAACTTTGAATTCTCATTATTGATATTACAATTTATCAATATTTAGAATTATTTGAAAATGTTATTTAAAGATATGAAACAACTATTAAAAGTTTCATCATGTACTGGAGTGATTAATTGGTTAGGCTTAGGAAAAATGGATTCATATTACTGAATACATTATTTTATATCCTTCAAAGAAAAAATACATTTGCACTCTATATGCATTTATAGGATAATATAACACAGGTGTAGTAATGTTAGAAAAGAGAAGGTCAGCTATAAAATAAGAAAATAAAAAGCTGGGGGTAGGGGAGAGAAATTCAGATTTCAGAATGAAAGACTGGATTTGGAAATAGGAAGATCCTCAAACATGAAAGAATTTCTCACATTATATAGGGATGCAGTCAATCTCAAATCTCTCAAGCAAAGATCTTCACAGGCCATGTATTAAGACAAAATCAGTCCTAGGACAACTGAGATGTTGGCTTAAGCATATAAGAACTTTAAGGCAGGTTGAAGGAAAGGCTGCAACACAGCATGAAACTAACATGAAAAAGACATGCAGAGTAGACAACATAAAATATTCTTACACTCCTCCCCTACAGAGATTCATGTTGCTGCTGTATTGAATGAATTATCAAAGCTGTTGAAGAAGCATTCACCACTGATGTAAAACTTTAAATGTGTCAATCTTAAATCGTGAGCAGTAAGCAAAAGGCTAATATACTGAAGCTTATTTTTATGTCCATGTTGAATCAAATGTTAATTCTGATGTATTATTATTTCCATGGAATTAATAGCTTCCCTTAAGCCCATATCCTGTCAATTTATAAGTTTGAAATATTGAACAACAGGGAAATAATTATTCTAGACATTATTGCAAACAATTTGATAAGCAATTATTTTATTTTAGTCTGTCTCTTGGCAACAAGTGTTCATTTAAAATATAATAAGATAAAACAGAAATTTTTAGAATTAAAAACTCAAATTGCATATCTTTTTTGTAGACTATGAGTCTTCACACAATATAACAGAACAAATTTAAGTATTCAGTTGTCTCAAATAGATTCCAGTCAGTCAAATGGAGGATGATAGGATGAAAAGAGAGGGGAAAGGAGAGGAAAAGAATACATATTGCTGATAAAGTCTGGAAGCAAAAAGAGAAAAGAATAAGCATATTAATAAATCTGGAAATATAAATATATAGTTTCTTCACTATCCTGAAGTGGAAAGAATTGATCTTGGTGAAGAGAACTATATTATACACTGCATGTGCTTAATAATTTGGATCAAACAAAAAATAGCTACCTAACATACAGTCCAAATACATCATCACTATCTATAGTGAATGATACAAAAATATATCTTACCTCAATAAAATTTTGACCCATCCCTAGTTTATTTCATCACTTTTTATTATCCTAATCCTATTTAAAAATACACTGCTCATAACTAAGACCAAAAAGTGAAATGGAGAACAATGAAGAAAACCGAACAGGCAGTTTTTAAAGCAATAAAACTTAGAGAATGTCTTTTTCTTAACTTTGAAAGGCATTAACTTTTTCACAAGAAGAGAATTCAAAACTGACCTACATTTAAAATTTCAAAATTTACCAGGCACTCAGTCACTCCTGAAAACCAGTACAGATAGTGTTTGGAGAGTTGTTTGTTTTTTTTAATAGGGACAAAATGAACTATTTAACATCATTGGGCCTCTTTTCAGCAACTGCAAAAGATTTCTAAACTTGAAATGTTATTGGCACTCCCTTAAATATGATTGTCATGCCAAAACTGAAAAAAAATGCAAAAATAATTACAATCTACTTTGCCAAAAAACCTCTTAAGATATCCTAAGACTCATTAACCCATCCATGTTTAACATGTCCTCATATCTGAAGGACAGGGACTTCAAGTCTTCTTCTGTGTTTCATATCCAATTTAGATATTTTAACTTGGAAGAATCATCCCTTACAGTGAAAATATAAAATATATGGCTTGGATGGATATTTAATTACATTATTTTGACAGAGATTTAAGTTATCACTATATGCCAATTGCAAAGCTGGATCCTTATGTAGCTGCCTCTTTCTCAGATTATTCACTCAACTCCTCCAATCCTCTTTTATCACCATGTCATCTATTTAGCTACAAGCTCCATATATTCTTGGGCATTTATCACTCTCTCTCTCTGCTATTTATATATCTTTAGCTGACTGGGTTTTGAGCTCTCTCCTACTTTGTCATATTTACTTGCCTTCCCTCTCATTTAGCAATTTCTATGCCCTGTCTTTTCTCCTCAGACTAGATAACTGAAGGATATAACTCTGGAATATAACCAAATAGACATTAATAATAGTATTTCTCATCAGTGTTTTAGATGAAAGTAAATTCCAATCCTTATACTAATGTAATATAATTCTTGAATTTCTAACAAATAAATGACAACATAGCTTAGAAAGAAACCACTTCTTCCCATTTGATTTCGTATACACACAAATATATATAACATATTTTAAAAGAACACATATACTTAACTTCAGCTTATTATTCATCCATTGACACTACATTTAAGCGGCATAATGGCCCTCAAGGAGATTGCAGTTCAGTTAGGCCAAATGTATAATTAAGGCAGCTAGAAAAGAATAATTTTAAAATAATCCATAACTGCATGCTATGGTGCAAAATGTCTGCAGAGTTGCTAAAAGAAAAAGCATAGGGAGTTAATCAAAAGGAACAAAAATAAGGCACTTCTGAATTCATTGTAAGAGTTATTTGGCCTTATAACATTTATAAAAGGTTTTCAGAAATATTAGATCAGCTAACTTAAGAAAAATATAATCTTTTATCCTGACTCCAATGTCCAAATCGTCACTCCTTTCACCAACATCCACCACTTCTCTATTGCTTTGTAAATGAATCTTAGTAAATGACTTATATATTTAAAACTAGCAAGCACACTCCCCATAATGTCTGAGATATACTACCTACTTGGCTTAGCTTTTATGATTCTTCTTCAAGGATTTGAATTCTTATTGCTTTGCTTAAAATTTATGCCTGATCCTATGCAGATTTTCATTACAAAATATAATGTTCTGAAGTAAGCAAAGCAAATAACACATTTCTTGCTTAAATCAGAAATAGCATCCATGGCAATTAACAAAAATATTTATCAAACATTTATTACCAGCCAGGTACTGGGCCAAGTTCAGGGGACATAAAGAAAAGTAAAAACAAAACAAAACAAACAAAAATCTCAAAACTTAGTAAATAAATCTAAGACGTTGCCTGAAGAAGATAAAGGTTAAGTGAATTGATGAAAGCCACATAGTAAGAGAGAGAGGACAGATTTGAAATCATGACCATCTTGATTCCAAAACTATTACTATCTATACAATACCACACTGTTTTTTTTTTTTTTGTGTGTGTGTGTGTGTGTGTGTGTGTGTGTGTGTGTGTTTTGGTTTTTGTTGAAGCAATTGGGATTAAGTGATTTGCCCAGGGTCACACAGCTAGGGAAGTGTTAAGTGTCTGAGAGCAGATTTGAACTCAGGTCCTCCTGACTTCTAGGCTGGTGCACTATCCAATGCACCCCCTAGCACCACCCCATGCTGTTTTCTATCTGTTTGTTTTATCTACTATGTCTACTACTGCTACTATTCATGATAGGGAAGCAAATATAACAAGATCAGCTCTTTTTAAAAGTATCATTCCTTTGTTACATCCTAATAACAAAATGACAGCTAGCGAAATTCTTTATGCCTGCAGCTTGCAAATGTCAGTGCTGGTAGTCACCAGCAATAGGGTTTTATTTGTGACTAAGAAAATCTTCAGCTTTTTCCAATTATCCCCCCCAAATACAGATAGGGGTAGGAGTTTAGTAACAAATATCTAAATATTCCCAATGTGATAACCTCTGCAACATTGTTCCCTCAGCAGATTTTTGCCATGTAACTTGAAAGCATATAGCAGCATCCTAATACACTATATCAACACATATATCTAACTCATTAAGCTTTTATTTAAATGAGAGATTTGTCTTTGTATAATTCCAGGCACAAGTAGGTACTTAACAAACACCTGATAGATTGAATAGTATGAAGAGATCAATGTGGATAGTCAGAGAACTCATAAAACAATTTAAAACTTTAAAGGATCTATACAGAAATTGGAAGCAAAAGCAGTTAACAAGAGAAATAAGAATGGCAGAATTTTTTTTTTGTTTTTTTATTTTAATTTTATTTTATTTAATAATAACTTTATATCGACAAAATCCATGCCAGGGTAATTTTTTATAACATTATCCCTTGCACTCGCTTGTTTCGATTTTTCCCCTCCCTCCCTCTACCCCCTCCCCAAGATGGCAAGCAGTCCTATATATGTTAGATATGTTGCAGTATATCCTAGATACAATACATATTTGCAGAACCGAACAGTTCTCCTGTTGCACAGGGAGAATTGGATTCAGAAGGCAAAAATAACTCGGGAAGAAAATCAAAAATGCAAATAGTTCACATTTGTTTCCCAGTGTTCCTTCTTTGGGTGTAGCTGTTTCTGTCCATCATTTATCCATTGAAACTCAATGAATTGAGTTCAATGAAAGAGACTGAAACTCAGGTCTCTTTGTCAAAGAAATACACTTCCATCAGAATACATCCTCATACAATATCGTTGTCGAAGTGTATAATGATCTCCTGGTTCTGCTCATTTCACTTAGCATCAGTTCATGTAGGTCTCTCCAAGCCTCTCTGTATTCATCCTGCTGGTCATTCCTTACAGAGCAATAATATTCCATAACATTCATATACCACAATTTACCCAGCCATTCTCCAATTGATGGGCCTCCAGAATGGCAGAATTTTAAAAAGTGTTATCACGTATATCTAATCTCAATTGTAACTAATGAGGAAAGCTAAGGATAATAAAAAAGTAAAAGATTTGTTCTTTGCATAAAAAGAGCAAATATTATCCTGATTTTCAGTAAAGGGAAGAAAAATTAGCCTAAAGATAATGGACTAGTGAGTTGTAATTATTCCTGAAGAAATTCTAGAATGAATCATTAAAAATATGGTTGGCGAATGCTTAAATTAGAAAGAGCCAACATGACTTCATCAAGGACAAGTTAGAACTTCAAACTGATAGATCAGGAGGATCTTATTGATAAAATTTACCTAGATTTTGCCAAAGTTTTTGATAAATTATCTCATGTTAGTTTTTTTTTTCTTAAGAGAGAGATTTAGACTATTGAAACTGGCTGGATGTCGACCTATACTTTAAAAAGTAGTTAAAAATTTAGGATCAATTTGGCTGTAAGTCTCCAGTGGATAACATAGGGATATAAGCTTATACCTGTGCTATTTAACATTCTAATTAAGAACATGGAGAAAGGTATCTTCATCCAATTTATTTTTCCCAGGTGACTAAATGATTCAGATGACAAAATAAAGAGCAAAATAAAACTGAAGGAGTAATATGAAAAAAAAAAAAAAAAAGAGATTGCTTCTAGGCAAATCAGCTTCTCATTCAAAGCAAGATGAAAAACTTTCCCTGCTCTTGTGGAAAGAAAAAATTGTAGTCATCTTTGTACCTAGTAGAAGGTAATTTGGGACACAGGAGGAAACTAGGTAGGATGATCATAAGGTAATCTCCCCAATTTCAGTCCAATACATTAACAACAACATCCTCTTCATACTCACTCATCTCACAAATCTGGTGCCAAACCTTACTATTTCTTCCTTTATAATGTTTTCCAACAAGTCCAATCTGTTTTCTATTCAGTTGCTAGGGTGATTTTCCTAAGCATAAACTGATGATGTCATTTACCTACTCAATAAACCCCAGTGACTGCCTGTTACCTCCAAGATCAAATATAAAGTCCTCTGTCATTAAAAATACTTCACAACTTGCCCTCCTCCTACCTTTCCATATTTACTCCCCTCCACACACTATGATTCAACCATGATTCAACTGACCTACCATTTCCTCAGACATAACACTTGAGCTCCTATGTTCATGTCTTGTCTTTACACTGGTTAGATCCACAATCTGGAATAGTCTAGCTTCATAGCTCCTTGAAGTATCTGTTCAAACCTCAGCTTCTATAAAAAGCCTTTCTCCATTTCTTTAATTGCAAGAGCCTGCTCCTCTAAAAATTACACTCTCGTTATTCTGGAAATATATCATTTATACAAGTTGCTCCCTTGCCCTCATTAAAATGTGACCTACTCTAGGACAAAAATTGTTTTAGGATTTTGTTTTGTTTTGTTTTTATTTTTCCTTATGTCCACCGAACTTAGTCCTGTATCTGGCTTGTAATAAATGTTTAATAAATATTTCTGATTGATTGCTCTAGATGATGTTTCTGATTTAAGCAGGAAATGTGTTATCTGCTTTGCCTACTTTCAGAACATTATGCATTGTAATGAACATCCATATACTACTTTTAAGACAACCAAAATCAGATGGAAAAGCCTTGGATCAGGCATAAATTTTAAGCAAAGCAAGAAGAGTTCAAATTCTTGAAGAAGAATCATAAAAGTTAGACTAAGTAGGTAGCATACTTCAAACATAATAGGAAGTGTGCTTGCTAGTTTTAAAACATATGTCATTTTTTCATTCACAAATCAGTTAAGGAAGTATAAATTACCGTTTTTTTTATTTCTTAGGAAAAAAAGAAGATACAAATTATAAAGTTGAAATAAATTCCAAAGAAGAGTTATGAGGTTAGATTGAAGAAAATATTGGTAAGACTACAGAAACAATTTTTCCAAACAAGTAAATATATGCATATGTGTGTACATAATATGTGTGTATGTTATAGATAATTTAGGATTGGTTCAATAGTGGGAAAAATTGTAAACAAAATAGACCATAATAACAAAGATATGATATATGAGTAGATATTTTAAAAGGTTTAGACAAAATACAATTTTTAAGAAATATAAATAAATGTACCTTTCCTTAATATGATTAAATGTATTTATAGGAAACCATAAATTAATATTATCTATAATGGAGAAATTCTAGAAAACCTTTCAATAAGATCAGGAAAAAAGCAAGGATGTCCATTACATCCATTATTTAACATAGTTCTAAAAATACTGCTTGTCCCAGAAAATGGGCAGCAAGATACTTTGACAAATAGAGTGCTGAGTTTGGAATCAGGGAGACTTATCTTTCTGAGTTCAAATCTGACCTCAGCCACTTATAAATTGTGTGATCCTGGGCCAAGTCACTTAATTCTTTTTAACTGAGTTCCTCATCTATAAAGTGAACTGGAGAGGGAAATGGTAAACTACTTCAGTATCTTCACAAAGAAACTCTAAAATTCTTGTCACAAAGAGTTGGACAAGACTGAAATGATGAACCAATCAACAGAAATACTAGCTGTAACAAGATACAAGAAAAGAAGTTTAGGGAAAAAGAAAAAAAGAATCAATATCATTATTTTTATTCATGATATGATGTGTGCTGAGAGAACTAGAAGCTCAACAAGGAAGGGACTTAGGGGAAGAGAGTGGATATAATGATTAGTAAAACTAAAGAGAGAAAGGTAGTAACAGCAATGTCCAAAAAAAAAAAAAAAAAAAAAAGAAAATATCATCAAGGAAACATTTAAAGCAAACGAACAAAAAATATTAAAGAAGTTTCAGAGGTCAAGACAAATAAGCAAAATAGTTTTTGAATTAATAAGCGTTGTGAAGTGCATCCTTTTTTATTCAGTTGGAAATAATGAGATTCATGGTTTTTTATGCAATTCTCATTTTTGTTCTTTTTTGTATGGAAATGATGAAAGTGTTAATGCTTGCTGGTTATTTTCTAAGTTTAAAACAACAAAAATAAAATAAAATTAAGTGATGATTTGACAGGATTTTCAGGGGTGGAGCCAAGATGGTGGAGTAAAGCCAGGAAGCTGCTTGAGCTCTTCCAGTTTACCTTGAAAACCACATGAAACCAAGCCTCTGAATAGAATCTGATGGAATGAAACCACTCTCCAGCTCAAGATAAACCGGAAAAACTTCAAGAGAAGTCAGTCTTACTTGAGGTGAAAAGGGTGTTCAGCCCAGATCAGACAGATTTTGGGAAAGCCAGTGAGAAATTAGCAACTAAGATCCTTGTCCTGGTTCAGTAGAGAGCAAATCAGTGGAGCAACTTCTACTGCCAGCTCAGAAGACAAACTTTGGGAAACCAGGCTGTTTCCTGAAAAGAGCAGACAAAGCTACCCCTTGCAAACACAAAGGACCCCTGTGTTCAAAACTAAAGCTTAGAGCTACACAGGAAGCTTGGGACAGTGCCACCTTTACTCCAAGAGCAGAGTTCAACCATAAAAGTAAAAAAAAAAAAAAAAAAAAAAAAAAAAGAAAGAAAGAAAATGAACAAGAAACAGAAAAGAGCTTTGACCATAGAAAGTGATTATAATGACAAGGAAGATAAAAACACCAACTGTCCACAGAGGAAATCTCAGAGTGATATGAATTGGTTTCAAGCCCAAAGAGGCTTCTTGGAAGTGATCATAAAATACTTTAAAAGATAAATAAGAGAGATAGAAGAAAAAATGAGAAAAGAAATGAGAGGTATGTAACAGAGAGTCAATATCTTGGGAAAGGAAGGGAAAAATTGACTGAACAAAAAACTCGTTAAAAAAATACCATTAGTCAAGCAGGATGATTTCAGAAAGGCCTGGAGAGACTTACATGAACTAATGCTGAGTGAAATGAGCAGTACCAAGAGATCATTATATACTTCAACAACAATACTATATAATGATCAATTCTGATGGTCATGGCCATCTCCAGCAATGAGATGAACCAAATCAGCTCCAATAGAGCAGTAATGAATTGAACCAGCTACACCCAGCAAAAGAATTCTGGGAGATGACTATGAACCATTACCTAGAATTCTCAATCCCTATATTTTTGTCCGCTTGCATTTTTGATTTCCTTCACAGACTAAGAGTACACTATTTCAAAGTCCGATTCTTTTTGTACAGCAAAATAACTGTTTGGACATTTATACTTATATTTATTTAATTTATACTTTAACATATTTAACATGTATTAGTCAACCTGTCATCTGGGGGAGGGGATGGGGGAAAGGAGGGGGAAAATTGGGACAAAAGGTCTGGCAATTGTCAATGCTGTAAAATTATCCATGCATATAACTTGTAAATAAAAAGCTATAATTTAAAAAAAAAATACAATTGGCCAAATGCAGATGTTGTTTTCTTCAGTGAATTTTTTTTTGCAAATGGAAAAAGAGATACAAAAGAAAATCACACATTAAAAGCTGGAATAAAGCAAATGGAAGCTAATGACTCTATGAGAATGAAGAATCAGTCAAACAAACTAAAAAGAATGAAAAAATGAAAGAAAATGTGAAATACCTCATTGGAAAAACAGCTGATCTGGAAAATGGATCTGGAAGAGACAATTTTAAAATTTTAAAAATTATTGGCCTACCTGAAGGCCATGACCAAAAAAAGAGCCTGGATAGCATTTTTCAAGAGATCATTAAGGAAAATTGCCCCAATATTCTAGAAACAAAGGAGGAAATACTCATTGAAAAGATCCACTGATCTTCTTTGGAAAAAGATCCCACAAAAAATCCCCAAGGAACATTATTGTGAAACTCCAGAATTATAAACTCAAGGGAAAAAATACTACAAACTTCCAGACAAAAACGGTTCAAATATTAAGGAGCAATAGTCAGGATTACCCAGGATCTGGCAGCTTCTACCATAAAGGATCAGAGGGTCTGGAATACCATATTACAGAAGAAAAAGGACCTAGGGTTACAACCAAGAATTAACTACCCAGCTAGACTCAGCATCATCTTTCAGCGAGATGATGGATCTTCAATGAAGTAAGAAGCTTTCAATCATTTTTATTGACAAAAACAAAACTAAATAAATTTTAATCTATAAATATAAGATTCGAGAGAAGCATAGAAAGGTAGGGGGAAATACATACACATATATATTTATATGTGTGTGTGTATTATTTTAAGGTTAAACTGTTTACATCTCTAGATGAGAAAATGATATCTATAACTCTTGAGAATTGCATCTGTCACTGGGCAGATACTGGGGGAAATCACAAGGATGGAGGTGTGGTTGTGAATGGACTCTCATGTGATAATATTAAAGAAAAAGACATTAAGGGGTGGAAAAAGTCTGTACTGTAAAAAGAGGAAAGGGGAGTTAAAATGGGAAAATTAGATTACATGAAGAGGTGCAAAAGACCTATTATAATTAAGGAAATGAAAGGAAGGGGATGAGCAATGAATGAAGCTTGATCTCATCAGTTTTGGTTCTGAGTAAATAATGTAATCATTCAATTGTGTATAGAAATTTATCTAGCCCTATAAAGAAGTAGGAGGAGAAAGAGTAAAGAAAAGTGAAGGACAGGATAGAAGGGAAGGCAGAAATACCAGGGGAAAAAGTAAGAGAAGCAGGGAAGGGGTGATAAATGCTAAGGTAATGGGTGGGGTGGGTTAAAAAAAAACACCACTAAAAGAAGGGGGAGGGATAGATGACAGAAAATAAGATAGTGGTGGGGTAGGCAAAAAAATAAAATAAAATAAAATTAAGTGTAACCCTGGCTAATATTATTTCATAATCATCTTCTCATTAATGGACTGACACAAGGAAAATTTTAAAAGGGAAAGGGAGAAAAAGGAGCAAGGGAGAGGAAGAGGGAGAGGGAGAAGAGAGGGAAAGGGAAAGGGAGAAAGAGAGGGAGAGGAAGAGAGAGAAGGCAAATTTCAATATAATGATTCAGTTTAAGTCTGGGATGGATAGACCTAACACCACTATCTCTCTTTTAAAATTGGTCCCTTATATATTTTTAAAACTTCATGACTGACTTTATAAGATTATAAATGTAAATTATGTAATTTGTAAAATTATAATAATTTGTAAATTTAGTTGTAAAATTATGTAATGTAAAATTATGATGTATACAGCTTTTTGCTCTTTTTGCCACATTTCTGCTCCCCAATAAATCCTGTAACATGACAAAATAATCAGCTTTTACTGAAAGGAAAACACTGACATGGTTTTGTGACATCAGAGCTCCAGGAGATACTTACTAAATGTGGTGTAATGTTTTCCACACTTACAAAAATAGGAAGTCATTTTGCTGATGTGCACTTCTCCTAGAATAATCATGTTTCAGGGCAAGTCACAACTTCAAAGCAACTGTGTCCCTTTAAATACATTTTGTATCCTTCAAGTCAAATAAAATCTGTGAATACTAAAAAAAAAAAAATCCATCATAGGAGCAAAAAGTTTATGTGACTAGACTTCTCACCTGACAGCAATCTTTCTGGATGGTTTCCTTTTTGACAATCATTTTAGCATTTTGCACATCACCTCAAATGCTATATACTGAAAATAATTATAGTAACATCATTGCAATTAGGGGAGAAGGTAGAGGCAGGATTAAGTCTATCACTTTGAGAGAAATGAAAATTAACTATGAAAACAACAGGAAGATAAAGCATAGAGCAAAGAAAACTAGATGAAAGAGGATAGGGTCTGGAAGAGAAACCCTTTCTGGCCAGACTTCTGGGACTGGAGGCACTATGATTATAACTATGTTTGTGGTTTGTCTGTGATCTCTTGCCAGTGTCAAATAATTTAGCAACAGTGAGACTAAAGGAATGACTTACTTTATATCTAATGTGGCAGGAAAATCATTTTATAGTACATGCTGTCAGGCAATGGGGTGGCTAATGCAAAGGCACAAGGTTCATAATGAAAAGGTAGCATAGTTTCAACAAGGCAGGATAGTTAATTTCTAAGGTTCTAAGAGCTTTTGATTAAAGTCTGGACAAGAGATAAAGATCATAGTCAGTGAGGGTGGGGGATTGACTAAGGTGGTAGCCTTGGAAATGCCCCAGCTTAGAAACTTCAAATCTTCCCCGATAGAATCTTTAGCAGCCTTCAATTCTGCTGAATGGGGTTTTAGCAGGTCATGATTTTGAGTGCAGTGTACAGTGGATGAAAAGACTATGTCCATGTGCTTTTGCAAAAAAAAGGGAGGAATCAACAGGTGGCTATAATCAACTTTTGACTGCCTCTTCGGGAAGATGGTATAAACCAAGATGTGAGCTAAGGAGGAAAACATATGAGACGTTTAAGTAGGTGTTTAATACTCGAGGTTGTTAGGTGGGATCTTTTACCAGTGGAAATGGAGTAAAGTCATTTCCAGCACAAACAGAAATGTCCATTCTGGCACTGGGGATGGGAAACGCATCAGAGACACTATTTCATTAGCTGACGCTAAGCAGAGCCAGTGGCATCTAGAACTGTTAGATCTCGACATTTCATAGAACTTTATTGTGATGGGGATGGAGAGAGGTCAGGAAAGGTGAGAGGACAAGTTTGCTGTCAACAAACTGAGCTCATGTATTATTTATACCAAGGTGATTAATCTCATTTCACTGCAAGCTGTCTGAACTTTTTTTTTTTCCCTCAGGTTCTCCCTCATCTGGTCTCTTACATTTCAGTCCCAGGTGACTCAGAAGTAAGAGTGAAAGTAAATATTTGAAAGACTATGCGATTAACCCGTTTGGTGACCTTGGTAAATACTTAGCCTCTCTGTTTCATCTTCATTTATAATATGAAGGCTTAGATTAAACAATCTCTCAAGTCTCTTCTAGGGATCCTTATAATTCTAAAGGTTTGAAACATTTTATTTTCAACATGATATCAAAAGAAAAATTCTAGTCTTCAATGTAGTAGTAATCTAATCAAATAAGAGTTACCATACATAAAAGATGAGGGGAGGAGAGATGGAAAAAATGCCCATGTTGTTTGGCAAGCATCTCATAGACATTCTTTGTCACCATGTGCCAGCAAGTTAAGCTTCTACAATTTTTAGTCTTTCCCAGCCTTGCTTACAAATGGCTCACTTTGTATTATGGAAATTTTTCTTTATTTTAACTTACAAAAAAATAAATACAATTCTCAAGTATGGGCTAGCTCCCTAGAGGGCCTCAGAGTCAGCCAGAGTCAGGATAAATTAAAGTCCTTCTTCTTTAGGGGAAGAAGTGAAGGAGGCAGACAAACTTCCATGAGGCTTGCTAAAGATATATCCTGGATTCTCCAGTCCAGAGTCATCACCTCTCTCTTCCTCCTCCTCCTGTCACCAAGTTACTCTGGCCTCTCTCTCCCAGCTCTCCAATCCTTGCCTCTGATTATCTTAACACCAAACATTCAGCAAGTACTAAGGATGAGAAAAGCCATTTATCCAAATATATGCTAATAGAGTCATTGTCTCACATCGAATAGGTAATTAGCCTTAAGTGCTCAGTTGTCTGATTCAAGCATTCCTTTTTGGAGTTTCAGCCCTCTATATACCACTTAAAAAAAAAAAAGTAACTTTTTAACAATGACAGATTAGATTTTACAATCATAGAACTTAAAATTTCCTCAACCAAACAGCATCATTGAATTTAATAATAAAATTCTTCCAATAGATACACTAGTGTCACATACATAGACAAATTTTTCAATTTCATTGGACCCTTATTTTTACATCTAGAAAGCAAGGGAATCAGACAAGATGATATGTAAGGTCCCTCCTTCTATGATTCTGTAAATTGCTGAGTAATAATAATAATAATAATAATAACAACTAATGTCAAGAGAGAGTCAATTTATCCTTCTCCCTTCCTATTTGCACACCAAATAGCAGAAGAGCAAATAAGATATTTTCAGCATTGATCTCTATACAGACCTTCTCTTGGTTGTTTGTTTACTCAATTTAGTGAGATCTAAATCTTCAAAACAGCATTTCATAACTGCTCAAGACTCTATCTCATTCTATTTCATAGCCAATTCACATTATGAATTATTTGGCCAATTTTTTCCAAATGAATTTGAACATCTGAGCATGTATATATACATACATATAATACATATATCTATATGTGTGTATATGTATATATACGTGCAAATATTATCTTTATTTATTATGGAAAGTTATAGTTATCTATAATTCTTGATAATCTTACTACTGTTGTGAATAATAGATATATAAAAGTAAGATATGGAGGTCCACCTAAAAATCCATTTATCTTGATGATTTTTGGTTTCTTACAGTCAGGATCAAGACAAGTAATTTCTACACCATGTCAACAATGTGGCCTTGTATCCTTATTTCTCTTCACCCAGCCCACCTTTCTAGTCTTCAATTTTCCCTTCCATTCTTAACAACATTCAGAGTATGTTTTCTACTCCCACCATTCATCCCTAACCAACTTCATTCATATCCCAGAAAAGGAGACAAAGCTATAATGAAACCATAAAATTTCCATTGGTTCCACTCACATTTACTAATGTCATTCTCCTCTCCTAGCAAATACATACTTGTTTTAGTCTTTATAGCTCACTGGGATAATATGCTAAAGCTAACATGTTACTCAGTGTTATACAAGAAAAACACATTTCCTAAGAAACAATAAAAAAAAGACATAGAAAGGAGAGCCATATTACATTTCTTTCAAACCTGCTATATGCTAAACCTGCTGCTGAAGCTTTTTTTAGGGTTGTGCTAAATTCCTTTAGTGGATGGGATTATAGAATCACAGAATATCAGAACTGACAGCAACATCTTGTTCTAGCTATAGCTAAATAAGAAATTTTCCTACAACATTCCTGAAATGTGGTCATTCAGCTTCAGCTAGAAATCCACAAGTGAGAGAGGAACCCATGATCTCATAAGATAGCCCTTTCCATAATTTGAATGTTTCAATCATTACTAAGCTTTTTCTTTCTTGCCATACTCTAATGGTTATGTGATTCCCTCACCATGGGCTCTATCTCCAGTGATGCAGATACTAGCTTGTCCTCTATGAATCTTGGCCATGTTCTTGAATAAATCCACCACAAGGAAATACACAAAGTACAGGAGATTTTACTTATTTTCTCTTGACATTGCAAGAATACCAGGAGAGTATACGTAAAGTATTTATCAGACTACATTACTTCCCTTCTTAATAAGCTCCAGTAGCTCCCCATTACTTCCAAGAATCAAATATAAAGTCCTCTATTCAGAATTTAATGACCTTTGCAACTTGTCCCCTTTCTCATCATGGAAGATAAGGACTTTACCTGTATAGGGAACTTCAAGGGATGAAAACTCTAACAATGCAGATTGTTAACTTCTCTGTAATGTATAGATCACTGAAAGAAGTATATTTCTGGGTGTTAAAGGCAGTATATAAAAACAGGTTTTCCTGATTTTGTAGACAACACTCTATTTATCTCCTACTCTATACTATCTCTACTGCCTGAATTAGCAAGATTAAAATTCATTCAACTATTTAATATACAAAAAATCTTCAAGTAGCCTTTTCTAGCTTATATAGTTGGTCTTTCAAAGTGGGAGGGAGAAGTAGGAGAGGAAAAAAAATTCATGGAAAAATTTTATCTGATTGATTCTGAAAATGTGAAAATGGAATAATATAAGAATATAAGGAAGAATATAAAAATAAGAAAGAGAATAAGAAAGTAAAAACAGATGGCATTAAGTGTTTTAATTTAAGTGCAACTAATACAGAGCTTGCATTAACACAGCACTGGGAAGTTTGAAAAACATTTCAATGCATTCTCTCAACTTACTGAGAAAAGTGCTGGTATTATCTACAAAGTGCAATGATAGCTTAGCAATTAACTTACTTGCTCAAGTTCTCACAGAAAATAAATTCTCAGGGAGGATTTGAACTAAGATCTCCCAGACTGTAAGTCCAGTCCTTGGTCTATCACTCTACAATGCATCAATAGTCTTTCTTTAAATGAATAATTAGTCCCCAAAGAATACATGTAAAGATTAGAACAAGATGAAGTACAAAAGAAAGCCTAGAGGCCTAAAAGTTCCACTGAATCGAATAGCTTTTTAAAATATTATGAAATAATATGAATGGAAAACAGAATACTACAAAATTATAATAACCAATCTTAGCTCTATTGAAGAAATGAAAAAATGCATCTCCTCCCCATCTTTGCAGAGATAGGGACATATAGGTGTAAAGCAGGATACATGGTGTAACACTTGATTGATGTTTTGGAGAATTTTATAGAACCATTATTACAAAATCCTTCTCTTTCATCCTTATTTTTTGTTATAAGAACTGTTTGGGGAACAGAGAAATAGTTATTTATTGGGGAATAAAGGTGATATGAAAACAAAAGATATCAAAGTAGAATTTAATACATTATTCAAAAATAGTAAAATTATCTTTTCCCAAAGTTCCCTGATTTTTGTAGAGTCACAAGATTTTTTTACATGACTTATTTGTCCTTATTTTCCTCAGATCTCATCTGAGCCAAATAAAGCCTTACCTGTTTAGAACTGGAGTTGTTCATATAGGTAAAAACCAGCATCTGTGTAAGCACAAATAAGGTACTTGAAGAACAAGTTCTCATCCCATTTGGCCATAGGAAAAAATTCTCCACTCATAAGGAATCCCCACCCTTTGAGATATAGTTTAACCAGCGTGATTAGACCCTAGCAGAACTTAAATTCTGCCTAAATGTTAAGTAAAGCTGAGTACCCACAAAACAATACTGATATCAAACTGCAGGTGTACTTTTCTTTGAAGGAGCCATTTAAACTACCCTGATATCAGTATTAATATGCCTTTAACAATTTACTCTAAAAGAACCTAAAATCTTAAGATAAATAAGAAAAAGTCCCTAACATGCCATTACTAAGCTGTGTTCTTACATTGCTTCTCTGCATGCTACTTGCTACAATGGGTCTGCAAATGATTTGCAAAGAGACAATAGATGAGTGGTAGAAAAATACAGTTCAAAAGAAAATTCTTCAGCTATTTAACATGTTAAAAATCATCTCTTTCTCACTTATTTTCTCCTTTTTAGTGTTTAAGTACATCACTAGCATCAACACCTTTGACTCTATTTAACCTAATAAAAACTGAAAGGATACTTTTTTAACATCTACAGATAATTTTGAAGACACTAATGATTCATAAACCTCATTTTTGAGATACTTCCTATGCCTTCTTACTCCATGAGGCCACATAAATTTCCCCTCAAAAAATCCTCATTTTTTTCCAGAATTTATCTCAGAAATCATGAGATTCATGAGAAATTATATTTCTGTTGTCTCAGAGATGAAGGAGCTTTGGTATAGCTCAATCACATTCAATTATTAGGTCAGTCGGCTCAAATAAATGCCTAAGCCAAGGAAAAAAAATCCTTTAACCACTTTCGTATTCTATCTCCTTTGAAATATGTATTTTGAAGGTAGAGGCATGGATTCTTCTAGTTAAGGAATGATGAGATACTGTTAAGAAAACAAATAATTTTTTTTCCATGCAAGCATTTCTGCAGAACTTGGAAAATCTCAGTCTTACCACAAGTATATCTTTAGAAAGATACAGACACTATAATTATGCATGAGTTATAAAACACATTAGACAACTATGTGTGTAAGTAAATAGAGGGATTAACAGCTGTGTGACTCATAGAAATGTATGGTAAAGATTAAAAAGTTCCAACTAGGTAATAAGCACTTCATAGTCAATTTTTTAAAAATAGGACAAAATCTCCCTTTCATATTAACTGGATTGATCTAAGTGACAGGAATAAAGGGTCTTTTTTTGGCAGCCATGAGGACTTTGTGTAATTCTAGGCAGTTCTGTTTATGTAAAAGCGATTTATGGCAGATTAATAGGACATCTCTTTGTACTAATCTTTCTGCTTTGTTCCATTGATATCAGGAAATGCTAAACATCCAGCAAGTATATTTGTGCTAGAGAACTGCTAAGCAAGAAGAGATTATATACCCTTAGATTTCTTCTGATCCAACCTCTCTCCTTATCTTTTCAACAAGCATTTATTCAGTACACTTCAGCAACAAAATGAAGATTTCACCTAGTGCAGATTTTTCTCTGTAGTCAATTAATATGATAAGTCAAAGCTTGCCTAATCATGCAGTTAGAAAGGCTCCAAATAAGTTCCTGGCAACAGATCATATATGTTTCTCAGGTGATGGCCAGCCTAGCTAAGTATGGAGAGGTCCATAACCAGAAAATTGAGCATGAGGTGTTAGTTTGGGGGGTTGTTTTGTTTTTGTTTGGTGTTTTTGACCATGGCAGCCCATGCTACAGAAAAAAGAATTTAAAAAAAACAAAGACTCTAATCCTCCAATTCTGTAAACTATTCTGGGGCTCCATTCCCCATTCCTGTGACTTTCCAGACACAAATATCCCTTCCCCCCTTTTCCCCTTTTAAAATATAAGTCCCAGATGAAAACTACTGCACTGTAACAGATGATGAGCTGATTGATTTTAGAAAATCATGGAAAGATTTATATGAAATAATGAAAAGTGAAATGACCAGAATCAAGAGTAAGTTGTACACAATGACAGCTATATTGTTTAAAAAATAATTGTGAACAACTGAGTTATTTTGAGTATTGCAAATACTCAACCTAACTACAAAAGACATATAAAGGAAGATGCTATTCATTTCCAGAGAATGAACTATAAGTAGAAACATGCATCATATGGTTTTACATATAATTACAAATCTGTGTCAAATGGTAGCCTTTCTCTAATGTATGGTGGGAGAAATAGGGAGTCAGTTCAGAATTTAAAATGTAATTTAAAAATAAACAGAAAAAATTTAAATAAAGATTTTTGTTTTATCATTCAATAGTTACTTCATAGATCATGAGGTTCTTGCCAAAGATACCACAGTAGTTTGCCATTTTCTTCTCCAAATGATTGGCCAGGATCACATGGCTAGTAAATGAAGCCAAGTTTGAACTCAGGTCTTTGATTCTAGACCCAGCACTCTATCCAGAGTCATCCAGCTGTCTCCTCTTTAAGAACATGGACTGTTTTATTTATATTTTAATATTTCTAGAAGTTTAGAACAGTAAGTGTTCAGTGAATGCGTTTTCATGTTATATTTTCTTTCATTCGTTGATATTATAAATGTTTTCTTTCATTCATCTATATCACAACTTTTTTTTCAATAATTCTTTCATATCACAAATTTTCTTCAGGAAGAGAATTCTCTTGTATTAGATGTGGTAAAAAAAAAAAAAGAAAGAAAGAAAGAAAGAACTACATGTTAATTACCACTTAGTGACTATCAACTTTCTTTATTATGTCAGAATAATGAACGTTCTTAATGCTAACATCCAAATAAACACTGAATTGGGGGAAAAGCCCAGTTTAGTGCAAGGCACCTTGCATGACTACTGCAATTTCAATAAAATTAGCTGAAACAAGCTGAAAAATGGAAAATGGATAAAAGTTAAGATGATACTAATGTTTATCATTTCCTAGAGAAGATTAACTGATGGAAAAGAGCCACCACAATGAGGTATCTGAAAGAGCCCAGAAATGAATAGCCAGAATGAATATATTTGCCAAGAAAAGAGCTTTAGAAGCCAGGGTCAGCACCATTTTAGAATATGGGGTTGCTCACATAGAGAGAAGAATGGAACACTATAGGCAATATTACCACATACAACCTTTTACCTCTTCCCCCACTCCCATGATATTATAAAATAATTAAGGTAAAAAAAAGACTAAATAGAACTTGGTAGTGCAGCTAGGTTATCCCAAGAATCATTTATAGATGAAACTGGAAGGATGCAAATAGCCTTGAAATAGAATAGGTTTGTTGGCATTTTTATAGTGATCTATTCTCATCAGCGGGAATAGTGGTATCATGATATTTGGACTCTAAGACCTCAGTACATGATGTACTCTATGAAGAAGTGGGAAAGAGCATTTAAAAAGATGAAGTTGAGAAGAGCAGCTGGACATAACCAAGTATTTACAGGAGAAATCTGTGCTGGAAATGGTACAATTTTAACAGTACTCAGAGATTTATTCTCAAGAAATCCCAAAGAAGGGAAGACTCCAAAAGAATGGGAAAGATCATTGACAAGACTTTTGCCAAAAAAGGTGACCAATAAGATATCAGCAACTACTGAACCATATGCCTGTTTTCTCATCTCAATAAAATCTTTATGAGAATAGTCTGTGCGTGCATAGAGAACATACTATGTGAAAAGGAAACAGGCAGGCTTTTCTAAGCTATTTTCTATCACAGATCATACTTTTTATATCACACAAATGGTTTAAGAGCATAGAGAACATTAGATTCCTATAAATACATACAACATATACATATATATGTAAGTAGATAGACAAATAAAGTTTATGAATTTTAGCAAAATATTTGATTCAGCAAAACAAAACACAACAGTGATGGTTCTCTTCAGACAAAATCTTTTGAGATAGAAATTGAAATAGCAAGAGGATACACAACATGACAATAAATAGAACTGTGTTCAACAATCTAGGGTATTGCTACATATCAAAGGGTTACAGGGTTAGAATGAATATATTCAACAAAGATATTGGGGGTTTATATAAATATCCTGCATGAGTTCCAAATGGAAAAATTTACTTTTTTTATTAACAAACATTTGTGTTTTTTTTCCTCCTACCTTTGCCACAATTTAAGAGGAAAAAGAAAACCCTTGTAACAAATATTCACGATGAAGTAAAACAAATTGTGAAATGTTGTCCAGAAATATATGTCTTGTACCATATCTTGAATCCAGAATCTCTCTCTCTCAGGAAGTGATAGGATAGGTCATCATCGGTCCTCTGTAATCATGACTAGTTATTACATTAATCAGAGATTTAGATCTTTCAATGTTATTTATCTTTATACTTTTTTATTGTATATATTTTTCCTCCTGTATCTCCTTATTTCACTCTGTATCAGTTCATATATTTCTTCTCAGGTTTCTCTGAACCAATACTTTTCACCATTTCTTATCTCTGAACCAATACTTTTCACCATTTCTTATAGCATAATAGTATCTCATTATTTTCATTTACCATAAATACTCATTTAGACAATCATCATTCTAACAAATTTGTTTTTGACATACATACTGAAACCAATCCTCTTTATAATGTTAATTTCACTTTGTCCCACATTCATATTATTAAAATTAATCATTTATAAATAGGATTTATTATTGTTGATGAATTTCTCCAAATGTTTATTTATTGGCAGCATCATTTTAATTACAATGACACTTCAAAATTTCTTCAGTGAAATTTAAATACTAAAAAACTTGATTTCATGAGCAGCATTTAAACATATGTATTTGTATGTATGTAAGAATGTATGCATGTATATGAGTATGTGTTGCTTATAGTCTAACTGAACAACTAAATATCACATGCTAATCAGAAATTCAGGGGTCAATGAGCTGTATTTTAGAGATGGAGATCAAATTTGATCATCCTTAAGAAATTGCACTGGCTTTCCATGATGTAAGACAACTCATCACTGAAAAAAATCTTTTTAACATTAGATTTTTCTGGGAGGAGTTACATGGTTCATTTTCCAGTCATGAAATATCATGGCCTCAACAGAATTAAAGTTACAAATAATTCCCAAAAGGAATGAAAAAATGTATGATGAGTGTGTAAACAGGTTGTCACATGTTATCAATGATAATTTGACTACAAGAAATAGCATAAAAGAGATAACTTAGGACTCATATGCCTGAAAAAGAATCATCATACTTCAAGAATAATTAGATAGATAACAAGTGAACACCCTGAGAAAAAGAGTATGGCCTCTAATTCAGTAGCACTTTGGAGGATGAAACCTGAAAAGGTATATAAAATAATCATTCAGGATGAAAAGGCAAGAGGACAATTTGTTTTCTGCACTTTGGGATAGAGTAACTACATATATAATATTATATATCCAAGGAAGGATATGGTAATGATATTAATAAATAATTTAGCATTTATGTAGTACCTACTATATACTGGGCACTGTGCTAAATCCTTTAAAAATATAATCTCATTTGGCCCTCAAAACAACCCTGGGAAGTAGGTGCCATTATTTTTTTTCCCATTTTACATATAAGAAAACTGAAGCAAAGAGGCCACACAGTTAGTAAGTGTCTAAGGCCTGATTTGAATTCAGGTCTTCCTGAGTCCAGTAAGCAAGCCAATATACCACCTAGCTACTATGACACTGTCTTTGTCCCAAGATGTTTACAATCTAGTGGGGTAGATGAGAGACAGAGACACATAAGTATAATAGAAGAAGGGATGTGATACATGGATAAGAAGACTACAAACAAAATGTTTAGAGAATACCAAAGAGAAACAAGTTCCTTCCATCTGGGGACCAAGGGAGATATTAAGAAAAGCTTCTTGTAGGAGATAATATGAATTGAAAGAAAGGCACATTTATCTTAGAGAATATAAGGTTAAGGGGAGATATAATAAGCTGTTTTTGAGTAAATTTTTGAAGGGTTTTCTTGAGGAAAGGGGATAAAATATGGGCTTCTTAGCTTCAGAACACTACAAGGAACAATAGTTAAAAGCTGCAACAATTAATAAAAATGCATTTATTAAGCACCTACTGTGTGCATTGTGCTAAGCACCTAAGATACCCAAAAAAATGCAAAAGAGAAGTCCTGCCCCTCAAATAGATCACAATCTAATGAGGAAGAGAACATGCAAATAGCTATATATAAACAAGCTATACATAGAATATAAAATAAAAAGAATGAAAAAAAGGAAAAGCGTTAAAATTAAGAGAAAAGAAAGAAAGGAAAAAGAGGAAAGGGAAGGAAAGAAAGAGAGAGAGAGAGAGAAAGAGAGAGAGAGAGGAAGAAAGAAAGAAAGAAAGAAAGAAAGAAAGAAAGAAAGAAAGAAAGAAAGAAAGAAAGAAAGAAAGAGAAAAGAAAGAGAGAGAGAAATAAAGAAAAAGAAAAAGAGGAAGGAAGGAGGGAGGAAGGAAGGAAGGAAGGAAAGAAGGAAGGAAAGGAGGGAGGAAGGAAGGGAGGAAAGAAAGAAGGAAAGAGGGAAGGGAGGAAGGAAGAAGGGAAGAAAGGAAGGAGGGAAGGAAAGAAGGAAGGAAGGAAGGAGGGAGGGAAAGAGAGAGAAAGAAAGAAAGAGGATGGAGAGAGGAAAAGAAAGAAAGAAAGCATGGAGAGAAGGAAAGGGAGGAAAAGAAGAGGAAAGGTAGAAAGAAGAAGGGAAAGTAAGAAAGAGAAAAGAAATGAGGTAAATTATATTCAGAGGATAATGAACATTGTTTATAAAATATATAATTCAAAAGTTTGAAAAGTCATCAGAAAGCCATCTACTCCATCCGCTTTATTTTCTACATGAGAAAATAAAGCCAACTAAATTAAGCCATTGGTTAAGGTCACTCAGGTGGTAATTAACAGGTTTTTTTTTTCACAATCCAATAATACTTTGCCTACATTGATTCCAACAAGCCACCCTGAGTTGATCAATCAATCACAAATATTTATTAAGTACTTGCTATGGGTTAGGAACTAAGCTAAGAATTGGTGATATAAAGACAAAAATGTAACAATCTCCACTTATAAATGGTTTATAATCCAATGGGGAAGACAGTGTGAACACTTTATACGTATTTGGAGAACACACACACACACACACACACACACACACACACACACACACAAAAGATGTGGCAGTGACAGGGGTCATGAAAAGCTTCATGTGAAAGTAGATGTCTGAGCTGATTCTTGGAGGAATTCCAAGAGATTCCAAGACATGGAAGTTGTCAGAGAGAAGAGATGGTATGTTTTGTCAGAGGAACAGCAAATGGGCCAATATGGATGGATGACAGAATGAAAGAAAGGGAGTAATGTCTAACATGACTACTAAGGTGAGAAGGCTTAAGATAGATAGATAGGCCAGGCTATCAAGAGATTTGAATGGCAAAAAGGAACTTATATTTTATCCTAAAGAATATTGAGATCCATTAGAGTACATTGAAGTAAAGGAGAATATGACATGAGCACACCTGCATTTTAGGAAAATCACTTTGACAGAAATATAGAAAATGGATTGGAGTATAGAAAGAGGTTCTCTCAGTGTGTATATGGAAACTAAATAAATATATATGAGACAAAGACACAAATGAATCTTATTTTATACTTGCCAACTTAATTATAGATTCAACTCAACAAATATTTATTAGACTCTTAATTACATGCATAATAATATGTTAGTGAGTTACAAATTCAAATAAATTGAACAAATGTTTGTTAAATGACCTATATGAATGGGCCAACTAGGTGGGTGCAGTAGATTAAGTGCCAGGTTTATAGTAAGAAAGTCTAATTTTTTCTGAGTTCAAATCCATCTTCAAATACTTGCTACTATTCTGAACATAAGTAAATCACTTAACACTGTTTTATCTCAGTTTCCTCATCAGTAAACTAAAGTGGAGAAGAAATAGCAAACCACTCTAGTGTCTTTGCCAAGAAAATCCCAAATAGGGTCATGAAAAGTAGGATAAGACTGAAAAACAAACAACAATAACAAAAAAAATTATATAGCACTTACTTTGTGCCAGACACTGTGCTTTATAGTAATTATCTATTTAATCCTCATAACAACCCTAGGAGATAGATATTATTATTATTATTATTCCCATTTTACAGATAAAGAAACTGAGGAAAACAGAAACATTGATTTGTCTGGAACCATGCAGCTAGGAAATATCTGAGCTTAGATTTCAATTTATGTCTTCCTGACTACAGACCCTACACTCTATCCACTGTATCATTTAGCTGCCTCAGCTATTAAGTCTATATTACATATAGAGCAATATATTATGTCCAACATGATATACCAAGGCTTAAAAGTACTAGCCCTCATGGAACGTATAGTCTAGGCCAGAGAGAAGGAGACAGATATATGTGGTACCATTACATCTTCCTCAGGCTTGCAACATTGTATAACCAGGTCTGAAACTAGGTCTAATATTTGGCCTCAGGGTATAGAGCACATCCTGTGTATTAAGCACTTTTGAGTTAAACTAAAATCAAAGCCTCTCTGTTAATAATCATTTTCCTAGAGACTTATTTAAGCTACAGTCTTTCCTACCCTTCTCTCTAAAGGAAAAGATATTTCAGTTCTAACAAGAGTTCCTATCCTACTTGTTGAACTGACAATAAGACAATAAAAAATATAGTCCCCCAATCAGGGGGACTATAGATATATATATAGAAAATATGACACATCTCCCAATTACAGAAATATAAAATGGAACATGGTTGTTGCATAAAAGATTGGTAACACAGTACCATGCATAAGTCATGGAAGCAAAATAGGATCTCCATTGAGGAGTTGGTCTCTGGGCTGATTCTAAAATGATGAGCCTGAATTATATTAACAGGAGGAAAATAGAGAAAAGAGAGAAGAAGGAAGGAGAAAATTCTGGACATCAGTTCAGTAGAAAATATACCAGGGGTTTAATATAAATAGCTATGTCAATATGGGTCAAGATAGCCAAGAAAGCAAAAGTGAGTTTGGGATACATTAAGAGATCCGTTTTTCTTTCCCCTAGCAAATTTATTTATTTTTAGTACACATTTGCTTAATGATTCATGTCGAGAAAGAAAATCAGAGCAAAAGGGGAAAAGTACAGGAGATATTTTAAAAAACAGGAAAGAAGTGAATATAGTATTCATTGATTTACATTTAGTCTCTTTAGTTCTTTTTCTGGATCCAAGATGGTATTTTCTATCCAAAGTTTATTGGGATTGTTTTGGCTCACTGAACCACTGAACCACATGAACGACAGTCTTTCATAATTGATCATTGCACATTCTTGCTGTTACTGTGTAAATGTACTCTTGGTTCTGCTTATTTCACTCAGCATCAGTTTGTGTAAATCTTTCCAAGTGCATTAAGAGATTCTTAGGAATAAAGGAGTTAAGAGGTGATAGTCTCTCTTTACTCTACCCTGAGTCAACTTCTGAGGTTTTGTTTGGTTCTGGGAACCATTTTTTAGAAAGAACTTTGATAAGTTGAAGTTTTCAGAGTAGGTAGCAGGACAATTAAAGTTCTCAAATTTGTGCAATATAAAGATCCGTAGAAGCAAATGAGAATGTTTTCCTGAAAAGAATTGTTAGGAAGAAAATTTTGTGCCAGGTACTGTGCTTTATAGTAATTATCCATTTAATCCTCACAATAACCCTAGGAGAAAGGTATTATTATTTTTTTATTATTCCCATTTTACAGATAAGGAAACTAAGGAAAATAGAAACTTAGTGATTTGTCCAGAGCCACACAGCTTTATAGCTTTATTCCATATTTTTTAGGATTACTATGTGAAAGAGGAATCATAAAACAAGTCCCCAAAAATCTTAGTGCACTTTAAAGCTTTAAACCTCACTAAGGCTTTTAGGAAGAACTGGGAACAGTGGATGGGTATTGCAAAGAAACAAATTTAGATTTATTATCAACATAAACTTCCTAACAATTAGAACTATCTCAAAGTACAATGACAGGACTTTAAGAAGTAAAATCTTCACCCTTCCTGTCACATCTTTCAAGAAGGTTTTGGTTTAAATATAGCTTGGACAAGATGTCCTCTGTAGTCCTTTCCAACTCTGAGATTTTATGATGATAGGGAATATGAAACTGAGTGAATGTAATAAATGTAATAAATCTCTTAGAGATAAAGCACAGAATCTGCAGCACTAAGTTGGAGTTATAGTATCTGTCTTTGAATTCTAATTCTGTCTTTTACTATCTGTGTAACCTTGGAGCAATGGCTTACTCTCTCTATTTTCATTTTCTTCATCTGTAAAATGTGAGTTTTGGCTTTGGAGGTCCCTTCCAGCTACAGAGTTATGAACGCTTAAATAGAGCTAATGTAAACTTTTTAATGTATTCACAAGCATTTTTCTTCTCTAGGGAAAATATTTTATATAGTGAAAGATAATTGAATATATGAAGCAACCATATTCTCCCCAAATCACTATGAGTTGCCAATCATGGAATAAGCAAATCTAGGCCAGATCAAAGTAGCTGAGGTTAATGAGGATTTGTTTTCTTCTTTATTCAGGGTACTTACCAACTTGCTGCTACTCCTGGAAGCTCCAGCTCCTGAGAAAACCACAAAGAAGGCAATCACACATGTTGGAAAGCGCCATATCTGTAAACAATTAGAGGGGAAATACATGCATGCCGCAGTGCGTGATTATGTGAGAAACACTTGGACAAGTCTATGTGAGAGTGTTGGCTTAATCGGCTTTGTTTGTGTATCCCCAGCCAGTTGTTTGCAAACATTAACAAGATAACAACTCTTCAGCATGAATTGTGCTCTGTTTCTGCTCCTCTTCCAGATGAGAAACAGACAGGTCAAGTGCTATTTCCTCCTACATTCCTGATCCAGTAGCTAATCCCAAATTGGAACTCATAGCTCATCCCACTGAGCTGCAACTGTTCTCTGTTATCATCTTTCTCAAAGAGAAAATTTATGCTACAATAGCAGTTGAAAGTTTTTCCCTCCCTTCTTCTGGTTTAGAATCTATGGATTCAATTTGACAAATTCAACATGAATTATCTACTGCATGCAGAATGCTGTTTTAAGCACTGGGTGTGGGATAGTCAAGGACAGGAAATTTGAGTGAAAATATGTAACATATTTCCCAATGAGAGAATTTTTTTTTAATTTCCAAGTATATTTACAAGAAAATCTTGTACTGAAGTAAAAGTGGAAAGCATACCCATGCTTGTACTGAGGTTAGGAACATGGATTTTATTTTAATGACTCCTATGGTTTTATAGGATGATTCTTTAAAGAGGTAATGGCCTTTGATCAGGTCCTGAAGTCTATTAGAATGGGGAACTAGAATAGTTTGGCAAATGCTTTTCCCAGTTCAAACTGCAGCGACCCTGACTACTAGTTTTACCTGGCACCAATTTTGATCCCTATCATCATGCTTAATTGAGAAAATGGATGGAAAGAAAAGTAGATTAACATTGCGAAAACTATATCTTTATTTGCTTACCATGTTAAGATAAAAATTGCTTTAAAAAAAGAAAGGTTTTCCATTATTAAAATCTGATCCCCCATTTGTTATTGTGTAACATTATCCCAAGAATATCACCATCTCCCAGGTAGGCTAATGAGCTCCAAAGAATCAAACACTATTTGAAGCAACAAGATAGAAATACAATTGTAGCACATTCCCTAGTGCCACTCTCCAAAACTCTACTTTCATGCAAGTCAGGTTCCCACAGGTTCATTACTATTTCTTTCCCCACACAATTTAAAGAATAGTTCTTAAACATTAGGGATTGATTTCTACTATTATGTACCTCAAGAGCCCCCACTGGTGTTCTTTCACACTTTCTCTCCCTCCCACTGATTATTCATTGATATCCTTAGCTATTCAGATTTAATTAGCTTTTATTTAGTTTTAAGTAAAGTGGTACAATAAAAATAGTTGATACAAAAGATTCCAACTAAAAGTCTGTGACATTGTTCCACAAGTATTTACCAGTTTATGGAAAGCAGGGTCAAACTTAGGGAGCATATATGGCAAAAGGGGTAACTTTCAGCTCTTAATAGTCATTTCACTAGAATTTTTAAGATGCTCTCCTCAGATATAGTTTAGATCAAGTTCCTTCCACTGATATGAATATACTTCCTTTATAACTTCATTTTATTGATTGAGGATTGTTTCTGTCTCATCTACAGCCTTTGATTGATTAATTCAACATATATAATTTTGCCTAGTTAGATATTAGGGAATAGCATCTTGTTAATTACTTTCAATAGGGTGGGATGATTGAGTGATTTATTGCTTGACTCAACCAATCTCTATCTTTTTATAATGTTACTGTTGCAATAATATACTAGTTTGGCATCTCTAAGTTTTCCCTAACACATTTCCTTTTTCTCTGTTTTTATGGACTGCCAATTATAATAAGTACGAACTGCCTTCCAGAGAGATTGAATTGTTAAACACTCTTTTCTAGGATGGAGTTTTTTTCTTTGGAGACTATGGCACTGTTTATGTAATGAGGTTTGTTCTGGAAACTGTAATAATTTAATAATTTCATCTTTCATACATTTTTTTAAAATTATGTGTGGGAATAAATATATAGGTATATACGTATATACATACAGCAATGGTATATGTGTATGTATTATTATACGTAATATATTACAAATATATTTATTATATGTTAAAATGTGGAGACAAGAGATGGAAAGACATATAGACATGAATTTCCATACAGATAATTGGCCTGAAAACTTCCTGCACCAAAGAAAATTTACAACCTTATGATTTATAAACTTGGAGAATTGACTAAGACATAGAGATGTGATATGACTCACACAGGGTCACACAGATAATATGTGTCAGAAGTAGGACCTTAGTATCTCCTGGCTCCTACAATTTTTCCATCCACTACAACTTGCAAATCTCCTTTCACAAATGAGAGAGAGAGACAGAAATTCAGAGACAGAGAAAGATTACATACATACATACACACATACAACTGATTAAATGGGATCTTAAGAGTCACTCATACTTATAATAGCATCTCTTCTTTTTGCTCATTTAATGGAATCTGAGAGCTGAATGTGATCTCTAAGAATCCCCTAGTAATCAACTTCACAGAGAGTGGTTCCTCAACCCCTACAAAGCTATTATTGTATAAATAAAGCTCAAGGTTCAATAAGACAGGTTTGTCCTTTCTCCACAACTCTTTCGATCGTCTTTTGTTTGTTTGTTTGGCTTAGTGTTTTAATGTTTTTATTTTCCCCAGTTGCATGTAAATTAATTTTTTGTACATTTGTATTTTAAATTTTGATTTTCAGATTCTCTTCTCTTCTTCCCCACACTGAAAAGGCTCATGTGAAGTTGTGCAAAATATTTTCATAAAAATGTCCAAAAAAAGTTGTGCAAAAGAAAACATAGATCTCTCTGTCTATGTGTGTGTCTCTCTCTGTCTCTCTCTGTCTCTTTCTCTCTGTGTCTGTCTGTCTCTCTCTCTCTCTCTCTCTCACACACACACACACACACAAACACAAACACACAAACTCTTAAGATAAAAAGAAAGTTTTAAAAATGTTTCAGTGTATATTTAGAAATAGTCAGTTTTTCTCTATGAAGAGCATTTATCATCCTAAGACTTTTAGAGTAGTCTTGGATCATTCTATTGATGAAATAGAAAATAAAAAATAGAAAAGTCATTCACAACTGATAATCCCACAATTTTGTTATTACTATATACAGAGAACAATTCTCTTTGCTTGAGTTCATGAAGGACTTTCCAGGTTTTTCTGATAGCATTCTGCTTATCATTTCTTATAGAACAATAATATTTCTTCATAATCACATAATCACAGTTTTTTCAGTCATTCCCCAATTGATTGGCATCCTCGCAATTTCCAATTCTTTGCCCTGCTATAAATATGTTTATACATATAGGTTCTTTTCCTACTTTTTAATCTCTTTTGTGATTCATGACTAGCAGTGGTATTGTTAGGTCAAAGTTTAGGAATGATTTTATAACCCTTTGGGCATAGTTCATATCTTTTTAGCAATTGGAGAATGGCTCCTTTTTATATGTAAATATGACTTGGATTCTTGTACATTTGAGAAATTAGACCTTCATTAAAGAAACTTGTTTCAAAACTCTTTTTATAATTACCATTGCTAACTGTATCTCCTTTCCTCCTTTTTATTCTGTTCTCTCTTTCCTTTCACCCTGTCCCTCCTCAAAAGTGTTTTGCTTCTGACTGGCCCCTCCCCCAATGTGCCTTCTCTTCTATCACCCTCCCCCTTTCTCATATCCCCTTCCCCTCCTATTTTCCTGCAGGGTAAGATAAATTTCCATATCCATTGAATGTGAATATTATTTCCTTTTTGAGCCAATTCTGATGAGAATAAGGTTCACTTTCTCTCCCTCCCCCCCATCCCCTGCAAAATCTTTTTTCTTGCCTCTTTTATTACAGATAATTTATACTGTTCCACCTCTTCCTTTCCTTTTCCCCCAGTACATTCCTCTGTCACTCCTTGGTTTTGTTTTGTTTGTTTTTTTTAGATATTATCCCGTCATATTCACTCATATCTGTGCCCTCTGTCTACATATATTTCTTCTAAATATAATAATAATGAGAAAGTTCTTATGAATTACAAGTATCTTCCTATGTAGAAAAGTCCCTTATGATTTCCCTTTACTGATTACCTCTTTATCCTTCTCCTGAGTCCTATATTGAAAATCAAATTTTCTATTCAGTTCTGGTCTTTTCAACATGAATGCCTGAAAATCTTCTATTTCATTGAATAGCTACATTTTCTTCTGAGGGATTACACTCAGTTTTGCTGGGTAGGTGATTGTTGGTTGTAATCCTCCCTCCATTGCTCTCTGGAACATCATATTCCAAGCCCTCCAGTCCTTTAATGTAGAAGCTACTAAATCTTGCATTAGTCTGACTGTGGCTCCACTGAATTTGAATTGTTTCTTTCTGGATACTTGCAATATTTTGTCCTTCGCCTGGGAGTTCCAGAGTTTAGCTATAATATTCCTGGGGGATCTCTTTCAAGAGATAATCTGTGGATTTTTTTTCAATTTTATTTTACTCTCTGGTTCTAGAATATCAGAATAGGTTTTTTTATAATTTCTTGAAAGAAGATGTCCAAGCTCTTTTTTTTTATCGTGACTTTGAAGTAGAATGATCACTTTTAAATTATCTCTCTTGTCATATTTTCCAGGTCAATTATTTTCTCAATGGGATATTTCACAGTTTTCTTTCTTTTTCATTCTTTTGGATTTGTCTTCTATCTTGATTTCTCATAAAATCATTAGCTTTCATTAGCTTAGTTCTAATTTTTAAGAAATTATTTTCCTTAGGAGTTTTTGTACCTCCTTTATCATTTGGCCAATTTTGCTTTTTAAGGTATTCTTCTTCACTCTCATTTCTCTTCCCAATTTTTCCTCTACATCCATTAGTTGATTTTTAAAATCTCTTTTGAACTCTTCATAGCCTAAGAGAAATTCTTATCTTGGAGGTTTTATATATAGGAGCTCTGACTTTGTTATCATCTTCTGAGTATGTATTTTGATCTTTCTTCTCACCATAGCAACTTTCTACAGTCAGAATTTTTATCTGTTGTTTACTTATTTTCCCAGCCTACTACTTAACTCTTCATTAAAGTAGATCTCTATTTCCAGAATGAAGGGTGCAATGTTCCAAGCTACAGGGATTTTGTGTAGCTGTTTTGAGAAATATTTCTAGGAACCTTAGTATACTAAGTCAGCACTGCTACCATATCTGAGTATGAGCAAAGCAACCGAGTCCTGTCCCAGTGATAGCAAATTGTCCTCTGCAATTTCCCTCTGACCAGCTGCCCAACCCTCCCCACACACATACACATCTGTGGTTTAGATATCCAGATGCCATTCCTCTTACATCCTGGGTTCCTTTGCTAATGCTGCCCTAGCTGTTGATTCAATGGCTCCCAAAGTCTAATCCTAAACTGGGGCTCCCCTCAATTTTCCTTGGCTTAGAGGGGGCTTAGAGATCTGGATATCATTGTCACTGTCACCAGTTTAGAGGCCCCAAAGACTGGGTATTGTACCAGTGCTGGCACAGTGTTTGTACTCCAGACCCCCATCTCAAGGCTAAAACCCCTTCCTGCTGACCTTCCAAGTTGCCTTTGCCTAGAAAACTGTTCCACTACATCTTTTTTTTCTCGGGGGTAAAGGGGGAGGGCTGAGGCAATTGGGGTTAAGTGACTTGCCCAGGGTCACCCAGCTAAAAAGATAACCGAGTAATTCAGCAACAGAGGCAGAACTAAAAACCTGGATTTTCAATGGTTCCAAAGTTAGTGCTCATGTATGCATTCAATCTAATAACTTCAGGCAGCCAATTAAAGCTAACTTCTATTCTGCTCTTGGCTAAAACATAGAACAGCTGGACACCATCAGGATGAGCTCTTTTCATAAAGCTAAGGACTATTATTAAATTCCACCTTTGGGATTACTTACTTTTTAAACAGCTGTCTTTATTAATTGCATGCAGGCATTTGAATGAGAATAACAATTTATGCTTATATAGCAAGACAACATTTACAAAATACTTCCCTCATAATAGGCCTGTGAAATCAATAATACAAGTATTAGTCTCATCTCATGGACAAAGAAACTGAGGTTCTAAAAGGTTAATTGTCGTGTTCATATTGCAAGTAAAAGATAGAAATGGGACTCAGAATCAGGTCCTCTGTCTCTGAAACCAGTGCTTTTTCTATGACTTTGACCTGGCTGTCTCCAAATCCCAGAATGTACCCTTTCTTCACCTCCATCTTTTGAGATTCTTTTAATACTCAAAACAGGCGTTACAGTCTATTGGAGACCTTTTCTGATCCTCCTAGTTGCTAGTAGATTCCTTCTAGATACTAGTTTGCATTAATTATATATATGTATATTATATATATACATATATGATATATATATATATATTATGACTATATATTTATATCTGTACACATTGTTTACAATTAGAATGTAAACTCTTTGAGGGCTTATAACATTATAACTTTGTTTCCCCAAGTGCCTAGAACAATGACTGGCATATAGTTGGTACTAAATCAATATATGTTAATTAATTAATTGATTAATGATCTACACCTATTCACTGATGCTAATAAGGTCCTTGGAGACCTTTTTGTGAAAGCACCAATATTGAAATCCTGCTGACTAGCGAATATGTTGCCAATTTAAACCTAATTCACCAGAAATGACTTAAAATGACATCTGTTCCCACCTGCCTTCTCCTAGACACCAGGGACACAGCACAGTGAGGATATTCAGCTGTTCTCACAGCAGCCCGGCAAGACTTGCTGTAAAAATGCCACAGCAAGAATAAATGATTGGTCAGGGTGCCAAAGGCAAATACATCATGAATAAGAAAATATTATATCAAAGAAAGTGGAAGGGACAAAACTGACATGAAGTCAAAGGGTTGTTCACAGAAACTTCAAAAATTGAATGAAGAAAAAATGTTATATTCCAAAAAAACAGTCTCCTTATTTCACCTTCAAAAGTATTTTTGTTGATAGAAGAACAAAAATCCAGATAATCCCTGGAGAAACATTTGATATTTTAGGGTCAAAAGTATTTTTTCAAAAAAATTTTTTTAAATAAAGGACTTTTATTTTACACTTTATACTGTATATAGTGTACTTTAGAAATACTCTATTTCCTAGATTTCCTAGACTGTTTTCAAAGATCTTGGGTCAAATATTTAATAGAAAACTTGTGTCATTTTCCATGTGAACCATGCTTCATAAGTGTCTGATCCAGGTAAGAGGAGTGTCAAGTAAAGAAACCCATTATATAAAAACTACCTCATATACATTTCTTATTGAATTCATATTGCCCTTGAAAAGACTATTAAGAACTACAAATAGAATATTCCTAACTTTTCTCCCTCCAAGATAAGCAATATGAATTCAACCTCCAAATGGAAAGCTTTCATTTCAAATGCCTCCTTCATCTAGTAGTCTAAAGATCCAAGCACTTGAGGGAAATTTAGTGAACTATATTCAAAATTAATATAGAGGTTATCTTTAAAACACAAACACAAATAATTCCAATGACATGAGTTGGAATATAGATTCCTGATTTTAAAATGTTTAGAAGATTAAAAACCCTTCCAAGAGAGTGTTATAAAACCAGAGGTAATTCTTTGTCATTGGCTCTGCAATTTTTCCTAAAATAAATACATGAACCTTATTTAGAGTTGCTAGTAAATTTACCCATTTTAAATACCCTATTTTAAATACCTAGGCTATCATTTCTTCTCTTGGGCATAATCCCTGATTTCTGATATTCAAAGCTACTTTTTTAAAAATATATTTTATTTTTAACTTATGGAATAATATAAGCATTTCCATAACATGGTATAAAAAAAAGATGATTGCACATGAAACTGCAAATCAATCATGTAGGACCAGCTCTTCCTTTTAAATATTTAATAAAATTATCATGTTAATTTTCTTTTTAACCTTTTTTAAACTTTTTTCTTCCTTTCACCCTAGCGATAGCTAACATTAGACACAAATAGATATAGATGGATAAATAGATAATGTAAAATTATTCAATACATACTCCTATTTATTAGTTCTTTCTCTGGATGCAGATGGTGTGTTTCTTCATATGTTCTTCATATGTTTAATTAATCTGGATATTTATAATAGTCCAAATAACTTATTCCCTCAAAATCATTCTTAAAACAATATTGCTAATACTGTATACAATGTTCTCTTGGTTCTGCTCACTTCACTTACAGCCACTTATTTGACTGGTAGCTATGAAAACACATGAGATCCAGGCCATCGGAATGATTTGTATTCAGCTCTTCATCTTCCTCTCTTTTATGTCATGGACCCCATTGGCAGTTTGGTGAAGCCTATGGATCCCTTCCCAAAAGCAATGGTTTTTAAATACAAAAATATATATAAAATACAAAGTATTACAAAGGAAACAGTTATTCAAAAAAATTTAACCTACTATCTCAATTCTAGTCTTCATGAATAAAAGGGGGAAAACAGTCACTGAATACAGGTATAGCACCCCTCCGAGCTCAATCTCCCAACTTTTAATCAAATTAGCTCTTAAGGGCAGCAGCTATTTCTAATATCTTTGAGTTCTAGGGCTATTATTGCTGAAGATTCCCAATCTAGGATGTACTTCCCTTCCACCATCAATTTCAATTACCAGTTAAGACAGTTAAATAAACTCTTCATTACCACAGCATCGACCCTTCATTTATTCCTGGCTCTCTAAGCCTCTATGTATTGGGTTGAAAGGAAGCAAGGAATTTTGTGCATGTGCATTCATTTAGCTTTTACAAAAGAATATTTACCGAGGAGGCATATGAAGGACAGAAGTGACAAAAAGAATTCATCAAACTGGAAGGGAAAGGGAGTATACTCCCCTTTGTAAACACTCAATCTCTGGGGAAAAGTAGTTCTAATTGAAAGCATAAATGTAATGAGATAGACATAGAGACTATCAGTAGAAGACAAGGGTTCTTCAAAAGTGTTGGTTAACCCTGAGAATCTTTTCTTAATTCAAAGAGTCCTATACAAGGAATAACTTACTTCAATACTCAGTGGAGCTAGTTCCTTGTAGCATGCAGTATTTCAGCTACCAAGTCAATACACTGTTGACTTGGGTCAAGTCTGTTACTCCTCAAGCCTGGCTTCTCACCAGAAGCAACTACTGCTGCTTCTCAAGTCCAATGGTCTCTGCTGCCAAGTCTGGCTAATGAGAAAGAATTCTGACAGCTCTTCTTATTTTTCAAAATTCACAAGGCTATGACCTGTTGTATTCCATCTCTGGATACTTATTCACCTAAGAATAGCAAAGAATAAACAAAATCTAAACAGGCACTATGCACTCAGGGATATCTGGAGGTTCATAGCCGTTTTTATTTTCTCAATCATTAAGGAAAAGAAAGAAAGAAATGAAAAAATAGGGTCAAGGAAAGAGTATATCAGTCCTTCTGTAATTGAAAACACCATCTATCTATTATCTATATTTTCTGCCTTGAAGCCAATTTTTTAAAAGTCAAAAAACACTTCTTTACCACAGCACCAATTCCTCCTTCATTAATGGATAAACATGGCACTTCCAGCCTCCATACATTGGATTGAAACTAAGTGAGGAATATTATAAAGATTCTATTTAACCCACCAGGAAGGGCAAATCTACACATACTTTGAATCTTAAGTTAACTATGGTGACTTTTTTGCTGTCATTCTTTTGCTATAATTTTATTAAAATTTTGCATCAATTTATTAGCAATTTTAGACTAAAGTTCTCTCTCTTTCCTTTGTCCATCCTTGTTGTAGGTGGTAGGATCTTATTTATTTAGTTAAAAGAATTTGGCAAAGTAATTTCTCCCTCAATTATTACAAATAATTTAAATAATAGGTATTGATTTCTAAACATGATAGAGTTCACCTGTAAGTCTGACTAAACCAAGATTTTGGGGCTTTGCTAGTTGAACAATCAACAGGTATTTATGGCTTATTAATTATAGCATGCCTCATTATGTGCTATTAATTTGGGTTATTTAGTTCATCCTCTACATCCTTTAAATTCTCAAGAGTTGTTAGCAAATAATTAGTAAAAAATAATTTTGGTCATTTAATTTTCCTCTTTTTGTAACAGATATAACTAAAGGCTCATTGATTTTGTCAATCTTTCCTAAGAACCAACGTTTAGTTTAGTTTATCCATAGCCATTTTTGTCTCTAATTGCATTGGTTTTTCCTCTAATTTTCAATTTTTCTTCCTTTGTGTTTGAGTTTTATTAATTTGTTGATTCCATAGTTGCTTTTATTGAATATTCAGTTATGAATCTTCCAGTTTTATATTTTGTTAATCTTGTTTGAAGAGATTGTAATTTTCCTCTGAGGACTGCTTCAAGTGTCTTCCACAAATTTTAGTAAGTTGATTCACTATTTTCTCTGTACATCCTGTCTTCAAGGTCAATTTTCTTGGCTTATATAATATGTATATATAGGAGGGTTTTTTTTTAAGACTTTGGCTTGTCTTTTGTCAAATTTTCTTTTACTTTTGATTTTCTTAATTTTACATATGTCATTCTCTTTTTAGACCCTCTACTACTTTAAAAGAGATTCTCCACCATACATTTTAATTTGTCTACCATGTAATTTGCTTTTGTTAAGTCTTCTTTGAGATCTGTGATTTCCAACCCAAATTTCTATCCAATCATTTCTTTTTAAAGTATTATTTTTCTTGTGAATCATTCTAGAGTTTCTACTCTGGTATCTTGTTCACTGAGGAGTCTTTTTGCTGGAGATTTTTGTTTCCATATGTATTTGTGTTGGTATGTGAGTAAATCTAGCATATGTATATGTATATGTTCATATGTCCATATAAAAATCCATATAGCAATAGAAATTTAAGGTTGACAAAAATCTTATCTTTAAGAGGACACTAGAGAATGGGTTCTAAACCCAATGTTCTTTATTTAAAAGAAATATTTCATTGATACTTTTCGGGTTTTATATGTCAATTTCAAAGCATGACAAGATATATAAACTGATATGAAATGAATTTAGTATAATCAGAAAACAACATAAAATTGTTATAGTGATGAAAATAGAGCAAAAAACTCCAAATTAGAAATAAAAAGACAGAAAAAAATGTACTTTCATTCCTTCTTAAAGAAGTATGGGATATCATTGTGAAATATGGCATATGAGGACACTGTTGATGTGTTAGTTTTACCAAATGGCTTTTTTCCTATTTGTTTTTTTATTCTTTATTATTAAAAATATTCTCTAGGGCTCAAAGGGCTGGAGGAAAATATATTTGAAAATTAGAATATTGCAAAAGCAAAATATATCAACAAATGTCTTTATAAAAGAAAAACAACTAGCACCTACTATATTCCTTGGCATATAAAAGGTATTTTTTCTTCCTTTAGACACTTAATAAATGCTAATTGAAATTAATTGGATTGATTAGAATAGAACTGACTTGAATTGGACTAAATATGGAGAATCCAAAAGACTAAATAGCTTCTAATTTTTCCCACAGAACAAAATGTAGTATATGTTTTGGGAGAAAGACAACATGCCATAGATACCTCTGAAGTCTTCTCAAAATAATGAGATTAATCTGCACCCCACTCAAAAATTGCAACTTAATAGCAAAACAAGTTTCCAAAAATTTTTAGTCACCTAGGATAACAGGGAAATTTGTGAGCCCTCTTTGGCTATAGCATATTTTAAATTCAACCAGCTGAAACAATGGACATTGAAAGGACCCATGCTTCCCCAGTAGGAAAAATAAGTCTAAAAGGCCTCGATTTGGGTTTTTCCCTCTTTAATTTCTATGATAAACTGAAACATATTACCAGAGGCAGTTTAGCTATTAGTGTAATAGAGCTCGTCATTCACATAGATTCATTTTAACACAAGCATGTATAACCCCAATCTGTGCCCTGCCTTCTTTTCAAGTCCCTAGATAAATCACAGGAGAGACTAGAAAACTAGGAAACACATATATTTTTTCTCTCCTCTTGAGGCTTTTGTCACAATGCCAATTCCTAAGTGTATAAAATGTTGGCAGACTACAATACATTGACATAATTTTCCCAAGGTTCAAAGAATGGATAAACAATGGCCTTCTGGCTTCAAGGAAAGCAGGAGTTTTAGAAGCAGCTCATCTTTTTGATATTTCTGGCACACGTTTAAACCTCCTACATAGGTAAAAAGGGAACTGAGGAAAGAAAAAATCATCTTGTTTCTGGTTTCTTGACACTATGCTTTGGAGCCTGGGGGGATTTTCTGGTTCACACAGGTTTGGTGCTATTTTCTACAGGTAAAACTGAGGGCATCACCTCATCAAAGATTGAGGCCCCAGTTTAGAAAATATAGAGAAAGAATGAAACACCTAATTAAAGCTGGTCCTTAAGAGGGATTTGGAATTTCTTTGACAGCAGAAATCAATGAATTGAGTCAAACTTGAATAGGAGGAAAAACCTTTTCACTAGAAAATAGTTGGTATATTCTTTAGATCTTACTAAGTCGTGTGACTAATTCTTTCATTTACTGAGGTCCAATAATTCAGTCTTTTTTGTTCTTTTTTTTTTCCAGGATGAGAGACAGCATGGTTCAGGGGATAGAGAGCTGGCCTTAGAGTTAAGACAGACCTGAATTCAAATCTTGCCTCTGACACATATTAATTGTGTATCTGTCTTCTGACAAGTCAATAAACTTTATTCTCTCCAAGACTATGAATCACTGATCTGAATTCTTGGATGAAGTTTCCATACTAGACATTCTTTACACTGATGAAATCTGCAACCCTCTCTTACTCAATAACAAGAATCTTCATAAGCAACCAAATGATCTAATGGAACTATAATCTCATCAGCCTAGAAATTTCCTCTAACAAAGCTTATCAAAATTCATTTTTCTCTGACTATCCTGGGTCACTCTTATTCATATCTATCCATCATTCTAGAGTCTTTCTTCATTTTCTCCCCACCTCATAAGGATCAGTAGAACATTTTATTTATCCACATTTCTTTTTACCATATGACCAGCCCATCTTTTCTCCCTATCAAACAGTTCTTTGTAATGTCTTGTTTCTTCTTCATATTTCTTGACTGATCCTGTGCCATATCATGTCCACTTCTACCATAAATCTTTGTAGTCATGCTAATACTTAATTACAAATATTAAGTAATGAATACCATGATTATTAAATACAAGGTGTTCCTATATTTGATTAATAATTTAAAACCAGAACTTTGGTACCAACTTTCTACACTGAGATTTTGAAGACACTCTAAAGTAATATTATATATATATATATATATATATATACATATATATATATATACATACATACATATATATATGTATGTATATATATATATATATTTAATTTTGTGTTTCACTTTTTTGTGGGTAACAAGAGGTTTCAATTAATTGATCTTGCACTATTGGGCTAAATGTTAAGAAAAAATGTTAAGAACTAACGGACCTATTTTGATTCTGGTTTGGTTTGGGGTTGGGTTTTTATTTTTTTAATATTTGCCTGGAATTACTATAACTGAAGTGAAGCCAGGCATATATGTCATAAAAAGATGAAATCATCTCCAAATCAAGAAGTGTTCAATATTGAATGACAAAAATATTGTTACAATCAAAACTAGAATCAGGTGAGTCTCAAAAGACCTCAGTTTTAATAATCCCTAGTTTATAGGAATTCAATCTTCTCTATTATAATAAAAATGCCCATGCCTTTTCCATCCTCAAAAAAATCCCAACACTTCAAATGATCCATTCACCCTTGTCAACTATTGTTCCCTGTCTCTTCTTCTTTTTAAGCTTAAAATCTTTGAGAAGGTCGCTTAAAAATACATGTTTTCATTCCCCAACGGATAAATGGTTAAAGTATATGAACAATTTTCAGATGAAGAAATTAAAGACATTTCTAGTCATATGAAAAAATACTCTAAATCACTACTGAGTTGAGAAATGCAAATTAAGTCAACTCTGACTGCTACTGTACACTTCTCAGATTGCCTAAAGTGACAAGAAAATATAATGGCAAATGTTAAAGAGGATGTGGGACACTAACACAGTGTTGGTGGAGTTGTAAACTGATCTAAACATCCTGAACAGCATTTTGGAACTATGCCCCAAAGGCTATCAAACTGTGCATAACTTTTGATCCAGCAGTATCTCAATTGGATCTGTCTCCCCAAAAGTTCATAAAAAAGGGAAAAGGACCCACATCTGCAAAAATGTTCATAGCAGCCCTTTTTATGGTGGCAAGAAACTGGAAGATAAGTAGATACCTATCAGTTGGAGAATGACTAAATAAGTTATGGTATACAGATGTTATGGAATATTATTGTTCTATAAGAATCAATCAGCAGGATGATTTCAGAAATGCCTAGAAAGACTTGCAAGAACTGATGCTAACTGAAGTAAGTATAAACAAGAGAACATTTTACACTGCAATACAACAATGCTATGTGATGATCAATTCTGATGAACATGGCTTTTTTGAAGAATGAGGTGATTCTGCCAATTCCAATAGACTTGTGATGGAGAGAGCCATCTGTATCCAAAAAGAAGACCTTGGGGACTGAATGTGGATCACAACATTGTAGTTTCACCTTTTTAATTTTTGTTTGCTTGATTTTTTTCTTTCTCATTTTTTCTTTTTGATTAGATTTTTCTTTTGTGGCATGATAAATATAGAAATATATTTAGAAGCATTGCATTGTTTAACCTACATTGGATTACTTGCTGTCTAGAGGAGGAGGGTGGGAGGAAGGGAAAGAGAAAAATTTGAAACATAAGATTTTGCAAAGATGAATGTTGAAAACTATCTTTGTATGTATTTTGAAAATAAAGTTATTAATTTTTTTAAACAGTCTTTTGACAGAAGGAGGATTCTAGGAAGATGGTGGAGTAGACTGGTAAATTTCAAGCTTTCCTGATTTCCCCCACAAATAGAACAAATTTGTGCCTCAAGACAAACATAGTGAAAAGACTAGTGAAAAACCAAGAAAAACAGGGGTTCTACTGATACAACCCAATAATATCTGAAGATCCCTGGCTGGGATTAACCTGTCTGAAATGCAAACACCTCCAGGATAGCTCTGCAGAAATATCAAGTGGGGATCTCTTGAGCTAGCTGTGGCTGGATCCTCAGCTGGAACCACAGGGACTTTCACCTCCCAGACTGTTAATCAAGTTGGGGTTTGAGTCTAGGAAGACAAAGTCAACCTCAACTGATTGGGAACACCAGGCCCAGATATACTGCTGAGATGTGGCCTCAGTGAGAAGGAACCAGTATGTGGTGAGTACAGAAGCAGTTGGGCAGAGATACTATTGGCTGGGGGCACTTGCAGGAGTGTAAAGTTCTTGGTTTGGGGTTACTGATCAGAGCAGAGAGCTGAAGGGAAGCTTGAGCCACCATGCTCCCATTCCGATATTAGAGAAGCTTACACTAATTTTTTTTAATTTAAAAAAAAATTAACTGCAAAGAAAAAAGAACTCCACCATTGAAACACATTGTGGAAACAGTGAAAGAACAGGATTCATCTTCCGAGATGGAGGTGAAAGTCCCTGTGGTAACATGAAATGGCTCCCTGCCCAGAGAGAATTTATAAAAAAAAAAAACTCAAAAAGAATTCAAAAATCAAATGAGAGACATTGAAGAAAAACTAAAGAAAAACATTAAAAACCATTCAAGAAAAACAAAAGGACTATAGGGGAAAAAATAGAAAAGGAGGTACAGAGTCTGAAAGATGAAAATTATAATTAGGCAAGAGGAAGCCAGTGAAGCTATGAGAGACCAAGAAATGACAAAACAGATTATAAAGAATGAGAAAATAGAACTGAATGTGAAACATCTCATAAGAAAAACAACAGATCTGAAGAACAGACCAAGAAGAGAAAATGTAAGAATAATTGGACTACCAGAAAGTTATGACTAAAAAGAAAACCTTGACACAATAATGTAGGAAATAATTCTAGAAAATTGTTCCGGAGTGAAAGAACATGAAGGGAAAGTAGAAGTAGAAAAATTCCACTGATCATCACCTCATAGAGATCCGTTGTGGAAAACACATAGGAATATCATTACCAAATTTCGAAACCCCAGATCAATGAGAAAATTTGGCAAGAAACAAGGAAAAAAAATTCAAATATGCTGGAGTTACAAGTAGACTTGAATAAGACATATCAGAAGCTACAATAAAAGACCATAGGTCTTGGAATTATACCTACAAACAAGCAAAAGAACTAGGCCTATGGCCAAAAATATCATATCCAGCAAAATTATCTATAATTTTCAATGAGAAATAAATGGACATTCAATGAACTTGCAGCTTTTCAAGGTTTTCTACAACCAAATCTGAACTTAACAGAAAAATTTACCATACAAAAGCCAAAATCAAAGAGCAATTTTAAGGAACTCAACATTTTTAAACTGTTTAAACATGGACAATGTATACTTTATGTTTAAGATTTACATCAAAAATAGGATAAGCTCAAAAGAAAGACTGGCAAAATAGTAATCATGTTATACAAATGAGGTACAGAGGAAGAAGAGACACAGAGGCGTTAGAGGAGGGAGGAAGGCTTGCAGTTCTGAAAACCTACTCACACTATATATATACCATAAAGGGTATAGCACCCTCCAAAATCTATGAAGAAATAAGGGAGGAAAGATAGGTGGATGGGGAAGCAAAGGGTGAAGGAAAAAGACAAGAGAGGGATATATGGTTGGGGGGAGATTAAGTAATAGTAAGACAAGTCATGGAGCAGAATTTAATGAGTCAGCAGGATAGGAAGCACATATACTTATGTGGGGGATGTGTGTGTGTAAATCTATGTATGTATATTTCTACATATCTATGCATAAATATATCTTTTCTTAACTGTAGCTTGCTTAGAGGTTGTGGGATGAAAGGGAGACGTGTGTGTCTCTGTGTGTGTATATGTATATATGTATATCTACATATATATTATATATATATATATAAACATATCCTTTCTAAATTATAGCTTGAACATTATCCTCCATTAGAGAAGGTAATTTTTTGTTTTGTTTCATTTGGTTTTGTATTGCTGTTCTGTTTTTCTTTTTTTGCTCATTCTGCTTCTTCAAATAAAATAAGTTTAGAAAAAAGAGTCTTTAGACGTTTTACCATTTGGAACAGATAAAAAAAAATTTTAAATAAAATACATGTTTTCACTTTCTTTCTTCTCACCCTCTTCTTAACTTGCTATAATCTGGCTTCCAATCATATTATTCAATGGAAACTGAGTTCTCTATCATTAACAATCTCCTTATTGCTAAATTTTGTACTTTTTTCTCAATCTTCAATCTTTTTATACTTAGAAGTAACTAACACTATGATAAGCACTTCAGTGAAACACTAAAAATATACCAAAGATAACAATAATTAAGTGAATTAAAGAGAATTAGGTTTGTCTATCGGATTGTCTCTCCAATCTAAGGTTTCAAATGAAGACTCTAAGAAACTTGAGGTGGATTTGAGTAGTAACAAGTTAAGGTAGGCAGAAGGTATACTTTGCAAGCAGCCCAGACCTATAGAATGATACATGGCCAAAGCAGTGACCACTTAATACCAAGGAAGTGTGAGAGAGTTTCTTGAAACAGGAAAAGATTAAATGATTCAATTGTAAACCCATAGCAAGTATGTATTATAGGTAAGATTTGAAGCCATGTCTTTCCTTATTCTAAAACCTCACTCTCCTGTCATTCATCCTGTCATTCATCAAAATGAATACAAGATTATAAGAAAAGAAAAAATAGCCCATTATTGAGCTTCAGTTAATTTTTAAAATCAGTCATATGACAATATATCTGAAGATCATATAACTAATACTTTGCAAAAGTTATTTCTTCCTATTAAAGTTTGATTTAGAGCATTGATTTATGCTGTCAAAAAAAAATCCAAATCCCTTTTAAGAACTAGCTTTAATTAGTTTCATTCTCTCTATAGAACTCATGGTCAACCTGACTCATGAACTAGATGCCCTGAAAACTAAAATGAAAGTAAAGATTCCATGAGAATGCAATAAATATTAAAACAAAATTGGAAAAATTAAAAATCAAAAGAAAATATGTTTACAAATAACTTATTTGGAAAACAGGTCAAGGAGAAATCATCATCAGACTATCTGAAAAATCAGCACTGCTCCCTCTTTGACCAAGGAAAAAAAGCCTAGATTCAATCCTTGAAGAAATTATAAAACAAACAGCCCATAGAAACTGTCTATTAGTACAAAGGCAAAATGAAAATGGAGCTAATATACAGGTTACCCCTTATAAAGAAATACCTAAATAAAAACTCTCAGGAATATTTAACCAAAATCCAGAGCTTTAAATTGAAAGAAAAAATATCAAATGCATCCAGAAAGAAAAAGTGAAATAAGACAGAGGGAATGAGGATGATTTTGTTTTATTTTAATGGACAAGAAAGAAAAGTGAGGTTGCACAGGTTGTGGATGAATTGGGTTTGTGTCCTGGTAATTTAGGTTTGCTTTTGGAATAAACTCACAAAAACTTCTCTCTTTTCATTCCACAATTGCTCCCTAAGTCCAATATACCTGTTTGGGCTTTTTTTTTTTTTTTTACTTCTTTGCTTCTCAAATTAGCTTTGGCTTGGAACACTAAAGGAGAAATGGGGGAAATAAAAGAGAAAAGACTATTTGGTAAGGATTTTCTCTGGGTTGCATCCAATAGCACCAAGTGAAGGCTATCACAGGATTTACTTCTGGTTGTAAGTGAGATTTTAATAAAGAAAATAAAAACAAAAACTGAACCTCTTAGAAAATATTTTAAAGATAGGAATTGGGTTCTTTTTGTTTTAAGAAAAATTCCTTCCAGCCTTGTCATAACTATATTGTATTTTCTCATTTCCTCACCTCTTTTCCCACACGCTATTTAATATATACCAAGATAATCCTGGAACAAGTTAACATGGAATAAATTATTTTCTTTTTTTTTTCCTGGGACTGTGCAAACTGCTTCCAATCTCCTATTTATATCAAACTCTGAATACCTGCATAGTCTAGTTCCAACATACTAACGAGCTTTTTAATAAAAAAAGAATCTGATATAATAAACAATTCATTTTTCAAAGGGGAGGGGGAATCTCTATTATCATAGGAGCCAAATTTTAAATCCCCACATTCAGAATCTCCATCCCCCGATGTCACCATCACCAGTTAATATTTCCAATATGTGGTGAAACATTTTCAGAATTCAGCTTCATTGTTCCAACAAAAATGCAAACTCTTCCAAATTGGCTGAAGGATTCTACTCCTAAACATTGTCCACCTCCCACCCACTCTCCCAAATGTAGGCCTTTTACCAAAAGTCTAGGAAAAATTCATTTCAAATTCAACATGTTTAAGAACACTTTCTTGAGACAAAGTATCAACATGTTAAATTAACTCCAAAATCTATGTCATATATTTTTCAAATATGGCTAATATGGAAGGAAGAAAGGGAAGGAGGGAGGAAAGAGGAGGGAGAAAGGAATGAAGGGAAGGAAGAAGGGAGAGAAAGAGGGAGGGAGGGAAGGAGAGAGGAAAGAAGAAAGAAGGAAGGAAGGAAGGAAGGAAGGAAGGAAGGAAGGAAGGAAGGAAGGAAGGAAGGAAGGAAGGAAGGAAGGAAGGAAGAAAAGAAAGAAGGAAGGAAGGAAGGAAGGAAAGAAGGAAGGAAGGAAGGAAAGAAGGAAATAAGGAAGGAAGGAAACAAGGAAGGAAGGAAGGAAGGAAGGAAAGAAGGAAGGAAGGATTAAGAGGGAAAGAGGAAGCAAAAATCAACAAAACATTTAAATACACTGATGAAAATACATTTCCCCTCCTCTAAGAGGACCTGACAAAGAGACCCATTTTGTTACTATCTTGTTAAATTTAACATGTTCTTTAAAAAAACAAATTACATATAACAGAAATTCATAATTTTATATACAATCCTATTTTTTTCTTTATATATTAAAATGTTCGATGCTGATTGTTAAGCTCAAAACAAAAAAAAAAGTTAAAAACAATTAGGGAATGACTGAATGTTCTCTAAAATGCCTTTTAATTCCTGGTATTATAACCTTCTCAAGGTGAGTCCTAACCTTCATTCATTCCTTCAACTGAAATTATTATTATTATTCTAAATAGTTCATTGACATTCTTTTTAACTAATGTTCCTCTATATTTTTTTCAGGGAGTAAAATGGTATACTGCTGGCCTTGGAATGAGGTGAGATCATAGTTCAAATGCCTCCCTCTGACAGAAACTAGCTATGTAACTAATACCAAGCAAGTTGGTCAAGATTTGTGTTTCAGGCAAGTTCCAAGGGCACTTAATAAGACATAAATGATTCCTCCATTAGAGGAGGTAATTCCCACATCAGAAAGTGCTATCCTGATGAAATCTCAACCTTTTGCATATTCAAGTAATACCTATAATACCTACTTTACAGGATTATTGTGAGGGTACAAAAAGCTTATATTTATAAAACACTTCCAGGAAATTTACAGGCCTATGTAAATATTCTCATTCTATGAAGTTTTTTTTGATATTTAAAACACCCTTTGTCCTCCTGGGGCATAGTCATTAACTAGGCCCTTTGGTATCACTGGAGGACAGGCCTAATCAGTCAGTAGATTTCTTTTTGCTCTTCTTTTACTATATCTCCCTCCCCAGACTCCAACATCAAAGAATTCCAGTGTCTGCTTTGGATACAAAGGTCATCTTCTTCATTTTCCCATAAATCTTTTGACTGCCAAGCTTCAAGATCTCTTTCTTCCAGTCTTCCAAAGCCATAGTCAAAGAGTAGTGTTGCTTACAAACTTCTTAAAAACATGAGTCCTCTTTCTCACATTTCTTCATTCTTCTTCTGATTGTTGTTTCCCCATCTTCCTCACTGGAAATTTACATTTAAAATAGTGAACATTTATCTCAACTGTTTTGCAACTATTTGAATATTTTGTCCTAATAAGCAATAACTTCCACTTGTGGAAGCAGAATAAGAAGCTTGGATAAGGGCATTCTTTTTTTCAAAAAGTCCCAGGCATTCCTTTCCTTTAAATTCCATTTTATTTTAAAGCATTATTTCATATCACATTTTCTATCATTTGTTGGGTTGTGGCCTCTTTACAACATTTGGTTAAATTTAAATCAAACTAATATTCAAATGAGCAAAAATCACCATATCATCATTTCACTAAATTCTGTTAAAGGAATGTGTAGAAGAAAAGAATATACTGTCTTGGACACTGACTTCCCTGGCTTCCTTTAAATCCTAATTTAAATCATATTCTTTTACAGGAAGTGTTTCACAACCTTTCTAAATTTTAGGGTCTTCTCTCGATTAATTATTTCCTATTTTTCCTATATATACATTGCTTGGTATATAATTGTATATTATCTCTCCCATTAGATTGTAAGCTTCTTAGGGCAGGGGCTGTCTTTTGCCTCTTTTTGTATCCCAAGGGCTTAGCACACACAGTGCCTGGTAGGCACTTAATAAGTGTCTACTGATTGATTGCTAGGAGGCATGACATCCCCATTGACACTGCATTGAGAGGATTGATAATACCTGTTTGGTGACAGTGATCTGGATATTTTTTAACCCATTGATACCCCACTGAGCAAAAGAAACTGGGTCGTGACTATTACAAATTTCAGCCACACTCTTAAACTTGAGCATAGAAAAGGAAACACACAGTTCTGTCAAAGTGATCAGCACTCCACATAAAAGTCATAACTAAGCTGCTGTGCTGAGAGAGAGGTTGTACCCTAGGTAATTTGGTCCATAAGAACTGCTAGAAGGGGGAGATCATATGGCCACAGGGGACTCCATTAGAATCTAAGGCAAGGACTACTCTGAGTGTGGTGAGGAAGAGGGGAGAATAGGGGAAGTGGGGCAGGATTCTTTGTAATTCTAGTACTTAACAAAATGCCTTGCACACAACAAGCACTTAATAAAATACTGACTTGGAAAAAGGAGAAAAGAACAAGCATTTATTAAGTATCTACTATATATTATTATGTGAAGTACTTTGCAAATGGTATAGAATGCTAATCCTAAAGAGCACTCATACAGCACTCCTCACCCACCAGCCTCCATACTACAACTAGAATGTACAATCTGCATTTGGATTTATGCCTGGAACCCACATTAGGATATCCCCTGCTGCAGAGATTGTTGGCACAACCCATCCCTGTATGCCCCCACAAGGCAACACTGATTTTACTAGGGCCTCATGGTGGAGGTGGGAGAAGACAGACAGGACAATTGGGCAGTCCTGCTTAGAGTTGTCCTAAGTAAAGTATTTGCAGGGATGTAAAGACTGTCCATAGTGCCTTCCTTACCCTTCCCTAGTCCTGAAATAGGGGGAGAGCTTGATTGTCCGGAGAAGAAAAGGACAATAGCCAAGAGAAGAACAGGAGCCAGAATAAATGACCACACTAGGATTGAGGGAAAAGAAACTAAAACCTCTTAGAACCTACTATTGTTTCATCCACTCTCCAAAAAAGCTACTTAAGGCAGGTGAAATATAAATCCTTAACATGGGAGGAGAGAAATGCAGCTTTGCTATCTAGCTTTGAAAATATACTCATCGGGACAGTTAGATGGTGCAGTGCATAGAGCACCAGCCCTGAAGTCAGGAGGTCCTGGGTTCAAATATGATCTCAGATACTTAACACTTCCTATCTGTGGGACCCTGGGCAAGTCACTTAACCCCAATTGCCTCAGCAAAAAAAAAAAATTACAAACCTTCCTTTAAAAATATTACAATGAAAGGAAAGAAAAACAATGCTTGAGGAAACATAAAAATTTTGTGGAATATCCTGAGAGCATGATAAAATGATAGAATATAGAAATGTTCAAAAGCTTAATGAAATCTATAAGATTAATTAATCTAATTGATAATTTAAGAAGGAATGAATTTCAAATTCATAGATTTCAAAACAAAAATAATTAGATTATTAAAAATTAAATCCACAATGGTAAATTTCACCAGAAAATTCAAAGAGAGAATAACAGATTTTTAATTTTAAAAATACTGAAGTAAAAGAAAATCTTGAAAGAGAGAAGAAAAGGGTAATATTTAAAGAACATTAATCACTATAAAAAAGATAGTCATTGATATCAGACAGGATGTGCAGAAGCAATTTAAGAATAATGGGTCTCCCAGAAGAATGTGAAATACCAAAAAAAAAAAAAAAAAAGCAAAACCTTGAATACTTGAACAGGAGGAAATAGAAGAAAACTATCCAGAACTTTTGAATACAGAAAATCAAGCATCAATCAAAAGAATATCCAAAATGACTCCAGACAAAAAAAAAAAAACAAAAAGAAAAACTCTATACTTTAAACTACAAGAGACATTGTGGTAAAAAATTTAATAATTCCAGTAACAAACAATAAATTCTACAATCAACCATGAGAAAGACCTTCAAATATAAAGGAAAGAAATTTTAAATAAAACCAAGCTATTTTATATCTGCTTTTAAAAAAATACTAGAAAACAGAATGAAATTATATATTTTTCAAAACAAGGCACTCATCACATAACCCAAAATGCTGAAGTCTGCAAACTTGACCTAATCATCAGTGGGAAAAGATGAACATTCAATAATAGAAAATTACCTGAGGCATGGGGAAAGGAACAAGCAGAAGGGATGGGGAAGGGGGATAAATAAGAGCAAAATATTCAACTTATAAAAACCCCAGACAACAAAACAGAAACACGTGAAGAGTAAATAAGTAATTACCAAACAAAAAATAAATTATGAAATAAATTGCCCTATTTCTAGGGGTTATTTGAGAAATAAAGACAGATACACAAAAGCAAACAGAGACAGAGAGAAACAAAGGCAGAGACAGAAAAAAACAGAGAGGCAAAATGCCAGGAGGTAATAGTTTACAAGTAAAATCTGGGTTATCATGGCTCTCTGTATGGCAGTTTCTATTTTCGTCTTATCACAGAATTTTTTGGTTAGTATTTTAGTGTTTTGCACTTTTATGAATCCATGATTTTATCAATGTGGTTGCTCTCCTAATCAATGCAGATCACATCCTCTTCATAGCTTTTTATCTTTTGTGTGTCTTACCCAGTTTTTCACAAATTCCCCATAAATCCTATAGTGAATCTACTAGAAGTCTTCTTTTGCTTTTTATTGTTTTAGAGGTATAGATAGGGTATTTGGATTGTACTTACAGTGTTCCAAATTACAATCCTCAGTACTGTGTCAAGCAATTACTCCAGCTCTGGTTTCATTTTCTTCCCTTTTCATAGTCAATCAGTTCTATATTATACTGTCTTCCATTCTTGAATTCCTTGTCCCTTATTCTAAAATCCCTAATGCTTTGCCAACTTCAACCCAGAATTATTCCTCCACTCCTAATAACATGCTGATGAAGACATGCAAGTGTGTTGATGCAGTCTTCTACAAATATGTGTGATCTCATCTCACTGGGACCACAAGACAATAACTTTACTTTTCCCCCTGATTGATTCTCTATTGAAGGCCCTATAATTACTGTTCCAAATTCCATCTTCCCTCCTTAAACCTCACACAAATCTCTTTCTTCTTCCCCACTCAGGAAAAATACCTTATTTTATTCCATCTTAATAAAATAACTGTAATTTCACTATAAACTCCATCTCATCACTTGCTCTCCTCCTCATCAAAGTCAACTCTTTTCCTTTACCCTAAGTTCAGTTCTTTCCTCTACCCTAAGTTCAGTTCTTTCCTCTATTTCTCAGCATCTCATATTCAAAAGTATTCCCTTGATACCCATCAATTGGGAAATGGCTGAATAAGTTGTGATATATGAATGCAATGGGACACTATATAAAATAATTTTCTGTAAGAAATGATGAACTGGTGGATTTCAGAAAAACCTGAAAAGACTTACATGAACTGATGTTAAGTGAAGTGAGTAGAATCAGAAGAATGTTGTACACAGTAAAAAACAATGTGAAAAGTAAGTGTCTGAGGCCAGATTTGAACTTAGAAAGATGAATTTTCCTCAATTTAGGCTCAGCATTCTCTAGTTACTATGCCACCTAACTGCCTCCCCTAAACACCAGAGATATAAATATAAGAAAGCAAGTTAGTCCCTGACCTCAGTGAGCTTACTATTCTAATAGAACATAACACACAGGAGTGTGGTAGCCAGGGGAAAGTGCTTTGGTCCAGAAAAGCATAGAATAGTGATTGGCAAATGGTTAACATGTCCTTTGTAGGAATAGTAGTATTGAATGGATTATTATTCTCAGGGTTAGGATTGGATAAAGTAAAGTGGAGAGAATAATTGTGTGAATAATGGCATGGTTAAATTTCTTTAGGACTGAGACCAGGACAAAGAAAGATGACTTGGAGTTTTTTCTGACATCAATCCTGAATTTATCTTCTTACAGTTCCACGTTGGTTTTGATTCTGCACTTTGGGGTAAAAGAGACCAAATCTAAACCTTCTTCCAGATTGCTGTTGTTGTTGTTTGTCCTCCTTTTTTGAAGAGGACCAATAAAAATACAGGATGATGTCTTGATTTGTGAATTTTGATTTAAATGAGGCAGAAGTGCACAAAGTAATCAACCTCATCCCCTCTTTCACAATCACTGAGGTCCAAAAAAGGATGAAAGTCAGAACATTTGGTGATGGCCCGAGATGAAGTATCTTTATATTATCAAAAATTATTCAGGATCTGTCCAGAGTTTTTGTTTATGTGGGTTATAGTTATAGATGTTTATCATATTAGAAATCAAAACTAATTTTGACCCTCTGCAAGTATGTCAGAGACCCCCAATATTCTCCAGATCACCTGCTAGGAACCACTGAAGTAGATGACCTTAGTATCTTTGAAGTCTGACCAACCTCTAAGCCACTGATCAGCTTAGGTGGTTTTGTAATGTGTGGGCACTGCACATACTAAAACTTTTTGGAGCCATAAGTCAGGATTGAGTGCCAGGTAGACAGCAAAGGTTGATAAGCAGCCTTGAAAAGGGTTTGGCGGGCCCTCACTTTAGAGGAACTAGTCCTCCTTGATGGCCCATATACCCTATGACATATCCTATTCTACCATGTGATACTACTTAAATATAATTATTATATTCCCCAAGTTCTCTATCAGTTCTCTATCCCTAGTTTTATTATCCAGTTTTTATATGGTTTGGGCTTTATCAAAGCCATCTATAAAATGTTAAACAGCACAGGGCATACACAGCCTTTGGTACCTGAAACACTCTACTTGAGATAAATGACTAAACAAGTGGTTAGTACTATAACTGGCAAACAGTAATTACTTAACAATTTTTTTTTCTGATTCCTAATCATCAGAGTTATCTGTAGGAGAATAGGGTGCCTTAGAAGGAAATGAGTGTCCTTTCTTCAAGCATACTCTGAATGACTATTTATCAAATGGATCATAGATTTTTTAATTCTAGAAAATTACTGAGTTTCTTTTTAATTCTAAAATCCTTTGGTTTCTTGATAAGAAAGTATAGAAGAGCTATAATCCATATTGGTCAATGACCTAAACACCAATGAAATAAAAAATGGATATGTAACACAATGTTAACCACTCAATATTCTGACTTTCTTACTGTTTCATGTTTTATTTTTTTTTCTTTTTTTTTTTTTTTAAGTTTTTTTATTTAATAATTACATTATATTGACACTCATTTCTGTTCCGATTTTTTTTCCCCTCCCTCCCTCCACCCCCTCCCCTAGATGGCAAGCAGTCCTTTATATGTTGGATATGTTGCAGTATATCCTAGATACAATATATGTTTGCGAACCGAACAGTTCTCTTGTTGCGTAGGGAGAATTGGATTCAGAAGGTATAAATAATCCGGGAAGAAAAACAAAAATGCAGATAGTTCACATTTGTTTCCCAGTGTTCTTCTTTGGGTGTAGCTGCTTTTGTCCGTCATTTATCAATTGAAACTCAGGTCTCTTTGTCAAAGAAATCCACTTCCATCAAAATATGTCCTCATACAATATCGTTGTCGAAGTGTATAATGATCTCCTGGTTCTGCTCATTTCACTTAGCATCAGTTCATGAAGGTCTCTCCAAGCCTCTCTGTATTCATCCTGCTGGTCATTTCTTACAGAACAATAATATTCCATAACATTCATATACCACAATTTACCCAGCCATTCTCCAATTGATGGGCATCCATTCATTTTCCAGTTTCTAGCCACTACAAACAGGGCTGCTACAAACATTTTGGCACATACAGGTCCCTTTCCCTTCTTTAGTATTTCTTTGGGATATAAGCCCAATAGAAACACTGCTGGATCAAAGGATATGCACATTTTGATAATTTTTTGGGCATAATTCCAGATTGCTCTCCAGAATGGTTGGATTCGTTCACAACTCCACCAACAATGCATTAGTGTCCCAGTTTTCCCGCATCCCCTCCAACATTCATCATTATTTTTTCCTGTCATCTTAGCCAATCTGACAGGTGTGTAGTGGTATCTCAGAGTTGTCTTAATTTGCATTTCTCTGATCAATAATGATTTGGAACACTCTTTCATATGAGTGGTAATAGTTTCAATCTCATCCTCTGAAAATTGTCTGTTCATATCCTTTGACCATTTATCAATTGGAGAATGGCTTGATTTCTTATAAATTTGAGTCAGTTCTCTATATATTTTGGAAATGAGGCCTTTATCAGAACCTTTAACTGTGAAAATGTTTTCCCAGTTTGTTGCTTCCCTTCTAATCTTGTTTGCATTAGTTTTATTTGTACAAAGGCTTTTTAATTTGATGTAATCGAAATTTTCTATTCTGTGATCAGTAATGGTCTCTAGTTCATCTTTGGTCACAAATTTCTTTCTCCTCCACAAGTCTGAGAGATAAACTATTCTATGTTCCTCTAATTTATTTATAGTCTCGTTCTTTATGCCTAGGTCATAGACCCATTTTGATCTTATCTTGGTATATGGTGTTAAGTGTGGGTCCATGCCTAATTTCTGCCATACTAATTTCCAATTATCCCAGCAGTTTTTATCAAATATTGAATTCTTTTCCCAGAAGTTAGGGGCTTTGGGTTTGTCAAACACTAGATTGCTATAATTGACTATTCTGTCTTGTGAGCCTAGCCTTTTCCACTGATCCACTAATCTATTTCTTAGCCAATACCAAATGGTTTTGGTGACTGCTGCTTTATAATATAATTTTAGATCAGGTACAGCTAGGCCACCTTCATTTGATTTTTTTTTCATTAGTTCCCTTGAGATTCTCGACTTTTTATTGTTCCATATGAATTTTGTTGTTATTTTTTCTAGATCAATAAAATATTTTCTTGGAAGTCTGATTGGTATAGCACTAAGTAAATAGATTAGTTTAGGGAGTATTGTCATCTTTATTATGTTCGCTCGGCCAATCCAAGAGCACTTAATATTTTTCCAATTATTTAAGTCTGACTTTATTTGTGTGGAGACTTTTTTATAATTTTGCTCATATAATTCCTGACTTTCCTTTGGTAGATAGATTCCCAAATATTTTATGGTATCAACAGTTATTCTGAATGGAATTTCTCTTTGTATCTCTTGCTGTTGGGTTTTGTTGGTGATGTATAAAAATGCTGAGGATTTATGGGGATTTATTTTGTAGCCAGCTACTTTGCTAAAATTATGAATTATTTCCAATAGCTTTTTGGTAGAATCTCTGGGGTTCTCTAGGTATACCATCATATCATCTGCAAAGAGTGATAGTTTGGTTTCCTCATTGCCTACTCTAATTCCTTTTATATATTTCTCGACTCTTATTGCCGAGGCTAGTGTTTCTAATACGATATTAAATAATAATGGTGATAGTGGGCAACCTTGCTTCACTCCAGATCTTACTGGGAAAGGTTCCAGTTTTTCCCCATTGCATATGATGCTTACTGATGGTTTTAAATATATGCTCCTGACTATTTTAAGGAAAAGTCCATTTATTCCTATGCTCTCAAGTGTTTTTATTAGGAATGGATGTTGGATTTTATCAAATGCTTTTTCTGCATCTATTGAGATGATCATGTGGTTTTTGTTTGTTTGGTTATTGATATAGTCAATTATGCTAATAGTTTTCCTAATATTGAACCAGCCCTGCATTCCTGGTATAAATCCTACTTGGTCATAGTGTATTATCCTGGTGACAATTTTCTGTAATCTTTTTGCTAATATTTTATTTAAGATTTTAGCATCAATATTCATTAGGGAGATTGGTCTATAATTTTCTTTCTCTGTTTTCAGCCTACCTGGTTTAGGTATCAGTACCATATCTGTGTCATAAAAGGAGTTTGGTAGGACTCCTTCAATCCCTATTTTTTCAAATAGTTTATATAACATTGGAGTTAATTGTTCTTTAAATGTTTGGTAGAATTCACATGTAAATCCATCTGGTCCTGGGGATTTTTTCTTAGGGAGTTGATTGATAGTTTGTTCTATTTCTTTTTCTGAGATGGGACTGTTTAGGATATTTACTTCTTCCTCTGTTAGTTTGGGCAAGCTGTATTTTTGGAGGTATTTTTCTATTTCATTTAAGTTGTCGAATTTATTGGCATAAAGTTGGGCAAAGTAACTCCTAATTATTGCTCTAATTTCCTCTTCGTTAGTGGTGAGTTCTCCCTTTTCATTTTTAAGACTAACAATTTGATTTTCCTCTTTCCTTTTTTTAATCAGATTTACTAAGGGTTTGTCTATTTTGTTGGTTTTTTCATAGAACCAACTCTTAGTTTTATTAATCAATTCAATAGTTTTTTTACTTTCAATTTTATTGATCTCACCTTTTACTTTTAGAATTTCAAGTTTAGTGTTTGACTGGGGGTTTTTAATTTGTTCCTTTTCTAGCATTTTTAATTGCAAACCCAATTCATTGACCTTCTCTTTCTCTATTTTATACAAATAGGCCTCTAGAGATATGAAATTTCCCCTTATTACCGCTTTGGCTGCATCCCATACATTTTGGTATGATGTCTCATTATTATCGTTTTCTTGGGTGAAGTTATTAATTATGTCTATGATTTGCTGTTTTACCCAATCATTCTTTAGTATGAGATTATTTAGTTTCCAATTATTTTTTGGTCTACTTCCCCTGCTTTTTTGTTGAATGTAATTTTCATTGCATCGTGGTCTGAAAAGGATGCATTTACTATTTCTGCCTTACTACATTTGAGTTTGAGGTTTTTATGTCCTAATATATGGTCAATTTTTGTATAGGTTCCATGAACTGCTGAAAAGAAAGTGTATTCCTTTCTGTCTCCATTACATTTTCTCCAGAGATCTATCATATCTAGCTTTTCTAGTATTCTGTTTACCTCTTTGACTTCTTTCTTATTTATTTTCTGGTTTGATTTATCTAATTCTGAGAGTGCAAGGTTAAGATCTCCCACTATTATAGTTTTACTGTCTATTTCTTCTTGCAGCTCTCTTAGTTTCTCTTTTAAGAATTTAGATGCTACCCCACTTGGTGCATATATGTTTAATATAGATAGTGCTTCATTATCCATGCTACCCTTTAGCAAGATATAGTGTCCTTCCTTATCTCTTTTAATTAGGTCAATTTTTGCTTTAGCTTGATCTGAGATCAGGATGGCTACCCCTGCTTTTTTGACTTCACCTGAAGCATAGTAGATTTTGCTCCAACCTTTTACCTTTAACCTGCATGTATCTCCCCGCTTCAGGTGTGTTTCCTGTAAACAACATATTGTAGGATTCTGGCTTTTAATCCATTCTGCTAACCGCTTCCTCTTTATGGGGGAGTTTACCCCGTTCACATTTATGGTTAGAATGACCAATTCTGTATTACTTGCCATCTTGTTAACCCCGGTTTATGCTTTCCTCCCTTCTTTCCCCTTTCCCCCCCTTCCAAGTATTAAGCTTGTGAGCACCCCTTGCTTCTCACAGCCCTCCCTTTTTAGTGTCCCTCCCCCCGCCTTAGAGTTCCTCCCCCTATCTTACCCCTTTCCCTCCCAGTTCCCGTATTCCCTTCCGCTTAGCTTATTCCTTCCCTTTCCACTTTTCCCTTCTCACTTTTCAATGAGATGGGAGAAGTTTCACCATAGATTGAATATGTCTTAAGATTTTTCACTTAAAGCCAATTCTGAAGGCAGTAAGATACCCACTATATTCATCCCCCTCCATTCTTTCTCTCAGATATAATAGGTTTCCTATGCCTCTTCATGAGATGTACTACCCCCACTTTACCCTTTTTCTGGTACAATGTCCTTTCCACATCAATTTCTAGAACAAGGTATACATGTATTCTTTATACATCTATATAGTCAAAATATAGTTCCCAAGATTAATCTTTACCTTTTTAGATTTCTCTTGAGTTCTATATTTGTAGATCAAACTTTTTGTTAAGTTCTGGTTTTTTCATCAGAAATAGATGAAATTCGCTTACTTCGTTGAATGTCCATCTTCTTCCCTGGAAAAAGATGCTCACTCTCGCTGGGTAAGTTATTTTTGGTTGCATACCAAGTTCCTTAGCCTTTCGGAATATCATATTCCAGGCCCTTCGATCTTTTAATGTGGATGCTGCCAGATCCTGGGTGATCCTTATTGTGGCTCCTTGATACTTGAATTGGGTTTTTCTAGCCGCTTGCAATATTTTTTCTTTCATCTGAGGGTTCTGGCATTTGGCCACTATATTCCTTGGTGTTTTGATTTTAGGATCCCTTTCAGTGGGTGATCGATGAATCCTTTCAATGTTTATTTTTTCCTCTGTTCCTATGACTTCTGGACAGTTCTCTTTGATAATTTCCTGGAAGACAGTGTCCAGGCTCTTTTTTTCATCATGTTTTTCTGGGAGTCCAATGATTCTCAGATTGTCTCTCCTGGATCTGTTTTCCAGGTCTGTTGTCTTCCCCAGAAGGTATTTCACATTTTTCTCCATTGTTTGATTTTTTTGGATTTGCTTGACTGATTCTTCTTGTCTCCTCGAGTCATTCAATTCCACTTGTTCAATTCTGATTTTCAGTGAAGTATTCTCTTCACTCACTTTTTTAAAATCTTTCTCTAATTGTCCAATTGAGTTCTTTTGTTCTGTGGAATTTTTTTCCATTTCGCCAATTTTGTTTTCCAGTTCACTAATCCTATTTTTCAAGGATTTTACTTCTTTATCCACTCTCTCTTTAACTGACTTCTCCAGGCTCTTTTGCCAAGCCTCCCTCTCCTTTTCCCAAGCTTCCTTCTCCTTTTGCCAAGCCTCACTCTGCTTTCCCCATTTTTCTTCTAGCTCCCTTGTGAGAGCCTTTTTAATCACTTCTATGAGGTTCATCTGTGCTGAGGAACAGACGATCTCCTCCTTTGGGGAATCACCTGGGGACTGCCTGTTTTTAGTCTCCTCAGGATTTAGAGTCTGCTCTCTATCTGTGTAGAAGCTGTCTAGAGTTAAAGTCCTCTTCAGCTTCTTGCTCATTCTGTCTATTAATCAGAGACAAACTACCAAAGAAAAACAGAAAAAACTGGAGTCTTTCTTTGGGGGGGGCTGGGTGTGTTATCGAGCTTCCTCTACAGACTGCAGGTGGCAGCAGTGAGGCACTAGCAGGACTGTGCTGCGCCTGCGCTCTGAGATCCCAAAGCGTGCTGAGTCACTGAGGGGGGGGAAGGGGGGGGCGGCCAGGTCCTGAGAGACTCCAGCTGTTTGCGGTTGTGTTCTTCAGCCCTGGTGTTTTTAGCTTCTCTGCTGGGCTGTTGACTTGCTGCAGGTTCCAAACCTGTAGCGAAGCTCTCCCCGCAGAGACAGCTGCGATCACTCCCCACCCCCTCTCCAGTCTGCTCCCGTGCTCTCACTGCCGCTGCCCTCAGCCTGCGCCTGATCTAAAACCGCCCCAGCCCTCCAGTAAAGACAGACCTTTCTTGGCGGATCTCAAGGATGGCTTCTCTTGGTAACTATTTGTGGGTTTTTTTCAGTCAAGCATTGATTCAGAGGCTTGTAATGAAGTGGATAGTGAGAGAAAGCGCGGAGCTTATGCAACTGTGAGCCTCCTCTCCGCCATCTTAACCGGAAGTCCCCTGTTTCATGTTTTAAGAAAAGATCTTAGGTCTATACTGTGAATATAGCACAATGTTCTTCAGAGCTACTAAAGATTAAATATATTTATAAAAAATAACACAATACAAATTATTTATATTTGCAATTTATCTTTCATATAAATTATTCAAAATTATTTATTATTCTAAAGAATTTAGTCTAAAGTATGCTCTATCATGAATAACTGAACTTTGAAGTACTGAAAAAAGTGATAAAAATCCATGAACTTTGTCCCTGCTGAGTCTTTCTAGCAGACTGGAAGTCCCCTGGGGACAGCGACTATGTCTTACTTCAGCTTCATATTTCCTCCAGCACCTACTGCAGGGCTCTGAATATGACAGGTGCCTAGTATATGTGAATTGAATTTAACTGAAATGAATTATGATGCTTTCAACAGCATAAGCTCTCAGAGGTAAGAACCAGCAGGCATCTTCTGAATTAGAAAGAGTGGAATGTAGAGATGGTAGAAATAGTGTACTAAACCCATAGAGGAATTCTTGGCGACAAAGTAATCAAATAAAGTGCATTGGAATGTGAAGGTTAGATTGTAAAGAGCTTGTTGAAACTTTATTAAGAGAAAACAGAATTTATTTTTTATTATAGCTTTTTATTGACAAAACATGTGCATGGGAAATTTTTCAACATTGAACCTTGCAAAAACTTGTTACAACTTTTCCCCTCCTTCCCTCCATCCCCTCCCCTAGATGGCAGGTACATAAATGTTAAATATGTGAAAGTATATATTAAATACAATTATTTGTGTACATATTTATACAATTATCTCGCTATACAAGAAAAATTGGATTTAGAAAGAAGGTAAAAATAACCTGGGAAGAAAAACATAAATGCAAGCAAACAATAACAAAAAGACTATAAATGCTAATATTGTGGTTTAAACTCATTTCCCAGTGTCCTTTTGTTGGGTATAGCTGATTCTGTTCATTACTGATCAATTGGAACTGATTTGGATCCTCTTATTGTTGAAGAGAGCCATGTCCATCAGAATTGATCATCATATAATATTGTTGTTAAAGTGTATAATGATCTCCTGGTTCTGCTCATTTCACTTAACATGAGTTCATATAAGTCTCTCCAAGCCTCTCTGTATTCATCCTGCTGGTCATTTCTTACAGAACAATAATATTCCATAACATTTACGTACCACAATTTACCCTGCCATTCTCCAATTGATGAGCATCCATTCAATTTCCAGTTTCTAACCATTACAAAAAGGGCTGCCACAAACATTTTTGCACATACAAGTCCCTTTGCCTTCTTTAATATCTCTTGGGGATATAAGCCCAGTAGTAACACTGCTGGATCAAAGGGTATGCACAGTTTAACATCTTTTTTAGTACAATTACAAATTGTTCTCCAGAATGGTTGGATCTGTTCACAACTCCACCAACAATGCATCAGTGTCCCAGTTTCATCACATCCCCTCCAATATTCGTCATTATCTTTTCCTGTCATCTTAACCAATATGTAGTGATATATCAGAATTGTCTTAATGTGCATTTCTCTGATCAATAATGATTTGACCTTTTCATATGGGTAGAAATAGTTTCAATTTCTTCATCTGAGATTTGTCTGTTCATATCCTTTGACCATTTATCAATTGGAGAATGGCTTGATTTCTTATAAATTTGAGTCAGTTCTCTATATATTTTGGAAATGAGGCCTTTATGAGAACCTTTAACTGTAAAGATGTGAGAAAACAGAATTTATAAAACAAAAAGCTGAAAGCTAAGGGGAAAAAAATCACCTATCCATTTATTATTAAAACTACATTAAAATTTCATTTGAGGAATGAAAAGTAACAACTAGAAAAATAACTCTAAATAAAAAACAAAAAACTCTATATAAAAAAAACAGAGGCTGTCTTTTCATCTGATTATATATTGTTGGAGCTGGATAATGAATGGATATATTCACTGAATGAATGACTGAAAACAGCATTTATTATGTTCCAGGCATTCCACTAAGGACTGATGAGGAAGAATGAAATAGTTGCTATAGTCAAAGGATTTACATTCTAAAGGGGATGGTTGCATGTATGTGTGTATAAGTAAGTACAAAATAAAAATAAGATAGCTTGAGAAAGAAAGACATTAGCAGCTGGAAAGAAATCAGAAAAGACTCAATATAACATGATGTGCTTGATTTGAGTTTGAAATCCAAGAGGCAAAAAATGAGAACAAAGAACATTCTGAATATAAAAGACAATCAACAAGCATTTATATTAAGTGCTTACTCTGTGTCAGACACTATGCTAAGTACTGGGGAAACAAAGAGAGACAAAAATAGTTCCTGCCCTCAAAAGTTTGTAGTTACTCTTCTGTGTAAGCTATTGTTATACAGGACTACAGAAATCAATCAAATGTCTTTTTTTTAAATTTTTATTGTGTCTTTTTTTATACCACAGTCATTACCAATTTATTAACTTCCCACATACACATAGACACATATATTGAACACTTCCCTTTTAATGAAGGAAAACAATTAAACAAAACCATCTAACAAAAGTACCAGTCTTTAGGATTCAATTTTCTCCATCTCTGCCTCTCTGCCAGAGGAGGGACGTGTGTTTCATCATCTATTCTCCAAAACCAAGATTCATCCAAACTATTTCCTCAGTCCTCCATGGGACCTTGTGTGTTGATAATTCCATAGTTACTCCAGTAATCAGTTTTAATTTCTAAGCACAGGCCCAAAGCCCTGACAAAAGATATTATAAGGCCTGAGCATGTATAATTAGAATTTCTTTCCTCTCCAAGATTCATGAGTATTTAAAACCACAGCCCAGGTCTGGGTCACTGTCCAGTGCACTGTCTGTCAGGACATAGGAAAGGATGATCACCACAGCACTGCCCAGGGTTCCCGCTACACTAGGGACCCTCACTGTTGACTGTCTCTCCCAGCACCGCCTGTTATTCAAGGCAGCCATACAGTATTCTTTATAGCCACAAGGGGAGAGGAGACAGTTCTGGTAATGTGACCTGAAATCTTTCTGTGCCTCAGTTTCCTCCAGTGGAAAATAATACCTGACTTCTCTGTCTCTCCCAGTGTAGCTGAAAGATAATGCCTGTGAAATTAATAGAAGAGATCTCCTTAGAGAGCCATATAAATACAAGAATATTATTAACATGAGGCAGGGGATGTGGAGTGTGGGTTGTGGAGGTGCAGTGGAGGGGAACACAGGGAAGGGTGGCTTTTGGCCTTCAAAACCTTTGAATGAATGCACTTAAAGGTTAATGCACAATAAAGGTTAGCTTTGGCCTGACTCTCTCAAGCTTGTTTCCATACTCATTTGGATGGTGACAAATGGTTTTTAAAATATACATAATAAATATATAAAAATACATAATATTAACACATATCAATATTACATATTTATATATTAAAATATAATGTTATATAAATAAATACTAAATATATAATACATATAATAAAATAGAATTATTTAGGATGACCAGGTGCTTAGGTTATCAGAAAAAGTCTATTTTCTCTAAGGGAAGGGGCAATAGCCAACAAGCTTTTTTTTTTTTTTTGGTTGTTTTTTTTTTTTTCCTCCTGCGTTGACAGCCATTTTTATAAAGCCATGTGTTTTCTCAGTGCAGCCTAAGGTGACACAGCATCCCAGACATATGGTGTCATTATTCAGCCGACACAAATTTGACACTTTAGTGAATTTATTATATTTTGCTTTGCTCCTGGTGCCTGAAAGGCTTTGCAACTGTCTCTTCATAGGGCTTGTCACAGATGTTGATGTGTTCTCCTCCTCCGCAGCCAGGTTTTACTGTGGAAACTGATACAACTTCACGATAGAATTTCTAGATGAATTATTCACGCATTGCATGCTTTCTGCACACAGGGGCTTGGAGGAAATCCATCCTATTCAATAAATGGTCCCTTTAATCCTCTTTAACAGAGCATTCTCCCTTCTTTTAAACTGTTTCTATTATCACCTCCGTAATCATAATGTTTTGGATAAAGTGTTTCACAGTTAATAGCTTGGTTAAAATGTTCCCTATATTTCACATTAATGGGTAACTAAATTGCCCAGACATTGTGATGAAACTGATACATTCTAGAGACAATAAACCATATGGGCCAAATTCTCATCAGCTCAACTTTTGCTTTACTTTTTTTGATTTGAAATCCTGCCGTCCATTCCACTTCCAATGATTTATAGGGCAATTCCTGAAATATCTCAATATTTGTTGTTTTAGACAGAATGAGTCCCTCCTAATGCTAATACCATCTGTAAAGATGAGTTTTTAATTGAAAAGAATTTTCAAACTTGATGGGAGAGAGACAGATGAACTCATCACTGGCCCCTGAGAAAAGATTAATGAAATGAAAACATGGCAAGCTCCTTTAATACCTGGAGAAGCCATAAGGGTGCATCAAGGGCCATTATAAGCTATGGTCTGTGGGGGTGGATAACTTTAACATGACACATGAAAGTCCATCTAAGAATTAAGCTCTAAAAAAACAGATTGACCAATAGACAACTGAGAATTAGTATTTAGCTCCAGCTTCCTCTTGACCTCTTAAAATACTATTTCTTGGGATTCAACTACTTACTCTTCTCTCCTTTTAAATAATAAACAGTTGTGAAGATTGGTTCTTTCCAAAATCTGTGACTCACTTTCAACATTTTAATTAACATTTGGGGAATACTTGAGTTGCTAAATAAAAGGTATCAGATAAGAGATGTTTTAAATCACTTTACACTCACAGAACACTGACACCCATAATTGTTACTAGAACAGATGACAGAATATCTTACAAATACACAGAAGAAAATGCAACTCTAGCTAATTCTTATTAGCTAAATAAATTTGAGCTGAATACAATGAGTTCTACTATTAAACTTTAGAGGCAGCATCAAGTAGAGAAAGAAAGAGAAAGCAAGACAGAGACAGAGACAAAGAGAGACAAAAAAAACAGAGACAGAAAGATTCATTATAGCAAATTGCAATATTATCCTCCTAGACCTGAAACTTGTCAACTGAGGAATGAAAGGATCATAGATTTAGGGCTGGAAAGAAATTAAAAGACCGTTTAATCCAACCCCCTCATCTAACTTTAAGAACACTAAGGACTAGAAAAGTGGAATAATTTGCCTAAGATCTTGCAGTGAATGTGGAATCAAACCTAGGTTCAAATTCTAAATCTAGCATACTGTTATTTATATCACCACTATGTTAACTAGTAACTTACTGAAATACCCCATTATGATCTCATGCTTTTTGGACTTCCCTTCACTGATGCTACTTTTTGACCAATCCAGTTATTCATTCTGTGTTTATCAGTCTTTTATCCATCATATGGGTTCATCAGATATGATGGAGACCTGAATTAGCCTTTTATCAACATTAAATATATTTTCTACCTCCTGTTTTTTAACTATTTTACTCCACAAGACCAGCACTAAGACACCACAAGATACCACAAGACTATAAGCACTAACAACCTCAAGGAAAGAAGTGCAAGATCCTCAAAGAATGAAACTATATCACTCAAAATGTGTTATATTTGAATGCTAAAAGAATAAATAAGTATACCTCTTTAAAAGTGCACCCTAAGCAGAGTTGGCCCACCTTAACTGACTAATTAAAGTTGCATAATCATAGTCTCATTTTGCAATTCGTTTTTTATTAAAGATTTTTATTTACAAAACATATGCATGGGTAATTTTTCAACATTGACTCTTGCAAAACCTTCTGTTCCCTTTCTCTCTACCCCCTCCCCTAGATGGCAGGTAGTCCAATACATATTAAATATGTTAAATTTTATGTTAAATCCATTATATGTATATATATATGTATATATATATTTATACAGTTATCTGGCTGCACAAGAAAAAATCAGATCAAAAAGGAAGAAAAAAACTTGAGAAAGAAAAGAAAATGCAAGCAAACAACAGAAAGAGTGAGAATGCTATGTTGTAGTCCACACTCAGTTCCCACAGTCTGGGTGTAGAAGGCTCTCTTCATCACTGAACAATTGGAACTTGGTTTGAATCATCTCATTGTTGAAGAAAGCCACTTTCATCAGAACTGATCGTGGTATAATCTTGTTTTTGCCATATATAATGATCTCCTGATTCTGCTTATTTCACTTAGCATCCGTTCATGTAAGTCTCTCCAGACCTTTCTGAAACCATCTTGCTGGTCATTTCTTGCAGAACAATAATATTCCATAACATTCAAATACCATAATTTATTCAGCCCTTCTCCAACTGATGGGCATCCATTCAGTTTCCAGTTTCTTGCCACTACAAAAAGGACTGCCACAAACATTTTTGCATGTGTGGGTCCCTTTCCCTCCTTTAAGATCTCTTTGGGATATAATCCCTCATTCTGCAATTCTTTAGAAGACTTTTTTATGTTTAATAGAAATAAGTTTAATTCAGAAAAAGACTCCTCTCCACTGAAGTTTACAAGTATCTTCAATAAAATGAGCAATTTGAGGTTTTTCTTTCATTATTAAATTAACAGGAGTTAAGATAAATGACAGCATTTATCAAGGGGATGAAAAAACAACAACCTGGAAACCAGCTTACTAGCCCTTTCCTTAGAGAACAAGATGATCACATAATGAAGTGGATTGAGAAATGATTGAATGATTGGTCCCAAGGTTCAATTTTAACTTGGAAAGAGAACTCCAAGGAAATTCCCTGAAGATCTTTAATTTCCCCTGGATTGTTTAATGTTTTGTTTTCATGTGTTTGTTTGTTTTTTAAAGATTAGGATTTGTTTTTTTGCTTTTTTGACCCAGTGCTACTAGTCAGTGACCTAAAGTATTCGACCCTAGTCTTCCCTACATTTACTCTGGTGGTTAAAACTTGTCATCTTGTTGAGCAGAGGTGTTAAGATGTTCTAAACTCTCTATTATTCTTAAGGAATAAAGAACCTTTTATCCCCACTCCCTATCCCTAGATCTTCCTCTTTCTGAAAGACCATATCAATCTAAAGAGTATGATTAGTATGTAGATATCAGATCTAAATTTGCTTTTAGCCTCATCCTATCAGAAACTTTGCCTCCTTCTTGAATTTCTTATAATTCACTTAGTTCCTGTCATCTGACCTTGGCATAATGAAGTCTCTCTCCATAGGAACACAAAGAACATTCTGAAATGTATACAGCATTTTATCCTTAACATAGGAATATTTTTTAAAAAACTAAACTGCATAAAAAATCAACTCCACACTTTCAATTTCTCCTAGAACTAGGTACACCCCAGATTGTATACACTCCTGGAACCCAGGGTGATAAGAAAAACATAGTTCAGATTGTTTGCACTTCTGGGCTCTGCCCCTGTGATAAGCAGGATTTCACAGATGATGTTTGATTCATGACTTCCATTGTAGTCATTCATTAGATGAAAACTCAGGTACAGTGGGTAACAAGACTGGACTCTTCTTCTTCATGGGTTTAGAAATAAGTTCAGAATCCAGGGTAAACCAAACTTCTGAATAGTCAGTACTATCCCACGGAGTGTCTAATTACTGGCAAGGACTTATAAGCTGAAACTAATTTATACATAATTAGTGGAGTAAGAATCTACAGTAAGAAAGGCTACTGATTTTCCATTCAGGTGTTCCTGACTGATCCTTTCAGTCCAAGTTTCAGGTGGCCAGGGATATGTCACATCCTCTCTTGTCACATATAAACAATAGCTAAAAATCACTTTCTCTTCTACCTTCGATGGAGCTATGGAAAGAAAACTATATAGAAAGAAAAAGGGGTATAGCTTAAGGATATTATACTTGGATATAGGCAAATAGGATAAATAGTTGGCATGATGGATAGAGTACTGGACTTAAAGTCAGGAAGATCAGAATTCAAATGTGACCTCAGACACTTAATAGCTGTTATTCTGGACAAGTAACTTAACTCTGTTTTTCTCAGTTTCCTCATCTGTAAAATGAGCTGGAGGAGAAAATGGCAAACAACTTCAATGTCTTTGCCAAAACCAAAAATGAAATAAAGCAAAACAAAACCCAAAGGGGGTCATGAAGGATTGGACATGACTGAAAAACAACTGAACAACAAAATGTGGACAGATGGTATAATTATCAAACTAACAGGAAAGGATAAACAACACACTGAACAACAGAGTCAGAATATCAAAACAGAACAGAACATTGTGTTAAACCTAGTAAAATGGCTTAATAGGAACAAATGTAAAATTTTACACTTGCTTCAAAAAGTCAATGTCATAAGTTGCAAATTAGGCAGGTCATCTGACAAGAAACTGTTCAGTCTAAGTCACTAGTGTGATATGGAAGTCAAGAATGGAGGCATCATGTCATGGAAATTTGAAGTTTGGCTTGTCTTTCATAATCTGGGTTGGAAACAATCACATACATGCCAGATATGTGTAAAAGCAAGGCAACATTTTTTAGAAAAATTTCTGACTTTGTCTTTGCAGTTTATAAAGTTGACATGGCTTGATTTGTGACTTCAATTACTTTTCAGTGTATAAGCAAATCACTAACTTCTTTGGATCTCAATTTTCTTATCTACAAAATTAAAAGACCAAGGAAAGTAAATAATGTATGATGAAAATAAAATAAAAAAGATGGACTAGTCACAAAGAGGGCTCAAGAAGATAATGGGTGGCAAGGAGGAGGAGGAGGAGGAGGAGGAGGAGGAGGAGAAACAAAAGAGGAGGAAGAGGAAGAAGAGAAAAAGGAAGAAGAATGGGGAAGAGAAGGAGGAAGAGGAGGAGGAAGAAGAAGAAGAATGAGGAAAAGAAAGAGCAGGAGGAGGAGGAGAAATATCAGCATTTCTTAATTTCTGCACAGATTGGCATGTTGAGTCCTCAGAGGACAGCTACTACTATCCTCAGGTTCTGGAGATAATTCTCAGAGATAATTTCTCCTACTCTAGGTCCTGCGTGCCAGATGCAGTAGTCGCCAGTAACGTAATTCAATGGCTTCAATTTGTTTTTATCGAAAGCATTTCTCAGATAACATGATAGAAACTGTTAACACAAAACATTTTCCTAAAAACCTAGTTCACTCCTTCCCACAAATACTTGCAGTATCCATGAGAAGACTAAACTTAAACTTACACCATAATAGTAGTGAGACACATATGTCACAAATGTTTAACTTGCAACACATGCTCTGGAAGTAATTCTCACTGTATAAAGATCTCATGCAAAACCCTTTGTAATATACTGCCTGTCCTTCATTATCTATCTCTTGTTTTCCCTCGTTATAGTTTATTCCTTAGTAATATCGGGTTTATCTCTACTTAGACTTTGCAGCCCTAATCTCTCTTTACTCTCATATTACCAACTGTTTTTTAAAATTTACATCAATGAACTCTTTATGTCCCAGAGAAAATTTGTCATCTCAGTCAATCAATAAACATTGATTAAGTACTTAATGTATACCAGGCACTGTGCTAAGTGCTGAAGATACCAAAAAAAAAAAAAAAAAGCAAAAAGATAGCTTTACCCTCAAGGAGTTTACAATCTAATAAGATGAAATGCAAACAAATATACACAAAATGAGCTAACAAGGTAAATAAAAATTATTAAAATAGAGTAAACACTAGAATTAAGAGAAGTTGGGAAATTTCCTGAAGAAGGTTAAATTTTAGTTGAAGCTTAAAAGAAACCAGGGAGTTCAGTAGTCTGAGAAGAGGAGGGAAAAAGTTCCAGATTCAAGGAATAGCAGAGAAATACCCAGAGCCAAGATATGGAGTGTCTTGTTTATGGTACACTCAAAAGGCCAGCATCACTAGATCAAAGAATACATATTGCAGAGTAAAATGTCAGAAGATTGAAAAGGTAGGAGGGACCTAATTTATAAAGGATTTTGAATGCCAAACATTCAAAATACATTTATATTTTGTAAATTTACATTTGTAAAAATGCAAATAAATTTTTATTTGTTCCTAAAAGCAATAGGAAGCCACTGAAGTTTGTTGAGTGGGTGAGAGATCTCTATCTTCAGGTCCATGATCCAGTGATCTCAAAACCTCAAAGTAATCCCTTAACTTTCACTTGGCATAATGCTCCTATTCCTTCAGTTAGTTAATATTTTCTATTTTACTTCTATGTATGTACTTCTATTACTTAAAAAATAAGTGAATGAATGAAAAAATTTTATTAAGCACATGCTATGTGCCCGGCACTATGTTAAATACTGGAGACATAAATACAAAAATCACTAGTCTTTACTTCTATTCTAATAGGGAAAATAATGTATTTAAGGGAAAGGTAACCAGGGAAGAATGTTTTCATCAGGTAAGTCATGAGGATGAAGAAGAGAATTCTAAAGCAACTTATTGATCTGTCCTTTCCAGGAAAAGGTTTTGATTTGATTATTGTTCCCAGAGCTAAAGATAGAAAGCAGGTTAGAGGTACACTATTAACTAGGTCTGATGTAACACAAGGAAAGTCAGAAAATAACAATATGGTAAATTTGGGTAAATATTCACCAATCAGAATCTCAGTGGCAGAAATATCAGGTGGGAGGTGGAGGTAAAAATGCAGAAGCCTGGCATAATTGTACATCCATCAACATACATTTATTAATAGTCATTAACCTATTATATGACAGGCACTTTGCTAGATACTAGAAATACAAAAGGCAAAAGCAAAAAAAAAAAAAAAAAAAAAAAAAAAAACCTCCTGTCCTAAGGAGTTTATATTCTATAGAGAGAATATATGCGTACAACATATTTGCAGGTATACACACATAAGCATATACAAACTATATGCAAATTAAATAAATTAGCCATTAAGGGGACCCAAGAAGTAAGACAACTTTGTCCCATTCCCTCTATTCACATTGCAATTTACAAAGTGGTATTTTAGCTAAACTTTGAAGGAAACTAGGGATTTTAAGAGGTAAAGTTAAGGAGGAAATGTTAGGGAAGGGGTGAGGTTGGAGGAGGAAGACGGGGTCAAGACAGAATGTGCAAAGACTCCATGTAACAAAAGTGCTGTGTAAGAGGAAAAACAAGAAGTATATATAATAAGTTTGAAAAGGCAACTTTGTCCCATTCTCTCTATTCACATAGCAATCACTTTTCATGTTATCACCTATCACATTAAATTATTTAGTCTCACAGCTTCCATTCTCTTTCTCTCTCTAATCCATTCCTCACTTTCAGAATAATCTTCCTAAGGCACAGATATGACCAAATAATTCGTCAGCTCAGGAAGCTTTCAGTGGCTCTCTGTTGTCTCAAAGACAAAATACAAAAATTTTACCTACTTAGGGCCCTCCACAATTAAGCTCCAACCTCTCTTTCCAATTTACTTAATCTAGCCAGACTGAAAGACTAACTGTCCCTCAAACCTAAAATTCCATCTTCTGCCTCTACAAATAACCATAAAATAACATTCATGCCTAGAATGCATTTCTTTATTTCAATTCTCAAAATATTGATCAGTAGACAGAAGCATGAAAAAACCATATCTCAACCAATACAGAGCAAATTAAGTAGAGCCAAAAAAACAATATACACAATAACAACAATGTAAATGGAAAAAAATAACCTTACATCAAAAATTTAAAAATCAATGTAACAAAATTATAAAGATCAAGATGATTTCAAATTAAGAGATATGAGAGTATGCTTCCAACCTACTCCTCTGTGGAGGTGGGATGTCCAAAGATGGTGCAAAAGACTTTTGGGGGGGGGATATTTTGGGATGTTGTCAATGTTTTGATCAGTTGTGCTAATTTTTTTCCCTTTTTAAAAATTCTACTTGCTATATGGGATAACTCTCTAGAAGGGAAAGGGGGAATACTGAGGGTAACTATGAGGATATAATAAATAGAAGACATCAATAAAATATTTTTAAATATACAAAAGATAATATTCTAAAAAGCAAAATGCCACCTAAAATATTCCCCTCAAAAAAAAAAAAAAAAGGGCCTGCCATACATGTGTCAAAACCTGATAAAATTCTTTGAAAGATACAGCAGAGGTTTAAAAGCTCTCCTATTATTAAAAGAATTAATTATTTAAAACTCTCCAATTATTCATATAAAATTTAATGGATAATGCAGGAAGATATTGTTGTCATTTGCCCTTCATTCTCAAAGAGGATCATAACATTCTCTCCAGAGGCATCTGGATCCAGTGGCAAGATATAGATCAAGACAACTGGAGATAGTCTTGGATGAAAGAGGAGACCTTGGCCTTTTTAAGGTAAGGACTTCAACAGTTCTCAGTTTGACTGAGGCCACATCCATTCAATGATTAAAGGTGGGTAGCAGCTGAGGCAAAGAATTTCCTCTTTAGCTAGATGGATAGACCACCAGTCCTGGAATCAGGAGAGCTTGAGTTCAAATCCAGCCTCCAACACTTATTAGCTATATGACCTTGGGCAAGTCATTTAACTCCAATTACTAGGCAAATTTTTTTTTAATTTATGAGAGTCCAACTATAAAAAATGATAGGAAGATATATAAAACCAAGAACACAGAGAAAATTTAGTACATGGTACAAATTAAGGAGGGATCCTTGATAGATATTGAGGTTTTCCAAGGGATCCTATTTGTGGATGGCATTGAGTCCTGGAATACTGCAGAACCTCTAAATTAGATGCATATTATCACTTAAAAGAATTTAGCCTAACTACCCACATAGAAAAACCAAGTGGATAAGGAATGCCCACTGATTATCATATGTAAATGGATAGATAATTCATTGATTTTGTGTCTATGTTCAATCAATTCAATTCTTTTAACAGTTGCTACATACATCCTGCTCATTTGCAAACTATATACATAATAACTACAAGGCTGTAAATGGAAAGAAATAAAACACAAAAATTGAAAAGCAAAAGTAACAATATTATAAAGGTCAAGCATGTCTCCAGTGAAGACATATGAGAGGATGTTCCCAATCTACCTCTCTGTAGAGAAGTCATGTTATTCCCCTTATCTTATGTATTTACAGTTTTTATTTACACATTTCCTCTCTACCAGTTCATGCTATTGATACCAATGTCCCTGCTTCCAGGAAGTCTTCCCTGGATTGGGGCTTGTTGCTTCTTTACTTTTCAACTGTTAGTACTTATGGATGGAGTTTAGCCTATATTATCATACAACTATTACTTTCTAATAAATTCTTGTGTGTAGTGTAAGGAGACAAAGATCTTCACTTCTAACAATATTATTCAACATTTATATTGTGCTTTAAAGTTTGCAAAGTGCTTATAATATCATATCACTTTATCCTCACAACAATCCTGGGAAATTGTACCAAGTTTTACAGACAAAGAAACTAAGAGAATTAATCATTAATAAACAATAAATAGTCCATTTAAAATTATTATAACACAAAACAGAGGTTAAATGACTTGCCCAGAGTTACATAACTAGAAAATGTCAAAGGTTGATTTTAGACTCACATTGTTCCAACCCCAAGTACAGGACTCTATCCACTCCCCTTCTATGTCCCCCTCTCTCAAGTGCCTATCAAAGCCTCTTGTACAATAAGAATGCAATAACAGTTCATTAAATAGATTAGTGAATGGCTGAGTAGAGAGAATGCCAGATTTACAATCAGAAGACCCAATTTTGAATCTTGACCACTATTTACTGGGTACATCCCTCAATCTCTTTGGGCCTCAAATATCCTCTTCTATAAAAGAAAGAGATTGAAGCAAATTATTTCTGACATCAACTCAAAATCTATGATGTTGTGAATGCTTTATTCTCATAACTAAATTGCAAGCACATCAAGGGAAGATTTTTCTTCAGTTTCTTTTGTGTTTGCCATAGAGTCTACTATAATGCTATAGGCACAGTAGGCATAAATAAATCCTTTTTTAAATGAATAAATGAATTTTTAAGTTAACTCTGGGAAATGAAAACCTTTATTGCCAAATGCTATAAATCTTACCATTCATACTTCTGTTATTCAGATGTATGCAGACAAGCACATATTCAGAATTATTAAGTAGTCACATCCTTCATTTTGAACACTTGAATTTTCTTCTGGAAATCCACACATTTCATTTATCTTTCTTTATTCCCCATATGAGAACATATAGCCTAAACTCATAGGCCAGCTGGCCTTAAATCAAGCATACTGGTTATTCCAAAGACTTACAAGTATTATTTAAAAGGTAATTTTTCACATTCAAATTTACTTCAAGAAAAATTTGTCTCATATAGAAATGAAAGTTTTATTTCATAGAAAAAATTCAGAAACTGTTTGCCTCAGGTAAGCGTGCCAAAAATCCCAGTAACAAACTCTTTCCCAACTATTGTGCTTCTGAAAAATGCTGGCTGGTTGTTGTCCTTCGTTCCTGAAGAAGACCAAAACTGACATCACTATGTTAGAGTCAAGTTACAATATGTCCAACTGTGACTGATCAGACCAATATGAGCTTGGAATGCCTTTCCAAAGTTTGGGCACAAATAGTGCATGTGAACATTTGGGGTGGATTCCCTAATTTTGTGCGTCTCATCTTTCTTTTGAGCTACTTCAGTTCTGTTTTGCTCATAGAGCCCTGAACCTTCTCTGGTGAGACCATGCAGACCAGTCCTGTGCCAGTGTCTCCCATGCCATGCAATCAATTCTAAAGTTCTTAAGAGAGACCTTGAAAGTGTCCTTGTACCTTTTTAAACTATCATCTGAGCACTTGCCCTGTGTAAGTTCTCCATAAAATAATCTTTTTAGCAAGCCTAGAGTTGACGTTTAAACAATGTGGCCAGAACTCTCTGCAGTAGTTTGAATGCTTGGCAATTTAGTTTAAGAAAGGACCTCAGTGTCTGGTATCTTATCCATCAAATTTCCTTCTTTTTTAAAATATAGACATGTATACAAATTGCCCAATGTATCACACTCTGTACAAAGCAAATGGTTTTCCTTTAATAAGAAAGGTAAAAAAAAGTGGGTCCTCAAACTTCACAAACTAGATCAGCTCTGCTCAAAATAAGGAATTATTTAAAATAAGGAAAAAACTATCAGTGAGATCATTGGTAAGGCAATGCCCTTGAAAAGAAATTATTTGTACCAATTCAGGTAAATCCCTTCTTTGACATTTATGTCTTTTCCTCTTTCTCCCTTTTTTTACTGGCTATTTTTTTCAAATAGTAAATAGGTAGACTACCTATTAGTTTCAACATTAGTTATATCCAGAAATGTATGTCTATATTATAAGGTCTTTACATCTTTGCCAGTAGGTGAGTGGTATGTTTCATCTTCAATTTCTTTGTACTTGTGGCTTATCATTGCATTGGTCAGAGTTCTAAAATCTTTCAAGGTTGCTGTTTTTCCAAAATGTTATCATTATATAGAGTATTCTCCAATTCTGCTTACTTTGTCCTACAAAAAGATCTTCACAATTGCTCTGAACTTTTATTAATTCCTATGAGAAAATAATATTCTATCACATTCATATACTACAATTTATTCAATCATTTCCCAATAATAGAATATTGCACTACTACTATAAACAGAGATGTTGTAAATATTTTTGCACATATAGATCCTTTCCATATTTTGTTGATTGTTTGGTATAGGATTAGTAGTAATACTGCTGATCTAAAGGATGTGCACAGCTTGGCAACTTTCTGGACATAGTTCTGAATTACTTTCCAGGAAAGCTGATTGGTTGTGTGCTAGGGTACCTGTTTTCCCACAATCCCACTCACTATTGCTATATTTTTCATCATCTTTGTCAGTCTAATACTTGTGAAGCTAAACATCAAAGTCACTTTAATTTCATTTTTCTAATTATTAGTGACAGCATTATTCACATAACTATTGAAACTGATTTTTTGGCAGTTCATAGTCTTTTTTTTTAGTTGACAAACTTTTTTATTTAATGTTAGAAAAAAATTGAGTCAAACAGACCAAAACCCATGTCATCATCAGACTCCTTTGATTCTTCTCTTTTTCCTTCCTTGTTTTTCTTCTCCTCAGCTGAGGAAAACTTATAGTCTTAAAAAATAGACTAGAACATTGAGAAGTTAAGTGATTTACTCTTGTCACACAGATAATCCATTAGAGGCAGAAACTAAATCCTAGATATTACTGGTGTGAAGGCTAACTTTCCATCATGCTGTCTTTTGAAACTGAATGCCCACATTAATGGACAATTGTTTTTCACTGACAAAATTCTAGAAAGAGTGGTCTATACTTGGTTCCCCTTCCTCACCACTTATTCATTCTTTAATTGTTTGTAGTCTAGCCTTTTTTATCATGAAGAGAGCTGAAACAAGACTTGGATGACTCTGGAAGAGAGATTTAAATCCAATTCAAGAGCAAGTCAAGACATCATCATCTATCTTATCATAATGTGCTTGGCCCTCATTGAAAATAAATGATGAACAATAGCAACTATTGTCCCTACAATTGTCATGATACAGAAAGCATTCTCTGAAGTTTACAATGACTTATCACTGACTCTAGAGATATTTTTCTACCATCAACTCCCTTCACCTCTCTATGGCACTAACATGACTGACCACAGGATAGATTTTCCTTCTTTGACTTCCATGAAGCTCTCCAAGAATCATTTTTCTCCTACTCTTGAACTGTTCCTTTTCTATCCTTCACACTCTTCCTATTTTTAAATAAATATCCATCAAGATTTTGCACTTCTCTTTCTAAATATTCTTAGTGATTTCATCTACTGAATTATTTGTGTAGTTTATTTCCAAATCTACTTCTCTAACTTTAAGTTTGGGCTACAGCTCCAATCTCATAATTCCATTTGCCTGATGAATACTTCCATGTAAACACCACAAACTCTTCATGTTAAAAAAAGAACTCATCTTCCTCACAAAATCAACTTTCCTCTAACTTGTTTTTTGTTTGTTTTGACATCACTATTATCTCTATGTCACCTAGCATCATTTTGACTCTTCCTTCTATCTCATCGTATGTCCCCAGTTAGCTATTAAGTTCTTTCAAATGTACTTCCACAATCTCTCATCAGTACTCTCTTTTCCACTTATAAGTACATCATGCAACTTCAGGTCCTTATCTCTTCTCCTAGACAAATTGGCTCCAAATTGGCCTTCCTACTTTAGTCATGTCATTCCACCATGCCTGATATGAACTCCTTCTTCTCTTTCTTCAGGGCCAACTCTACCATGATAACTCTTTTATGACTTAACTTTTGCCCCACTCCTATTGGAAAGGGAGTTCTTTCTCCTAAAATTCCCTGCAGTTTTCCCTGTCCTTTATATTTATCTCATTCTTCCTGGTATGATGGTCATTTCTGCCTCCATCTTTTCACTCTACTGGACCATCAGCCTTTTGAAGGCAGTATCTATGTCATTTTTATATTTATAGTCCTAGTACCTAGTACCTATATATATTTTATATAATGTCTTACTACAATAGACATCTAGTGTTTGCTGTTTTGAAAGCATTTTCATAAAAAAAGCAGCTGACACACAACTATCTGGAAAGTGGAACTAGAGACATCATTAAGATTTCATGAGCAATGAGTCATGATCATGACAAAGTTGTGGGAGCCAACATAGAGTTAAATGGCATAGAAGAGTCTTCTTTGAGTAGATCTAGGCAGCTAGCTAGAGTAAATAGACCACTGATGTGGAATCAGTAGATACTGAGTTCAAATCTATCTTCAACAAATCCTGAGTCCAAATCCTTCTTCAGATACTTATTAGTTGTGTAACTCTGGGCAAGTCACTTTATATTTGCCTCAGTTTCTTCATCTGTAAAATGGAGATAAAAATAGATCTTATCTCCCAGAACTGTTGTGAAGACAAATAAGATAGTAATTATAAAGTATTTACATATAGTAAGCCCTGTGCAAATGTTATCTATCATTATTGTTGTTGTTGTTGTTGTTGTTATTTATGCTATCACTTTTACAGGTGTCAGAATTACAATCAACCACAGGCCTTTCACAAGGCAGCTGCAATTGTGAATCAAAGGACAAACAAAGCTCAGTAACTACTATAGGAAAGAACTTCAGTCATAAAACCTCCTAAAATACAATCTAAACATTTTGGTAGTATTAACCATAGGGCTCATCCACCCAGACCCCGTATAGTGATTCTGTACCATGTGTGTGTGTGTGTGTGTGTGTGTGTGCAAACAGTCCATTTAGCCCTCTCATCTTAGGCACCAGACCATGTTTTAGATTCATGTATTAATTTCCTGGGATGTCTTACAATACATCTATGGCCACTGCTTTACTCCTTCCCATCTTGACCAATACCCATACATTGCCATAAGGGTCACACAGCTAGGATGTGTTTGAGGCTGGATTTGAAATTGGCTCTTCCTGATCCAGACCTAGTGTTCAGTGCTCTGTCCACTGAGACACCAGCAGCTTCATTCATCTTTAGAATTATTACCTTCTAGGTAATTTTCCTTGAGTTAGTGGGTGCAATCCAGCCCACTTAATATGCTAGCTGACTTTATACACTAGATAGCTTTTAGCCTTATATCCCCTCTAGTTATCCACCCAGGTCATTTGTTTCTCACTCTATCTCATGTCTTCCTGAGAATGTAGTTCATTTTTTCTGGTCACTTCTCTCCTATTTCAAATGTCTTCCCCTCTTAGAAGGCAAATTCCTTGGGGAAAATGACTGTCTTTTAAAAAAATTTGAATCTCCATAGTTTAACACACTGACATGTAGTAAGAATATAATAATAATTTTTCAGATATTATTCATTCCTTTTATTAATTCATTTTATCTTAACAGCTGGGACCATCCATAGCAGTAGATTCCATAATGAAAGACAAGAAAATATTTCTTGCTGTTCAGTTGTTTTTTGGTTGTGTTCTGACCCTTTGTGATCTCATTTGGGGTTTTCTTGTCAAAGATATCAGAATAGTTTGTAATTTCTCATTTTTCACAGATGAGGAAACTGAGGCAAACAAAATTAAATGGATCACATAGCTAGTAAATACCTGAGGCAACATTTGAACTCAAGTCTTCCTGACTCCAAGCTCTTTGATTTGTCTACTGTACCACCTAGCTTCCCCCCAAGATATATTTGTGGGTAAATGTATTCAGTAGTGAAGAATCAGGATTTAAAATCATTACATCATCACAGTAAAGCTAGTCATCATTGAGGAGAAGGTTCATATATTCTGTTGACAATTAATCATTTGAATATTACTAGTCATTGAAACAGCACATCCATTAACTTATTTAGCAAATAAGGGTCTACTATATGTATCACAAAGTACTAAGAATGGGAGATAGCACAAGAGGCAAGACATAGTCTCTGCCTTTAAGAAGTTTTCATTCATGTAGAGGAAATATACAAAAAATTGCAGTTACCAAATAGAATTGGGGAAAGAGAAGATCTGTGATTTCATTGGCATGAGGAACTTTTGGTGTAGAAATTCCCTCCTCCAATGAAGCTTGGCAACTCATCTGAATCATACCGTTTTAGAGAGTTGTCAGGAGTCCTGATACATTGTGACTTATCCATGATCACATTGTATGTAACAGAGGTGAGATCTGAATCCAAGTCTTCCTAATTCTGAGGTAATTTTTCCTACCTATTCTTCCATCATACGTCTACCAAGAGGATTTACTGAAGCATGATTTTAAGGTGATTTTTCCATTTGCTCCTATATAGATAACTATACTGTAGAGAACATGAAACAATGTACCCAAAAGATGACAAGATAACACAAAAAAAATCTAAGAGTAAATTTGAGATTTTAAATGGTCTCAAGTTGTGAAAAAAAAACAATCATGCAGTTTCTTTTTATAGAGAAACAGTCTGTAGATTAGAAGCTATGGGTTATAGTAAGGATCAAAAGAATGGCAGTAATACCATTTTAGAAAGGTAATTGATACTCATAACTTTTGATGAGTAGAGCATAATGATGGCATATGCATTAGAATTTACTTTCATATCCAAACGGCTGCAAAAAAAAAGAATAATAATGGAAACAGGGAGGGCATGACTTTTACATGATGATTGTGACTAAGAGGATCCCAGGCAATGAACTAATTATGGTTTGAGGAATAGCCACATACTCTGGCTAAATATGTGATCTAGTTACACAGCTATTCCATTGAGTTATAAATGTCAGGCCTGAGGAAATGATTGTCAGTGGTATTTTCCATGGTCTAGTGAGGTGATGTAGCTGGAGAATAAAAACTCAGCTGAAAAAAAAAAAGAGTCTATTACCCCACCTATAATCATTTTCACAATGTACTCGGGAAACAGCTGAATACTTATTGCAGAAAGAACTGGAATAACTAGTCATTCCAAAGCAGTATTTATCTTCTTTATTTTATCCATGAGGGTTAAAAAAACAAAATTATTCTAACATTTAAGAAAATGCTGTGTTAGGCTCTAAGGCTTCTAATAAAATACAATAATTCAGAATATAGCTTATTCAATAGCATATTTTAGAAAAGGAAAAGTATCATTGAGAAAGAGTGATAAAGAAAGGAAGAGAGAGAGAAGAGAAAGAGAGAAAGAGAAAAAGGGAGAGGAAAGAAGAGAGAAAAAAGGGAGAGAGTGAAATAGAGGGAGAAGGAAAGGAAAAGAGAGAGTAAGGGATATATGAAGAGGGAGTGATGATAAAGATAAATTGGTAGAAAATGAAAGAAAAAAGGGAGAGGGAAAGAAAAGAGAAAGAGAGAGAAATGCCATTTGGAAGATTTTATCAAGTTCTTTATTATATTTCTCTAATTCTTCATCCTCTATAGCTAATATTAATGTATAATTCTCAAATAATATAGTTGTCAAACTCTTTGCTAGGGACTGGGGTACAAAAAGATAAAACTCAAACAATCTCTGTCTTCAAAGAGGTTATTCTACTAGATTACATTCTAGAGAATTGGTCTCAAAGCCAGAAAGACCTGAATTCAAACCCTCCCTCTATTGTATACTAGCTGTATATAGCAGGCTGTGGGAAAGTCACTTAACCTCTTAAGACTCTGTATAACTTGAATACTAATTAAATCACAGGTCTAGTTTTTATATATACAAAGTACATTTAAGGTAATTTTATGTGAATGATGATAATGCCATTGACAATAGGGAAATTTCAAAGAGAGAAGGACTGGCAAGAAAAGATGATGAATTGTTTTGAAAAAATTTAGTTTAAAATATCTACATGGGAAAAGCTAGGTGATGCAGTGATAGAGCACTAGCTCTTCACTCAAGAGAATCTGAGCTCAAATCTAACTTCAAATATGTGATGCTTATTAAGCTGTGTGACTCTAGGCAAGTCACTTAATTCAGACTGTAAAAGAGAAAGAGAAAGAAAGAAAGTAAGAAAGAAAAAAAGGAAGGAAGGAAGGAAGGAAGAAAGGAAGGAAGGAAGGAAGGAAGGAAGGAAGGAAGGAAGGAAGGAAGGAAGGAAGGAAGGAAGGAAGGAAGGAAGGAAGGAAGGAAGGAAGGAAGGAAGGAAGGAAGGAAGGAAGGAACTCTGTTCTAAGACAAAGTTTGAACACAGGTGTTTCTTATTTCATGCTCTTTACTCAAACTGTAACACAATAGCTGGTAGAGTCCAGTCTCAGTGAAGAGTGTTAGAATCTAGTAGGAGAGTCAATGGTCCTGATAAGCTATGATTTATTTTAAAACAGAATACAGAAAAAAAGTGGAGACAGTTGGAAGTTGTAGCAGCAGTATTGAATCATTTGCCTTGGCTTTCTTTCCCTATATTTTTATTATTGTGTGTGAGAATTTGCCTTGATCAAGGATCATGGTTTGTACCTTTTCAGCTCTCTCCCAAGTATACTACTTTAAGAACAAGAGATAAAGATAATCACAATGTAGCTTTCTTGGGAGTGGGGCAGTTTGAAGGGGGGGGGGAGAATAAAGTAAATAAGGTGAGAAGCAGAGAACCAAAGAACAATGATAATCACAATGATAGTCTTATCTGTTTATCTGAATCATGCCAGTGGAGTTTAGAGAACAGAAGCCTTGGGAAAGGGAGATGCGGATGGGCAACCTAAAATGAGGGCCTGATATTATAGTTATTGTAGAAAGTTTTCTCCTGGTTCTTCTCATTTTGTACTTTATGCATTAATTCATAAAAATTTTTCCAGGTTTCGATAAATCCATCTCTTTTGTCATTTCTTATAGCACAACAATATTCTATTACATTCATATGGAGGTATAGGAGAATAGATAGAGAACTGGCTTCAATACTAGGAAACCTGGATACAAGGACAACTTCAGGAATATAAAAACTGTATGATCCTGGAAAGTTATTTAACTTCTCAGTGCTCTAGTTCAATGACATCAAACTTGAATAGAAACAGATCACTGAATGCCATATATTTAGATTTAGAAACCACAAATTAATATTATGTTGTTTTGTATATAATTTTTATTAAACATTAGATTTTAATCAGGTTCAGGCAGCATTCCAAGTTTTGCAAGCCTTCTGTCTTCTGACTTGGGGAGTTTGACCTCTCTGCTCTAGCCAATATTCTAAGACTATTAGTTGCAGAGAAAGTACCAGCCTTGATTGAATGGAGGAAGTTTTATCACCTGGGAGTTTGTCAATACCAATGAAATCACTGTTCAAGACTTATCCCATTCTACATTCATATATACAACTTGTTTAGCTGTTCCTCAATTGATGGCTGCATCCTTTCATTGCTTATTTATTGCTGCAACAAAAACAACATTGACCTAGAACTTAGAATTCAGGACCTGAATTTGATTCTTAGTTCAATCATGTACTATTCAAGTGATCTCAAGATAGTGATTTAACTTCTCAATTTATTCATCTATAAAGTGAAGGTTGGACAACTTGGCTGGCCTCTCAATAGTGATGTTATGGCATATGTTCAATAACTGGTTCTCCAGAATATTTAAAAAATGTATGCACAGCACACTTTTAATTAATCTACTTTCTTAATATTTTCTCTATCATTCTCTCAAGTCTAGATTATCAATAATAATATAATATATATGAAACACTGACATTTATAAAATGTCATAGAAATATGAGCTATTACTACTATCTACTTTGATATCTTCCTTTAATTCTTCTTAGCTAGTATTCAGAAAGTAATGACCAAGTTGAATGGTAGGGTCTTCTGATATTTTCTACCAGATTTTCCTTTCTATCAAGAAATCAAAATTATCAGAAAGTATTTATTGTATCCATCTGCAGAGATATTTTATTTAAAAAGTCACCTTCTAGGAGATCATTATACACTTCGACAACGATATTGTATGAGGACATATTTTGATGGAAGTGGATTTCTTTGACAAAGAGACCTGAGTTTCAATTGATAAATGACGGACAAAAGCAGCTACACCCAAAGAAAGAACACTGGGAAACGAATGTGAACTATCTGCATTTTTGTTTTTCTTCCCGGATTATTTATACCTTCTGAATCCAATTCTCCCTATGCAACAAGAGAACTGTTCGGTTCTGCAAACATATATTGTATCTGGGATATACTGCAACATATCCAACATATAAAGGACTGCTTGCCATCTAGGGGAGGGGGTGGAGGGAGGGAGGGAAAAAAATCAGAACAGAAACGAGTGTCAATATAAAGTAATTATTAAATAAAAAATTAAAAAAAAAAGCCACCTTCTCCCTAACAATGTTTATACAGCTGAGCCAAGGCATATGAACTACCAAAACCCATGTTACAAGCTACCCCTCCATTGACTGTCCAGACAGTTGCCAAAAAATTCCAGCAAACATGGGAATTATTTAGAGCAAGTGCTTCCTCCTGTATCTGCCTCCATAGGATCTTTCACAGACAATGAAATTATGTTTGCCTTCTCTCATACTAAAGGGAAACAATGTTGGCTATGAGAACTTAAGTCAACCTTTAGCCATTGAAGGATCTTGTTAAGTTAAACTAGATTTCTTAAGGACCATGCCTTAAGCCAAAACCATTCTGATTCTTATTGATCGGCCACCAATAGGTCCCAAACCAAGCCCCATGTTTTTTTGTTTTGTTTTGTTTCATTTTGTGTTTTGCTGCTTTTCTTTTTTCTTTTGGCTAATTCTGTTTCTTCAAATAAAATAATTTTTTTAAAAAATGAAGGACAAACAACTGAAGGATTAAGAGCAAATGATGGATCCAAGGAAGACAGAGGCCATTTAAATAAATGCACAATAAAGGCATTATGCCCCCAGCTTCAATTTACTGAAGGTATATAATGGGAATCTTGGTTCTAACAATTTATGTTTCTTAAACATAGCTGAGCTAATTAGTTCAACACACATAGAGGCAACTAAGTAGTGAATAGAGCTATGAACATAAAGACAAGAACACGTGAATTTAAAGCAGCCTCAAATACTTACTAGCTGGGTGATGCTGGACAAGACACTCATTGATCTCTGTTTTTCTGTTTCATCAACTATAAAATGAAGATAATAATAGCACCTAAGAAAATGTGTAGACAGGTGAATTGCTGCATAACATAAGACTGTGCTGACCTGGGCAGGCCTGTATGTTTTGTTTTCCTTTTTAAGAAATTGTTTTGTCTTGTTTCAAGGATCAAATATTTAGAAAGCATTCAGCAGAGTCCCTGGTACATTGTAAGAGTTTAATAAAGGCTTGCTTCTTTCCTCCCTTCTCCCTCACTTTCTCCCTTCTCTTATTCTTCCCTCCCTTTCTTCACTCATTATTCTTCCTCTTTTTTCTTCTTTCTTTCCTCTCTTCCTTCCTTCCATTCTTTTTTCCTCCTTTCCTTTCTTCATTCATTTATTCCTTCCATCTTTCCTCCATTCTTTACTTCTTTCCTCCATTATTTCCTTCCTTATCTAAATTCTCTTTGGGATCATATAGGAGAGGAAATATTGCAAAATATCCATTCCATAATCTCAGTCTCACAGGAATAGTGAGGAAAAAGCAGAAACAGCTGTAGATCAGAGAAACTGAGTTTAAAGTTGATTTCTTCAATTTAAAGCCTTGTGCCAGTCTCAGAGATACTAGTATTCTTTCCAAAAATAATATTCATAGTGCTTTAAATTTGTCCCATTTTGTTTTTTTTCTCCATTGGTTGTCTCATATGGTTGTTGTACATGTAAAGTATTTGGTGAATCTTTAAAGTATCACATAAATATTTGTTTGTGGCATTATCAAAATCACTGCTTTTTCATAAGAAATTTGGCTAAACTTAGGTCATAAGAACTAGACCTTAGACATCTTCTGCTTCAATCTCTTCATCTGACACATAAAGATTTTGAGGCCCAGAGAAGAAAACTTCAACTGACTTTGAGTAGAGAATCTAAGTCTAAAATTCCTATAGGAAAAAAGGGAAAACATATCATCTAAATTTCAAAAGAATTCCTGATATTGCAGGAAAATATGTTATTTCTATTTCTTGTCATTTTTATATCAATTGAAATACTGCTAAATCAATTGAAAAGTCTGCTCAGCTCCAAATCTTCCTGGATTTCTAGAACTCTAGAACATCTTGCTGGAATTGTAAAACTCAGAGTCCCATACTATTTGCTATGAGAGCAATTTCTTAAAAAGGAAAACAAAATATACAGGCCTGCCCAGGTCAGCACAGTCCTATGTTATGCAGGAATTCACCTGCCTACACATTTTCTTAGAGTTCCCTAGAATACGATTAATTTGATCCAATGGCATTGACACCCAGCAGATAACATGGTACCATGAAGGACAGAATGGAGGCAGCATGAGTCAAACTAATAGTACCATTTAATCACCATCTCTCTTCAGATTCTAATGGAGCAAATTCAGGAACCATGAATACAAAAGCCTCAGGAAAATCAGAACCCTTCAAATCACCAGATCTACACCAATATCTACAGTCATCATTGAATAGATAAATCACTAGGGAGAACAGACCCATCTTCTTCAACATCACAAGCAACAACTCCTAACCAACTGTCACCAATAAGCAGATAAATACACATTCCCTAAGGGCAATGATATCACTAGATCACCAGTTCTGCCTCTAACCCAGTCTTCATAGCCATCATCCTGGGAAGCAACAACTATGGGGCAGCCAGCCATCCTCACCAACTGCCAACCACTGTAATCCAGAGGCAGGTAAGCAGCCTAACTGAAACAAGGCTTCCTGAGGAAAAGACAGGAGTTAGCATGTGATAGGCAAAATCATGGTACCATCAGCTCTTCTTCCCCTTAGTTCTCAATGGAGATAGCCCATTATCCTGAACCCAAAAACATTGGTCAAAGCTATACTTCCAGTCCAGTGTCCAGCAGAATCATCCTGGGGCAGCTTGGAAACTGCTCCTGCAGGTGTGCTAGCTACAGATACTGAAGATCAGAAAAGAAGGTTCTTGACACTGAAGTCCTCAAGAACATCAAATGGTTCAACTGCAGAAATATCTGTGATTTTATGAAACCACATATGAAATACCATATACTTTGGTGTTGTACCCAAGAAACCATGGGATCTTTACTTTTAACTTGCAAGCTTTCCTATATTTTGTCTTCCCAACCAGAATGTGAGGTGTTTGAAAGAACTACCCTACTTTTCTATTTGCAACTCCAGCCATAGCTCAGTGCTTTGCACATGGTAAATGCTTAATAAACACTTTTTAAAATTCATTCATTCCTTTCTATTATAAAACTCTTAAAATCACAGGATCATAGATTTAGAGTTGGAAATGATTTTAGAGGCTAGTTAGAGCAATCCTCTCATTTTTAGTCAGACCAAGACCCAGGAAGATTAAGGAACCTTTCCAAGTTTGTACAGATAGAAAATGCCAGCACCACACTTTGAACTTAGATCCCATCCCTCTAAAATCCCACTACAACCTAGATTATAAAATTATAACATTAAAGATTGAGAGCTGAGAGGTACTTTGAAGGTCATCTAATCTAACCCCTAATAAGTTATCTCTATAATATAATACTATATTATAATATCTCTATAATATTACAGAGAAAGCATGTTACATATCAAGGTAACACATAAAACATAACAAGATAACAGATAATAAAAGTCTACTATAAAGTATCACTGAATCACTAAAGAAGCATCTGGTGGTACAGTGGTTAGAGCACTGGGTCTGGAGTCAGAATTATCTGAGTTCAAATCCAGTATCATATACTTAATAGCTGAGTGACCTTAGGCAAATTAATTGACCTGTTTGCCTCAGTTTCCTTATCTGTAAAATTGTAATAATAATGTCTCCCAGGGTTATTATGCCAATTAAATGAGATATTTGTAAAAAACACAGCACAGTGTTCAGGACACAGTAGGTTCTTAATAAATAATGCTTGTTTTCTTCCCACTTAATCTCTGTCTGTCTCAGTTTCCCCCACCTTAAAATGGAGATAATCTCTCCCATCTCATTGGATTATGATGAGTATCAAATGAGATAATGCTTGTAAAGTGCTTTGAAAATCTTAAAAATTAAAATTATAAATGCTCGTTATTGTTATTGTCGAGCTTATTTACATTAAACTGGTGATTTCATTTGTATAGGGAATCAATACCTACTCCATAATTTAGAGGTTTAGAAGGCTGCAAAGGACACAAAGAGGTACAGCACACTGTATCTATCCCTCCATCCTACTAGTACAGCGCTCTGTCTACAGTAGTTTACTGCCCAAGTAAACAAATGTAGGAAGTCCAGCAGACTTTTCTTGACATCTAGATTCAACAAGTTAATGGAATTGCACCTCATGTGAGGGGTACAGTAAAAGAAATTATACACCATTTTTGGTTTATATCTATATGGAATCAAAATAATTAATTCTGGAAAAAATTCTATTGGTTATTTGACCTCATATGGTCAAAAATAATCCAGTCATTTGGCTCATTTTTTTTCATTTTTTGGCTGACTAGAGGGGTTTAGGGTTGCCAAACAATAAGAATGTCTTTTATTTTGTGATTTACCTTGGTTATCATCACATTTCATATGGCAGAATAGTCACAGCTAGTCTCTTACACTTGGAGTCTTTCTAAGTGGGAGAAAATGTTAGAATGATTTAAAGATGTGAGATGTGTAATATTTGAGACAGTCATTCTATCTTTCTCTATTCTGAGAACATTGGCATTTTGTGGTATTTGGATTTATTTCCTTCATACTAAAGACAGGAAACACTGAATGGTAGCACAATGTTGAGCCCATTTCAATCTTTTTTTTTTTTCATTTTATCCATTGGCAAACCAACTTTTTTTTGGCCTTAATAGGTGGCCCAGAAAAGAATGACTCATTACAGTGGGAAGTTGATCAAATTCAATACAGTTGAATAGTGCCCTGATTCTTGGCAAGAGGGATTTTGGCAACTTCCTTATGAGCACTTAATCTCTTTTATTCCCAGTTCCTTTATTATATTTAATCATCTTTGTAGAATTCCGCTTCAACCACCACTGCCAAGCCCTCCAGCCACAGACAAGATCTGTTTGTTGAGATTAGGTATCCAAGAAAGTGGGACACACATCAACTATGTATGTTTTCGTATTGGGGGGCAGCAAGTTAGGAAAATTATCTATGAAGATTGCTAGCCTGGAAAATTTTTTATTATATTAATATTATTGTTATTTTATTACAGGTTTTCGTTGATTTGGAGATCAGCTTAATATGACAAAAAAAAAGCAGTGTTACAAATATATTAGGTGGTGACAGGCGGCTGGTTGGACTTTTTAACCCAGGTCAAGCTGTTGGCAACAGGAATATAACATACTCCATCCTGCCTGATTCTAGGTTGAAATAGATTGTTTGGCAAGTTGTTTTGATCTGATAGCATTACATTAAGGGAGTTTGGGAGAGAAAATCTTTAAAAACCATTCATTTCAAGAAAAGAGGAAGAGAGGGATAAACTCTGATGCTGAAACCATACTCACTTTTGGAGCCTATGTAAGCAAAACTGTATCAAATCGTTTTTTATGAAAATAAACGAAGCTAACTTTTGTCAGCATTTAATATACTTTTTTACGTTCCTTTAGCCCAAAGACAGATGTGTGCCTTAATAAGGTTTATCCATATAAGGAGACAATTTGAACTTCAAATCTAAGCAGGAACTTACCTCATTCTTTTGTTATTTCAGTAGCTTTGTTTGGATTTAGGACTCAAGACAAATTGAAAAGGGTGCAGGGCTGAGATTATTGAAATCCCCTGAAGTTCTGTGCCACTTAAAATCATCTTGTATTTCTACTCATGATATTCATTATGAATGTGATTTATTTTCAGAAACAAGATATCTCTAAATCTTGAACAGTATTTATGTGCTTAGTCTTTTATGCACCTGATATAGGCCATGTGTTATCTCTATTAACAATTAGCTAAATATAAAAGTTTTTTCCTACTAATTGTTATTCTGGTGATATCATTTTTCTAGTTTGACAAACAGCAGAAGGGCAGCAATGTACTAAGTGTCAGAAGTCGTAAGTTCTACTTACATTTGTACTAACTAGACAAGTGACCCAAGATCTGGTTTTTTTGAGGATTTTTTTGTTGTTGTTTGCTTATTTATTTTTCATTGGATCATTAAAGTACCTTCAAAAAAAATTCTCACATTCATATTCTTCCACAAGAAGCTGCTAGGTTATTTAGTGGCAAAAATGCTGGACTTGGAGTCAGGAAGGTCTGAGTTCAAATTGTATGATTTAGGACAAGTATCTTAACCTCTCTCAATTTCAACTTACCTCCAATTCACCTGATAGGATTGTGAATGAAATAATATATAAGGCTCTTTGCAAACTTGAAATATGTTTATAATATTTAATTCAATTTTATCCATTATTTATTTAATTAATTTATGAATTACATGTTTATAATTATATATTACAACATATTATTATAAAATAATGTATGAATTATTATTTCAATTCAACAAACATTTATTAAGTGCCTAATATATATCAGGCACTATGCTAAGTGCTGGGGATATTAAAAAAAAAAAAACAACCAGTATCTACCCTCAAGAAGCTTACAAGCTAATGGGGAAGCATACAAAGAAATATGTACAAAGCAAACTATATACAGAATGAATAAGAAGTAAATAAGAGAGAGAAGGGTACTGGAATTAAGAGGGGTTAGAGAGGTCTTCCAATAGAAGTGGGGCTTTAGTTAGGACTTAAAGGAAATTTAGGATCAATAGAGTAGAGGAGGGAGAACATTACAGATATAGAACACAAAGAAAATCTCAGTCAAAATATGGAGTTTCTTGCTCATGCAATAGCCAAGAGGCCAGCATCACTGAATTTAAGAGCACATGTTGGGAAGTAAGGTATAAGAAGACTGCAAAGGTAAGGATGTTAGGTTATGAAGGGCTTTGAATGCCAAATAAAGAATTTGGGATTGATCCTGGAGACAATAGAGTCACTGGAGTTTATTGTCCATTATCAGACCTGAATTTTAGTAAAATCATTTTAGTGAGAGAATATAGAATAGATTGGAATAAGGAAAGATTTGAAGCAAGCATATGCTTAATATCTATGCAAATGCTAGCTACTATTATTTCATATATCTAAGAATCACTATAAATGATAAAATTTCATCCTGATATATGGCAACCCATTTCTGGAGTTTTGTTTTAACAAAATAATACCTGATGCATTCTAATTTTTTTTAAGTAAATGATCTCTAGGAGACAGCATTGATTTACTAAGTCTAAATTCTGCCAAATTTTCCTTTACGTAGGATTATATAACTAAATTGGAGAAATGCCAGACATAATGTTCTGGATTTTTGTGAGAGACTTAAAGCTCCTCATAGTATCCTTGTGGTAAGATGAAGAAATATAAACTAGATGATATTATGTGTAGTAAATATATAATATTTAAACAATTGAACTCATAAAAACTGACCAGTCACAACTGAGAAAGAGACCCCTAGTGACTTGGATAGAGATGTAAAAAAACAAACAATAAAATATTTTTTTTTAATAAAAAGTTTGCAGATAGAACGAACATGGGAGATATCACTAATAATATTGGAGGTCAATTAAGATTCAAAAAACCCCAAAACTTCCAAGGGCTGTGATAACAAACTAAAACAAACAAAGTAAGTATATAATAGGAATAAAAACAAAGTCCTGCACTTAGCCTTGAGAAATTTTAGTTACACAAGAACAGAAAGGTAGATGTTCTACCTGATAAATAATAATTTATGTGAAATACATGCATATTATATATAGTCAATAGTTTAAAATGGATATATATTCAATGTCAATCAAACACTAAAAACAAAAAAAACTAATATTCTTCTAGGAGAGAGAGAAAGAGATTCAAATCACATTGAGCATGTTAGGAGTTAGTTCTGGTTAACACATTATCATTTAATTACAATTCACTAAATATTTTCTAAGCATGTACCACATTAAATGCTGAGGAAGAGTCAAAGATGAGGGAAAACTAGTGTTGTCCCTCAATTTACAATCTAGTAACAATATGGGACAATGAAAAGAATATTGGAGGAGGACCTGGGTTCCAATCCCGCCTTTGTCACTGCCTATTTGACCTCTCTAGGCCTTTTTCTTCATCTGTTCAATGAGGGGCTTGACAGATGACTTTCAGTTCTGTGGTCCTTTGACTTTAACAAATAAGATACTATTTAGGAAAGATTCAAGGATGGTGAAGATATGTAAAGCAATATCATATGAGAATACTGTAAATGAGCTAGGGATATTTAGTTAAGAGAAGAGAAGACAGGATGGAGGGACTATCTTCAAATAGTTGAAAAAAAAATAATTAGGCTCTCTTTCCTCCATTTGATTTCCTTTCCTTTGATAGATAGCCCGATGGACTTGGAGGGACTGGAGGTGTGTGCAGGTGGTCATGGCACCATCTGCTGGAGCTGTCACAATTAAGGGCTACCGCAAGGACAAAAATGGGCTGAAAAAGGCCACTAGGAAGCACATCACCGGGCAAAGCCCAGTGCAGACAGGTGAAAGGTGAAATGCCAAATGAACAACCTCACAATAAAGACTGCTTTATATTCTGATGCGGCCTAACTATGTTGCCCAGTAAACTGCATCCCACCTTTAAGTTATTAAATCCTGTTTAAATCATTTTATTAATGAAACAAATAAAGGTTACCATTATTTTTAACAACTTTTTTTTATCTCTGTTTTTTAAACAGAGCTCTTTTAAAAAATTTTTCCTTTCTCCTTTCTGGAGAATCTTAGATTTTCACACTATAAATATTGTAATTAATATAATTATAATAGATATGGTTAATAATATCATAATAGTAACTCCTTGGAAAAGAGTGGGGAGAAAGAAAGCAATGAATCAATGAATGTGAGAGTGGGAAGCCCACTCCCCTAAGGAGAGGTCAAGCTTCATCAATCCCAACATTTAACTCAATGCAGGACCACATGTCTATATACAGGACAGAGAGAGGCAGGTATCTGAGCCCCTGTGATTTCCAAGAACAGTATCTATATGGTAAATAATAGGGACTTCATTAATAAGACATAATTAGAAGCTACCTCCTTCTAAAGAGCTAAAGAATAGGAAAGCATAAAAGGTTACTAGCAAGATAGGAAGCTTTGTCAAGAGTTATTTTTTTCCCCTTCAATTTATTTTTTTGTTCCACAACAAGCATTTTTTAAATAACTATTATGTCCAAGGCACCATCAATTCTCTTGCCCTGCCAACAGGATAAGGGAATGAATGAAAAAAAGGAATGGGTTTCAACAAGTGGATAAACTATGCAGGGCAAAATGTGGGCTTGTTAAGAGGAGTAGAATTTTTTGCTGTCTGAAGAGATGACATTTTGGCCCACCTCCAACTCAGTTTTACGCCTTACTACTGGTATAAACTAGAACAATTTCTGGGGCTTGATTTCTCATGTGTTAAGTGAGGGAGTTGGACTCCATGATCATTGAAGTCCAGTCCTCCTCAAAATCTATGATCATATGAGCTTTAAAAAAATATCATTTAGTAAGTATCAACTTCTAGTTTCATCACGTAAAACAGTGAAATGATAACATTTGAGAAACAATTTAATTTTCCAATTTTCAGCTTTCTGCTTTCAAGAATCTACAAGAGTAATATTCAGTTTTAAAATATATTCTTGAAAGTTCAACTATCTCAAGTACATTGATTTATCCTAATATTCTTATAATTTCTGGGAAAAGAAAATATCATTATGTCTGTTACACATGAGCATAACAAATAAAAATGTTTAATTTACTAGACTCATATAATAAATTGATGCTGGTTTAAAGATTCGGATTTCTACCCTTTTAATCTAGGGATTTTAAATTTATAATCCTATTACCAGAGAAGATACAAGTCTATCAGTGAAATTCGTCTTTTAAGTTTCCTATAGCTCTTAATATAATGCATATTGTAACAATCACCTGGTAAGGTTCTTGAAGCCATTTCTTTATATTCTCATTTTGTATACCAATCTTAGCAAGTATTTTCGATCACTAATATAAATGACAAAGCTTTTTTAGCTAACTTAGCCAAAGCATGAATTAGATAAACAACTAGCTTTTTTATATAGCACCTGTTATATGCCAGGTATTATGCTACACACTTTACAATTATCTTATGTGATCTTCACAACAATCCTGGAAGGTTAGGTGCCATTATTATCTCCATTTTACATTTGAAGAAATTGAGACAGAGCATAAATGACTTGCCAAAAATCACACAGCTAATAAGTATATGAATGCTTTAAATAATGCCCCATACAATAAATAAATAGGTATTATTCATGAATAAGTGAGACCAAAAAGGATTGAAAGATATTTGTCTCCTCATCTCTTTAATGGGAGACAGAATCAATCAACCAATCAATAAGTATTTATTAAATTTTGCATACTATATGCCAAGTAAAGTATTAAGCGCTCAGGATGCAGAGACAAAATCATTATAGTCCCCAATTTCAAGGGCCCTTCAGGATCCTGGGAGGATACAACATTGTCACAGATAAATAAATGTAAGATATGTACAAAATAAATATGCAACATGACTGAGGGGAGGGGGTATAGAGGAATGCTCTAATAGCAATTATTGACTCCCTCTTTAGCTCATCTATTGTCATCCAAGAACATAGAGGGAAATAGAAACATATTTGCAGGGGACAGGAGGGAGAAATAGGTTTGTACTTAGAAGTACACTGAAACTTTGGAAGGACATTATTTATTGAAAAGAACATTTGAAAGAATGAAGGTAAATTTAGGACACCAATCAAGAAGATTCAATTAATTAAACATTTCCTATGCACAGAAATTCATAATTAGATATTGGGGGAAATACAAAGTTCCCTCATAGAGCTTGCAAAGAAGGGGAAAACATGATATAGAAATAGATTGCTACATACACAATAATCAATGTACAATAAGTAAATTGGAATAAGTATGACTTAGTGTGTAGGAATTTGGCCTTAGAGATGGAAGACAGGTTCAAGTATTACCTCTGACACTTAATAACTCAGACCCTGAAATAATCATAACTTCCAGGCAACTTTCTGCATGGCAGTTAAATGGTCCATGTTGGAAATCTTAAGTCAGCATTTTCTTGCCTCCTAAATACACATATAAGAGTCAATCTGAGGCTTTACTATGACAGAAGTGACTGTCTCTTCTCAAGGACCCATATCACAGCATACAAGCTCTGCTTAATACTAAGCCAGAAAGGTTTTCCATTATTAGCCTAGCAAAAACTGTATGTAATTAGCATTATAATATCAATCTTAAGTATGAGGAGGCTTCATGATGATCAATTTCTTCACCAACTTTCTTAATCTTATTAGATAATTTTCTTGAGTTGCTGTGGCCATTATCTCTTGACAAAATAGGCTCACCAGTTCCCTTCATTGAAATCTTTAATATTTAATATTAATTAATTAATTACATGCAATTTGGCATTTTAGATTCTTCCTTTAAATAGTCAACAGAATACAATGTTGCCCATAGTAGGAATTAGTCAGTGCTTTAGAATGGAATTGAATCTATTATTATCAATTAATATTAAATAATTAATATTAAATAAGCTTATCATCCCAATCTACAGTGAAAGAGACCTTAGAATTTTACAATATTTTACAACAGAAGACACTGAGTCCAAGAAAGGTTAAACAATTAGCTCTATTAAATAATAGGTGGAAGAGTGAGAGGTCAAATTTAGGTCCTATGACTCCAACACACTGTACTCCTTGACCTCCATTATTCAGAATCTGCTTCATTAATTAGAGAAGGCTTTATAAGCTCTCTATCATACATTAATCAACCATTGATCAAGGGTGTACTATATTCAAGACACTGTAATGGGTGCTGGGGATACAAAATAAGAAATAAAATAATCCTTACTCACACATGTATTTTTCTCTAACATATTTTTAATTGGATCGAAGAGCAAATAAAAATGGCGACATGGAGGTACTCTTGGATGTAGTCTTGTATAAATCCAGATGAGCCATATTCAAGAAGATTTATACAGAATCCAGACCTCCTTCACATTTCCTTATAAGCTGATCTGAGCGTGTGCTCTTTTAGAGATACAAATCACCTAGTAGCCCAGTGCCCAGATTACAGGGCACTGACAGCCTCAAGAGTTCTGTTAAGTCACATTTGGCAATGCAGATTTAACACCTCATAAACGTACTACTCTTCAGGGGGCACTCTGGTCTTCAAGCCGAAGACATAAAGGGAAGAGCTTGTAATAGGTCAATTAACCAACTTTTTTTTTTATCTAAAAGCCTGTACAGAGCATGATATCACACACTTTAAAATGTTCAAAGAGAACATATAATGCTTCCTTTGTGGATGCAATGAGAAGATTAATGACTTTTCCCTCTACACAGTGTTTTATTTCCACCAAACTTTGGGCTGTGTTTATCTTTGTAGACTTCACCAAATAATAGAGCAATGGGTTCAATTATTGGGTTTTCTTAAATTTAAATATTCGAAATATATTTAGCCCAATAAACATTTTTAAACCCTACTATATGCCCAACACTATGTTAAGTTCTAGGAATACAAAGACAAAAAAATAACCCTGCCCTCATGAAACTTACATTCTACTAGAGGCAAATAACATACACAGATAAGTGATTTTAAATTTATATACAAAATCAAGAGAAAGTGATTTTTTGGCTGGAAGTAATAACAATTAGAAGGATCACAAAAAATCATGTCCAATATGAAATCTTTTGCTTTAGCTACTAATGCTTCCCCTTCCACCTTCCCCAAAAATTATCTTGTATTTCTTTTGTGTATGTGTACATATATGTACAAATGTTAGATATTACTACATATATAAAAATATATGTATTATATATAGCTATTATTATTTTAGTAATAGCTAGCTTTTGTTATTATAAAAAATTGAAGTTTACAAAGCACTTTACATGTATTATCTCATTTGATCTTCACAAAAAATTGTCAGATATAATATGAACTCGAATCTTTAATACTCCAAATTCCTTGTTCTATATAGTATATTACAAAATATATATAAATGTGTATGGATACATATATATATACATATACATTTTTTCAAATATTAAAGCTTTTTTATTTACAAAGCATATGCATAGGTAATTTTTTCAACAACCTTTTGTTCCAAATTTTCCCCTCCTTTCTCTTGCCCTCTTCCCTAGTTGGCAGGTAGTCCAATACATGTTGAATATGTTGAAATACATGTTAGATCCAATATATGTATACATGTTTATACAGTTATCTTGTTGCACAAGAAAAATCAGATCAAGAAGGAAGAAAAAGAAAAACTGAGAAAGAAATAAAATGCAAGCAAACAACACAAAGAGTGAGAATGCTATGCTTTGTTCCACACCCTGTTCCCATGGTTCTCTCTCTGGGTGTAGATGGCTCTCTTCGTCACTGAGCAAGTGGAATGTGTCCAAATCATCTCAATTTTGAAGAGAGCCACATCCATCAGAATTGATCCTCATATAGTCTTGTTGTTGCAATGTACAATGATCTCCTAGTTCTGCTCATTTCACTTAGCATCAGTTCATGTAAGTCTCTCCAGGCCTCTCTGTATTCATCCTGTTGGTCATTTCTTACAGAACAATAATATTCCATAACATTCATATACCACAATTTACTCAACCATTCTCCAATTGATGGGCATCCTTTCATTTTCCAGCTTCTAGCCACTACAAACAGGGCTGCCACAAACATTTGTGTACATGTGGGTCCCTTTCCCTCCTTTAAGATCTCTTTGGAATATAAGCCCAGTAGAAACACTGCTGGATCAAAGGGTATGCACAGTTTGATAACTTGTTGAGCATAGTTCCAAATTGCTCTCCAGAATGGTTGGATCCATTCACAACATATCAGGGTCCCTGTTTTCCCACATCCCCTCCAACATTGATCATTATCTTTCCTGTCAGGGGTGTAGTGGTATCTCAGAGTTGTCTTAATTTGCATTTCTCTGATCAATAGTAATTGGATGTGATATGTATCTTGATTGGTAGATAGGTGATAAATAGATGACAGAAGATAGATCAATAGATGATTAGATAAAAAGATAAATATATGATGTAAATATATTTATAACTCTATACACACATATACCCATTCATATATAGGGAAAGGAAGAGAATAAGCTTTTGTCATGTACCTTCTGTATGCCAGACACTATACTAAGCATTTACCAAGTTTTTCATTGGATCCTCATAATAACCCTGGGAGATAGGTCCTATTATGATCCCCAAAAATCATACAATTAATTAGTGTCTGAGAACAGATTTGAATTCAGATTTAATGACAGCTTTCTATTCACTGACTCGCCTAGCTGTCTTGGTGTCTAGTTGTCTCCTTTAGTAAACTGTAAGCTTCTTGAAGGCAGGCACTATTTCAGTTTTGCAGTGATAGCTCCAGTGATTATCACAGTGCTTGAAATATAGTGATGCTCTTTAAGTTATTACTGATTAATTGATTGGCTGCTGGAAAAGATCTTGAAGTTGTTTTTATTCAACTTAAAAACTAAAGTATAATTTCAAGAATAATATTTTTCACTTATTAAAAAAATAACTTTGTATTTTCAAAATAGTTTTCAATTATCAATCAATCCAGACCATGCTTAAAAAAAAGAAAGAAAAGAATGTTGGCTATAGGCCTCCAGGAAGAAAGCAATTTATTTGGAAATTACTCATAAAACCTGCCAAATTACAATACTGAGAAAATATCTCTCCTATTTTGGACATCCTGTTCTACATAAACAAAAATTTCAGGGCAAAAATGGCCTGAGAATTTTATTATATTGGCAAGTTAGTAAAATCTACAACTATAAGACTAATGATTTAGGGCACTTCTCCAATAAGTACTTCAAGATTCATCTCACAATTATGTGGAAATTTTTACCCCAGTTCTAGTTATAGCTACATCTAGGACCTATAATTCATTCAATTCCAATTTATAAGTACTGACTAATTCATACTATGGAAACATTATATTCTGTTGACTATTTAAAGGAAGAATCAAATGTCAAATTGCATGTAAGGCTGAGTTTTTTCAGTTGGCATTTAAGGTAAACATTTTAAGCTTTAATAAACTCAGAAATTACAAATTATTAAAATATTTTATAAATAGATAAATCTTTAAAATCTGAACTATTTTGGGAATATTATAACAAATATTAAAATAATAATGATTATTTGTTCTGTATCCTTTTTTTGACTCTATTAACTGATTTCACAACAATTTGTTTAGTTTGTAGTATTTTAAAACATGATTATGATCAGGATGTTTGCTCTCAATCAACAAACATTAAGTATTTACTTGTGCCAGGTAGACACTTTGCTGAGCACTTTGGAAAACAAATATAAGCTAATAGAAAGATAATCCCTGCAAGAGAGATAACAATGAAGAAGCTTCCCATGGGGAAGATGTTTTAGAGAATCAGAGGCTATTCTGGGTCTTTCCCAAATGCAGGTTTCTGGAAGAACTCAGCACTAAGCGGTATAACCCGAGTTGATTAATAATTGAATGTTGTGTTATGGGAGCCACCTGTTAGTGGCTGCTGGGGATCTACTTCTGACCAGCAGAATAGATCCCTTCATGTGAGAGGATGATAATGATACAAGGATACTGAAAGGCAGCTGCATTTTCTAATCTCTCTCCTCTTCCCTCTTGCCTCCAATTTATTTCATTCCAATTCACAAGCAACATCTGTGTCAGTAAAGACTTATGTTCACACCTGTGGGGGCCTTTCCAGAGAACTGACCCACCTCTTAACACTTAGGTATGGTCCTTAACAATGGCAAACTATTTTGAAAATGCAAAGTTATTTTTAATAAGTGAAAAATATTAAGTTTTCAAATTGACCAGCTCTGGGATCTTTTCCAGCAATGAAAAAGGAATGAAAAGAGGGGACAGGTGAGGCATTGTAGCATAGTTCAGAGAATCTTAATTTTGTAACCTTGTTTTTTGTAGTGTTGTGTTGTGTTTGCTCTGCATCTCTACCAAACGTTTTTACTCCCCAAAACCTCAATCTTAAATTCAGCCATTATGAACATGAATAATATCATAAATGTCAAAATAATTAAGCCTTTCCAACAAGGATTCTTTCAATAAAAATTCATTGAAAAGCCTTAGCCTTTGAATCGAGAGAGAGAGAGAGAGAGAGAGAGAGAGAGAGAGAGAAGAGAGAGAGAGAGAGAGAGAGAGAGAGAGAGAGAGAGATACACATTTGATAATTATTTGTCAATGGAATTAAGTTCCTTTATTATTTTCAACTAAAAGTGTTATTCTGAGAAGTGGTTCACAAGTTTCACCAAACTGCCAAAAGTTTCCATGACACACACAAAAAAAGGTTAAAAACACCTGGAAGGATGATGTTTATAGTATAGCAGTGCCATACCAGAAAAGTGAACTGCTCCAATTTGAATTGTCTTAAGAAAATTCTGAAGACCAGCTGGCAAGACTAAGTACTGGATATGAAGGTCTTTTCTTGAACTGAACTGCCAAGCTATCAAACTTTTCTGCAGATGGCACAATTCTGATGGGCTAATCACATGGTTCAAATGCCAAATGACAAAATGATTATTTTATAGAGAATTTATCCACAGCAAGCACTCATATGGTGGTGAAAAAAAATAATACAATGATACTCTCAAGTTCTCTCTGAATAACTTTGGTATTGATTGTGAGACTTTGGAGACTCTAGCACAAGATTAGCCAGCACAGCATATCCACATCAAAGGTACTAAGCTCTATGAACAAAAGAGAATTTCAGTAGTTCAAAAGAAATGGGAGATCACATTTAGATATACTCTCTCTGAAATGATCATATGGACTATTTGTGCCTGACATGTGATAGAGTCTTCTGAGATCATACTGGTCTGATCAGCCACAGTCAGACATACTGTACATTAATTCCAACATCAGGATGTTATTTTGGTCCTCATTGAACATGAAAAACAAATAACAACTAAGAAATATTTTTATATTAAAGTTAATGAAAATAATAATTTAGAGTTACGTATAGTTTTCATTGTTTACCGGCTACTTTCCTCAAAGTAATCTTATGAGAAAAAAATAAAAGCATCTTTATATGATGATAATTTTTATGTGGGAAAACAGAAATAGAGGTATACAGATGATTTATTCAATATCATACAGCTAGTAAGTGGCAGATCTAGATTCAAACTTTCTTGTCAAGATTCAAGTTTAGGTCACTTTATCCTAATATCCTAGAAGATGACAATCATACACTTTAGTTTCAAAAATCAGTTGCACAAGATAATGGAGCAGAATGGTTGAAGTTTTATCTTGAAGAAACAAAATTAAGTTTATTCCATTTGGGACACGGGGAAAGAAGTAGGACCAATGGGTAAAACTTACAGGGAGGCAACTCAATACTGAGAAAAAACAGAATTTCTGAGAATTAAAAACATCCAAAAATCAAATGACTTGCTTTCTAAAATATTAAACTCTCTGTCACCAGAAGTGTTGTGGGGAGAAGTTGAATAATCACTTGTCTGAAATCTTTCAGTGACCCACCTACATTTGTTCATGTACATTAATTGTGTCAAGGAGTTTCAAGTCCTTGAAAGCAGATTGTTTTATTTTTGTCTTTCATCCCAAGTGTCAGGCACACTCTAGGTGCTTCATGAATACCTCATGATTGATAATGGTGATAAATAAATTCTAAAGTGATTTAAAGCTCTACTGTTCTATAATTGGATTAATTCTAAATGTATTTTTCCACTTTTACTTTTTTCTACCTCTATACTACACTATAATATATAACTGTATGTCTCCTTAAGAACTGTGGTCTCTCTGCTCAGTAATCTGTTCAGTAGTATTCCGTAACCCATCTCAGCATTGACATCTTTCATGATGTAGATCTTTGATCCACCTTGTTTATAGTATAATAGTCATAGCTTTGGTCAGGAGTTAAATAAAGATGAACTATTAATATTATACATGTCAATACTACTATGCCTATAATTTTTTTTCACAATTCTCCTTTCTATACAGTTTATTGACTACACAGATCTTTTTATACTACACTGTCCTTTGCATATAGTAGTGACCCTAGGAAATGATCTCCAAGCTGTTTTTCCATAATAGTAATGGACTGGATGTAAGACATCTAGAGTAGTCCTCTTTGTGACCAAAAGCATGTCTCTGTAAAACACCTGGTCACTATTAAGGATGCAGCTTCTAGCTTCAGAACAGTTTTTGCTCTGACAAAAGCGAACCAAGCCATATGGGGACTGAACCTCTCTTTGCCCTTGTCCTCATTAGGGCCATGCTCCAACCTACTCTGCTAACCAGTCCAGACACTTAACACCTCGAAGATTATAGATCCCTCTGCAAATGTTAACTATTCATATCACTGGCAAGAGCTCTCAACTCTGCAATCCCAATCCATGTTTTCCATTAAAGTCAAAGGGAATTAAACTAATTTAGAAGCTAAAGAATCTGACCCTGGGGACAAATGTAGCTATGGATTTTTATAAGATCATGTTTTTCCCCTATATCACCAAGGAAGAATTCCCAAACCAAGATGGTTCAAAATCCAAGAATACCTTGTCTAGAGATTAGGTGACAATCAGTTGAAGGCATATCAGGATTTTATGTGAATTTGCCTGGCCAGTTAAAACTTGCAACACCTGGTTCTCACCAATTATTATACATACAATTCAGGACAGATTTTTATGAATGCTTTCCGTAAGGTAAAGTACTTAGCCTTCTGAGTCAATTTTATAGCCCCTTTCTGCTTTCACCTTAATGGATAACATCCGTACCACAAATCTGTAACATCAGTGAGTTCAAATAATGACTAGCGAGAATTTGTCCTTATTTAAAGGTTGGGGCATTTTAAACTTCATTTCAGGCTATAGCTTAATCTAAAAGTTAATCAGCTTCAACCTTAGAGATTTAACAAAGACATAAAGGAATAGCTCTGAGATTGACCTGTTTTCCACTAAAGACTCTAAGGGAAAGTAAAGTGGCTGATCTCTTTATTGGATCCAGCACCGAGAAGTAGCTCTCCAACTTGCTTGCAGACATTAACCCCTGCAGTCTACATTTGAGGGGGGAAAAGTTTCTCAGCTTGTCTCATAGCTGGTACACAGAATACTAGAAAACCATAACTCAAGAAGGTTTTCTTATTGGCCCATGAAGATCATTCCGGCCAGTAAACACCCAAATTAAATAATTCTGAGCCATTTAGCTTCTAATTCCAAGGACTGTTGCCCCTTTTTTACCCACTGAAAAATAATAATGATGGTAGTAGTGGTGATGGTGATGATGGTATAAAGTTATGTCATATATATGTCTGAATTGCCATCTAAAGTTTTGGGTGGGAAGGAAGATTCATCTTTTAAGACATCAGATGCTATTATATTTGGCATACTGAAAAATACACATGTTCTTGTAAAACCCATCTGGGCTCCATCGCTTAACTACCCGTGACCTTAAGCAAGTCATTTACTTGGCTTTCTCTGGATTGTAAAGTTTCTTGATCTGTAAAGTGAGAAATAGTATGTTGTTGTGGATAGACACCTAGCCTTCAAGTCAGAACGAACTGGATAGAGGTTTTACCTTTTACATCTTTTGGCAATGTAACTCAGGACAAGTCATTTAATGTCTCAGTGTCACGAAGAAATGCTCTAAGTCTATAAGATGGATTGGAAAAGGAAGTTTCTTCATCATGATTTTTTTACAGAAATAAAATGACAGTTCCAGTACCTCCCCAACTCCCTTCCCTCCCAAAAAATGAAAAATCTGAAGTATTTAAACTACAATGATCTCTAAAATCTCCTTTACCTAAAAGTTTTTTGATTCTATTTATCTGCATTTATGAAGTATTTGATCAGAAAACACCAGAAAATGCAGATAGTGGTTCAAAACATGGTATAATCATTCCTGTTTCACACATTTTAAAATAATAATAATAATATGCTTTAAAGCAAGGAGATTTAAAACAGGAGCTAAGAAGGAAAAATATAATTTTACTTACTGTGAACAGAAAGTTTGGCTTTCAAGCTCTTTAACAATCTTCTTGCTAGAACAAAATGATACTATTTAATGGCTCAATTTTACAGTTGATTTGTTAGATATTTAAAACACATACCAGTGCTAAAAAAAATCAGTGTGGTGTAGTAGGATGAATGACAACTTTGGAATCACTAAGACTTAGATTCAATTCTGCTACATCTGTCTCTAACGTTTCCTAATTGCGTGAATTCAGAGCTAGATGATCTGGGTTAGGATCATGGATTTACCACCTACTAAGTCTGTGAGATAAGTCACTTACTTTCCCTGAGCCTCAGTTTCCTCATCTGTAGATTGCAGTTCAACCAACTGATGAATGGAGTTGCTTTCTGGCTTTTGTTCTTGTTCAGTGGTTTTGTGATCCATGTCTGGCTCTTTGTGATCTCTCGATCATGGCAAAGATATAAGAGTGCTTTGCCATTTCCTTCTCTATCTCATTCTGTAGATGAGGAACTGGGGCAAATAGGGTTAAATGACTTGCCCAGGATCACACAACTAATAATAAGTGTCAGACAATATTTGAACTCAAGAAGATGAGTCTTTCTGTTTCCAAGTTCAGTATTCTATCTACTGCACCACCTAATTGACTCTGTATCTAGTACAGTGGGGATCTGATACATGTGCAAATAGTATCAATTTGCTAAAATATCTTCCACATGAAAGATACTAAGGATCTGCTTTTGGAAAATAATGAGGACTAGAACATACATAGATAATGAGGACTAGAACATACATAGACATTCTTCATTGGCCTGCCATATAATTTGAAGGCGCTTTTGATCATTGACTATATTGCTAGAACTGAAGGAATCTCTAAAAAGGCCCAAACCACCATCCATAATTTTTGCTGCATTCTTCTCTGGAAGATCAATGTAACTCCATTCATAGTTGATAAGACCATGGGATAAGAAGGGAAGGCCTCCTTCTTTCTCCCAAGTCTGTCATATCTCTAAGATCACATGCTCCCTGAAAAATTGGACTCAGCCTTTAGCCTTTTCCTTCGTTCTTTTCTATTCCAAGAATAGACAGGGAATACTCTATTTGGGTGGGAGCTCAAGCTACAAGGATGTGAGAATCCAGGAATTCAGGCTGGATGTTGGAGCCAGTCCAAAGGCAGCACTACGAGAAGCAAGGGTCCAGGATTCCATCCTACCAGAAGCAGATAGTAATACTGGCTTTATACATAGCATCAATTTTATTTATAAGTTGAGTTAAATTGTGAATTTATCTCCATTCAGAGATCAGGATGGTGCAGAAGGCATTATGCTCCTTTGGGTGTTGGGTAAAATATTTCTGTTTGTCCTTGCTATAATTATAAAAATAAATATCTCTTTGAAAACAAAAAATAATATATAACTATTGAGAGAAATGATTAGCAATAACCAATAATTTGGGGACATTCAGATTTTGCCCTTTTTCCTACATCCTTCTTTTAAAACCTCAGTCTGGAGGTCTAGTTAACCTTCTCTGTCAGATAGTGGGGGATAAATTCTTTGAATAGACTGCCTAAGGCTGAGGGTAAATTAGAAGTAAAAGACTTAAGGAAAATTCATTTGAATAGGTTCATTGTCTCATTGAATAGTGTTCTATCACTAATTGTTAACCAATCAGAGTTGATTATTACCCTCCAAAATACTCCTCTTCCAATGAACCTGCACTCCATAATCGTTTTTTGGCCTAAGAAAGAGATGGACAAATGACCAGTCTTCTATTAAAATGTTGGCAATATTAATAAAACAATTAAATTACCCAATTACCCACTAATTGTGTCTCTTGAACCTTTTTAGATACCACACGATCCAATATGAAATGGAGAAAGCCAATGGCAGAGAAAAAAGTTACCCCAATGTCTCTGGATACCTAAAAATCTTGACAGGGAATTATAACAGGCCTCTGGATCTTAGAGAGTAGATCCAGAGTCAGTAACGTTATATTATGATCCAAAATCAATTAACTTCTCCATACCTATTTCCCCATCTACAAAATAGAGATGATAGTACACTTCTCATAATATTCTTATGAGTATCCATTACATTATAATGTAATATCATACTTTTAGAAAGAGCTATTATGTGAATTTATTGTACTTGAATATACATATTTGTTAAAAGAATTTTGAATTTTCCCAATTTGGGGGCAGATGGGAGGGGAATTGAAAGGAAAGGGTCAACTAGCTTTACGATTGCCAAAGGGGGAAAAAAGATCATTTTAAATGTATAGATTAGAATAGAAGGAAGACCAAAAGAAATCACAGACAATCAAGAGAGTTTTAGAAATTACATCAAAATTGCTTGTGACTTCAAGAGTCTTGAAGAAATTAATGATAGGTATAAACAAGCTGCCTCGGATTACCAACAATGACAAGCAAGTAAAAAAAAGAATAAATAACATCACCCAGGAAATGCCTAATCAGAAAGGGGACAGTTCAGTTATATATCATATTTATTATATGCTTTATAAGAAAAACAATCTGTGCATGAAAAGGATTCACAGTTTGGAGATCTTAAGGGTTTTGTGCTGTCATATAAATGGAAATATACAGTTTATTTAATGTTAAGTTCAGAATAAAAAAGAGGAAAATACAAATATGATTTATGTGAAACACCTATGTGTGCTTCATGGGATATATAAATATCTCCCTGATATTAGATAATTATAGGTTCTGACATGCAAATTAGTGGTCTTTAATATCAGTTCCTTTCAATCAAGCAGGTGGTTATCTTTCACTTTATCTGGAGCATTCAAGGATAGTTAGGTAATGTAGTGAATAGAATACAGGGCCTAAAGTAAGGAAAATTCCTCTTTCTGAGTTCATATCTGGCCTCAGACGCTTGCTTACTAGCCATATGATTGCTGGGCGAGTCACTTCATTCTGCCTCAAGTTCCCTCGCCCCATAAAAATCAGCTAGAAAAGGAAATGGGAAACAGTTTTGTTTTTGTTTTTTCCCTAGAAAACTCCAAATGGGATCACAAAGAATTGGACATGATTGAAAAGTGGCTGAACAGAGCATTTAAAAACTTCTAAATGGCTGAATTTTTCTCTTTATCTAAGCTTCTTTCCATACCAAACTTGACTCTTGGACTTCTTAATGAATTTTAAAATGTTACTTAGTCAATCTAGCACTAACATGGTGTTCCTGTGAATAGTCAATTAGCATCTCTTCACCTACTTGGGTGATCAAGGGCACAATTTTTTTTTTCCCACAAGACCTCATTGAAAACAATCTTATGCTATACCAAATTCTCTGGGAAGAGGTTGAGACATATTGAAGCAAAAATGGGAATAGCTTTTTAAAGGATTTTTAGAATTGAATTATGGGAGAACCACTGTGATATTCTATTTTGCCCATTTTCTTCTTTAAAGTAAGGGTTGGAAAACAATGTCCCAAGACCTAAAAAGCCTATCTTGTTTCTGAACAGCCCAATCCTGTAAAAAGCACTTTTACTATGTCAGCCATATGAAAACAGGTAGAAGGTCAGATTTGGCCCAAAGACAATAGTTTACACATCTCTGCTCTATAGTACAACTTCCTGGAATAATATTTATGTATGTTGTGGTGACAGGAATAACCTTGTTGCAGAATTCTTCTGCATATTTCAATAAAATCTACATGAAAATAGTCTAGAAATGTACTATGGGTAAATTTGGTGAGAATATGAGAAAATAGTCAACAAGAAGAGACTATATCTTGATAGTCACATACACATAATTGACTAGAAAGTGTAGACAATTTTCTTTGTTGATTAACAAAAAGCATTTAACAAGATAGAGTAGCTTTAAAGCAGGAGCTCTCAGTCTTTCTTATATAATGGCTCCTTATAACAGTCTGGTGAACCCTATGGACCTCTTCTCAGAATAGTCTTCCTAAATATCCAAAATAAAAGACATTATACAAAGGAAATTAATTATCTTGAAATACAATAATCAAAAAAATTTTAATTCATGTACCTCTTAAAACTTGGGCAAGAAAATTTAAGAAATTAAGCATCAGATAATTTTGTTCTACAATCCTGATTATTAAAATCAAGCAAAGTATAAAACAAGCAGATTGCCAGAGGTATTGTCACTGTCATGGAAGATGCCAAAAAGTCCAAATGGAAGATTGATTTCTGTTAGATGATGAGTTACACCAGATACTCCTGCTTATGGATAACATTGTGCCTCTTTAATGAGATCTAAAGCCTTTCAAAAGTTTTTAATCAAGAGTTCAATCAATTAACAAATGTATATTAATACTTATAGTGCTATGTACAAAGCAATATGCTAAATGGTAGAGATACTAACATGTATTGCCTTCAAGAAGCATACATTCTACTTGTATGGATCCAATTAACTATAACAGAAAAAATGAAATGGACAAAGAATCCAGATTATTATGTAATTGAAAGGATAGTCCATTAAATCAATTCATCACTTCATATTGGACAAATGACCAATTTGTCCAATCAAATGCCCAGAACTGCACAAAGGGGTGATCATGGGCTGGATTGTATTTGGGAAATTATCTAGCACTTTCAAGGGTTCCAAACTTCTCTTCCCTCCTATGTACAATACATGAATACTTAAGACTTACTATTCAATAAAAGATAAATTGGATTCTTTATTCATTTAGACAGGAACCATCCTGTTAGATTTAATTATTATTATCACAGGACTGACCGACCTTCAGAGATTGTCCATTCTTCTTTCCTGCTTTCAGGTTCTTCGCCTGATAAAAATGAATCTAACTCATGCCCATCAATCTCAAAAGCAGAATTTACACAAGTGTCATTTCATTTTTATAAATTAGAAAAACCTCTGGATCATAAACTGTATTTTCAAAGAATCTGTATGTTTATTTAATATTTATTCCTGGAAACAAAAATTCATCCAGCAGCAAACAAATTAATTTTCCATTTGATCATTTCTTTTATTTACAAACAAATTTTTATCTCTTTCCCTTTCTCTTTTTAAAAGAAATGTGGAATGCTTCATAAATTTGAATGTCATCCTTGAGTAGGATTATGCTAATCTTCTCTCTATCCTTCCAGTTTTAGTATATGTGCTGCCAAAACAAGCACCCTCTTCTCATTTCCAATTTTATCCCATTTTTCTATTGCATACCTCACTGTTATCACTCAATCATTTGTAGACATTCATATTGGTTCCATACTCTTTGGGGAATTTTGTCCCTCTTATTTGTAGTTAGCATAATTTTGTTTTATTTTTCTTTCCAGAAGCTCCCAGAAGCCCTTTCCTCATATGCCTGTCTGCCTCAATTCTTCGCACTCTATTTATCAATTGGCTCCAAAATTCTTTGGCTGTTACACAAATGACTGTCAAGTATTGCTGACTCTTGCATTTGGCCATAGACTTCTTATACAATACCTAACTTGTCATACATTTACTGTTTCTCAATTTTTTCATCTCATATAAATTTGATGCAAATTTGATAAATTTGCAAAATCTGTATTCTCCAATTCTAATATTTTCTAGTTGTATATTTATACATTGTTCTTCCATTTTTACCCTTTTAAAAATCCTCAGCTCTTCCTTCCATATTGCACTTTCCATTATCAGGCATGAGATTTTGTGAAGAAAGTATTGTTGCCTCCCTTTGTATCTCCAGTCAGTCAGTAAGCATTTATTAAGTACTTACTTTTTTTTTTAACACAAGCACTAATTAAGTACTTTTTAAGTACAAGCATTAATTAAGTGCTCTCAATGCACCACTATGAAATCTCCTTTGTGAAACCTTCTTCAGCCTTAAATGGAGAATTTATTAAAGGAGCAAAATATGTGGTGCTGAAAAAGAACCCTTTTTTCTTTCTCTAAAAATCTGGAAGCAATTATGTTTCTACAAAAGGCACAAGCTTGACAATCCTCAAAAATGAAAATCTTTTTATCTCATGAACTGCATACTTGGCTCCAAAGAATTCTCTTTTGCAAGACTAGTCTAATTCTACCCACCATACCTGAGTTTGGTTTGGTGTCAGGATTTAATTCTGAGATGGTATCAATCTTCCCATATTTACAGTGCTTTTCTAATAACAGCATTCCTGGAATTTCTAGATGAGAACTAACTTAATCCCAGTTCCATGGAGGCCAAGAAGGATACCTACCAAGGCTCAGTCTTGGGTCCTCTTCTCTTTTCCCTCTAAGGTCTCTCACTTAGTGATCTCAGCAGCGTGGCTTCAACTCTCTTTTCTATGCATGATTGTCAGATCTATATAGCCAGCTTTCACCTCTCCTAACCACCATTCCCATATTACCAACTTATTGGGGGCATCTCAAACTATATTTTTATAACATGTCTAAAACCAAGCTCCTTATTTTTTCCCCAATCCCTCCCCTCTTCCCAGTTCCTCTATTATTATTGAAGGTATCACTATCTATCCTTCTAATCACCCAGGCTCCTACTCATCCTAAACTCTTAATTCTCACTCTATAAAGTCAATGTACTGCCAAATCTTTTCATTTTTACCTTCACCTCGCATAGATCCCTTTGTCTCTATTTACATAGCCATGATGCTAATTCAGATCTTCATCACCTCTCAGTGGGACTATTGCAATGACTTTCTAATTGCTCCTCCTGGCTCCAGTCTCTATCTTCTTCAATTGATCTTTCACACAGCTGCCAAAATGATTTTCTAAAAAACATAATTCCCATAATTCCAGTCATATGCTCTAAATACTCCAATGGCTCCCAATTACCTCCAGGATCAATAAAAAGTATTTTGTTTGTTATTTAAAGAAATCCATAACCTCCCTTTCTTAGTTTTCCTGTCTTCTTATACTTTACTCCCTTCTACATATACTATGATGGGCAGTACTATCCTATTAAATGATTCTCTCACATGACTCAGTCTCCCATCTCTAAGTCTTTGCATTGCTTCTCCCCATATCTGAAATATTCTCCTTTTTCACCGATGCCCCTTGTCTTCTTTGGATTCCTTTAAGATTTGTGTGAGATCCTGCCTTCGGCAGAACATCTTCAAGCTTTCAGTTGCTAATGCAATTACCTCATTACTCTGTACTCTATGGTTTGTTTGTTTTTTTGTGGGGGTTTTTTGTATTATTTACATGCTGTCTCCCCCATTAGATTGTGAGCTCCTTGAGGGCAGGGACAGTCTTGATCTTTCTTTGCATCTGCAGAACTTAGTACAGTGTCTGGCATATGATAAGTACTTAAATGCTTGATTCAATTAGTTCAATTGTGAAAGAACCTCAAAGACTTAAAGCAATATTTTTTCTCAATAGTATTTTATTTTTTAATTGCATATAAACATAGTTTTCAACATTCATTTTTGTAAGATTTTGAGTTCCAAATTGTTTCTCCCTCCCTTCCCTCTCCCTTCCCAAGAGGACAAATACTCTGATATAGGTTATACATGTACAATCATTTTAAATATATTGCCATATTGGTCATATTATAAAAGAAAAATCAAAACAGGGAAAAAAATCAGAAAGAAAAAGCAAAACAAAAGGGGAGATAAAAATAGTATGCTTCAATCCCCATTCAAACTCTTTTTAGGTGTGGATAGCATTTTCCATTGCAAATATATTGGAATTGTTTTGAATCACTGTATTACTGAGAAGTAAGTCTGTCATAGTTGATCATCACACGATCTTGCTGTTACCATATACAATGTTCTCTTGATACTCTCACACCTAAGTACAGTTTCTCATCATATAAATCTTTCCAGGTTTTTCTTACAGCAATAATCTCAGTCCAAACCCTACCAAATACTAACATGTGGGGAGGCATGGAGAGGGGGCAGAAAAGAGGGGATAGCTTAAAGCTTAATTTTGCCCCTCATTAGTAGTCAGAACAACTTAGTTCAACTTTCAACACCCTTCTGGGATTACAGTATAGATAGAGAGTCCTATGGCTTGCCAATATCATGACCACTGGAATACAAGACTTTATAGTCATATTGTGTGGTGATCTTTTTCTTCTCAAAAACGCAGCCAGGTGATAAAAGTTCAGATCTTTTATTATTTCCAATATAGCCCGGTTAGCTTAGAGACCTATCTCTCTGCTTGGTTCCAAGAGCTCCCTCCGAATGTCACCAAATCCAAAGGTCTGGTCCTTCAGCCTCTGCCTCTGCTTTCTTCTGCCTCCAGCCAGCTCCAGTCTTCATGTCATTCCGGTGAAATCTCGACTTGTAGAGTCTTCACTCTCCTGAACTCTCCGACTGGCCCATTGGCCTATTTATGCTCCTTCCAGAGAGAGGGATTATGGGTAGTTCTACTTAGTACCTTGTTTCAGGTTCTGCCCAAAACATCTTCTTGTAAGATTAGATCAACTCTAATTACTTAGCAGTTAGTAAGGATTCCAACAATATTGGACCAACTTTGAAAATGGAATGAACCAAATAGTCATTTAATTGAAGAGAAGCACATGTATCAATGTTCTCACACATATAACCAATTCTTTTCATCACTACTCAAGGATGCTAACCCATTACTTCACATTTTCTTGAGGGCAGCAAAAATCTATGTCATCCTTATTAAACAACATTCCCATAATCATTAAAATGCAGACCTTCAATTTTCCATGTGACTTCTCAGTTTTCCAGCACTGAGAAAAGCAGGGACTCAGTCACTACTGATTAATCACATCTGACATCACAGAATCAATGAGAGGTAGTGTGATATAATGGGAGAAGACTATCCTTCGATTTGGGAAGACCTGTTTCTGAGTCTTACCTTTGCTACATACTAGTTATGTGACCATGGGGAAATTATATCACTTCTCAATCCCCCAGACAGCTGTATTAGTCCTTAAATCAAGAGTCACCTATCTGCTTTATTGGGGAAAGGTTCCATTACAAATCACCAATCTGGACCAAAAATAACAATAATAATGAGTAAATAATTCTGAACATTCAATAGGATCAGACATCTGAAAATTCCCTTAAGAGACTGGAATCTATATAAAATGTCATCACACTGTTTTCTAGATTGCTATTTAAAGCTCTAGGCCTTCATACCCCAGTGGAAAACAACTGGAATTCAAAGCAATACTGACCAATCCTCAATTATGGCATTCACCTTTCTTTCCTTTCTTAAAATTCCCTGGGAAAACTGTTAACACCATTATGAGAGATATCACTACTGGTGGAAATGACCTCCATAAATTACCTAAAGGTTGCTAATTGAAATATACTTCTGGGATATAATATTCAGTACAAAAAGAGTAGCTGTGTTTCATATCAAACTGTGCACAAAGCTTACAAATCTCTAATGTCAAGCCCATGTTAAAGTTCCATTTGTTCAGGGAAGATTTGAAGAACATGAGTGAATAAGGAATAGGTCCAGATGTTCCATTTTAACCAGGTGGTACAGTTGGCCTGTTTTGTGATGACGGATTTTCCAGAGCACAGGAAGTCGCACCTGTACAAGATTACACACAGATTTAAACTTGCTACAAAGTAGACTGCCTTCTGTCTGATATTCTCTTAATTGCAGTGTCTTGGACGGAACTCAGATAAAGTTGGTCTAAGCATAAGACTTTACTTGGACAACACTTACAGGTGTCTAAAAATTAATGATTTGACCTTCTTAAATGTGAAAGATGCAAGAGACAAAAGATTACACATCCAAAAAAAATCAAAACCCACTCAAAAAATAATTAACAGACTACTGTCTCCGTACTACCTGTAAGACAGAGCATTGAATCTATGACAGCTTCCTAGATCAATGAAATATTCATCTAAGAATTGTGCTGACAACTAAAAAGTAGGAATTTTCATGAATCCACCAGACCTGTGGTGGTGTTCCACACAGAGCAAACCACTTTACTGCAAAGACCTGTTGAAGTCTCCAGGCTGCCTTGTTAAAAGAAAATTCTTCTAGTAAAAATGCACAGCACCCTTTTTCCCCCTTGGATATCGTAAACAGATGTCAGCCTCCCATTGTAAGGCATTTTTGATTCAGTAGTTGTCACATATGACTTTAACAGACAGTTCCTGTCTACAAAGAATAGCTAACATTTGTAAGATGAAATAGCGGCTCAAAAGGCTTTTTTTATATGTTAGTAATGAGGCGATATTTAAGCACCATTAAAAATAAATGGCTTTGAAAATCTGTTCTTAGCACTTTCAAGGTGAGTTCTGCGCCTGAATCTCCAATGGCTCATGATTTTGCAATAATAAACATACAAGAGTTACAGTATACACACATATATGGGGTGGCAGAGGGGTTTCCCACAAATTTATGAACCCAAATGCTAAGAACCACTTCTTTTTCATAAAATACTCATTTCTTTCATTCATAGGAGCACTGGAAAGTATCTCAAAAGCCACCTAGTCCTACTCTTTGATTTGACATATGGGGAAACTGAGACTTCGAGAGGTTGTGACTTGCTTAATACCATATAAGTAATAAGAGTTATATAAAGAGTTTGAATATAGGTCCCATCATCTTAGCAAAAAAATCAAATGAAGTTGGCCAACTCAGGATAGTCTCCCTGCTGAGGAAGGACATTATATTTTAGGATGAATGCATATTGAGCTAAATACTTTCCAAAGATAGAAAGCAAATTCTTTAACAGCTTAGCATTTTTTCATAATTCATAGATTTAGAGTTGGATGAGATCTTAGAGATCAAAGAGTCCAAAACTTCATTTCACAGATATTCAAGGTCTCAGAGTTAGTAAGCATTTGAGGCATGATTGTAACCGAGGACTTCCTGACTCTAAGCTGAGTTTTCTAGCCACAACAGCTTCATGTTTCTATCAATATAAATTAAATACTATTCCTGAGAGCAACAAATATTTATTTCATTATCCACAAAGAAATCGCTCTAATTCATGAGGAAAATGTCTCATAGCTAAAATTTGAATGCCACATAGTAACAGACCTAACTTTTCAGTAATATGGCTTAATTTAAATGATTCAATTTTATTAAAGTCAAAGAATCATAGAGCTAACGGTACTATCTAGTTCAACTTCATTTACATTTGACAAAACTGAGACCCAGAGAGATGAAATTATTTGCCCAAGGTCATATAACAAGCAAATAGCAAAGCCAGGACTCAAAATCAGGCACTTTGACTTCCATATCTAATGAATATTCCTACTAAAACCTCCTGTAAGCCAAAAATGTTATGCCAGAATACAATTCTTCTTTTCTCTTTTTCATAGGACCATAACAGAATTTAGAGTTTGAAACTTTCTTTGATATCAATTAGTTAAAAGCTTTCTGATTTCATTTGGGGAAAAATAATAAGTAATATGGATTTTAATTATTAACACAGTCAAATAAATATATATAGACACACATATATAGTGTGTATATGTAGAATATAAATCATTCTAATTTAGCCAGCATCAATAGCAAAAACAAAGCCTTTAGCCTCAAGGATCTCATGTTCTATGGGGTGAATCAATATCTACACAGAAAAATAAATCCAAAATATATTCAAAATAAAAACAAAATAAGTTAAGAAGCACTGATAATTGAGATTATCAGAAAAAAGTTTCATAAAAGACTTGTTGCTTGAGCAGAAACAAGCTGGAAGTTCCAACAGGCAAAGGTGAGGAGAAAGTGTATTCCAGCCATGAACTAAAAGCACAGATGTGGGAGATATAATATCATGGACAAGAAACAGAATGCAGATCAACTAACTTAGAAACTTTAGTTTGGAAGCTAAACTATGGAAGTGCTTTAAATGACAGAAAAAAAATTTATTTTATCCTAAAGTCAAGAGAAAGCCATTAAAGTATTTTGAGGATGGTAGGGACACAGATCTTTAAGAATATTAATGTCAGCTTTGTAGAAGATAGATTGAAGTGGGAAAAGATTGGATACACATGAGAGAGTTAAGAGACTGTTGAAATAATCCTGGGAAGAGGTAATAAGTTCCTGAACTAAAATAGTTTTGTGAATTAAGCAAAAAAGACATGAAAGAGTTATGGCATTTAATTATCAAGACTTGTTGACTCCTAAATTGTAAGTCTGAGTCATTACAAGAATTAGTTTACTCTTGATGGAAGTTAGGACCAAGAATCAGTTTGGAGCAGGGAGGCAGGGGGAGGGAGGTTATGATACTTTTCAACCAAGTTTGGATGTACTACTTCTCATCTCTCCTTTTCAATATAATCTCTGATTTACCATATGGCTTAATGATGACTTAACTATAGGAAAAAAGATCATGGCAGTATTACCTATACTTACTATAACCTGATTATCACTAAAAAAAAAAAAAAAAAAAAAGATAGGCAAGGGAATGAAATTCTACGAAACTGAGTGCTAGCTATTTAGACCTTTAGCTATTTAGATCTGTTTTGCCATATACCTTCACACTATATTGTGAATCTCACAAGAGATGGACAGGTCTGACTAGGACATTCAAATGCTGACGACTCGAGAAGATTATATGGTACCATGAAAAGGAGGAGGTTGAGAAGTGGGAAGGAATACCCAACACTATCTGGCAGCTATAGGAAAAAGAGCCAATAAGATGACAGGAAAAGATAATGATGAATGTTGGAGGGGATGTGGAAAAACCAGGACACTGATACATTGTTGGTGGAATTGTGAATGGATCCAACCATTCTGGAGAGCAATTTGAAACTATGCCCAAAGGATGATCAAACTGTGCATACCTTTTGATCCAGCAGTATCTCTACTAGGTCTATATTCCAAAGTGATCATAAAAAAAGGAAAAAGACCTATGGGTGCACAATTGTTTGCGGCAGTCCTTTTTGTAATGTCAAGAAACTGGAAACTGAATGGATGCCCATCAATTGAAGAATGGCTGAATAAATTATGGTATGTGAATGTTATGGAATATTATTATTGATCAGCAGGATGGTTTCAGAGAGGCCTGGAGAGACTTACATGAACTGATGCTAAGTGAAGTGAGTAGAACCAGGAAAACATTGTATACAGCAACAAGATTATACAATAATCAATTCTGATGGATGTGGCTCTTTTCAACAGCAAGATAATTCCAATGGTTTTGTAATGAAGACAGCCATCTGCATCAGAGGGAGGACTGTGGGGATTGAGTATGGATCACAACATAGTATTTTCATTTTTCATTGTGTTTGCCTGCATTTTTCTTTCTCATTTTTTTTTCCTTTTTGGCCTGATTTTTCTTGTGCAGCATGATAATTCTGGAAATATATATATAGAAGAATTGCATATATTTAACATACATTGAATTACTTGCCATCTAGGAGAATGGGGGAAGGCAAAGGAGAGGGAAAATTTGGAACACAAAATTTTGTAAGGGTGAATATTGAAAATTATCTATGCATATGTTTTGAAAATAAAAGGTCTTAATTTAAAATAGTTTTTAAAAGGAAGAAGAGCTAAAAGCAGGACTTATGAATATAATGGTGGCAGGGAGGATTTCCTAGAAGCATGAAGAATTCTGGGACCAAGCCACATGGACATAGAAGAAAATGCTGAATTTCTGGACCAACATGAGGAATTCTTTGACTAAAAGTAGATAGAACCAAAGAGAAGTAACACAAAATCAACTAGGATTGAAGATTGTGTTTCATTCTAAAAACAAAAACAAAAAATTCCTCAGCAAGATTTGTTGTGTCCCGCTTTCTAGAGCCCTGAAGTTGGGGTGACAAAACATATCATGCTTTCTAGAGCCCCCCAGTTGGGATGATTAAAATATACTGTCCTAGCGGAGAAGTGATGAGGCGGAGGATGGTGGCAAAATGGAGTCCATTTATTACAAGGACTTTCCTCTTTTATACCCGCATACTCTTATGTAACAAAAGCAACACTGAGCATGCGCCAAGTATATACTGCTCACACGTGGAACCACATAAACAAGCTGCTATTGTATGTAAATTACCACCTGCTATCACTCTTCCACCTGGTATCTGCTTCAATCACAACACAGGTTGTCACTGTCCACTGACTTCTTAGGAAGGCCGAGAGCCCTTAGGGGAGATGGGCAGCCGAACCAGACATTGTCAGCAGGTTCCCTCTGGGCTGAAGGGTCTTATACCTCACCCAAAGTTCCCCTACTGATTTTGACCCTCTACAAAGATTAAGTGAATTAACTGGAATCACACAGCTAGGGAATATCAGAAGCAAAGCTGAAAGCCAAGTTCTCCTGAACATAATTCCAGTGCTCTCCCCATTCCATAGTATTGCTTCGGTAGCTCACACCTACATATTTTTAAAAGATCATCTCCTTTAATTCTCACAACAAATATTATTACATCATTTTACAGATAAGGAAAAGCTCAGGGAAGTCAGATGCTCTAGCTTAGACTAGACAATAAGTGTAGACGAGACTCAGACTGTTAACTTCTGACTCCATAATCAGTGGCCTATTATACCATGCTTACAAATAACTCAATGAGCAGTGATCAGAGAAATACAGGTTAAAACAGCCTCAAGATATCATTTTGTACCTACCATATTGGCTAAAATAATCAAGGGGGAAGGTGGCAAATGTTGGAAAGGATGTGGATAAGTTGGGACACTAATTCATTGTTGGTAAAATTGTGAAAGCAATTTTGGAAAGCAATCTGGAATTATGCCAAAGAGTTATTAAATCTTTTGATCCAAAATACCACTATATGATTTATTTCCAAAGATGATTAGGGGAAAAGGAAAAGAACTTACATATTTTAGAAATTTTATAGTAGCTCTTTGTGGTAGAAAAGAACTGGAAATTGCAGGGATGGCCATCAATTGGGGAATGGCTGAATAAGTTGTGGTACATGATTGTGATGGAATACTACTACTGTGCTCTAAGAAATCATGAACTCAATGATTTTAGAAATATAAGGAAAGACTTGAATGAAATAATGAAGAGGAAAGTGAGCAGAATCAAGAGAACATTGTATACAGTAACAACAATAGTTTTAAGAATGACTTTGAGTAAGTTATTTTGTCTGTTATAAATACCTACATTAATTATAAAGTTCATATGAAGAAAGAACTATCTGCATCCAGAGAATGAACTAATAAATAGGAGTATGTGTAGATAATTATGTGAGTGTATATGTATTTGTATCTTAGTGTAATCTAGAGCCAAGGGACCAGACAAGGGAAGAAATAAAATTTACATGATAATTTTATTGTGTATTTGAAAGGAATAGCAAGTTGTGCATAGTTGATTTGTAGTTTCATGTGCAACCATCTTTTGTCTTGTATTATGTTTTGGAAATGCTTATGCTATTTCATAAATTAATTTTTATTTAATTTTTTAAAATTCAATGAGCCACCCATTCTACTCATCCTTCAAGGCCCATTTCTTTTGTAATGTTTTCTCAGCTCACACTGATTTTTTCCCTTTCTGTGTACTCCCATACATGCTTTATCATTACCACTTACTTACCTGCTTAGTGACATTTTATATTATATTCCACACATATAAGTTGTATGTTCCCCTTGATTAATAATGATTAATAATACCTTGCCAGGCACTTTATAAACATCATCTTATTTGATTCTCACAACAATCCCAGGTGATAAGTACTATTATTATTTTCTCTTTATAGATGAGGAAACTGAGGCAGATAGAAGTTAAATTATTTGCCCAAACTCAAACTGCTAAGTGGCTTAGGTTAAATTTGAGTTCAGTATTTCCCATCTCCAAGTCCAGTGCGCTATCCACTGTGGCACCTAGCTGTCCACCTACCAGAGAGATAGTTTGTAAGCTCTTTGGGGTTTCACGTTTTATGACTGTAGCCTGCACAATGCCAGCAACATGGATGCTGAATAAACATTAATTGAATTAAGTTTCATTAGTTCAAATGAATCCTTGCCCACAGACTTTAGCCAATGTGAGAAATAACTGGAGAGTGCCCCACTAATGCAGTGATAAATCAGTGCCACTGCAGTAATAACCCAAGGCTTGATGAAAGCCACAGCCAAATAGCTTTTCAATTTTGAAAAATCTGATAATCATGTTGTAATGGCAAGGAGGGTGGGGGAGTAAGGGAAGAGGAGTAAGAAGCATCCTAGCTATATCTTTCCATGTGTCTTTATAAGTCATTTCTGTTCCAAATTATTTACTTTTCCAAACTCCAACTTACAGGAAAAGAAATGCATTTAGTGGACTCCTGAAAATTTCCACACAAGCATTTGCACAGGGGAAAGCTAATTAGAGCTGAGATAAGAGATGCATCCAAGATCCTCAAATAGGAAAACTTCTCAAAAACAAAGTGCTTAAGCACTGTCTATTGCCCATTACTCCCAGGAAAGGTAGATAAGTGAAGATGAAATCAGATATGTTAAAATTACCGAGATGTTGTGCTTGGAAGGAGGTCTTGGATTGTCTTGGATTAGAATGAAAATGCCATCGAACTGTCTCCCACAAAACATATCCCTTTCTCCTAAAGTGTATTGACTAAAGAAGGGGAGCTGGGGAAGAAATTCCCCCTCTATGGTAAGGAGCTTTGATCACTTGGATCAAACGCAGACCACCTATCAGCCTTCCTACTGCTACCATACGTCATTCACATTTTCAATATTTGTATCATAATCGCTACCAGTCACTGCAGTGGAGATAAAAAAGGGATTGTAATTAAACATATGATTGAATCCAGACATTTTAATCATGTCCTCTATCTATTTTGCAAAGCAGGCCTGCTGAGGCTTTTTTTTTCCCCAGCAGTTCCCTGGAATCGCCCTAGGATGACAATTTGCATGCTAACTGAATTCATGGACCATGCAGATTACATGGGGCCATCTGTTGCTGATTGTTTTGGTCCTCTGCTTTTCAGACTCAAATATGAAAATGCAGAAAGTAAAAGGCAAATTATAGTGCCTGGGGCAAGAAAGCTAATTAATTGTATTCTTTTTTCTTTTCTCTGTCTCTTCTCTGTTCTTTATCCCCCACTCCCACCCCCATCTCTTTATCTTTGTTTCTGTTTCTCTGTCTCTGTCTCTGTTTGTCTCTTTCACTCTTTTTCTCTTATTTCCCTTGGAAAAAAATTGAAAAAACTGAAATAGTCTCTATATCCATGTTACCCCTCTGTACTTAGCATTAAACCTTTTGCCCATGAAATGCTCCACTTTTCCAGATGCGTTCAACTTCTCGTCTTAATTTTAAGAGAGTGCCCAGACACATCCCCCTTCCCAGCTACAACACTTCAGAGGAGGTAGGAAATGGGAGAGAGAGACAAGGTGTAGTCTTTCCTGGTCCCTGCTGTGCAGAGACCCAAACCTATGAGCCCAGGAAGTAGCTGTAAAAGAAAAGACATTTATGTCAGTGGTAGAAGCCACAAGATAATGATCAATCCAGACTGAGGAAGCATTCTTCCTCATTACAATAAAGGGACAGGAATGTGAGCATCCAAATGGGAGAGGCAGTGCCACTTAAGACACTTAGGGGATTATTAAAGACTTATCTTATTCAATAGCATTCATGCTAACCAAATTCCGCACAGAGATGGAGTCTGACTAGCTTCTCCAGTTTTTACTATGGATGAAAGGTAAAAGAAGTTAAGGAGAAAACACATCTAATTTGTTTTGTGGGATTAAAGGTATTAGGTCATTTTTCCAAAACCCTTTAAAAGAGGACGCTTATTATGCAATTCAAATTTATCCAATTAGAGAATAGGAATTGGTATATTATTTCAAAACATACAATATAGTCATGAAACTGCCTAAAGCTTTCAGTAGATCTTATGAATAGTTAAAAAGTATCATTCACTCCCTTCTCACCTCTCCCCAGATAGAATCCTAGTTTTAGAGCTGAAAAAGTCTCGATAAATCACCTAGTCCAATCTCCTCATCTTACAAATGAAGAAACTGAGACATAGAGAAGTATTTGCCTGAGGCCATACTAGAGATGAATGGCAGAATCTTTTAGACGCTCTAGGTTCTTTCAAAGTTCAGTTTAATCTTACTTCCTATACATGGTCTATCTGAATACCCCAAAACAACAATTTGTATTCTGTTTCCTTGAAATTATCTAGTACTTACTTTAGAAATAGTTTGTATTGACTAATCTTTGAACATGTTGTCTCCTCCTTCCTCTCCCTAAAGGATACAAACTCCTTGAGAGCAGGAATTGTTTTATTCTTCATTTTGTATCTTTGATATCTAGCATAATTATTTTCAAATAGTGGTCAATAAATGCTTGTGGAATCATTACCCATCTCTCTACATAAATGTGGGCATAAAAGGCACTACTAATATTTCCATCCTTACCCAAACTACTGCTTTGAGTCTACTATTTGCCTACTTCTCCAAACCCTGCTCTGTTCCTTTGCCATTCTCTTAATACTTTTCCTTTCTACTCACCATCCTTTGGAGAGTAGTTTATTTCACTGACTATGAAGGCAGCTGAAGCAATCACTGTGGAGCACTTAGAATCTGTCAGGTATCACAGACATCAAAGTCAATTATTGCATTCTGGGTCATCACTAGCCATCTTGATATTTGTCATGGCACTGGATCTCAATAACTCTAGAATAAAGAGTGAGACTCACAACTCATAAGTCATTGGGTCTCTTAGAAAGTGAAGAAGGAATAACAACCCAGCATCCAATCTTCCTTTTTTCCTATGTAATACTCCCCATCCATGCCATTGCCATCTGTTCCACATACCACTTCCCATTCGAAATCTAGTCTCTTCTGCTTGCTGGCTATCTACCAATGTACCCTCTTGTTCTTCTTGCTGTACTTCCCACTCACCAATTTTATTTTTGATCTCTCCTGTTGTTTGACTTGTTTTTCTGAGTTCTCTATTTATCTAGTTGATATTTATTTGACTGAATGGGCCTGAAGGCCCATCTCTTTCATTGATAGGCTTATATAAACAAAGAATTCCCCATAGCACATATTTGTCAGATGAAAGGTAGAGGTAAACACCTATTAAAGAAGATATCTTGTGTTGTTTGGACAATTTAAAACACATAGTATTTTATAATTAACCAAGCATTATTATGACAAGTCACTCAACTTTTCAAAATTCCCTGTGTAAGAAATTCCATTCTAATCATCCAGAATGAAAAATTACAAACAAAAAGGAAAAGGATAAAGGTCTGTTTTCCTCAAGAGGGGAAGAGGCCCTGAGACCTTTCTTCTTATAACTTGTTATCTTACCAGATTCTGTGAGCTAAAGAATCAGCCAATGAAGCAAAGAGAAAGACAAAAGAATGCAGAAACCCATTAAGTCCCTTAAAATGCTGATCAAAGACCCTCCCATTCCCCAGTGCCCAGCTACAAATTACAAAATGCCTATACCTGTCCCACAGTTTTCCCAAGATGTCTCCCCGATTTATCATTATAATTTTCATAGAAGCAAGCTTTATTATATTGTTTGAAAGTGGAGTATTTATGGAAATTCTGTTTCGTTGCCAGAGTAATTATTCTTAGGGTCAGATAGGTAGTCCAATGGCTAGAGTTCTAGGACTAAAGTGAGGAAGATCTGAGTTCAAATGTAGCATGATATTTAGTAAGTATGTGACTCTGGGCAAGTCATATAACTTATGTATTCCTTAGTTTCTTCATCTATAAAATATAAAAATATATATCCCTATAAAATAGGGAAAATAATAGCACCTATTTCCTATTTGTTGTTGTGAGTTGTTGTGAGAACAAAATAAGATACTATCTGTAAAGCAGTTAGTACCATGTTTGACACATCAATCAACAAACATTTATTAAGTGCCTGCTTTGTACCAGGCACTGTGCTAAGCACTGAGCATACAAAAAAAGTCAAAAGACTCTCCTTACCTTAAAGGAGCTTACAACTTAATGAGGGAAACAAGATGCACATAATAGGTGCTTAATATATGTTCATTCCCCACAAATTAAGCAGGTTAGGAAGGGAATTTGGTAGCAAGAGATGGAAAGGCTGGGCATTGGGCTGAAAATAGAAATACATAAAATGGAAATAGATATGGTAGAAAGTGATATGTGTAGATGGAGAGTTGAACAGTGGAAAAAAATCTACTCTTGCCTTCAGGTATCTCTCCCTGGTTTGGTTCCCGACTAGCCCCACTTGCTAGATCATTTCCCTTTCTACCCTTGTATAGATAGATAGATAGATAGATAGATAGATAGATAGATATAGATATATATATATCATATATGACAGTTATCTCAGATGTTGATTACTTTGTAAAATATTTAAAAGTGGGATAAGTGCCTTGTCTCAGTTCTTAGTTCTTTTTAATCTATCTGCCACTACAACTATTAGATTTCCTTTCCAGGTTCCTGCAACACTAAATTTCACAAGCTTTTATCCAAGTCATTAGTAAAAATGTTAAACAGAAGAAGGCTAAGGATTCTAGGGCATTCCAACACTGACCTCCCTCTTAGTTGAATACCAATCCAATAATCAATATTTTGGGGATGTCATCATTCAAATATTTCTGAATCTACCTACTTACACAAATATATATATACACACACACACATACACAACACATATAATAATTATACTACCCATGTTTCTTCATTTCATCTACAAAAATATCCTGAGAGATTTTATCAAATATTGTGCTGAAATTCAGATATATTATATGTGCAGAATTTCTCTGACCTACCAGTCTATTCATACTAACAAAAAAGGCAATATGGTGAATCTAAAATGACCTGTACTGTAGCCATTTTTTTTTCACCATGAGAACACTGTATTCACTAGCCTCTAAATCTGATTCTACTTAGTCAAACACATATCAAGGTCACAGCTTAAAGAGGAGTTACTGAAGAATTGTTTGCAATTTCTTAAAAATTTAATTTGTCCCACTTGCCATGTGTTCATTTCATTGTCCACATTTTACTTTGAAACTCTCTATCAAGAAACCATCCAAAACCAGACAAAGGAGTGAAAATAAGGGCAATTATTCCTAATGTCACAGATGAAGATGCCAAAAGTTTTATAGAATTTCTGCACACTGACTCAAGGAGAGAGCTGAAAATAGTCTTTGTTTGAAAGAGATTGCATTCAAAACATAGCAACGCTTTCCCAAGCACTAGACATTACTTTAGCGTGATCATTTTCGCTAACTCGTGAAAATTGCTGAAAGGGGTTGCCTTTGAAGTTCAAGGCTAAGCAGAGCACATGGATGCCAAATGTCATCCCCTCAACAGTCATGGAACTGGTGCCAAATGGGAATCCTTGCTCAGCCAGACCCAGGTCGTTGCCTTTGCTTTGGACAGCCTAATGCAACGGTAATTGGAGAATTATTCTCTTGACACCCAACACAGAGTAACTTCATTTACCAAATGCAAAGACATTTCTATTTAAAAGGAATCTGAGCTGTGTGGCAGTCAAATCAGATGGTCCACCTAGAGCTTTCACAAAGTTTATATTTCCATGCCTGCATTTCTCACTGGGTGTGTAATCACTGTTTCTGCCACTGCCCCATCTCATTTGCTTCATGATCAACTTTCCACATTTTCATGTTACTAGCACTTTCAATAGCACCTTATATGGAACTTGCAAAGAACTCTCCAATAAAGCTAAAAATCAAATATAACTTTATTATATTTCCTATCAAATCAATTTAATTTTAAAAGACAATAACCAAATAAAACAAACTGTCTGTTGACCATGCGTGTTTTATTTTGTTTTTATTTTAGAACATTTCACATAAGCTAAAGTTACTACAGGCTCCCATTAACACATTTAGCACTGTGGGTATGCTTCTCACTCATCATAAGTTGAGACACACTAGGAAGGATGTGGGTTTGGTGGTGTCAGTGGACTCTTCAAGAATATAAAAAAAACAAAGGGAGAAAGAAGATAGTAATCTGAATGGAACAGCTGAACCTGAGATAAGATTTTGAGAGGGAGTTCTACACTCTTTGAGAAAGTCTAGCCAGATCAAAACAGATACTGGAGCAAAGGCAAAGTGAGAAAGCAGAGGCAACTGGAGCTGGCCAGGACCTCCAGCAACTAGCTTTATCATTTGATCCCCGAGTGAACAGCACCTATAAGTTCCAGAACCATGTTTCTTTGAGAACTTAAATTTTGGCTAAAGGAGTGAGCTCACTCAGAGAATGAGTGACAGGCAGTCAGCCTTCACTGAGTGCTTTGATATTTGTGGTTTCATTCCTTTATTGTATATCATGATTAAAGAACAGCATATAGTTTGTACCTTTTCATAGTCCTTCAACTGAGAAGTACCAGAAATAAGAAGGGAAGGATTTTTTCTAGTGAAATGTGAGCTAAGACATAAAAACCCACACTAAATCCTTAACCTAATGAGGTAAGCACTGTTTTCTGAGTTAGACCTGGCTCAGGGCAATCTCTTTGCAGACTAGCTTCACTATTGGAACAAAATGAGATATTTGTATGTCACTCAAGTTAGCAAAAAAAATTACTTGGCCATAGTAAGAGAATAAGATTTAATAAAGATAGGCATTGAGGATATCTGAGTAGATTCAGCTAAGTAAAGTTCCCTTGCCTGAGTTTCCCTCCTGGTCCATCCACTAAGCATTCAGAGAATATTTCACATTCAAGTAACTAGGAAATGATGTCTAGAGCCTAAACCTATAATCCTTCGAGCTAATCAAGTATCCAGAATTGTGTCAATACATATTGAAAAATTAACCTATTTTCAAAGAGACAGGAGTTAGGATATTGTTCTTAACACCCACTGCCACTCAAAAAAGGACAGAGCTAAAAGAGAAAGGTAGCCGGCTTTCTAAAAGTCAGAGAGAAGTTGATTTGCCCCTAAGAGTTCTCTGGTGTTGGGTGAAGTGCATAACTTCTAGAGATAAATATTTCACTAAGAGCACTAAGTGCCCATTTCTGAATTAAGTGAGTTGGTAGCAGCACTACCTGGTGGCTACATTAGAAATTTATAAATTTAATAATTAAAAATTTAATCTGGCAGAATTTCAATAGAGAAAGAACATTTTTCAAAGTCAAAGATATCATCTTAGTATTTCTTTTTTTAACTAGCCTTATTACTGATATTGATTTTTTCCAGTATCCATGATTATATATATATATATTTATATTTAAAATGAATGCATAACATATGTGCAGACACTAGTAGAATGGTGGATGGAGCAATTGATCTGGAGTCAGGAGGTCAGGAAGAAGTGAGTTTAAATCCACCCTCAGAAGCATTCTTCTGTGTGACCCCTGAGTAGTTTGCTTAATTGTGTTTGTCTCAGTTTCCTCAACTGTAAAATGGAAATAATAATAGTTCAGGATTGTTATGAAAATAAAATGAGATGGTATTTATAAAGCATTTTATAAAACTTTAAAGTGATATTTAAATGCTAGCCATTCTTATCAATTTAACATTATCATACTATATATGATTCTTATTGTGTCCCTCTTAGAATATAAGTCCAATTGTTATAAAGCTTAATATATTTTTATAATTTTCTCCTCCATCTCACAAAGGCAACTAGATATCTTACTTTTTAAAACACCAGACTGCTCACATAATATAGTAGACTCCATATAAACTTGACTGTGTGTCGATAAACTTTAGAGCATGTGAGACCGTTGGAATCATTTTTATATATCTTAAGACTAGCATGGGCTTTTGATCTTTCTATGGACTTACTTAAACAAGTCATAGAGATTCCTAAAGCATATGAGTTCCTTAAGATCTGAATTTCTTTTCTTTTCTTTATTCTTTTTGATCATTTGATCTCCAACACCTTGCATAAGTTTGGTAGATATCTACTGTAGTTTGTTAAATTGAGCAGAATTGAATTCTCAAAACTCTTTTGATGACATTTCCCTTCTGTCCATCAACATTCACTGACTATAGTGTACAAAATACTGAATTGCCTGAAATGAACTGTAGTTTTCTTATATCTATACAGGTGATATCATGGAGAGAGAGGTAAGAAAGAAAGAGAGACAGAGGTAGAGAGAGGAAAGGAGGAAGGAAAGACAGATTAAGACCTGGAAAGAAACAGAGAACGAATTGGAGTTTTGCTTTGTTAACAGATTTGTGAATACTGGAGAGAAGAGAGCAATGACTTTTTATAATAATATCAAAATATGTATCATCAGTTATCATTATAAACAATCTCAACCATATCAACCATATGTAATTTTGTTTGGAAATTCCTTTGTAATAGAAAGTATAGCTTCTATAGAAAATACTGTAAGAATGAAAGTGTAGTTGTTCTAGGACAGACCAAAATTCTATTAGGTTTGGTTGTTGTTGTTCAATCATTCAATTATGTCCACCTCATTGTGATTCCCCCAGACCATAACATGCCATGCCTTTCTCTCCTCCATTATATTAAACTGTTCATGAGGTTTTATCAGCAAAGATACAGGCGTGATTTGCCATTTTTTGTCTCCAGTAGATGACTTTTCATTAGAACTCTCCACTATGACCTATCCCATCTTGGGTAACCTTCCGTGGCCTAGCTCATAGTTTTATTGAGCTTCTCGAGTCCCTCTACCACAATAAGGCCATAACCCAGAAGGGGTCAAGTATGGTACCAGTTCCCAAAAGGTTATATACAGAAACATGAAATATGTTACTTTGTCATTAAGTTAGTTTGACAACCCCAAAGCTCTGAATTGACAAATGACAAGAAACAGTGACTCTTTGGGGCAGAAATGCCTGATTTGTATCTCTCTGTGATTGTTGTGTATTCCAAGGAGAATGGAAAGTTCTAAAAGTAACCATGAATCATTCATACATCCACACACTAAGATTTTTTTCCCCAAGAATAGAGATCAAAAGACTCCCCACATGTTGTACCCCATCCTTTAATTCTACTAATATACTTACTAAGCCAGTTGGTAGAATGTTAGTATTAAGTTTCTGGCAAACCTCTGTGTATTTTTCCCCCATCAGTAAGTGTGACTTTTGCACTATGCTAACATTACTCAGTTCACTTGCTTAGAACAACAAACCTTGAAGTAGAAGTGACATAAGGAGACAGCATTCTGTCTTGGAAAGAGAACTGGACTAAGAATCAGGCAATATTGTTTCTTATCATAACCTTCCCATTACTCAGTAGCAGCCTCTCATTGCATGACTCTGGATAGGTCACTTGATATTTTGGGGCCTCAGTTTCCATATCTGAGGAACAATTATAAGAAATTACCTCAATTGTGCTTGACTTCACTGGCCCATTCCTCTACCCTAGATATCATGGGGAGATAATTTGGTTTCTTCATCCATTCTTCTCACTAAAGATATAACAAGAAGTGGGTAGGCTGAGCTAAGATATTAAAAATGACAATACTACCTAAATTAATCTGCTTATTCAGTGCCATACCAATCAAACTCTCAAGAAATTACTTTATAGAGCTAGAAAAAATAATAACAAAGTTTGGCAAAAACTGCTGAGAAAATTGGAAATTAGTATGGCAGAAACAAGGCACTGATTCACACCTAACACTGCATACCAAGATAAGGTCGAAATGGGTTCATGATTTAGACATAAAGAGTGATATTATAAACAAATTAGAAGAACATAGGATAATTTCTCTCTCAGATCTGTGGAGAAAGAAAGAATTTGTGGCCAAAGAAGAATTGAAGCTCATTATTGAACACAAAATAGATAATTTTGATTATATTAATTTTAAAAGTTTTTGTACAAACAAAACCAATGCAGACAAGATTAGAAGGGAAGCAATAAACTGGGAAAAAATTTTACATTCAAGGGTTCTGATAAAGGCCTCATTTCTAAAATATATAGAGAATTGACTGAAAATAGAAGAAAATGTAAAATATCAAATAAAAAACTCACTTGAAAAACAGATTACAGAAAAAAAAACCAGTTTAAAAAAACAGGACTAACCTGAAAATCATGACCAAAAAAAAGAGGTAAGATATCACATTTCAAGAAAACATAAAAGAAAATTGCCCTGACATCTTAGAAAACAAAGTTAAAATAAAAGAATCCACCAGTCAAACTCTGAAAAACATTCCAAAGCCAAAACTACAAGCAACATCATAGCCCAAATCCAGAACTTCCATATCAAAGAATAAATCCTGCATATAGGCAGAAAGAAAGAATTCAAGCAGTGAAGAATGACAGAAAGAATCCTATGTGATTTGGCAGCTACCACTAGAAAAAATCAGAGAGCTTACAATATGATATTCCCAAAGGCAAAATATAAAGGTTTACAACCAAGAGTAACTTATCTGGCAAAACCGAGTATGATCCCATGACTGCTATTCATCCACGGAGATATGTTATTTTTTCATTGAGAAATAAAAGAAAGATAACAGTTTGGCATTAATACATAATGGATCAGAACTATTCAGATTCTAATCACAGACATAGGGATATTGATTTACCACATCAACCAAAAACCTGAGATGGGGGAAAGGGGGAGGAAGAGAAGGAGACAGGGAAGGGAGGGGAAAGGAAGCACATTTATCCTCTCCTATTAGAATGTAAGATCCACAAAGGTAGAGACTGTGTCTTAATCATTTTGCACACCCACAAAGCACAACCTCATGGTCTTGAGCATAATAGATTCTTAATTAGCTTTACTGAAAGAAATAAAGCTCTGAAATATGCCTTGGTTCTGAAGTTGTAGATGGCTACACTTTACCTTCTCATTTAAACCATTCTGCACAGAAGCCATGCAAAACACATCAAGAGAATTAAGAAAACTACAGCAACTGATTAACATCTGTTGATTTGATTAAAATCAGATATGGCATACTTTCAGGTTCTAATCATGGTGATTGTGTTTGCATCAAAGAATTACACTGTATAACAGACATTTCCTGGGCTTTACATCTCATTTCATACATGAATAGGCAGGGTCTAAGCTCCATCAAGAGTGGGTCCAAATCTTCTTGTATTTCTCCAACAAAATACATTAGGAAGCAGACCAGCTTCTGTAACTATGTAGTTTTCATTTTAATTTCCAACCACCAGATCTAGAATAGCTAAGAAAATATCAAGGCATAGTGGAATGAGTGATAGTTTGGGAGTCAGATCATCTAGATTCGAATATTGACTGCCTTTGTGACCTTGAGCCAGCTATTGAAAGGATCAAATAAGATATTGTTTATAAAAATACTTGGCACAATGCCTGACACATAGTAGGTACTTAACAAAAGCTTGTTTCATTCCTTCTTTGATATTTTTTTATTCATTCATTACTGAGCATGTCTTTAACGATCCACCACTTTGCTAGGCTCCACAGGAGATAGTTCCTGCTCTCAAGAGGTTCATTGGAAAAGCAAGCTTCACAAATTAAACAGAAGAGAAATAAGTGGTCCATTTTGGTACAGAAAATATATGATAAGGAATGTTAGAAAATAATGAGATCAATGTAGAAAAAAGAATCATGGTGAAATGAGACAAGCTGGATCTTGAATAATAGATAGTGTATAACTAGTCAGAGAGAAGACAATGTATTTCAACAAGGGGCATAAAATAAACTATTGGCATAAAAATCATATACAAATGCCAAAAAATAATGGTTGGGGTATTTTTTAACCTAATTTGATGGAGACTTAAGAGATAAATAAATGTGTGTGTTTGTGTGTATGTATGTGTGCCATATGGGCACTAAAAAGAAAATGTCTAATAAAGGAGATTGTGGAGAAAAAAGCAATAAGTGGAATGAGAAAATAACATAAACCTAAATTTAGATATCTCTCAGTGGCTACAGGAAGCCCAGAATCGTTCTAGCTTTCTATTAAGCAGAACCTAGGATCTTTGGGCTCCCATTACAAGATAAAAGATACATTCAGCTAGTTAAATACACACACACACATATACACACACTCCTCAAAAAGATGCAGATTTTAATATATTGGATCTAATTTATTAAAAGCTATCCAAAGTAAAAAGTAAACAACACAATTTTTCAAGTACAAGTGAATAGTGTGTATAAAAATAATCATAAATTTCATTATGAAAAATCAAAGTAAATTTTAAGAGATATTTTTAATATGACTTAAGAACTAACATCCACTAAAATTAGAAGTAAATAATAAGAATGTGAGCAAACACTATTTATTTTAAAACTATTTATTAAATGTCCGCATATAAGAGGAAATCCTGAAAATCAATAAAAGGTCAATGATAAAATAAAGATAAATAATGAAATAGTAATAATAAAAAAAATAACCAAAAGTAATGACCCAAAATGCTATACATCAAAAGAAAGTAGAGAAGTACAGGAAAACTGAGTCAGAAGTTCTAACTTTACTTACTCTTACCATGTTCAAGTATCTTATTCTTTCTGAGTCATGGTTCCCTCATTTGTAAAATAAAGGTAATAGTCCTTGTGCTCTCTAACAGAAATGTCATGAAGAAATAACTTTCTAAATCTTAAATTACTATGAAAACATAGGAGTTGTTATATTAAAAGTTTTATGATAAGAAAAAACCTTATTCCAATGTTACCAAATAATGTAAGCAGAAATGAGAAAACCATGTCACAACACCATAAATGGGAAAGAGAAACAAAAAAGAAAACAAAGGAAAATTGAATGTTGCATGATAACCAGGACCAAGTTTCTCACCAAAAAAAAAGACAAAAGAAAACAGAACATCTCTTCTTTGGAGAGACAATAATTTGTATGTGAAACATTGTATATGTATGTTATTAGAATCAATTTACTATTTAGTAATAATAATAATAGCAACTAGTATTGATATATTTAAGATTTGCAGAGTACTTTATAAATATAATTTTATTTTCATAACTCCAAGAGGTAGATGCTATTTCTATTAGATGAAAAAAATGAAGAAAACAGCTGATCTGCCCAGAGTCACATGGTTATTAAGTTTCTACGGCCAGATTTTAATTCATTCTTCCTGAATCAAGGTTTAGAGCTTTATCCCCTGGGCTACTAACTACCTCAATATTACTCAATATTACTGAATCACCTTTTTCTTCCTTTTAAAAAAAATTGGTTATAGAGATGGCTCACTGTGCATAGCTGAAAGATATATTCAGTAAAGGTGATGTAAAGGCAAACAATATCAATAAAAATTAAATAAGAATGATTAGGAAAGTTACTATTTTGTAATTAGTAGAGACTCAGGAAATTGATTTATGTAGGAGAGAGAGAGAGAGATGGAGAACACGCATCTATTACCCTATTCTATTCATGAAGAGTATCCAGAACAAAAACAATCGACCAATGAATTAACAAACATTCAGAAGGACTAGAATACTTGAAAATACTAAGCTGTGTCAATGTGTCCATGTTTGTTTGGGTTTTTTTAATTCATAAGATAAACAAAATATAAGATAAAAATGTTTATTTTAAAATAAAATTGTAATTTCTATTTGTAATTATTGGTATTTAAAGTCCACTTTCATAAATTGAAAAAATTATAATAAATTATAGTGATAGTCCTTTTTTTTAATTTTGCATCAATTAATACACCCAGTCCTTCTAGTACAAAGCACTTACTATATGCCAAGCACTGAAATACTCATAATACAAAGAAAAGTGAAAATAGTTCCTACTCTCAAGAAATACATATTCTAATTGGGGGATATAATATAAAAAACTATGTATGTATGTATACAAATATGACATATACAGCATAGATGGGAGGTAATCTAGAGCAGAAAGAACTGAAAACTGATAGTACCTGGAAAGGGTTTTTACAGAAAGTAGAATGTGAGTTGTGAGGCTTGAAGAAAGTCAAGAAACTAAGACCTAAAGAGGTGAGGTGGGAGAGAATTAAGAATATGCCTAACAGCCAGTTCAAAAATAGAGATAGGAAATGACAGGTCATGTTGGAAAAGCAGCAAGAAAAGGAGTGAAATCTAAGAAGAATAAAGTAATAGGAAGAGGTCAAGTTACAAAATGCCAAACGAGGATATTATATTTGATACTGGAGATAATAAGAATCCACTGGAGTCTATTAAATAGGAGATACATTGTATCATGGGAGAGGTAACCTAAAAGAACTCTGCCTTTCAGAAGGCCATTGCCTAAAATGTAAATGTTATATGAGAGGTAACAGGTTAGGAATTATAAGCTATTGACATCTTATTGTGAATTAGTTTATCATAATAGTTAATCAGGCACCTACAAGGTCCTAAGAGAATGAGCAAAAAAATGGAGAAGAAAGGAATCAGGCATGATCCAGAGCAGGGAACATTGTAAGGAGACAGCTGGAGAGCACCAGGTACCTTGGAGAGGGACCAGAAAGCAGGAGAGGAAATAGAAAAGGAAAAGATGCAAAGTAGAAGCCATCGCCTATTTTACAATTTGACTTAAAAGCAGCCCTGAAGTTTAAATCCATCTCAGGGTATTTGTCAGATCTAGATGGCAGGACACTACTCTATAGTGGGACTCAATTGATGTTTGATGATAAAGATAAATATCAGAGACTTCCCAGTTACTGAAAAAGTCTTAAAATATGAAGTTAAAGTTAAGATGGAAGAGGGTGGGAGGTGGGGAAGACTTCTAATAGTTTGTAACAAGAGCAAAAAAATCATAGCATCATAGATTTAGAGCTGGAAAGGACCTCAGAGGTCATGCTGGCCCACCTCTTCCTTTTTATATTTGAGGAAATTAAGATCCAGAGAGCTCAGACAGGAAACAAACCGCAGAATTAGAATTTATATTTATATCCTCTGGATCCAAATACAATCCTCTTCTCATTGAAATCGACCTCTCAAATTTAGTCAATTCAAGGGGTCTTTAGTGATTGAACCAATTTGTAACTCTTGAAATTGAAAGTTTCCAATACATGAGTGGAATTTTCTCCTTCCTCATCTCTGCTTTCTAGCTTCCTGTCCTTATTGTCCTTTTCTCTGAGACTATATACAGTTATCCTGTATATCTCTTGTAGGAAATATTGTTTACACATTTTCTACTCCCTTTCCCAAATACACAGTGAGTATTTCAGGAGCTGAAACTGTTTTTTCTTTTGCCATTCTTTGTATCTCCAGAACTTATTACAGTGCCCAGCACATATTACATGTTTAGAAAATACTTGTTGACTGGACTATGTACCTAGCTAAAATGATTATCTACACACACTTTATTACTCTAAAAGATTCTAAGTTCTAGGAAGACAGAGACTGTGTGGTTTTTGTATACTAGCACATACAGCATACTTGATAAATATTTGAAAAAAGAATTGAATTTTAGTCAAACATGAAATCAAATATGCCTTTAAATATAGTTATTATATGAAGTCACAGAACTGTGGAATTGTAAAGTAAGAAGAGATCTCAGAGTTCTCCTAATCCCATGTTTCACTATATAAATTATGCTGAAGATTAATTATCTGAAATAAGTGCAACATGGACTGGTCTGCTTTTGAAGCCTCAGTACTATGATCACTGATCAGAGGCAAAGGAGCAGGAGCTCTCAAGAATGAAGAAGTAGAGGAAAGAAGGATCAAGAATCAGGGAAGAGGAAGAGGAGAAATTGCCATGCTTTGAAATAACAAATTGTAAGAAATAAACTATTTAAGAATCAATTTTTTTTTAATTAAATTAACCATGTAAGAAATAAAACATTCAAGAAAGGTTAAATGAAATGTAGTATGTGGAAATGGAATATGATTGTCTACGAGAAATTATGAAAGGAATTATTTCAGTACCATAAACTGATGCAGAGTGAAGTGAGCAGAACAAAGAGAACAATTCATATAAGAACAACAATATTATGAAGAAAAATAGCCCTGATCAAAGCAATGACCAAACATGTCTACAGAGAACAAAAGATAAAGCAAATTACCCACCTACTAACAGGAAGGTAATAAAGGTATAAAAAAGAGGCATAAATGTGTGGATATGCTCTTTGGGTAGATTCATTTTGTTTGACTACACTTACTTGTTAACTCTTTCTCTTTTTTCTTTAGGATTTAAATTAGAGGAGCTTGAGAGAAGGAGAGATTAGTATTAGTGATGCAAAAGGTGGGGAACCATTGAAACATTAAAGTGCATATAAGAGAACAGAAGAATGTTCAGAAGAAAGTGTAGACGTCAGACAATTTTTAAATTAATATGGAATTATTGTATACTTTTAAAGTAAATGATATAAAATAGAAATTTGTGATTTTATATATAACCCTCTTTTATCTTCTATATATATGGAAATTCTCTTTTTTCTCTTGGTGTTTTAGCTCAGAATTTCAAAAAAAATTTAAAGTACCATGGAAGTAAAAGTTTTGTGGCCTATTTAAATTTGCTAGCAAATTTAACAAAACATTGATCTAATCCAACCTGTACCAAAATCATAAATGACATGTTCATTACCATGGATAAACAGACATCTGGTACCTGTTCAAAGACTTCCATGGATGAGGAATTCCTGATAGCCTCCTTCAAGTCAGGTCATTCCATTTATGGACAACCGTAATGGTCAGGAATTGTTTTCCTATATTGAAGCAAAATCTGCCTCACTATAATTTCCAACCACTGGTTCTAGTTCTTTACTATAGAGCCAAGCAGGACAAGCCTAATCCTTCTTATACAAGAGAGCTTTTTAGTTTTTTGAAGATAGTTATTATGTCCCTCTTATCTTCTCATCAATTCTTCCAACTGCTGGTTATTCCATTCAATTCAATTCAACAAGCTTTCAGTAAATGCTTATTCTCTGGCAGACAGATTAGTTTAGAATAAAGCTTCTTAAATGTGGGTTGTGATTCCAAACAGGGTTGCTTAACTGAGTGTGAGGGTCAAACATAAAAGGTTTTTGAATGCAATGACTAAAAAATAATTCAAAATCAAATATGTAATGAATCCGAAATGTTTCTGGCAGTCCTTGTCCATGTTGCATCATGCAACTTCTCTACAGCCTTGGTTGTAAACACACATCAAGCACGCTTTGCACTATTCATGCACTGATGCTGCCAGAAACAACTCAGCTCAGATGGGATCATATAAAAATTTCTCAAGCAAGGAGTCACGAGTGGAAAAAGTTTAAGAAGCCTTCGTTAGAGTGTCCTCTCCATCCTAGCCACCCTCCTCTGGATAACCTCTTCTAAATTATGAGGCCAGAAATGGACATAATGCTAAGACTCCAGATGTCATTTGGTCATCCATACAATCTAACCATGCTGCAGGAGACTGCCTCTAGCAATGCAGCCTAATAATCCATAAAATTTTATGGTTTCCACAACATAATATTGACACTGAATTTGATCTCAAACTTCTTGATCTTAATAATAGGAAAATCTAATCCAACAAATGAATTATTAAGTATAGACCTTATGAGGTGTTATATAAAATATAAAAGATTTAACTCTTAACCTTAGAAAAATGAGGCACATATGAAACTAAAACTTATACAGTGTATGATATCAAAGAGATACGGACATGCCTTGAGGACTTAGGTGGAAAAGATCACTGGGGATAAGAACAGAGATAGTCTGGGATGACTTCAAATGAAGTGGAAATGACTCTTGAGAATTATTAAAATTCATTGGCCTTCTAATATATACTCAGAAAATCAAATTGCCCTGGAAGAAATCTAAATCTAAATCTTACCAGAGTGGAAAAAAAGATGTAAGACTTCCTAGAAGGGTGGTGGCAAACTAAGTTTGAAGACAGGGATGAAACTTATTTTCCCTACTTGAGATTTAGAGAAATTGCCATAAATTGACTGATCTAGACTCTATCCTTGTGTTTTAAATTAAAGTTCAAGGAAAAATGAGATTAGTTATTTTTATGAGAAAATAAATGAGAAGGCTCATATCTTGAGAGTTCAACACAGTTATCAACCTTCTTTTCCCCCTTCTCTTATATCATGTCCAAATTGGCTAACTCAGTTCCCAAATACAGCCTACAAATTTCTCTTACTGAACCATAACTATGTGCCTTTAGTCATACCATTGCTCTGTTCTAGAGCACCTTGCCAACTTAGTCTCTATTAGCTTATACCCCAATCTTCTTCAAAGCCCAGTTCAATTTCCATTGGCTCCATAAAGTGTTCTCTAATCACCCTAACCCTTGGCACTCATTCACTCCTCAGAATTCCTGATGTATTTATTGTCATTATTACTCATTTGGTCTGCCATTTACCTTACTAAAGACCTATCCTACCTAGAGTGGAAATCCATTAAGGCTGGGTACTATTTTCTATCTCTGCATCACAATAGCTAAAAGTACCCTATAGCTGTCTATTGCTTATTAATAAGGAAAGGGATACTGGTACTGAAGCCAAAGTGTATGGTGATAAACATATTAAAATTTTCAATTTGACACTATGATGGTGCTGTGAAAAAAAATACTATATTTCCCATGCATCAGTGATACAAATGTTAACCATTAATCTCAAAGACTTAAGATTTCCCGAAAGTGGACAAGGGACTTGCTCAATCTATTTCACAATGGTTCTAATCAGTACAATCTCAGTGTTGAATAAGATTTAAAGACAACAGAAGTCACCAGATGCATTATCAGTTTGAGAAAAGCTTGTCAGCATACAAAAGCCAGATGTGAAGGACCTGGAGAAAGTTTGGGGAAATGCAATCAAAGGAACTAAATAGTTGGGAAATGGGGTCTATTAGGAAGACTAATGGCATTGGAATGATTTAGCCTGGAGAAGAGAAAGCTAAAGAGATGACTTTTAAACAGCCTCAAGTAGTTGAGGGAAAGGGGGAATTGTTTAGCAGGTGGGCCATAGCTAGTCTTTCTATTACATACAGACATTAAGACAGAAAAAGAAGGGATTAAATTGCATCCATGTGGTTTAGAGAATTAGGACAAACATTAGGAATAACTTTCTGACCAAGAGAATTTTGAGACTCTAAAATGTACATTCCCATGGTTATTGAATTTCTCCTATCTTTTTTAAGAATAGTGAAGACTATTTGAAGCGTATAATGCTGTATAGAATTATGAGACACTTGCCTGGAGACACTTTTCAGTCCTATAATTCTCTTTTATCATGAGATAGTATCATCTTGTATAGGTCCCCTGGAATTTTAGTAGTTTTCTTGTCATTAGCATGTGGAGGGGTGACTCAGCTGAAATTTAAAGAAAATTAGACCAAATTGGTAACAAGATGAATTAGACTTCAAAATTAAAATCTTTTTCATCAATAATTTTATTATATGATGAGTTGGATTTTGGAACTTGAAAAATGTATAATATTTTACTCATTTTATGGAGAACTTTAAAAATATAAATAAATTTCTAATTTTAACTGCAGACCACTGGAGTTGCTCTTACTATTCATGTCTATCTTCCCATAGTATCTCCCCTCAGACTCCTGACTGGATTAAAATCAGGGAATTTCCATTACAATTCTTTTCAACTTATCTGACATTATTAAGCACCAATTAAGTGTAATGAGATGTATCTTTAGGAGAGGATATGAGATAGATGCCAATATAATCTTCTAAAATCCATGCAAACAAATTTTAAAATCTTCTTAAATTAGATATTTCTTACCAACACATTTTTAATATCTCCAACTTAATTATGTCCAAACCAGACTTTCCCATAAAAAAAAAGAGTTAATTTCCATGCTCATTACAAAAGCAACCTGATAAAATGTTCCTGGGGATCTGATTTCTTTAAAAAGAAGGTTTCTGTAAAAGTATATTCTGAAATGTCCCAGATGGTGCTTTGCAAATGCATTAAAGGCATATGCTTTGTACATTTTTGCTTGACTGAGTCTCCCTGATTTATTTGTTTCTGAGATGTTCTTGGGGCTGTTATCATTTTCTTTCAAAAGCTGGCATCTGTTTATTTCAAAAACAAACTTGTAATTTGGGATGAAGGGAAACATGGTTTAATAGATCTAATGAACTAAAACAGAACTTCTTTTAGAAATACTAACTAAAAGGATATTATTTGAAATATTTAGAAATTTCATATGTTAGGAATGACCTAGATCTATCTTGTGGCTCATGTACAGGTTAAATCCCTTGTCAATAAGCTTCTAAGTCCTTTCTTTACTTGGAATTTTATTGTAATGAAGGAATTCTACTATTTGCCTAGAATACACCATAAAAATTTGCTTAGTTTAGCCAGCTTCAAGGTTGATAATTTTTGTTTGTATATTGTATTAAAAGTTTTGGCTAAAGCCTTTTTTTGCCAGGAAAAAAAAAAATAGGATCTCCTGGCTCAGTATAAGAATCATGAATTTTGCTGATCCAGAAACAAAAGAAGACATAGGTTGGGAGAAATTCCCTGAGGATCAGTCCTGCAATTGTTGTAGGTCAACTGGGTCTTTGTCCTAGGATGTCAGCATAGATGGATGTTTATTTCTTTTCTAAAGGAGAATGCTTCTCCCCATTGGAGGACCAAGTCTGCACCTCCAAACCTTTATGCCTCAAAGAATTCTACTGGCTTATATAAGGTCTTTGAGTCTTGCTCTTTCCTCCAGTGTCAAGTTAATATTTCCAAGGTGTTATTGGCCACCAAAAAAAAAATCTGATTTAGACCCAGATAAAAAGATTCTTAGTTAAAGCTCTGTTTATGGACAGCACTTAAACTATAGGAAGAAAGAAAGTAGGTAAAACCACATCATAAGTGATTGTACTTTCATTTCAAATGATCAGAGAACCAGCTATGATTTCAATAAAAAGAAAAGAGCCTAGCTGAACTCCACAGGGACAACCCAATGACTTTGAGTCTTCTACCAGTTGGTGACCCACTGAAAATACATTTGGAAAAGGAGAATGGAGAATAAGTTTCTGTATCTGTTTTTGCTCTCCATCAAACATCTCATGTACTATGGTTGACTTCAGTATCCACCTCTGAATTGAGATCAACTAAATCAGAGTTTCTTAATTTGGGGTCCTGAAGAAATATAAAGATTTTTTTTCAGGAGGTCCATAAACTTGAAACATTTAATATTTTTATATTGTATTTCAATAATTGGTTCCCTTTGTTTATTTTATGCATTTAAAAACATTATTATGAGAATGGGTCTGTAGATCTCGCTCTGTCTCTGTCTCTTTTTCTCTTTCTCTCTCTCTCTCTGTTTCTCTCTCTCTTTCTCTCTCTCTCTCCCTCCCTCTCTTTTTCTTCTCTCTGTCTCTGTCTTTGCCTGTCTCTCAGTCTTAGTCTCTGAGTGTGTGTCTCTGTCTTTCTGTCTCTCTGTCTCTCTCTCTCTCTTTCTTTCTCTCTGTCTTTTCTCCTCTGTCTCTGCCTCTGTCTCTCTGTCTCAATCTCTCTCTCTGTCTCTTTGTCTCAGTCTCTCTGTCTGTCTCTCTGTCTGTGTGTCTATGTGTGTGTGTCTCTTTCTGTGTCTGTCTCTGTGTGTGTATGTCTCTGTCTGTCTGTCTGTCTGTCTCTCTGTGTATCTCTGTATCTCTGTCTGTCTGTTTCTCTCTCTCTCTCTCTCTCTCTCTCACATACACACACACACACACACACACACACACACACACACACACACACACACAAAATTCATCCAAAAAGACAAAAAATACACCAGACAAAATCTTGAAGAGGAAATCTAAGAAAAAGTCACACTGAATGATTTTTCCAACTTAGGTTGATACAGGGAACGCAGTAGAGAAGTCTATAGACACTGGAGTTTGGCCAAGAATACAGCATTCTGGAAAGTACCCAGCTCATAGGGAAAAGTTGGGCCTGGGGCAAAGGAAAACTCAGGCCTGTAGAGCATTAACCACTAAAGCAGCAGGTGCCAAATGAAAGGTTTCTCATCTAGAACTCAACTCTGGCTTCACAGATCCAGGACAGACTGAGGAGGGGAGCTACATTCAAGGATGGCATTCTGGGGTAGAAGAGGGAGCTGTGGAAATCATGAGACAGGGTATCAACAAACAAGTTCAGAAGGAATTTGTGGGTGGTTCAGTCCGAAGCATCATAATAGAGTCTCTAACCCAGTCTGAAACCTATATAGGAAAATTAAGGTTAAGATTTCTAGAAGAAAGGGGAAGCTGCAGAGTTGTCATTTTGAAGCAGCAAAAGTTCTCAGTTGGCTTATTATTGATCAGATCCAGATTTAGGTCGGGAACTTTCAGAGCTGAGTTGCAAAGGGCAGCAATCAGACTTTGCCCTGTATCAAACCACTTTAGGAGCAAAGAAAGCTTATAGGCAAATACTCTGAGCTGTCCCTGACATCCTGGAATAACACAATGTTCAAAACAGCAATAGGACCAACCCAGTATAAGAAGGCGAAACAGAAACCTAACATAAGATCTGAATCAGGATAGACACTCAAAAGAATCCCATGATTTTAAAAATAAGTATTATGATGACAGAGACACTCAAAATTCAAATCCAAAAGCAGAGACTCCAAAATATCTACAAGCAAAGTCTCAAATTAAAATATAGCTTGGATATAAATTCACCTAAAGTTCTTAAAAGAGAAGAAGAGGTTTTTTTTTAATTTAAGATATTTTTATTAATGAAATAAGAGCACCATTGGGGGAAAATATCTATATAGAATCTAATAAGCTTCAGTTGAAGTAAAAAAAAAAAAAGTAGGTGCAGCAAACAAAGCAAAATGAGACCTAATCAAAAGAATCAGGGAAACTACATTTTGCTTTTTAAAAAAAAGACACCAGAGAGATGGAGCCAAGATGCAGAAAAAAGAACTCACCAAACCTCTGCACCAAACTGCTTCAAATTCATTTAAATAATGATTCTAAACAAATTTTAAAGCATCAGAATACCCCAGAAGACAGAGTAGAACATTTTCCAGCTGAAGGCAACTTATGAAAGTCAGTAGAATAGGTCTGTGGAACCAGGATGGGAGCCCAAAATGCAATCCTCGTGCAGGCCACACCAGCATAGCCCCAGCCCCTGACCCAACTCTGGCCCAGCCAGCCCCAGGTTTAGTGAGGCAGAACTTCTGAATCAGCAGTGGTGCTGGAGGCTTCTGGACCTCTTGGCGTGGGCACACCAGGGAGGACTCAGAAGATCTGTGGCAACGTGATGGGAGCCTGATGTGTAATCCCAGCACAGGCTGTACCAGGGGCAGAAAAGAGGGTTTATGGTCAGGTCCTTAGAAGGATTTCTGAAAACAGCTGTACAACCCCCCTGAAGCTTGGGACAATGCACCCTCCACCCTGGAAACAGAGCCCTCCTTTAACAAAGAATTAAAAGCAGAGTAATAGAAATAGGAAAATGAGCAGGTGACAGAAAAAGTTTCTGACCATAGAAAGTTTTTATGGTGACAAGGAATTTTGAAAATCAAGTAAAAGAGACAGAAGAAAAATTAAGGAAAGACTTAAGAATGGTGCAAAAGGAAATACAAAGTCTAATGATGAAAAGAAAGCTTTAAAAAGCAAAATTGGCTAATTGGAAAAGAAGGTACAAAAGCTCACTAAGGAAAATATTCCTTAAAAAATAAAATTGATCAAATGGAAGCTAATAATGTTATGAGAAATCAAGATACAATGATGCAAAAAAACCCAAAAAATTAAAAATAGAAAAAGATGTGAAATATCTCATTGGAAAAATAATTGACCTGGAAAATAGATCCAGGAGAAATAATTTTAAAATTTCTGATCTACCTGAAATTGATAATCAAATGATCAAAAAAAGAGTCTGGACATCATCTTTCAAAAAATTATCAAGGAAAACTGCCCTGATATTCTAGAACCAGAGGGTAAAATAGACATTGAAAGAATTCACACTATTTAACATGTAAAGGACTGCTTGCCATCTGGGGGAGGGGATAAAGGGAGAGAGGGGAAAAATTGGAACAGAAGTGAGTGCAAGGGATAATGCTGTAAAAAATTACCCTGGCATGGGTTCTGTCAATAAAAAGTTATTTTTAAAAAAAGAGAGAGAGAGAAAAAAAAGAAAGAATTCACAGATCAACTCCTGAAACAGATTCAAAAATGAAAACTCCCAGGAATATCATAGCCATATTCCACTCTCTCTCCAGGAGAAAATATTGTAAAAATCCTGAAAAAAAAATTCAAGTATAGTGGAGCCATAGTCAGGATAACACAAGATTTAGCAGTTTCTACATTAAAGGACCTGAAATCTTGGAATATGATGTTCCAGGGAGCAATGGAGCTAAGATTACAACCAACAATCACCTGCCCAGCAAAAATGAGTATCATTTTTCAGAGGAAAAGGGGGTCATTCAATGAAATAGAGGATTTTCAAGCAATTGTGACAAAAAGACCAGAGCGGAATGGAAAATTTGATTCTTAAATACAGGAATCTGGAGAAGCATAATGAGTTAATCAACCTTACAATGATATCATTGGGGACTTAATAAAGTTTGTCTATTTACATTCCTACATGGAAGAATACTTGTAACTCATTAGAACTTTCTCATTAGAGTGCACAAATATGAATTGAATATGAAGGGATAATATCTTTTTTAAAAATGATGAAATTAATGGGTGAGAGAGGAGTGTACTGGGAGAAAGGGAAAGGGAGAAATGGAATGGGGCAATTATCAGCCATAAAAAAGAGACAAGAAAAAGCTTTTACAATGGAGGGGAAGAGGGGGAAGAGAGGAGGAGTGAGTGAATCTTATTTTCATCAAAATTGGCTCCAAGAGGAAATAACAAACATACTCAATATGGATATAGAACTTTATCTTACCCTGCAGGAAAAAAGGAAGGGAAATATGATATGGGAAGGGGGAGAGTGATATAATAGAAGAAATATTGGGGGAGGGAGTGGTCAGTACCACAACACTTTTGAGGAAGGACAGGGTAAAAGGAGAGAGAGAATAAATGGGGGAAATGGAAATACAGTTAACAACAGTAATTGTAAAAAGAATTTTGAAGTAAGTTTCTCTGATAAGGTCTCATTTCTCAAATATAAAGGGAACTCAGTCAAATTTATATATAAAAAAATAAGAGCCAAACCTCAGTTGAGAAATGATTTTAAAAAGATATGATCTGGCCCAAAGGGCTATAAATTCATGCATATTCTTTGTCCTAACAACATCACTATTAGGCATGAATACCAAAAGGAAAAAAGGAAAATTACAAATATGTACAAAAGATATCCATAGCAACTCTCTTTTCAGGGCAAAAAAAAAAAAAAATTGGAAATTGAAGGAATGCCCATCAATTGGAGAATGGCTCAATAAACTGTGGTATGTGTAATGAAAAATTATTATTCTGTAAAAAATGATGAGCAAGATGCTCTCAGGAAAAAAAAAAAAGACTAGAAAGTCCTCTATGAACTCAAGCATAGTGAAATGTACTGTATACAAAGAAATAGCAATGTTCTGAGATGACCAGCTATACCAGCTATAAATCTCTTTGTTATTCTCAGTAATAATCATTCATGACTGCTCTGAAGGACTTATGATGAAAAATCCTATCCATACCCAAAGAAGGAATTGATTGTGTCTGAATATACATTGAAGTATTTATTCTCTCATCCTCTGTCTCTCTTTTTTAAAGAACAAATTTTCTTGAGGGCTTTTATTTTCATTAGTGTGAGAGATCGGTTTTCTTTTACAACTTGACTTTTATGGAAATGTTTTCAATAATTTCAAATGTGGTTTCTTAATTGTAGGTGGGGATAAGGGAGAGAACCTAAAACTCAAAAATTTTAAAAACAACTGTAAATTTTTTTGTTTTGAATGTAACTGAGTAAAAAACATCTTAATTAATTAATTAATTAAAAGGCACCATAGAATATGAAGTAATATCAAAAATATCTTAATGTTTCTCTGATAAAGATTTCATTTCTCAAATATATTTTGAGTATAGAATTGAGTTAAATTTATAAAAATAGAACAAGCCCTTAAATAATAAGTGGTCAAAGAATGTAAATAGGCAGTTTTCAGAAGAAGAATCAAAGTTATCTATAGTTATATGAAAAAAGAGCTCTAAACAGCTATGGCTGAAGAAATGTAAATTAAAACAATTCTGAGGTATCACCTCACATATATCAGAAATAACATTCCTGGAGAGAAAGAGGGAACAATAGGAATACTAATGAACTGCAGTGGACTAGTGAACTGGTCCAACCATTCTATTGCATATTTGGAACTATGTCCAAGAGGCTATAAAATTATGAATACCCTTTGACAATGTCTGTATTCCCAAAAGATCAATGAAAAAGGAAAAACAAAAATATACAAAAATATTTATAGCAGTGTCTTTGTGGTGGCAAAGAATTAAAAATCAAGGAGATGCTTATCAATTAAGGAATGGCTGAACAAATTGTGGCATATGATTGTAATGAAGTATTATAATAAATGACAAGGGGGGCAGTCTCAGAAAAAAAAATGGCAAAACTTATATGAATTGATGCAAAGTAAAATGAGAAAATACAGGAAATCTTTGTGCACAGTACGAGCAATGTTGTAATGATGATCAATTGTGAAAAACTTGATTTATCAATACAATGATCCAAGATAATACCAAATGACCTCTGATGGAAAATGTTATCCATTCCTGAGAGAAAATTGATAAACTCTAAATGTAAACTAAAGTATAATTTTTCTTGTTTTTTTAAAAAATTGACTAATATGGAATTATGTTTTACATGATTTTACATGTATGACTGTGATGACTGCGTATTTAAAATCAGCTGTAGTCAAGAATTCAGGTTAAGAGAAAAATCTTCAATCTTTATTGACGTGAAGAGGTGAAAAAGGATTGCGATAGCAATATGGGCAGCTGCAACAGGAAGCCAGCTAGCAGAGGGGGATTGGAGATGAAGGGCCTTCGCAATGGCAATGCAAGCAGCTATGTCAAGATGCCAGCCAGCAGTCTCTCCTTCCACTTCCCTTCCCGCTCCCTTGCCTCCACCCACCAAAAAATGTCATTTCCTCTATAACACATCAGGACTTGCACAAAGAGTGGGTGGGGGCCATTCTTTCTCCAAGCTTATATATTAATAGAGTATGGTCCAATTACTATTTAGTCTCACGTGCTTGGGACCTCAGTGCATCAACTCAAGCCTCAGCCCATTACATATGACTAATAAGTTGTTTGCCTTCTCAGGGAGTGGGGAAAGAGTAAGAACAAGAGAGAGAATTTAGAACTCAAAATGTAGAAAGAAAAGAAAAAATAAGAAATGAGAGCTATGAAAGAAATAATTAGAAAGTGAATTAATATCTTGGAACAAGAGTATAAAATTTTTACTAAGCAACAACTTCCCTGAAAATTTATGAACTAAATAGAAGTCAGTGATTACATGAGGTAATAGAAATGTTAAAATACAACTAAAAGACTGGGAAAAATGGAAGAAAAGTAAGGTGTACTTCATAACAAAAATAACCAACCTAGAAAATATATTGAAAAGAAAAAAAGTTAGGAGTCATTGGACTACCATGAATGCCATGACCCAAAAAAGAAAAAAGCCTAAACATCATATTTCAAGAAATCAGGAAAGAAAACTGCCCAGATCTCTTAGAACCAGAGAGTAAATTGGAAATAGAATCCATAGGTCACCTCCTAAAAATGAAGACACTTTTTGTAGATATCCTTCCTCAGCCATGAAAGGAAGAAGAACAAAAGGCTAATAACCTGCTAAAATCGTTGGATCAAGTAAAGGTTTTTTGAAGATAGAAAATACATAGACATGTTTGGTGGATACAGGGAAGAAGACAGCAGGTGGGAAGAGATTACTAAAAGAGTATAGATGATGCGGTGGAGCAGAAGGGGAGATTTGATGAAAAGGAGGAATAGAATGGGGTCAAGAAGGATTTTTTTACAACTATGATTGGATCTTGAGGAAGAGTTCATTTATATAAAAACCCTGTGAAGACAAAGATTGAGGTTATATTTGCTTAAAGTCAAATGAGTGTCTATAATTATGAGGTAGCTGTGATATAATGGAAAGAGATCCCATTTTGAGTCAGACCTTTGACTCCAAGTCCAAACTCTGCTTCTAATTAGTTGTGACCTTGAGTTTGTTATTTAATTTGAACTTCAAATGTCTCATTTGTAAAATGAGAATAATAATACCATTTCTTAGGGACATTGTGAGATTTGAATGATAGCATATTTAAAGGCATTGTGCCAGAGGCAACTGAGAATCACTTGTCCTGTGAATGAGACAAACTTCTCTTTAGTAATACCTTGATGTCCTAGAGAAATTAAATAGATGAACTCCAGTCAAGGGCATACTGGTAAATATTTTAAAACCAGATCTCAAAAAATAGTACTATGGCATATTAAGTTTAATCTACATTATTAACATTTTCTCCATCACTTTCTTAAGGATAAACAATCAATAAAACAATAAATCAGGTTCTGGTTTTCAGATTTTTACCAATTTCTGAGAGAGAAAATGCTCACACTGAAAATTTAATAACAGACTCCCCAGGTATCAAATTGGCCACAAAATGCCCTCATCCCAGCAATCCTTAACCAAACAAATCTCTTTCTCCAGTGTCACATACTTCAGATATTGCTCTCCCCATTATCTTCCATAGTTCTTCTCTGAACCAAATTCTCCACATGTGCATTGCATCCATATTAAAGATCTTGAGTTGAAAGCTTTAACATTTTGATCTTGGGAACTTCTATCCTAGAAAACCTCACTAGGCCCACTATTTGAGGCAGACCCTAATGATGTTTCATTATTCACTATTCTCTGGGTATTTTCTTATAAGCTTCTTTGCTGCATCCACATATGATACACACTTGTCTATCACCAATTTCCCCCTCTCGTTCTTCAGTCATGATAGAATCAATTTTGCCATTCATTGCTCTGAGCACTATCTCAATCTATGTTTCTTGTGCTGCCTCCCACATTATCTCTATAATCTTCTGGGCCAACACATCTCTCCCTGGCCAATCCCTTTGGGTTAAAAATAACCTAACAGATATGTATAGGGTAAATTAGAATGTAATTATTATTAGAATGTAAACTCCTTAAGGGTTGAGAGTTTTTGTTTTTGTATTTGTATATCTACAACTTTGGTCTTAACACATAGTAAGTAGAGAATAAATGCTTTTCTATTCAGTAATGTATGCATTCATTTAATCATATTCCCTTGATTAGCCCAGAAAAGTAAGTGATGATCTGGATCTGATCTCAGTACTTTGCACATGTTCCCCCTCTTGCTCTCTAAAGTGTTGGATATAAGGTTATCTTTACTTGAACTTGATAAATCTTTAGACTTTTCCCTCATTTGTGACCCTCCCTCATATCTTTCTCCTCACCCACATCCCATCGTGATTCTGTGTGAACTTTTGTTTGACTTGACTATAACTCAGGTTCAAGACATCCTAACCTGCTCTCCAGCCAGTAGCAGCAGGTAAATTGATCCATGACAACTCCAACTCTCAAGCACTATTAAAATGTCAAGTTGTATTATTATTTTACCAGCTCAGTCAATCCAGATGTTGAATTTAAGTAGGCAATGAAAACTACTCAAACAAGGTTAAGAAGACTAGCAATGGATGAGAAATGATCACGCACTTCTTTGTTGCACTCCAATCATGCCTAGAAAAGAGTTTTGTACATAATACTTTTTTTCCATTTAATTGGTCAAGCAATAACTTGAAGTAGATTCCCTTGCAACAAAATTTTTGTTGTTCAATTATATTTGACGCTTTGTGATCCAATTTTGCCTTGTTAAAGATACATAATAAATAATCATTAAAATAGTATAATAAATAAAATACTTAAATGTACTTGTTATGAGCATCACGCTAAGATGGTAGGTGTCTATAGAACACAGAAACAGGACAAGAAGCCATAATTGGGAGAGCCCAAACAAACAGAGCAATGTTCCAAGATTTGTGTTCTGTATCAGGAATGTCAGGGAAATGCCATTCAACAGAGCTAGAAGTTCAGGCAAACATCAGGAATTGAGATGCCTAAGTGTTTGGATAGGGCAAAGTGTTGTTGCTATTGTTGTTTATCTTCCATTCACCAATGACATCAGGAATTTCTGTATATTATGTATATATTATGTGTATATATATATATATGAAATATATATTTCTATATTATATATAATAAATTAGAATATTTATATTTTATACATTAATTATATTTATTTTATTATTTCATTCATCACATTTATTATAAGTAGGCCAAGTCAAGCAGTTTATTAAGGAGCTACTTATGTCTCCATCACTGTCCTAAGCACTGGGCTTAGGAAAAACAACAAAAACACAGCCCCTGCTCTCAACAAGTTCACAGTCTAATACTTTAATTGTTGTTATTCATCCTTCATTCTTCATGGAAGAGAACCAATAACACCATGAACCAATGCCTTGACTTGTTCGTGAATTAGATTTAAGTGAAGTAGAGATAAGCAAAGCCATCAGCCTTACTTTCTCCTCTAATTTCATCAAACTCCAATGCAAGACAAAGTCAAGATGACTGTGGATGGCCCAGGATGCAGAGGTAGCAGGGCAGGGCAATGGATAGTAAAGTCAGGAAAATCTGTGTCTGCTCTGTGCCCACAAAGCCACTTAACTTCTTTGTGTCTCAGTTTCCTCAGCTATAAAATAGAGATAAAAATAGCACCTACCTTCCAGGATTATTTTTAGGTCCAAATGAGTTGATTTTAAAGTATTTTGTAAACCTTATAGCGCTATATAAATGCTAGTTACTATTATTAATTATGCTATCTTTGAAACGCCTCTGTATTCTCTCCTATATACTTACATTTTCATGTTGTATGCCCACTTATCTTCCCAGTGACACCAGAAATTATGTCTTTTTTTTAACCTTTTTATCCCAACATTTAGCATAGTGCCTTACACACACACACACACACACACACACACACACACACACACACACACACCCCTCCTAAAAGAATGGATGGAATGTATAGGCAAGAAGCCATGTTTCATATCCTAGCGAGGTAATTACAACCATGTGGTACCACTTTGAGCCTCAGAAATTAAACAGAAATGCTTATTCATGTGCCACATCACTCAATTCTGAGGGACAAAATTTAAATCTCTCCATTTGGCCCCAAGTAAAGACAGAGAATAATTTCTACAATAGTTTTCTATTAACCAGTTTTCAAATATAAGGCAAAGAATTGAGGTCATTTGGTGGTTTTCTTTAAAAGTCATGGCATTTCACAAAGTTTTTAAATTATATGCTAAATATATGTTTATATGGTTAATTAAATAGTGTGGTGTGAACTGCTGAACTTGGGAGACAGAGAATCTGGGTTAGAATACCAGCTCCAAACCATGCTGGCTTTATGATCTAGTCCCCATCATATTCATAGTCTTCTCAGTCTCAGTTTATTTGTTAAGTAGAAATAATAATATGTATACTGCCTGCCCCAAGGCTCCTGGAAAGGAAAACGCCTTTAAAATATAAATTGCTACATAAATCTAAGTTCGTGTTATCATCATTATCAATTACTTAAATGGATTTATGGTCCCATTTATGAAGTGTACCAAGCATTAGAGACAAAAATAAAAGCATGTTAGGCAGTCCCTGTCCTCAAGGATCCTATATTCAGAGAGAGAGAGAGAGAGAGAGAGAGAGAGAGAGAGAGAGAGAAGAGAGAGAGGAAAGATCAAAAAAGAGGGAAAGGGTAAAGAAAAAAGAGGAAGGGAGGGAGAGAGAGAGGATGGGGAGAGAAGAAGGGAAGGAGAGAGGGAATGAGAGAATACATAAAAGTGTACTAGAAATCAGGTGATGGGACTGAGATGGGGATAGAGGGGAAGAGATACATATGTTTAGTGACATGGCTGGATGTGTCAGAAAAGGTCATGGAAATCTGGAACTGAATGAGATAAGAGCAAATCTGACCTATTAATCCCAAAGGATATCCTGGAGGTTGATGGGAAGTGAAGTGATGTTCTGAGTAGAGACATCCTGAGAGTGCTGTGGAAGCCTAGAATAGAACAAAATTAAGCAAGAATTGGTATTTTCTAGGTAGTTGCCTTGTAATTGAGGGATCAAGTGATTTATCCAAGCTCATAAAGCCAATATGTCTGTTAGAAATGTCATACTGTCTCTCTTTTGAGCACTCACCAAGAATCACCAAAGAATGAAAATGGAAGAGTTGTGATTTGTACTGGCAAAAGGTGTTCCCACCTTGATGAACTTATTGATGCAGTAAAAGTCATCAATAATCTCTAACAGGAAAATCTGTAGAATCCCTACCTAAAATAAACAGTACAACTTATCTGTATCTCAGTTTCCCACATGATAGTAATAGTGGTTCTTTATGTTTCTATGTTAGTAATTTTCTCCATGATTCATCATCTCTTCCAGCTCTAAATCTATAATCTACATTGGGAGTATATTTATTTTGATAATATCATTAGTTATACTAATATTACATTTTTTCACTCTTTCTAACTATGAGCTTTCTGATCTCTTCAGCATCCTTGATCATCTTGATATAGTGGGAAGAGTTTGACTCTCAGAGAACTTTCATTAATCAGAAAGTCAGTCAACAAACATTTATTAAGCAGATATTGTGTGCCAAGAGAAGGGAAGAACTAAACACTAAGGATACAAAGAACATTCACTTCCTATCTTTGATGATCACTATTTGAAAGCTAATCAATAAATATACTTGTTTCCTCATTTGTAATTTGAGGAAATTGGACTAAAAAGCCTCTTGTTATCTATATGTTGTTGGGACTATTTATTCATTTTTTCAGTTATATCCAATTCTTTGTGACTCCCTTTAAGGTTTGTTTTTTTTTGCAAAGATACTGGAGAGGTTTTATATTTCCTTTTCCAGCTCATTTTACAGATGAAAAAACTGAGGCAAATAAAGTGATTTGCTTAAGATCACATAGCTAATAAGTCTTTTAAGCTGTATTTGAATTCAGGGAGAGGAATTTTCCTGACTCCAGGCCTGGAACTCTATCCACAAGACTACCTAACTGCCCCCATAACTGTCTGAAATAGAATTCAACTAATCACTCTTTTAGCAGTGGAGAGTTGGGGGATTTAGTCAGTAGAGATACAATATTCTTTATTCTTTTATTCTTCTCTGACTAGAGTTCTTCAATCCTGAGTTCAGAAGCATATATCCAGAGCAACACAATATTAATTATACAATATGACTTGGAATCACATATTTATTTCATCTTTTTACATTTCTGCTGGCTGTCATAATAAAACCAATTTAAAAAATTCAGTGGGGGTGGTATCATCTGTTTGCTATTTCATGTTTGTGTTGTTTATCATACTGAGTCCAAATACCAGATTTTCCTAGAACCATGGACTAGAGTAAGAAAATGCATAAATGGGATGTCATAAATGACATCCTATCAGTAGACAAGCTAAGTACCCTTTTGCTTTCTGCTGCTGTTGATTACATTTGAATTACATTTTAGCAAGTGTTGGCTGACACTTTTACCACACATAATTATATCTCAAAAATAGATGTATGCTCATAGAAACTTTTAAATACAGTTTTGTATCTACTCACTTAACCAAGGGGACAAGACAATATAACGAAAAGAACTTTTGTTCTTTTGTAGTTAGGTTTCTATGCAAATTTTCATTTGTCATCTAACTCTGTTGACTAGACTTTCTGGAAAGAGTTGGAATCAATCATCAAATAGTCTATTGAATGGAATATACAATTTTAACCACTTTCATGGCTAGTTTGGATCAACGAAGTCAATTATCTAGCTGGCCATTTCAAACCAATAAAAAACAGAATTCTCCCTTAAATCATGTTTCAGAAAAATGACAAATGTTCCTAGACCCAGATTTTTCTATTCTTTTATTAGTGATGGGATCAGGATAGGGATGGGGCCTGGAAACAATTTTCAAATTTGCAGTAAGAAGATATTTGGTACCATTTTTTTTCTTCTTCTGCCACATTTTTAAAAGTCTCCTGATAAATATCAGAGAAAATTTCTGATAAGAAAAAAATTTATTGAGCTAACTGCTTTTCATTAAGGGGGGAACTGTTCTAAAATGGTGTTATGGTCAAATCTGATTATTTATATTTAATCAAAGAAATATTTATGTTTTTGTAATGAGACAGAATGATCATCCCAACTCAAATTATATAATAAAACCAGCCAAAGTGATTAAAGAGAAAAATCTGCTGAATGGAACTCAAGATTTCTGTCTTAGAGCAAGTTAATTAGAAAATCTAACTGGAAAATCATTGACTACGTTCAGACTAGCAAACTCTGGACTAGATTAACTAGGCTGACATGAATTGCCTCATGAACTTTGACATCTCCATGTTCCAGAAGAGTCATGAAGTTAAGAGGACCATGGACCTATTGCCCCTTGGGACTTCACCTATTCAAGTGATCTTTATTGCCCCCATTCTCCTGCACTGACTTCATTTTTCTCCAACTTTTTATAGAGATGTCTCTTTTATCCAACTTTGTGAGGGAATAAAATTAACTATGAACTTTTATAGAGCAACAACCTTTTATTATGACACTTCAATGTATAGAACACACATTCATTTCCCCATTTGAAAATTGCCAGTGGGGCAACTGTCTTGTCAAAATCATCATATACAGAAACAAAAAGAACATGTTCCTCTGAGACAAAAATTGTCTGCCTCATAAAAACCTATCTGCCTATGAGCTAAGGGCATTTCTTCATATATGAGTTGAGAATATAGAAAACTGGAATAAATTTAAAAGTTATTAGAAGAGAAAGATAAGATCAAATGAAATAAAGGAAAAACAAAGATTATTAAGTTTTGGTGACATTTTGTCAAATGCTCTTCAGAATATCAACTTCACAAAATTTTATATACTGGTTTACAAGCTACTTGCTATTAAATCTTAAGTGATCAAAATGCTGGCAATTCATGGAATTTCCTTGCAATTTCTATCAATATTAAATTGTATCACTGAAATCCTATAGTTTGGAGTGCCTTCCCAGCAAAATGGGCTTAATTTCCTCCCATTTTTAGGTAGCACATTAAAAGGCTATGAATTATAGATTTAGAGCTTGAAGAAACCTGAGACTATCATGTTCAATTACGTTTGGGGAAGCTGAGATGCAAAGATATTGAGTGATTTTTCCAGGGTCATGATGCTAGTAAGTATCTAAGGTAGAATCTGATCTAGATCTTTGTGACTAGTCCAATAACCAATCCAATACAAAAAGATAGATGGCTGATTATGAATGTGAATTATTGCATATTGTGTCAAACTCAGTTGATAGGTTGGTAAATTAGCTGGCTGTTTCCATTTTTCTCTTATTAATATTCTTTGTTATGAGAGATAGCTCACTGGGCAGGAGAATGGGAAGGGATGCATTTGGAAATGAAGATGATGTTAAAACAAAAAGAATCAATAATTGTTTTAAGTAATAAAAGAGAAGGAAAGGGAAAGATTGTCCTGTTTTGTTCAGACATTTCATTACATTATTTTGCGATGACTTGGGATCAAGCAAATAGGGAGATTTAGAAAAACATATTATTTCTCTGGGTTTAAATATAGCATGCAAGAACTCCAAGACCAACAAAAGCATTAAAACACATGAATACTTGGAGAGTATAGCGAGAAGACCAAAGAGAGAAGTGTCCTGTATCTTCCTTCTCCTGACTTGCATGACTCCATCTTTAAATATGTCTCCATTTCATTGTAAAATGAACCATCTCATTCTTTCTCCAGTGTTTATGTTTTCTTCTTCTCCAGTTCTCCATGAAAGATTAACCACACAGTAAAACAAATTTGCTTTGCTTCACTCTCCTAAAGCCAATAACAGAGTAGCTAACATCTGAGCAACTTCTCTGGTCAAGTACAGACAGGTCAAGATGCAGACTAACTGCCCTTCATTTTTTTATAATTATCTTATTAAACACACACACACACACACACACACACACACGCTGGTATGAAACAGCTTGTAATAGGAACCTACGTGGTTTGCAAGAATTCTTCTCTGTGAGTCAACTGGTATATCTCTCTGCCATAGCTTATAATAACAACAAAGCTGATGCTTACTCTGTACCCCAGACTTTGAGTTATGAGTAGTTTTTGCCATAATGCACTTCCAAAAAATTACTTTTAAAAAACCTGAATGTTTTAAGACCAAGAGGAATGTTTCAGGCATATCAGGTACATTTCTTATAGAGGATTTATGGGAAAACAAGAAAGAGGGACAATTCAATTTATATTTGTTTTAAAAATCCCTACTATTTATAAGATACTTTGTTAGCTTTACATGTACCTTCTCAATGAGGGTAAGAGGTATAGAGGAAAGGAGAGAATTTGGAACTCAAAGTTTTAAAAACAAATGTAAATTTTTTTTTTTACTTATAACTGGAGAAAATAAAAATATTAAATAAAAAAAAAGATACTAGGATACAGAAACAAAAACAATACCTCTCCTCACTCAGGGAGTTTATATTTTACCAGATAGGAGTTGGAAAGAGTAAGGATACTAGTATATAGATAAATAAACATAACATAATTTAAGGAAAGAGCAAGCTCTAATGACTAGGAGAATTAAGAAAGACTTCTCCTAGATATGGAGTCAGATTTGAAACACTAAAAATTCTAAAAAGTAGATTTGAGGGAGGAAAATATTCTAAGCAAAAACAAAAGTTGGTAAAGGCATGGGAAATAGGAAATGGAACAGTAAATTCGGGAAACAGCTAATAGGATGACTAAACTAGACCACTTAGTGAATGAAGAGAAATAATTTGAAATCAGCATTATAAAAATTCCTTTACAAAAAGATCCATCTATCTTAACCTCACTTTGTTGTCTTTGACACTATCAATCAACCTTTTCTCCTTGATAGTCTCTTCTCTCTAGTTTTTCATGACACTGCTCTTTCCTGGTTTCTTCCCACTTGCCCATTACTTCTCACTCTCCTTTCCTGAATTTGTATTCAAGTCATACCCACTAACTACAAGGTCTCTGTTCTGGGTGCTCTTCTTATCTCCCTCCACACTAGTTAGCTTGGTGAACTCATCAGCTTCCATAGATTAAATTATCACCTCTACACAGATGATTCTCTCATCTATTTATCAAGGCCTAACTTGACTCATTTTCAAATACTTATTGGATATCTCAAACTGGATGTTCTTCATTTTCTTACTCCCCAATTTCCAGTTTCTTTCTTTCTTTCTTGTAATAGGAACTTGCGTGGTTTGCAAATAGATTTATGGTTGGTATGCCAACTAGCAGGCTGTTGTAGTAATCTAAGTGTGAAGATTGCCCCAGCTTAGGAACACTATTGAGAAAAGAAGGGGGTATATTTAGAGATGTTACAATGTAGAATTGATGGGCTGCAGCAATAAATTGCATTTTTGAAGATTCTAGCTGGGTTGTAAGTCTGAGAAAGTTTGAGGATGAAAATGAAAGATAATGAGATCAGTTTGGAACATGTTGAGTTTTAAATGTCTACAAGACATCCAGTTCAAGATGTCTAATAGGACATAGCAGTGGCATTAGACTCACTTCAGCTAAAATGTTAATAGTGCTCTTTTCAACTGTTACATGAAACTCACTATCATCTAAAGAATTTCTATTTAATTTTTGTTCAATTCTAATTGTGAGGTTTTTCTTGGAGCTGAAATCTGCCTCCTTATAATTTCTACCTGATAAAACTAATTCTGGCATTTGGGAATGAGTAAAATTTCATCATCATTAGTATTATCATCATCATAATCTTTCACTTGATAACTCTTAAACTATTTAAAGCTATCTTTTCTTCCCCCCTCCCCAATTTTCTCTTCTCCAAACTAGACCTGCCCAGATTCTCTTTTTTTAATTTTTAAAGCATTATCTATGTCATTTTGCATTTTTATTTATTTTATTAATATTTCCTAATTATAATTTTACAATTTATTTTATTTTTAATTTATAGAATAAAACAATCATTTCCATAATATAGTATTTAAAAAAAGAATTGCACATGAAACTGCAAATCTATTATGTACAATTTGCTATTCCTTTAAAATATATAATAAAGTTATCATATAAACTGCTTTCTTTTCTTTCTTTTTCTTTTTTTCTTTCTTTATCACAATCCCAGAGATAGCTACCATTAGACACAAAAGCATACATACATACAAACATACATATATATGTAAATTATTCCAAACATAATTTTATTTTCAGTTTCCTCTGGACACATATGTACTTTTTTTCATATGTACTTAAAACAATATTGCTATTAAAATGGTGTTCTGCTCATTTCACTCTTCATTATTTCATTCATGTTTTCCATGTTTTTCTAAAATAATTGAGTTCATACTTTCTTATGGTATTATTCTATTATCATATACCACAACATGTGCAGCCATTTCTCCAAATGATGGGTATCCCTGCAATTCACAGTTTTTGCCACTACATAGAGAGCTGCTATACACAGTTGAAAACATATGAGTTCTTTTCATTTTTCCCTAATCATTTTTGGAAATAGACCAAGTAGTGGTATTGCTGGATCAAAAGGTATAGGCAGTTTAATGACTTTTTGCATTTACAGACTCTCAAAAAGAAATAAGCACTCCCCCCCAAACCCCATGGCTTGGTATCTACTTTCTTTACCCATTTCTGAATTCATTCATATTTGTCATGATTTTTTCAGAAATGCATTGTGTTGTCATTGACATAAAGAACTCCTGGTATTCAACCTCCCTCTATCAATACTGCAAATCTCAGCAATTTCTAATCTTAGAGGATTGCCATGGGGCCCTAAGAAATTGGGTGTTTTCCCAACGTAACATAGTTAAGATGTTTCAGAGGTAGGATGTCCATGCTCCTTCTTGTCAACATCATTTTATTTTTTTATTTTTTTTTATTTTTTATTTTTAATTGAAGTTTTTTATCTTCAAAACATATGCAAGGATAAGTTTTTCAACTTGACCCTTGAAAAACCTTATGTTCCAATTTTCCCTCCATTCCCCCTCATCCTCTCCCCTAGATGGCAAATAATCCAATATATGTTAAACATAGTAAAAAATATGTTAAATCCAAAATAGGCATACATATTTATACAATTATTTTGTTGCACAAGAAAAATCAGACTGGGAGCAGCTAGGTGGCTCAGTGGATAGAGCACCAGCCCTAAATCAGGAGGACTTGAGTTCAAATCTGGCTTCAGACACTTACCACTTCCTAGCTATTGACCCTGGGCAAGTCACTTAACCCCAATTGCCTCAGGGGAAAAAATTCAGATCAAAAAGTAAAAAAAAAAAATGAGAAAGAAAATGTGATTTCACAATAAAAAGAGTTAAGAAGTGTACAAAATATATTAGCTTTGGTTTGACTTGGCTAGAGTAAAATAGGACTATTATCTTCCCAGAATGAAAAGAGCCATCTGTACCCAGAAAGAGGACTGTTGGTTCTAATCCACCCTCAATTCTGACAGTCCTCTCTCTGGGTACAGATGGCTGTCTTCATCACAAGATCATTAGAACAGACCTGAATTATCTCATTGGTCAATATCATTTTACAAACAGTATGAAGAAGTATACAGAATATATTAGCTTTGGTTTGCCTTGGCTAGAGTATAATAGGACTATTATCTTCCTCATAAATATCTTTCTATTAATGCAACCTAGGATTGTATTTATATGTATACATATATATATATGATTGTATGTTATATATTTATCTATTGATGCACTGTAATTTTGTGTTGAATTTACAATTCACTAAAATTCTAGGTCTTCTTTATTTCAACTAATCTTTAGCTGTATGTCCCACATTTTTTAATGTACAACTGATTTCTTTTTAGCTAAAGGACTATACATTAAATTGATCTCTATTCAATTTTGTATTGTTCCATTTGGGTTACCAGTCCAAATATTTGTAAAGCACTTGTCACAGTGCTTGGAACATAGTAGGTATTAAATAAATGCTTCTTTTCTTTTCCTTATCCTCTTCAAACAGATAACTTTAGATCTGGCCATTCAATCTGTTCCAAATCTACCATGCATAAGTCCATCGACTACTTAAGCCATATCTCCTCATCTTTTCCATAAAAATAGAATTACAGACTTTATCAAATCTTTGCCAAAATCTAGGTAAGCTACAGAACAGTTAGGTGGATTGAGCACTGGGTGTAGAAACAGGAAGACTAGTCTTCAAGAGTTCAAATCTAGCCTCGAATACTTAGTTCACTGTATGAACCTAGACATGTCATTTAATCCTGTTTGCCTCAGTTCTTCATTTGTAAAATGAGCTGAAGAAGAAAATGAAAAGGTCTTCCAATATTTTTTCCAAGAAAACACTAAAACAAGGTCAATCTCACATACCTGAATCAAATGAATCACAACAACAACAATATGCTATATCTAACAGCACCCCTCTTGACACTTTAGTGACTATTTATTCTAAAAGGAAATGAGATTAATCTGGCATACTGTATTCTTAAAAATATATATATTGGATCTTTGTAATCATTGCTTTATTTTCTAGATACTCACTAATAATCCCTTAAATAACATATTGCAGAATTTTGCTAGGAATAAAAATCAGGTTCACTGGCCTACAGCTAACAGAATTTTTCTCTTCCTTTGAAAATGAGAAAAACTTTCCCATTCTTCACAATCATTCAAACACTGGCAACACTTCATCAGTTGTGTCTTCTGGCTCTCCCAATATAAAATATATTCTACAGTACCTTGTTAAATGAATTGTAGAGGTAATGGGAGGCATATTCTATTTAAAAAGCTAGCAATGCAAAAACACAATGAGGGATAACAAGGTTCAGAATGACAGTGAGGAAAAAGTGGATGAATTTCATTTATTTCATATATCTAGAATCAATAAAACTTATTAAATGAGTGAAAGCCTTGCTGGGTAGTGGAAGGGAGAAAAATAGACTACTTAACATGAAAAGGAGAGAATATAACTTTCTGCCAACTCCTGAATAATTCCCTAGAGACTTTAATGTATATGCCAGGCTTTAAAGACCAGCTAAGTGGAATGTGGATATGAATGGCAGGAATGGAAATTGAAGCTTTATGGCATTGATAAAGAATGGTTTCTCACCTCATGTCTTCAGTTTGTCTGTGTGATCCCTCCTTCCAATATATCAGGCAATAAATAACTGTATTAAATCAACCAATTGGACTCAGGGCCTTCATTTCCTTATCTATGAAATGTAGAGATAAAATAATATCATCTTTAAGGTCAATGCAAAATATAATGTTCTTTTCCAAAGGAAGAGATATACTCAAAAGATCAAGAAATTATAGGGTTTCATAGTGGATTCTTTAAGAATAATCATAAAACCTCAGAGCTAGAATGGGTCTCAGTAGTTCAACTTATACCTAGCCAAGAATTTCCCCATTCAAAATTGTTGATAAGTGCCTGAAGAAGGTCTAGGAATGAGGAACCAGCTACTTCCTGAGACAGCCCATTTTATCTAAATTCTAATTGTTTGGCAACTTTTCTTAGTCTATATTTATCTCTAAACAACTTTCACCAATTATCCTCTGGGGCTACGTAGAGAAAATTTAATCTCTCTCTCTCTCTCTCTCTCTCTCTCTCTCTCTCTCTCTCTCTCTCTCTCTCTCTCTCTCTCTCTCTCTCTCTCTCATTTCTCTTGTGTGTGTGTGTATGTATGTATGTATGTATATAGAGAGAAAAATAAAGTAGAGAAGATTTAGGAAAAACATGATAGTAATTGTTCTTTCTATCTTTCTTCCCCTGGTAAAACATTGATCTGGAGGTTTTAGAATTAAATTAAATCATATTTTTAAAGTGAAATATAATAAGTGCTTTTGTTGTTGTCTAATTCTATTTTGTTATTAATATTGTTGTAGTTGCTTTTGTTGAAATGTTGTTCCATTTAAGTTATATCTAACTCTTTATTTGGGGCTTTCCAATATTAAATAAAGCATAGTTTATACTATAAACATTAAAGTATACTGTTATGTGCACATGTCACATATATGCAATAAATACTTAACATACAACATACAAATTATATGTGCATGATAAATGATACATTATGCATTTTTATAAATTATGTATCATACAGATGTGATAAATAATAGGTGTGAAAGTATAACTGATAAATTTATTTTTCTTGCCTGAAAAATGTTTTAAGCTTGGTTAATAAATGACATTAGATATTAATATTAAACACTGCATAGTATGGTACAGTTTATATTTTATAACACAGTAAAGTATGTTATAATATAGTATACACAATATAAACTATACTATACACTATATTTTGCCATATAATATAATAATAATAGCAATGAGCATTTGTATAGTACTACTATATATTAGACAATGTGCTAAATGTTTTGAAATATTAAAACATTTAATCCTTACAATAACTCTGAGAAGTAGGCACCATTATTATCCCCATTTTATAAATAAAGAAACTAAGACAAATAGAAGGCCCTACAACTAATGAGTGTCTGAGGCTGGATCTAAATTCAGGTCTTCATGACCGCAGGCCTGCCTTCTCCACTGAACCATTTAGCTACATACTATATAAGCTTGTATATAGTATATAATATTCAGTATAGTCTACCACAACCTGCAACTGTGTAAAACTTCCAAGTATGATAAACCAGATTAAAACATAATTGGTAAATGTTTTAAAAAATAAAAATATAATAAAACATAACGTTAATGTGTCATTTTCTAAGTCAATATGTAAACCACAGGGATCCTTGTATATGGTTTAATGGCTCCCATTTCTATTTCTTTTGTGCCTTTAGTATATAGTATTCTCTATATTAATTATAATAGAATTTAATAGATATAATATATCATAATGTACTAGTATATAATATAGTATATTTACTAACCTTTACACACTGTGCATACTATATTGTATGGTATATAGGAAGCAGCTAGATTGTTCCATGGATAGAGTGCTGCATGTAAAGTCAGGAAATTCTGAGTTCAAACCCAGAAAATGCAGCCTCAAACACTTACTAGCCATGTGACCCTGAGAAAGTCACTTATTCTTGTTTGCCTCAGTTTCCTCATCCATAAAATGAGCTGGAGAAGGAACCGGAAAACCACTGCAGTTTCTTTGCCAAGAAACCCCGAGATGAGATCACAGATAGTTAGACATAACTAAAATGATTAAAAATGAAATAATATATATAGTATATACACAAATATATTTATATGTATATAAATATACATATTGTAACATATAGTAAAATATACAACCTATATAATTCTGTATATATACAGTACATATAAATTGATCACCTGTACTGTTATTTATGATACATACATAACATATAATTTATTGCCTATGAATAATAAGCTACTTATCATACATACATAATATATATTTATATATTTTTATTAATCTACTAACAAATTAAAATCAGAGATGATCTATATTTTAATTTGTTTGGGCAACATGTTTGGTAATTCTGGTATAGTATAAAGCATTGTATATAATGTATGGTGTGGGCCTTCCATCTCCTGCTATGTATTACTCCTAACAGAAAACTATGAGGCCAATGGACCAATTTCCATCCATGCCAGCATAAGGAAAGATACTTTTGCTTCTTGCTGCCAGTCTGATCTTTCAATTAGAATGGGAGAAATTCGAAGGGTTCCTCAAACCACGGCCCCGGGCCAGATGCAGCAGCTGAGGACGTTTATCCCCCTCACCCAGGGCTATGAAGTTTCTTTATTTAAAGGCCCACAAAACACAGTTTTTGTTTTTACTGTAGTCCGGCCCTCCAACAGTCTGAGGGACAGTGAACTGGCCCCCTACTTTAAAAGTTTGAGGACCCCTCTAGAGCGAAGAGGAACAACCTCCCCTTTAACCTCAGATCTTTCATTTCCTGCTGTACAATTTTCTGCCTAATTTTCAGCTCTCAGAGAGAAAACTGATAAACAAAGTTTCCCCTCTGACAATTTGCCTTCCAGTTCATGCTCTGCTTGTGTCTAGCCTCCTCTAGGAAGAAGAATACTTCTTCCCACTCAGTAATGAACATTCTCATACCTGGTTATAATCTACACATCCCAGTGATTCTGAAGGTCATCATGCAAATCCTATTCCCCCTCCCCTCATTTCCCAATTCCTTATTGCCCTTTTAAATCCTTCTACCCAAGAGATCCTACTAAATGCGGCCCACTCCTTCCACTGTGCCTTCTGGGATGCCTGTTCCATAGGCAGCGAACTTCCCTTCACCCTAAATCTTTTTCTGTCCCACTCCTTTCATCTTTCAGCTATAACTGAACCTTGCTCCCCCTAATATAACCTCTCTAACCACCCTTTCCAGTATTGATGCTCCTTCACTCATTCCCCTCAGTTCATTGGTTGAGGGAGGAAAGTTGGAATATTCCTTGCTTCTTATTGACACTTTCAAATTTTCCTTCTATCTCTGTTACTCTCCTCCTCTAAAATTCATATTACTTATATCTACCACTCAATCAAAATCCTAGCAACTATTGTCTTTATATCTCTAGGTCACTCCCCTTCTTTCTTCAATGAATTCAGTACCTGCCTCATAATTTTTCTCTCCTCCCCAACTCCTACTCTCACATTTATAGTCTTCAACGTACAAAATGACTTTCCCTCCACACCCTAATTACATACTTTCTCAACCCACTCATTTCCCATGACCTACTCCTCTATCCCACCTCAGTCTTAATACAAAGATGGTCATATCCTTGACCTTACTGTCACCCACAAATGCACCAGCTCTATGTTCAAGAATTCCAAATCCCTCTTATCTGATCATGATCTACTGGCTTTTTATCTCTTCCTTTTTATTCTGCCCATACTTTGACCTCTCAATTCTCTCATAGATCATTTCTCCTTCATTAGCCTCTCTCTTCCTATTTTTTTTCTGATTATAATTCCTTGGTGAACCAGTTCAGCTTTACACTTTCTCTTCTAATGAATTCCTAATCCCATCACCATGTCACCAATTGCACCTATCAAACTTCAATTTTAGATCACTTCCACCATATGCCATTCTGATTGAGTCTGCTATAGTAGAACCTGCTATATAATCTACAATATAACTCTACCTGCTCAATTGGGTCCTCACTGCTATTAGGCAATCCAACTATATCTCCCTTATTAAATCTCTATCCTACCCTCCTCAATGGTTCTTCCAAAACTTTTCTTCTCTCCTTTAACCATTCATGGCTCCCTGTCCCCTTTCTGCTGAGAACCTTGTCCTATAGTTTATAGAAAAATATGAGTCCATTTACTATGAATTTCCCCTTCTCCCTTCTTTTTCATCTCTTATCACTCAAATATCTTCTGCCAGCCCTGCCTGACATGAAGAAGTGGCCTTACTGCTTACAAAAGGCTAATCCCTCTACCTGTTCAACTGATCCCATTCCTTCTCATCTCTTCCAACAGATTATTTCTTCTGTCATCCCTGCCCTATCATTTATTTTTAATCTCTCCCTGTTTATTGGTTCCTTCCCTAACGCCTCCAAGGTACTTCATTTATGGTATAAATTGTTAGCAATTAGTCAGATTTAATTATCTTTTTGAAAAGGGATATTTATTAATGTGGTAGAGTTCGTACAAAGTATTCCCTTCCAAAAGTCTGTGACAAAATCTCCCAGCAGTGTATGTGATACCGGGGAAATGGATTCATACTTAAAGAGTAAAGGTAGCATCCCTCCTTGAATTCTTTTTTCTAGAGTTCTTATGATGTATTCCTTAGGTATGGTGTAGTGTAGTTTTTCTACTAGATTTTTTGTAGAATCTTGATTATACTTTATTCATCCATCCAATGTCTCCTTGGCTCCCAATGCAGACAAAACATTCATCTATTATGGTAATAATAAAAATAATAACTAGCATTTGTATAATTATGATTTTGAAGATTTAAGTTAAGCAAAACACATTTCATATCTTACTTGATTCTAACAATTCTGTGAAGAAGATATATTATACCTATCTTTTAGGAAACTGAGGTTGGAAGGGAAAGGCTATTTGACTTGCCCGAGGTCACATAGCTAGTAATTGTCTGAAACAAGACTTGAACTTGAAGCTTTCTGTCTCTAGAGCAAGTATTCTATATTGTGGTTGTTATTGTTATTCAGTCATGTCTGACTCTGTGACTCCATTTTGGGCTTTTCTTGGCAAAACTATTGGCGTGTTTGCCATTTCTTTACTCCTTAGCATAAAGCTGATTTTATAGATAAACTGAGAAACTGGATTAAGTGACTTGCCCAAGTTCTCACAGCTAGTAAATATCCCAGAGCCAGATTTAAACTCAGAAAGATGAGTCTTCCTGTTTACTCATTTCCAATATTGTAATCCACTGTGCCATCTAGCTGGCCTTTTAAGCCTCAGAACTGCCTGCAATACAACTGAGAAGATAAAAACTCTTCCAGACCCTTCAAAACATCCAAGAACCTTCTCTAACAAAGGAGGTAAAGAGGAAGGAATCTGAGGGGGGTGTTGGGGATTGGGGTAAATATCGAGACCAAAGTCAAGGTATTCTCTTTCTGCTTTAAGTGTTTCATCCTCAGGGGCTTCATTAGAATATTCCTTCCAAGCTCCCTGCTCATTCAACTCTCCAACTGCAATTAACTCAGTAGTTTTATACAGGCCTCATAGGGCATTATTAAGTCTCTCAGCCAAATCCAAACAAACTTCCTGACATACCTATGGAGATGTCTGGTCCTTGCTCACACTTAGTTGTTGATTAATACCTGTTTTTAAGGAATAAATGTAGCAGTGACATATTAAGGATATCAGTAGTGATCAGTGATTTCAACCCCATACTTAGAACAGAACATGATAAGTACTTAGAGTAAGAAAACAAATTTTGCACCAAGGCCCAGGAAGAAAAAAATCACTTCCAACTCAGGGCATTCATATAAAGACTTTATATAAAGGTCCTGTTTTAGCTAGATTTTAAAAGATGGTTTAACATATCAACAAGTGAAAGTAGTTGAGGAAGGGAATTTTGATCCAGAAAATATGAACAGAGGAACAAAGCATAGATGAGGGGATGGCAAATAATACTAGAAAACAAATCCTATATGCCTTGTTTTCTTTAGCATCAAATTATGCAGCAAGAAAGGAGATTTAATCAATATGTCTAAAATATTATGGTGATGTATTGCTTGTCTTTTCAATAGGTAGAAGAAGGATAGGTTGGAGGGAAAGAATTTGGGGCTCAATTTTTAAAATTAATTAATTTCAATTTTTATTTTAAAAATTAACTAACTGAAAGAAAAAATTAAAAATATTGTGATGATAAAGAATGTATTATTTGAGGCTATTGAAAAGTTATCCCAAGTGATTTTTCTACTGGATTTGTGAAGAAACTTTTTCCACTCTGATTTTGGTACCTGCTCTGCATTTCAGTCTTTAAAAGTTGCTTAGGTCACTGAGAGGTTAAGTGACTAGCGAGGATCATACAACTTCTAACCCAAAGGCCAGCTCTCTATGCACTATGCTGTTGGCTGCTTTTCTCTGCTCTAAATTCTAGATTCTGAAAATGGAAGTTGCAGCTGTAAGTCAAAAAACAGAAAAGATCCTGAGGTCTCAAAGCTGTGTTAATGGTCTTGTTATAGTCACCATTCCATATCTTCTTCAAAGAATCAATCAGAGCCTGAGGGTCCAAATAAACAATTGCATTTAATAAAAACATTTGTATACCCCCCAAAAAAATTTCCATAAAGGTTAAAAGTCATCCAAAGGAAGATATAAGAAAATAAAAGCTACCTACAAAAAAGGTAGAAGTTTTCTGGGATCTCAAGAGTCCTAAAGCTGATTTTCTATCCTCCTTACATAGCTGGGTCACAAATCATTCCACCAAGGGCAAAGTTAATTACTTGTTCCATACCTAAATATCTGCTCCATAATTTCATTGCTCATGACAGTCCCAGCTATTGTGGACATATAAAAGTTTGACCCAATCCTCCCTAGTTTGGTCAGTATCCTGACCCGCAGCAAGCCCGCTAAACTGGAAAGATTTTAAACCTGGGCTTGGCGTGTTTGTTCTCAGAGAGCCAACCTAAATAAGTTCAAACAGGTTGACATGGGCTACAGTAAGTCTTGAAGATTTGACATTACAGATTCTTAAATTATTAAAATGGCATTTCTGATGTCCATTTAACTCAGCTGCTGTTAAAATCTTTTAGAATATACATTAGGATGGCATACAAATGTAAGATGATGGGATCAGGGGATTAGAACTGGAAAGAACCTTAAGAGGCAATCTATTCCAATTCCCTCAATTTATTGATTCACTCATTTATTATACAAAATGAGAGGGAAAAGACATAGAGAAAGTCATTTGACTTGACCAAGATCAAACTAGGTTTTGAACCTAGATTCTTTATCTCTGGGTCTAATATTTCCCACTGCCCTATATTGTAAATGTTTATTTTGTTTAAAAAAATATATATTGCTTTATAAGCAGTCTTTCTGTGGGCCAGGATGTTGGTGAAGAGGTTTTTTTTCTGTGTCTGTCTAGTCCTTCAGATTAAGTCTAATATCCTTTTTAAATTCCAAGCTTTTGGCTCTTCTTTCTAAAAGCCTTATCCTGTGTGATATCTGTTAATTGCTTATTTTCTATGACAATCCCAATTGAGGCTAATAGTAGTGGTGGAAGTATTTTAGCAATATCCTTTGAGGGGGAAGTAATCAGGTACTATTAGAGGGATAATGACTATGATTTATTATTTCCACAAGTCTAGTCCCACCTGTAGACTGAAAGAATGAATACCTTGGCACTTAATCTGATCTAAGGGAACCACTAGGGGAGAAAAAAGAGCATTTTTACACTTTTCACCTGATGATCTCAGAGGCCTTTAAGGTATTCATTTATGGAATCTTAGTAGAGAATAAGAAGGGACTATTGTACTGCTAATTTTTCAGTCCTGTAAAGCACTAGATTAACCTCCATTTGTCTGCCAAGGTCACATATATAATCAAAAGTGAGGCAATAATTAGGACACTAGATTCCTAATCCACTGTAATACCCTGAAAATAATGTGCTTGCCATTAAATTTAAATTACACTCTTAATTCAAGAACAATTTATGACTTTTAAAAAGAGTCCCTCTATATATAAAATATTTTATTTTGAACTGACAAAGACTAGGAAATGATATAGTTAGTATTGCAATCTGCCTTCTAATTACAGATCTAAGAATCAATAAGACTTTATTAGTACCAATAATGTGGTAGGCAATGGGAAGACAAAAGCTAAAATGGGACAACCATTCCCTCAAGGAGCTTACATTGTATCCGTGTAGCAACATTCTCATGTAAAAGTGCATACAAAATAAATATTAATGTATTAATGTAATGGAGACTACCATTGGGAGATAACAGTAAAAATTTCACATGGTAGCTATTGAGCTCTGAGGAAAATTAGGGACTGTTAGAAGCAGGGCTGAGAAAGAATTATATTCCCAGGTTGAGGAAAAGTCAGTGCAACAAACTGGAAGAAAGAAAATGGAGAATGAGTATGAGGTTTGACTGAATTGTAGAGAAGAGGAAGGGGAATGATATATAGGTTGGAAAGGTCAGTTGGGACCAGGTTGTGAAGGGTTTAAATCCTAAAAATTGGAGATTGTATTTGATGCTAGAGATAATGGGGAAACACTAGAGTTTATGGAGTATGGGAGTGACATGATCATATTCTTTAGGAGCGTTGGTGGAGAGATTAGCGAGGAGAGTCATAAAAAGAGGTAATAGTTATTAGAAAGCTATTGCAACAGTCAGAGAGAAATGATGACAACTTGAAGTTAGGCAGAAGAAATGTAAATATTAAGAGAAAGATTCAAGAGTTTTGTGAAGTAGAAATAGAAAAGTTTGGAAGAGGAATATGTTGGTGTAAGGAAGAAAAAAATTCTGAGGATAATTTCTTAAATCTTCTCAAATGACACAGTAAGGCCCCAAGCATAATAAGGAGGCAATGTGCTATATAGTTATAAATGTGAAACTCTGTGATTAGGAAGATTTTGGCCTTTACCAAATGCATGCATTTGGACGGTAAAAAACCAACATATTTGTATGGAGAATTAAGGTGAGTCTTTTGGCCCTCACTAAATCATACTGAACTTGTGGGGAAAAGCTAGACAAATCAGATAACAATACATCAGATCATATTTTCCAGTTAGGCACAAAGGTCATGTTCAATCCCCATCTCAACCCAGCATCCTCACTAATTAATAAAACAATTGTTTCATTCAAGGACAGAGCAATGTCAAACAGCAATCCAACTAAACACGAGGTCTATTTCAAATAACTTGTATTAGGCACAAATGAGACTGACCAAAAATAATGTTTCTCTAGCTTACAATTAGAACTTCTCTGCTTCCAGTTTTTCAATTAGATTTTCTCCATGAATGAAATGAGGGTAAGACCTATCATCTATTCATTTTGTTATAGTTTGTATTGAAGGAAAAAGAAATTCAGTCCCTTCCAAATTTCCTCCCAATCTATACCAAGGAATGTTTGTTTGCTGATTTATTCATTCATTCATTTGTTTGTTCATTTGTTTAGATGAAGTAAAAAAGGCCATTTTTTGCCTTTTTTTCCCCTTACCTAGACTATTGCCTCAGTCAAACTAAGACCTATTTAAGACCTTATCTTAAAAAGGCCAAGGTCTCTCAGTGCATCCCACTAGCTCGGGAGTAAAAGGTGTGACTGATGTCTTTGCATAGTCATTTTTTACTTAAATCCAATTCACTTACATGGCTTCTCCTCCTGATGTCCTGGTCATCTTTGAGAGTGAAAGATAAACAATAACAACCAAAGAATATGCTAGTTATACAAAGAAAGACAAAAATACAGTCCCATCTTCAAAGAGTTCACATTCTAGAGGGAGAAATGTGCAAGCAATTTATATCTGTAATACATATACAGGTAAAATTGGGAGTAAGGCATTCAAGAACTATCTAATCCAAACGCAGGTCATTTGCTCTGCCACAGGAAGACTCCTGCTAGCTATGGAAAGTTTTTAGAGGTTGTTTTAGGAGATAAGAATTCTACAGGAATCATCTTCCAGTGCTGTTAGTGAGATATGGGGCATTAAAATCAAAGGATAAGAATGGAAGAAAAGTTCTACAGAGGTGATAAAGAGACATGCAGGTCAAACGTCAGAGAAGTCTGTGTGAGCCAGAAAAAAAATGTGTCTCTTTGCTCTTTTTTAGAAAAGATACTTACAATTTCCCTGTGATTCTTAATAATAGACTGGAAGAGACCTCTAAAGTCATCTGACCCAACTCTTTTGTTTCACAGATGGGGAAACTGAGACCTAAAAAGGTTAAGTGGCTTGCCCAAAGTTATATAGGTGAGATCCATCACCCTTACCTGACAAGAAAGAGGCTTTGAGCAAAGCCTTCACTTGATTTTCAAGTTAGGACAGATTATCTGCACTGACAAAAGAGGGAGATTCTACAGAAGATACCACAGTTGGGTTCTCAAACTTTTGTATTTTTTTTTGTGGTTTGTTTTGTTTTGTTTTGGAAGGGGGAGACATTTACACTCTCTTCCTCCCCTTGGGAAAACTTACTTCCAGCTCCTCCATGAATTTAGAACACTCCAAACAAATGCCAATTCCTGGGCTTCATAACTGCTTGGCTATGTACAGAGCATTTGCAATGTAAATACAATGAGCTCAAGGGTATTCTTGTGTGAAGTGCTCACAAATATTTGTTCTGCTCAGTAGAAGCCCAGTGACTCTCTCTCATCAGTCTGGGATAGCAGTGTCCTGGTCCAAGAAAAACCCCATTGTGCCTGCACTGGGGCTCATTCAGGGCCCTGGCAGGCTCTCATGCTGACCTCCTAACTCAGTGAAGTTTTAAAAAGACTTAGGCACAAATTAATATATAAACAACTCATTTTCTTTGGCCTATATTAGGGCCTCGGCTCTCACTGGAGAAATTGAGCTTAGGGGGGAAAAAATGGGCTGTTCTTTGAAGATACTTCTGATTCCCTGTCAGGATGACATAGGCTTTCAGTTGCTGGTCCAAAATTGGGCTTAGGTTTTCATCATTCACATTTTCTCTCCCTAGTCCTCCCTGTGGCCAACAGAAAGGATGGAAGGTATAACCATGGAAAGAAGTTCTTCTCTGTCTGAAATAAATTCATCCAGAAGAGAACTCAATCTGAAACTTCTTTCTCCTCATTAGTACTTTCCTCTAACTTTCTGAAAGATTAAATAGATGCTTGACATAATGCTCCAAAGCTGAAGAAAGAGAAAATAATAATAAAGAAAGGAGAGAGAATTGACTTTTCTCTTCCTACTGAGAACTGAAAGAATAAATGTTTAGCTGTCCACTACTTTCCAAAAAAATTAAACAAACAACTTAAATAATGAAAACACAGCAAGTTCTCATTTGGATTTGTAAACATGTTGGATTCTTTTTCCTTTTTTGGATAAAATTGTCATTGGGAGGAAAGAAAGAAAGAGAGAGAAAGAGAGAAAGAGAGAAAGAGAGAAAGAGAGAAAGAAAGAAAGAAAGAAAGAATGAATGAAAGAAAGAAAGAAAGAGAGAGAAAGAGAGAGAGAAAGAAAGAGAGAGAAAGAAGAAAGGGAAGGGGGAGGGAGGAAAGAAAGAAAGAAAGAAAGAAAGAAAGAAAGAAAGAAAGAAAGAAAGAAAGAAAGAAAGAAAGAAAGAAAGGAAGGAAGGAAGGAAGGAAGGAAGGAAGGAAGGAAGGAAGGAAGGAAGGAAGGAAGGAAGGAAGGAGGGAAGAAAGGAAGGAGGGAAGAAAGGAGGGAAGAAAAACAAGAGAAATAGAGGGAGAAAGGAAGGAAAAAGAGAAAGAAAGAAAGAAAAGTGAAAGAAAAGAGAAAAAAAGAAAGAACTGTAGACAAGACAGAAAAGGAGAAAGGGTGAGTAAGAAAAGTTAGTTTATTTAGAATTTCAACAGAAGTATGCAGCCTAAAAAGACATTAAAAAGAGATTTCAGGAAGGACTCCAACTATCAGGTGAAATGGAATGAAAGTCATTTTTGTTCATTTAATGTACAAACATTTCAGGAACAATTTCATTTGTTTTGTTTCACTTTTAATTTGATGGGGACCAATCCATCTACCTTTTTCCTCCTCTCCCAACACACTTGTCTCTCCCAGGAAAGGGGCTGTCAATGCTCTATCCCAGTTTCTTAAATTAAACAGATAATGACAGTAAAGAACCCCAGTTTAAAGGCTGTAGATTTTCCTATTTGCTGCTCTGAGAGCCCATAAACATATGTATCTTTGGAAAACTATCATGTGTTTCCAACTTCCTGAAGAATTCTTGTAAAATATAACTGAACCACATTACCCTTTGTCCTGAGCTTTTATTCCACTAATGGACAAATTGGGAGGAGGCTGAGAACAAATGTGCTATTAATTACCCAGATGGCTTTTTAATAGAACTTTGGATTATTCTGCACCCTCTAAACATTGTCCAGAAATTTCTTAATAATGCTGGTGAGCAAAGCATTCCTTCCAAGAGAATAAAGATCTCATTGATCAGCCAGAAAAGGTATGTCAGGTTAGTTTAAGAGCCAGGAGACAAAGAGTAGGTATTGTATAGACTGGAGAAAATGACATGCCACATCCAAGCTGCCCAGCTCCTCCAGCAATGACAGATTTTCTAATTCACTGCAGATTCTCACAAAACTGGGTGGTCAGCCCAAGAAAGCACCAACAGTGGGTCTATTGATTCTGGGTGGGAGCGACATAATTCTGAATTAACCTGGATTGATTTAATACAGCCGAGAGTCTTGGTATTGGGATAAAATTGGGATTAATACATTAAATGTCAGGTCAGGAAGTTAAAACCCTCCGCTGAAAGAGCAATGTGTGGCGAGTCAAAACTAATGCATACAGGTATTTTAGTTAAACAGGTTATTGGAAGACCCAAGGTTCAAAACAAAAACACATCTTTCCCAAATGACACATGGATTTTTAGGGGTTTTTTTAGAACCCTCTGTTTTGTGTTCTTTTCTCTGGTGCTTAGGACATAAGCACTAATTTTGAACTTGTGCCTCTTTTAAATTCATTTTAGATTTTCCAGCTTTCATCTGACATGGTAATGGCTGAGAGACAGGCTGGCTGATTATTGTTCCTGCTTTTGTGAAATAATCTTGCCAGGGGCAAAATCTGCTGCTCTGAGCTTTCCAAGTAGACAGCAATTAACTTTCACCGGGTACTTTAGCAGAGACATGCAACTATCAGGTCACAAATGATGTAAAACTCCTTCTTTTGAATCTGTTTTTACCACCTTCCAAATAAAGAATTTAATCTTGGGGGAATAGAAGAAATGAAGCATATGTCCTACATGTTATTGAAGATAACAATAATCATAACTCTCCTTATTATCATTTGAAACATATCCTAATATCTACATATACAATACAGAGCATCTGTTACAAAACAGGTCTTAGATGGCCAAGTAAAACAGTCAACAATCTGGGTGAAATAAAAATAAACTATCTCAGAGGCAAAAAAAAAAAAAAAAGTAAAGTGACGTTTTGCTTTTGCATGCATTCTATTGCAATTTTCAAATGCCTCAGAGACTTTTTTCTAACTTAAGAAAGAAGATGGACTCAATTTGACTAGATTGGCTTTATGTTTAAATCTGATGATCTTGTTAAGGTAGAATAATGCAATGGGATTGTATCTGTAACAATGTATGTATTTGTGTGTGTAAGGGAGAGACAGATGGATGGATAGACAGAGATAAGAGTCAGTGAGAATGAGAGAGAGAGAGAGAGAGAGAGAGAGAGAGAGAGAGAGAGAGAGAGATGGAAACAGATGGAGAGATAGAGAGAAGGACAGAGAAACAGAGACAATGATGGATACAGAGAGAGACAGAGGGACAGAAGGACAGAAAGAGATAGAGATGGAGACAGAGAGACAAAGACAGAGAAAGAAAGGGAGGGAGAGGAGGAGGGAAGGAGGAAGGGAGAGAGAGAGAAAGAGAGAGAGAGAGAGAGAGAGAGAGAGAGAGGAGAGAGAGAGAGAGAGAAGAGAGAGAGAGAGAGAGAGAGAGATGGAAACAGATGGAGAGATAGAGAGAAGGACAGAGAAACAGAGACAATGATGGATACAGAGAGAGACAGAGGGACAGAAGGACAGAAAGAGATAGAGATGGAGACAGAGAGACAAAGACAGAGAAAGAAAGGGAGGGAGAGGAGGAGGGAAGGAGGAAGGGAGAGAGAGAGAAAGAGAGAGAGAGAGAGAGAGAGAGAGAGAGAGAGAGAGAGAGAGAGAGAGAGAGAATGAGAATTGATTGGATATGTGATATTTTAAGGATAAAGTATTCTTCCTTCTACTTTGGTTCAATAGAAAAGGGACTATTCCTCAAGTCAAAGATTTGTATGCAAATCTTGCTTCTGAGTTAAATGTAAACTTGGGCAAGTCATAAAACTCCCTTGGACTTTGATTTCCTAAAATGTAAAAAGAGAGACTTGAACTAATGAGCTAGCCTTTACAATCTCCACCAATACAAAAGGGCAGCTACTCTGCAATTTTTAGCAGCAGAGTTGTAGGGAGTACTGAGAGATTATGTGATTTGTCCACAATCACATAGCCAGGATGTGACACATGGGATTTGAACTCAGGTCTCCTAGGACAGTTCTCTATTCACTATATCATAATGTCTCTAAAAAGAGTCAACTTTTGGCAGATTTTACATGGTGATTGTCAATAACTTACTAGATTTAAATTCATTTCAGGATCTAAACTATTGTTGCCTTTTTTCTAGATCTTACTATCTATAATCCAATACCTATGCTTGAGGGCAATGGAGAAGCAAGGAAAGGAAAAATTATAACCAAGGTCCTCCATTGATATAACTGTAAAATAGTGCCATTCCAATTCATCTCACAGTCCCAATCCCACTTCTGAGCATCCAACATCCTAGGACTGATCCCTGAATGCCAATCTAATAGAAGCTCATTGGGACCTGCTATACAAGTCTCTACAAATTTGACCAACAGGGTCCCCAGTTGTATAAACACTCAAGGTAACAGACACATAGCAGATAAGAGGAAAATCTTTATTTCACCCTATAGAAAAATTAAAATATTACATAATAATGAGGATAAAGGTTTGCAGTTGTATAGCACTACTCTATTTTATAAGGAATTTCAACACAAAATTATTTCCTCTTATATGTACAAGTCTTCTTGCTGGATCCTTTTACATATGAGGAAACTAAAGGTCAGAGCAATGACATGGGATGTGTCCTAGGCTCCATGACTAACATAGAATTTGGGGGTTAAATCTAAGTCTTGATGGATCAACCACCATATGACAAAGATGCTAATGGTAACATTTCATCCCTTCACTTTTACAAGTTAACAATATGCTAGTTTTAATGCTTTAACCCAATGGAGTGAATAGTGTGGGAATCCTAAGTACCACCAGCAAACCAAGAGAGGAGAGAATATTGGACAGTTTCCTTTCAAGACCCTACTCGGACTATAGTATAAAATTGCTCTCTGCTCTCCCAGGAGTAAGACTAGCCTTGATAGGAGTGGGAATGATGGGGGTAATATTACTGGTTACAGTTTAGGACTTTCATCCAAGTTGAGACATTCAGCCCAGAAACAAAAAGTAGCATCGTTTTCCCAGTTCCACGAGATTTCAAAAAAAAAAAAAGTGATGATTAACACCAAACCAGATTTCTGAAAAAAACCCAGAACAGGCAAAAATGCCAGGGTGAAGATGTCTGTTTATGCAGACTTCTTCTCACACAGTCAATAGAACACTAATTATTCTACAGCCATTTTAAAAGCTAAAATATAGTTCCATCATCTCATCACTTCTTTGATCAAAAAAAAAAAAAAGGGATTAGTGGTTGCTTGATTTACTAAATCATTTAGCTTTTCTTTGCTCTGGTGACTTCTATTTTAAGCCTCTGCAGTTTTTTTTAAGGAATCAATTAAAGCTTTTTGCCTCGCTTAAGAGAACAGGCATGTACTTTTCCTAGATCCAACTCTGCTTTTGCAGGTTTAGCTTGTAAGGCTGAAAAGTAGAAAAGTTTTAAGTTTTCATCCCAAGTAATGCTGTGAGATTTTTCCCAGTATTAAGTTAATATTTGTAGAAGGTCTAAAAACTGTATGATACTTAGCTTGTCTGTGACAGATTTATGGAGAGAGCTTTTTTCTTTGAAAAAGAATTCACAGAAAATGGACAGATATATATGAGTTGCAGCTGTATGGTTGCCCACATTGAGCTAAAGAGAGGAATAAACATGTATTAAGTACCAACTATGTGCTAGAAACTATACTGGGTACTTTACAATTATTATCCCATTTAATCCTCACAACAATCCTTAGTAGGTAAGTACTATTATTATCCCCATTTTACAGCCCTGGGAAATGAGTGCTATTATTATCCCTATTTTACAGTTGAGGAGGCTGAGGCAGAGGTGAAGTGATTTGTCCTGGTTCGCACAGATGGTAAATGTCTAAAACTCAATTTGAACTCAAGTATTGCTGATTCCAAAGCCAGCATCCTATCCACTTTGCCACCTAGCTATCAAATAATGCATGTTCATGGGATGCCAAAAGTATTGGATTATAGTGATTAATATAATATTCTGGCCCCATCAGAACCTGTCAAACAATAATTCTTAGACATTGCACTTACACCAAAGACCTATCTTTCATACTATCAATATATACTCTTAATCTTCCCTTCCTTTAAGCAAAAGATTTAAGGAGCTTTTGAAGCATACTATCTAGTTTTACATTATCTTAGGAAATGGTATTTAAAATACAAAGAATAACTAGAGAAAATTATAAAATAAACAATGGTGAGATGATAATATATGATCTACATTGAAATTTTTGGTATAATATTTTCCAAATATTAAATAAGTATTTATTGAGAGTTAACCATATTTCCACACCATTCTGGGCAGTTATGTTCTTAAATATTAGAATAATAATAATAGCAGTAACAATAATGCTTTATTATAATATAATGCTAATATAATGCTTTATGGTATACCAAGCATTTTGCCCACCATTTTAAATGTAACACAAGTCCCAGACTCCATATTCCAGGTTGACATGAACTGAGTTCTATTTTACTAGCAAGGGAATTTAAGAATTCCAAAAATATTACTCATTCTTTGGCTCATTATTCCTCTACCCAGAGTTTACTCTAAGAAAATCATCAAATACAAATCTCTACAAATTTGAGCAACAGGATCCCCAGTTGTCTAAACACTCAAGGTAACAGATACATAGCAGATAATAGGAAAATCTTTATTTCACCATACAGAAAAATTAAAATACTACAAAGGGCTCTTGGGAGTCAATAAACAAAGTGAAAAACTCATTTCTGGCCTTATAAAAACCTATAAATTATCAATACAATTTTCTCTTTACAATGTTACTATCATGTAAGCAACTCAAGGTTATTGAGGAACTTCTCCAATCATCTCTGCTTCTGTAAATATTTCTTCTGATACTCCTACCAGCCTTGTAAGATAACAGCAATAGGCACTATTATGTCTATTTTATTTACAAATACTTTCATAAAATGAAAACACTGATAAAGATTCATGGCTCTTCCAAAATATATCTTGAACCTGAGTGTAGCTTTTCAGGGTTCACTTTGAAAAGAGGCAAGTAAGCTACATTTAAATTATACTTCAGGTTTTAAAGTTAAATATTGAAGTACTTGGGCTTCTTAAGGTGCTTTTATCAGAAAATCCTATGAAGTAGGTGCAAGAATTATTAACCCTATTTTATAGATGAGACAATTGAAGCTTGGGGAAGTTGTGATTTTTCATAGTCACTGCTGCTAGAAACAAAATCCTAGTGTCTGTGGATTAGGGGTAAGGTAATGCATTTAGCACAGTGCTTGACACATAGTAGGTACTTAATAAATGTTTATTGACTGACTGAATGGAGCAAGGTGTGAGTATCCTCTCTCAACTCTCTCATAGATCCCATTTCCTCTGAGTTGAATGGTAAGTAAAAACTCTGGTAGCTTTAACTCCTCCGTATACTTTATTTACACTGAGGTCATGGTCTCTCTGCCTGAAAGGTTAGCCACTCAATAGACCTAAATTGTTACTTGAAAGGAAATAAATTCTTTCCTCTGTCCTGGGATGTGATATAAGTCTTAAAGGTCATAATCCATTAAAAAGGAATATTGGTATCACTGAGATTAATACTAGACTAACTCTGGCTATAGTTAGAATAGCAGCTGTAAGAGAAAATTGGATCATAATCTCACCCACTCCACTTTCTGTATCTTTTCTTCATAACTACAGTACTAATATTGTACCAAATTTATTTGTTCTTGTAGTTATATCTAATTTTCCCACATTTGGCATCATTCTCTTTAGAGCAAACCAGTTGTATGTTTTTTTTTTCCTTAAAGCAGGTGATTATATTTTTACAATGTGAGCTGGGATATCATTTACTTATAAAGATGGATTTATTCTCTTTTTAACACTTACGTAACAAATCTTTCCACAGTTCAAGATCTGGTTAGGGGATAGCTCTCTAGTGAGAAATTTAGGCAGATTAGGAAATGAAATTCTCTTATCTGAAGAGCATAATTTTGCCTGATTTGTGCCTGTAATACAAACTCAAACATCATACATGGCACAGAACATATATGTACATTTGAAATACACTTGACTTTTTTGAAGTTTAAGCAACTATGAGAATTGTTTTTCACTTATTCTTTTAGAGAGAAACAGATGGACAAGTATGAATTCTCAAGAGTATGTCTATGTGGCAACTGGTGTGTGCTAGTTATTAAGTAATTTTAACCAGGGGATAAATTTACTAAATATATTTTTCCCATTCCTGGAAAGAATCAAAAAATTCAAAACATGGCCTTCACTGTGGCAACAAAATCATCCCATTTTTCTAATTAGACTTTAATCTAATTTTAAAATATTGCTTTTCCATAGTGCTTCTTATGTTCTGACATTTCCAATGGCTTTCACTAGGGAATAGACTGTGACAACTGCTAACTACAAGTCCAACATTTTGTCAATAACTTTATTTCAAACTAATCTCTTTCACAAGGATCTGTTGATGGCATGTGAAAGTGTGTTGCCACAGCATTTCTTCTGGAAATGAACTCAAAGGTTCAGAACCTAATTTTGCCACTTTCTACTTTTGTTATCTTAAATCAGTCCCTTCACTTATTTGAATTCATTTCCTAATCTTAAAAAATACATTAAAGTAAGTGACCTTTAAGTATTCTTCCAGCACCAAATTTATGAGACAGGAAATTCAGGAGCGGGAGAATTAACAATTAACAATTATTCACAAAGCACTAACTTGTAAACACTTGTTACAAAATCTTGGTAGAGAAAGTACTTTTGCAAAAAGAAGAGCAATTTGTCTAGATCCAAAGCAGGACTGGCCTCCATTGTCCACTTCTTAAGTTATTATTTTAATTAACATCAGGAACACAAAACATTATTTTTGCCAAACATGCTCTTAATTTTTTAACCCAAATATATTCCAAAAAAGTTGGAATCATATGGTCTTTGTTTATTCTTTCTTACTTTTTTTAGCATATTGTTTTGCAAGAGCCTTCTGGCAAACAAATAGCTTTATGAGCCTTTTCTGCCATTCTGACTTTTCTTTGGTTCAGCATGTTTTGCCAACAAGGACTTGGACAGAGAATACACAGCAAGTCAAATGCTTAGCACAGAACCAAGTATTCCTTCAGTAGTCAATAAACTAACTTATTGATCAAGCAATTAACTGACAAGGAGTTTGTAGTAATCCTCACATTAATCCACTTCCCAAATTTTTTTAATTAAAAACAATAATCTAAATGATTCCTGAAGAGGTCCTTTGTGATCCTTCAATAATCAATATGGGTGAAGTGAATACCAATACCAGAATAGAGATAGGAATTGGATATATGATTTGATTGGTACAGGGAATTTCTGGTTGAGGAAACTTTTTCCACCAAAATATATCATCAATTTTTCCAAGAATTAATATTTTACTGCACTAAGAAATTAAATGATTTGCTTAGGGTCACATGGTGTTATTTGTCAGAAACTGAACATGAACTCCAGTTTTTCTGGCCTCATGTCCAATTGTAGCTACTGTGCCAAGCTGCCTCTCACAATTGTAGGAATATCCTTTTTTTAAAAAAAAATAAATTAACATAGTAATTCAATCTATTTTAAATATAACATGGTGAACAAAAAAGAATTTTCATTTTAGACCATTTTAGCTAACAGTCTAAATTTCCAAAGGACATAAATCAGAGGATAATGGATCTAGAGATGGAAAAGACTTTAGAGTTTACTGACTGAAAAACTGAATGTTAAAGAATTCTATCAGAACACACAGATATTAAGTAGCAGATTTAAGTTGTCATTTTTCAGTCCTATGACTCTTTTTCAATCGAGTCTGACATTCTGTGACCCCATTTGTGGTATTCTTAGCAAAAATACTGGAGTGGTTTGCTTTTTTTCCAGTTCATTTTGCAGGTGAAGAAACCGAGGCAAACAGGGTTAAGTGACTTACTCAGGGTCACACAATTAGGAAGTATCTGAAGCCAGATTTTAAATCAGGGAGATGAATCTTTTGACTCTAGGTCCAACATTCTACTGTGCCATCTCATTGACCTCATGTAGCAAGCAGCTTCCAAACTTAGATCCTCTACCTTTCAGCCCAGCACCCTCAACACTTTACCACACTTTTCTTCTATGTTATACAGATTATCAATAACAACCACAAAACACTTTTCCTCCTCCAAACTTTTTAGTAATCTAAATAGTTAGCAAAAATATGATTAAAAGAAGGGTAGTCAGTGGATACAGTTGGTAGAGTGCTGGGCCAGGAGCGAGGAAGATTCATCTTCCAAAATTCAAATTCAGCTCCACAAACTTCCTAGATGTGACCCTGGGAAAGTCGTTATCCTTGTTTGCCTCGATTTCCTCATCTATAAAATGATCTAGAGAAGGAAATGCATACCATTCCAATATTTTTGCCATGAAAACTCCAAATGTGGTCATAAAGTATCAGATATGACTGAAAAATGACTAATTAAAAGCATTAAGGCTAATAAATCCCAAGGTGGGACTGTGGATGGGAAATATCTTTTAAAACTGGGAAAGGCTTCTTCTATGGCTTCCTTTACTCAACAGGGTTGTTCTCTCCTCTATTATGGGACTTTCCCCAACAGTCCTTCACTCAACCCATGCCTGTTAATGACCTAACTGAATGCCATTTTTCAGTTTATGACCAGTTAGGCAAGGAGTTAATGCCAGCACTACTATAAAATACAAACCATTCTAATCACTTTGGTTCTTAATCCAGATTAGAGTTATTCATATAGAAATATTACTGGGGAGCAGGGTGGAAAAATAAAATTATCACTACTTGTTTACTACAAAAAGATTATCACCTTTTAACAAGCAGCAAAGTGTACTTATCATAGAAGCAAAGAGACAGCATTAGGAAAATTTCCCCATATCCTGCAGAAGTAGTAAGTTCCCATTGGAACAAAGAGGAATTGCTTAAGACACTTTCTTAACTTTCACAGTGTGACACAGGATCATAAATGAAAACATAACTGTCCAACAGGCACATTACTCAAATGGACTGAAAACCATAAAATTCTTTTTGGTGACGGAAATCAAGATTTAAAAGCACAAAGGTTTGGGATTGGCTTGGGGAGGGGGGAAGAGTCTAGGCTGACATTGTTCTTTTCGAGTCAACATCCCTTTCTCACCAAATACCCTGATTTGATTTCCATACCATTCTTGAGTCAATTTTATTCTTCCTGATTATACTTCTTCAAACATTTGTTATGTTTCCATTAACCATGAGTCTATGTTTGGCCAAAGGGAACATAGAAGCTTCTGATCAAGCTTGAATGAAGAAAAGAAACGTTTCATTGGAGGAAAATCAGCTGCCTGCTCTCAGTACTGGACAGATGTGGGGACAAAGAGAGATTTCACTTCCCCAGGAGGATCAGATAATATAGGACATTAGCAATTATATCCCAGTCTTTCTATTTGGAGAAAAGGAATAGTATGGCAGGAGTAGTCTTTTCAAATTGCTATAGGTGATTTACAGAGGAGACATATAAAAGTCTGTAAAGATTAGAGTGTCCCCACTTCCACTTCTAGTTTTAAGATCTGAACCAGTTTCTAAGAAGCTTGAATTCCTCCCCCAGAGATTTCTTAACAGTAAGCCCCTGGGGCTAGTATCCTTTAATCAAATTGAATTAGGCACAGTTTCCAACCTAGATTTAGGAGCTTTGTTTTCTTAAGGAAATACATTCCCTCTCCTAACATGTGGTGTCTCCATTAACTTGCCCAGGAGTGACTGTGACTTGTGAGGATGGATTGTTTTCTAAACAGGTCAGAAAAAATTCCATTGTCTCAGAATAGTCCTTTACTCTAGTCAAACTGGTCCCCAAATTTGCCTTGTGGTTTTCGACCTCAGAGTCTGATCACACTATGCCTCATACATACTCTTAATGTTTTTCTTTTTTCCAAAAATCCAAATCCTATCCATCCTTTCAGACTCAGTGCAAATTCCATCCAATGGAGTTCTCCCCTCTTACTTCCTCCTATCTGCATCATTCATTCAACATTTATCATAACCTTTCTTGCATTATTGGTTATTTCTTTAAATGTATCATCATTGTTCATCCTTCATTCTTGAAGAGAACCAATGAAATAATGAGAGCAATGTCTGAGTGTATACTTTATCCCACAGACTGTAAGTTCTTTGAAGATGAGGAATCCATTTCATATCCAACTAGTGAGAACTCCTCATTAGGCAGAAACTCGGGATGCTTTTTCTCAATGCTCTAAGGCTACTGGTTTTATTACAGAGAATGAGTTTGAAGAAGTAGGCTGACCTGGCAAGTAAAAAACTCACTTCTAAGTCAGGAATACCTCAGTTCATTCCCTGCTTCTGTGAGACTGTAAGACTCTAGACAAGTCACCTAATTTCTCAGTAATCCCAAGCTACTTACAGAGAAAATATTAACTTTGATTGATAAAGGTTAATGGGAGCTTGGGACCCTAATGAAATGATATCCCCAAAACCCTGTAGTAATAAGCCTTGAAAACTCAGGCTACAGAGAAAAAGCTAAAGAGGGAAATTTCAAAGCCTTAGGATAGTAAGGTTAAAACTCAATTTTTTTGCAAAAGTTTTCATTGAAGAGACCTTCAGAAGAGCTCTGAAATATTGTGTAGCAGGGAGAATATAGCATTTGGAGTCATGGAAACCGTATAAATTCTACTCTGCTATTTATTATTTGTATGAGCATAAGCAATTTACCTAACCTCCCTGGGACACCTCAGTTTCCTCATCTGTAAAATAATCAAAGCTTCTTAAATCGTGGGTCATAAGTCTACATAGGGTCATATAGCTGAATGTGGACATCGTAAAATTATGAGGTATTATCATTAAATTTTGATATGTACACCAATTTTATATACCTATATACCTGTGGTCACATAAAAAATTCTCAGGCAAAAAAGGGATTGTGACTGGAAAAAGTTTAAGAAGCCCTGGATTAAATGACTTTTTAAGAATCCTTCAGTCAAAATCTGTATTCCTATAATAAAAATCCTTCAAACAGCAATACAATCATGCAAAACATACTTTCATTTTAATCTTATGAAAGAAGAAGCAGATCAAAATTTTAAAAAAGAAAGAGAAAAAGGTATGTTTCAATCTGCATTCAAACGCCATCAGTTTTTTTTTCTCTAAATGTAGATAGTACCTTCCATCATGAGTCCTTTGGAATTGTCTTGGATCATTGTATTTGCCGATTAAAGTTGTTATTCATAATTGATCATTGTACAATGTTGCTCTTATTGTGTACAATGTTCTAGTTCTGCTAATAAAGTTTAAATTCCTTAACCTGGTTTCCTAGGTCCTTCCTTTTTCAGTCTGGCATGATGTCCTATGATGTCCTACCTTTTCAACTTTATTTCATGTGACTGCTTCGGGAGTGATACGATTCAGCTAAACAAGATTACCTGCTGCACATCCTGGACTTGATGCTTCCTTGTCTTTGCTCACACTGTTCCCTACTCCTGAAATGCCCTTTGTATTCAATATCTTAACCTACTGAAATTCTATCTATCCCTTGAGGCCCCACACAAATGTTACTTCTTCTAAAGTTTTTTGATGATTTCACCAAGCAGGAATTATCTTTAGACATTATACCTCACATGGCACTTCTCTTACTTACTATATAGCAATATTATTTTTATATTTGTCCATTTGTCCTACTATATATCAATATTATTTTTATATTTAGTCATTTCTCCTAATAGTTTGAGTTCCTTGCCCCATGAATTATCTCTTCCCCTAGCACAGCGTTTGCATAAAGTTTTTTGTAGATTAGTCATTTTTCAGTTGTATCCAGTTCTTTATGATCCTATTTGGAATTGCCAATGATACTTGGAGTGATTTGCCATTTTCTTCTCCAGCTCATTTTACAGATGAGGAAACTGAGGTAAACAAGATTAAGTGACTTGCCCAGGATCACACAGCTAGTAAATTTCTCAGGCCAGATTTGAACTCAGGAAGACAAGTCATTCTGACTCTAGACCTATTACTCTATCCATTGTACCACCTAGTTACCCCTTGTATAAAATGGGCAGAGCTATAATTTGGGGATTCTCACACTTGAGTCAAATAATTCACATGTGGGAAAGTCAGACATCCTACTACAACCATTACTTATCATGATGATCCTCTCACTGGGCCAGAATTTCCTGGATGGCAGGAGTGCTCAGGATACATTCCAGGCAATCTATTCCAGTCAAGTGCAATCACATTGTGAAGGAAGATGATCCTAGGAAAGGGACATATGGACAGAACTAATGATGTGCTACTTCACCCCAATATTCTGAAATTTGGAGTCTTATCTCCATGACTATATTCTGTATCTTGTGGTTCTCTTCTTCAATGGCTCTATGTCACCTAGTATAATGAATATGAAAAGGAATCAGTCAATTTTATTAAGCATTTATTAAGAGCATGTATGTACTAAATGAGAGGAATACAAGTCAAAGTAAAAATACAATCACTCTCCTCAATGATCTCAATTCTAATGAGGGAGACAATATGTAAGCAACATATAAAATATATACAGAATAGATGGAAAATAATCTCACAGGAAAAGAACCAGCAGTGAGTGGAAAGAACCAAGAAAGACTGGCAATGGCTTGGGATGCAGTGGATGACTGTGTGTCTTTGATGGCTGACCAACCTCTAAGCACTCTACAATGATTGCTCCAATCACCTTCATGGCCATTGGAATAAATTGTTTTCATCCACTTATTCTACAGGGAAAGTTTTCACATCCTTGAGTAGACACCCATTCTAACTCATTGACAGGTTTGAGATCTCTCAGTTACTCTCAATTTGGTTTAGATTTTCTGCCAAGAAGATTTTACTGGGTTGTGGCTGCTACATATATGTTACAGCTTCTTGGAGTTAAGATGAGAGTTGGTTAAATCAGATGGACAGCAATGATGGGAAATAGCCTTGAAAATGGTTCGACAAATGCTCACACCTCAATCATACTTCATATATCCCAATCAATCTTCATACACCCCAATCAAGTACAATACCAGGATGACATTAAAGTTGTAAGTCCAAGTTAGTGATGTGATTGTGTTATGATCCAGGCGAAAATGATCCAACGTCAGACAAAAAATTCAAAATACTTCTAATAAAGACATATCTGAGAATATATAAAAGATACATTTATCAATATGCTTCTCTTATGTATTAGCCAAACTCACATAATTTCGAGCTCAGGCTCTATCATCATTATTACCTATCTCAATACACATATCTTCTTCCTCCTTGGGGAGAGGGCCTGATCTGACCATACTGTTTCACTTCCACATAGTAAGTGATGTGCTACTTCACCCCAATATTCTGAATTTTGGGAAGGGAGAAACCTTGGACCCATAACAATATTCTGTAACTTGTGGTTCTCCTCTTCAATGGTTCCATGTCATCCAATACAACAAAAATGAGTGCCTATTGATTATTTGATGTCATAGTATTTTCCCATGGGATAAAAAATACCATCATAATCACATCATAATCCTCATCACCATAAGCATGGAGATGTCCATAAGTGAATCTTGTGTTGTTCAGTCATTTCAATGGTGTCTAACTCTTCATGACCCCATTTGAAGTTTTCTTGGCAAATAGTGTAGTTAGTCATTTCCTTTTTCAGCCATTTTTTAGATGAGGAAACTAAGACAGAGTTAAGTGACTTGTCCAGAGTCACATAGCTACTCTGAGACCACATTTGAACTCGGGTCTTTTTGACTCCTGGCTCAGCATTCTAACTTCAACCATCTACTTGAATCTCAAATAAATCAAATTAGAGAGTTGGGAGGAAGGAAGGGAGGAAGGAAGGGAGGAAGGAAGGAAAGAAGGAAGGAAGGAAGGAAGAAAAACAGAAAAGGAAAAAAGAAAAGTTTACTGCTTGATTCTAATTCATTACTATGGAAACTATTACCACTCCAGTTTGCTTAGTTCAGATCAGCCTTTTCATCAAGAGGTCTTGACTACAGTCCCCAAGAAGGCCTACATACCCTCCCAGTCTGACTCCTAGATAGGGCCAAGAGCAACTGCATAATTAATTGATTACATATTAGCCAGGATCAATTTGAGGATAGGAAGTTACTCAATAACATTCTATTGATCAAGTTTTTTACAGAATTTTTTTATCAAATCAGTGGCTATTTATTGAGTATCTACTATGTGGAGAAACATTGCCCTGAGTCATGGATTGTATTGGGGAAGAAAAAGCAGGGAGGTATAAAGGAGTATTTTTTAATCCCTATCCTCAAAACACAGAGCTGGGCAGAAAAGACATAAATATGTATTTTAAAACTAACCAAAATACAGATGAAAAAATTTCACAAAACAATACATGATGCCTTTTCCTGGTGAAAGAGGATATGGAAACAACTTTGGCAAAGGCTATTAAAAAATCTGAAATTCAATGGGGATGTTCCTATGACCTTTATCACAGCAGGGAAAAAAGAAGAAGAGATGAGGTGACGAATTTGAAGCCTCCCTTGATTCTCTCAGTTAAAAGTGTCTTCTCCCTCTTCCCCCAATCTCATAGCACTTCATCGTTTTCTTTGGCACTTACATATTCTAAGTGAGAGTTGACAAGATATAGTGGAATACAGTGGATTTGGCTGAGTATTTCAGCTCTATCACTTACTTCCCATGACCTTGGAAAAGTGATTTTCAACAAGTCCCCATATCGAGATTTTACACTCCTCATCTACAGAATGAAGGCTAGATTAGTTGGGTCTCTAAAGTCCATTCCAGCTTTTAAGAACTATGGTTCTATAACATGTATTATGTTTACCTTTATTCCCCTATGTTTATCTTCCCTTTCCTTATTAGAATATAAACTTGAGAATTTTTAAATGGGCTTTATTACAATACCCCCAACATATTCCTGTTGAGAGTCCTCCCTTCAGCCAGGTAGATTACAACTCCTTCATGCTTATCCATCCTTTGCAACATATCTTCCCAAATGTTTATCCTAGAATAAAAATGAGTTTTCTATTAAAATGTTGTTTCTTTGACTGAGGCCATTTTGTGAAAGGTATACATAGCTGGCCTACCTTGATCTCCTCCCTGATCTATTCCTGATTTCCTCTGGACTTCAAAATTATGTCCTAATATTGAGTGCTCTCATTCACTTCTTCCCATCACCACTTTTTAGCTTCCTTATGCTATATTCCCATCACCACTTTTTAGCTTCCTTATGCTATATTTCTCCATTAGAATGTAAGTACCTGGAGGACAGGAAATATCTTTCTTTGGGTTTATATTTGCATCCCCAACATTTAGCACCAGTGCCTGGCATATAGTAAGTGTTTGATAAATACTTGTTTTCTTCCTTTCTTCTTTCCTTCTTTTCTCCCTACCCATAATCCATTCTGCCTTCCTATTGTATTATACTAAATTGTATTTTATTTTCCTTTGCACCTCTCCTAGTGCTTCCATAAGTACTTAATAATGTACTTTGATTGATTGATGAATCAGTGAATTTCTAGAAATAATAAGAGCATAACATTAAGGAGGGGGCATAGCAAAGTTTAATAAATGCTGAGTTATGAATTACATGAATTCAAATCTTGGTTCTGCTACCTGCTACCTCTGTGAGCTTGTTCCTCAGTTTCCTCATCTGTAGAAATTAATAAGTTGGACTAGATGAGCAAGAGGTGCCTTCTAGATCTATTATCCTAGGTCACTCTTTACTGATGTGCTAAATGTAGGTAGCGCAGTGAATAGAGTACTGGGCTTGCTATCAGGAAGAGTCAACTGAGTTCAAATCTGGCCTTAAACACTTAGCTGTGGAATCCTGGACAAGTCATTTCTGTTTGCCTCAGTTTCCTTATGTTATATTCCTACAATAAGCTGGAAAAGGAAATGGCAAATCATTCTCTGCCAAGAAATTCCAAATGGGGTCACAAAGAGTTGGATATGACTGAAATGCCCAAACACCAAAAAAAAAAAATAATAATTCTCATCTTAAAACCACCCCCATTAAATTTTTATCAGTTGTATTTCAGGTTCCTGCCTAACAGAATATCCACTTGGGACCTCATTCACTGATACAAAACCCATTACTAATCAATATGTCAAGCAGAAAACACTCTAAAAATCATGTCTAAATCATTTGGGTTTTAGTTCAGAAAAAAATTAAGGATATATGCCTCTAAGTATAGTTGTCACAAGAGAAATACCTGTATAGAGTCAAAGCCCTGGATATCATTACAAAGAAAACATTGCTACTCATGTCTGAAACAAAATATGACCCATTAACTCAGGAGAGAAGCTCATTTTGGCCCTAAAAAACCTGGCACCCAAGCAAGTATTGTATCCTTCCTGCCAATAAATACCTGGCTGATATACTTTTAACATCCTTCCTTGTTGTCTTTTTTGGACATATTTTGGTAATTGCTTGTCTGCAGGTACCAGATCCTCACAGGAAGTGATTAATCTTTCATGAGACTATTCTACGATTTCTTAATTCACGATAATAAAAGCTTGAAGGGGCAGGCATATTCATGTCAGTGCTTGCTTCAAGGAAAGGAAGTTTTAATGGGAGATAAATTCAATCCTATGATAGCAACAGATGATGAAATAGTTGTGTTAAAGATAGAGACGTAACAGGACAAAACCACCCCTAAAGAAGGGAGGGGGCAGGGAGATCCACATCTAAACCTAAAACCTAATTCTTTTTCTCTAGTATAAGACCAGATGGGATCCTCAGACATCATGAAACGTTACAGCTGGAAGATGAATGGGCTGAGCTACATCCCCAACCCCCCACACGTACATCCTAAAGATGAGAAAGGCTCTTGTTTGCCGTCTGAAGCAGGTGTGGTTGAGCTAAATGGAGAGAAGACGTCCAGCTGGAAGAACCCATCAACCAGCTGCCCTAGGCAGTCCACTTAGATAAATACCACCTGTTACTGAACAGTCAGGGGGAAAAAATTAGTCATATTGCAGGAACCTGCTGATTCTCTGTCTATTGTGTTGAGGCTTTTGTATCTTTTCAAGGCCCCAAATCCCATGTGCATCTCAGGGAGATGGCCACATGCAATATGCTTAATGTAATCCTGGACAATGACAGAGGTTTTCAGAGTCGGAGGCTGCTGTATATCCTAGCTGGGTGCCTGTAGCGTGAATATAATAAACTTGGCCTGACGAAAGGGAAAAGGTCCCCATCAAGTACCTTTAAGCTTGTTGCCTAGATGTTAAGCCTTTCAAAGGCCACCTGGAAAATACTGAATGTCCGCCTTTATATTCAGCCACATCTTACTCTATCCCCAAAATTAAGTCAATTTTACTCAGATTGATTTCCAACACATGCCATATTTCTTCTATCTTTTCCCATGTTTTTCCCCTTGCCCAGAACATTCTGTCTTGTTCTATTTAGAAGAACAGGTTGCAATTAATTATTATTTCTGTTTTACAGTGAAGGAAATGGAGGCAGACAGCATTTAAGTGATCTGCCCAGGATCACGCACCTAACTAGAAAGGATCTGAGGTTGAATTTTAACTCAGGTCTTGAACTCCAAGTCCAACACTTCATTTACAGAACTACTTATTTGCCTCTAATAAACATCCATAAAGTACTTACTACGAGCCAGCTAGATGGTCCGATGAATAGGACTCTGGGCCTGGAGGGAAAAAAATCTTAATTCAAATCTGGTCTCAGATATTTACTAGCTGTGTGATTCTGGACAAGTTATTTAACTTTAATTTGCCTCAGTTCCTTATAGCTGAAATGAGATGGAATATCTTATTGGGGAAAGAAATAACAAACCACTCCAGCATCTTTGCCTTGAAAACAGGATGGACAATGGCCATGCGGTCACATGTAGTTGGACACAAATAAAAATTGTCAGTCATTGTGCTAAGAGTCTGAGTATAAAAAGAAAAATAATAAATAGCACCTACATATGTTTAAAAAAAACACTAAGTATACAAACACACACACACACACACACACACACACATACAAAGAGTACAAGGAAATTAATATAGGAGGGGAAAGCACTAGCAGAAAATGAGGTTTGATCTGGATCTCATAGGAAGCCAGAGAAAAATGAAGCAGAGAGAAGGGAGCAAAACATTCCATGCATGGAAGTTGGTCGGTGAAAAGGCACAGATACACAGATACAAGAGGTGGGATGTACTTTGTACTTTATTATTATTATTTTTTGCTTTTTCTTGTGCCCTTCAGAGTAGGTAGCACACTAATATTCAATAAACTTATAAAATATTATAGCTTTCTCTATAATAGCAATTCTGGCTAATTGGATATGTTTTTAATATGAAACATTCAAATCAATAGCTATTCATTGAGATATTCATTGACTGCATACAAAGTATTTTAGATCAATATCACTACCTCCATTCCTCCTCCCCTCCTGCTTATTTTTTTCATGATTAGATACTCAAAAGGATGCATGACTTGTTTGGTGTTTTAGATACTCCCTCCTCAGATAGAGTTCTCAACTCTTCCATAATTCTCATCTTTTGAAATTCCCATCTTTGTTTTTCCATAAACTTTCCATGAAAGATCTACCTACTATACCAGAGGCCTTCCTCTTTTCCTTTTCGTTATTTCATGGATACCAATGAATCACCTAGGTTATCCATCTGTTGTCTCTTACATCCTTTATATCACTCTTCAAATACAAGTTGTTCTTGGTAGTATACCACATGCATCTTATGTCTATCAAGAGCTTTTCCATGATTATTTTATAATCTTCATTTTTCTGGGCTCATGCTGTTCCAAAATTTGCAAAAACATAGCATCATTTAATGATGAAGTAGATGGGTTTTTGTAGCAATATTCAGTTTGGACTCATTGGAAATTCTGACCTGTTTTTTATATCCAATTCATCCCAATCTCCTCCTATTCAATTTTAGGTTGAGCTCACTCTCCATTTGCAAAGTTGGTCCAAAGTAATTGGTGGATTGATCATATTTTCATATTTCTTATTAGTTCATTTGAATATTTCATATTCATATAATCATGTTTTCATATTTGAAAGAAAATCATAGTCATAGATTCCCTTTTCCTCTCACAGAGAATTCCCTTCTAGAAGCCAATATTGTCCCTCTTTTATCAGAACCCATCAATAGCCAAATGCTGAACCATAAACAGTAGATAGCCCAAAATGCTTCTGCTTTTATTTCAAACTCTCTATAGATTTTTCTCTATGGAAGCCTTTTACAACCAAGTACAACTAAAGAAGAGCATTTTCCAAACAGCTGACTCTCAAGTGAGCAGCTTGAGTTTTTCTAAAGCACTCTATTAAGCAGCTAAGGCAATGTCCTCTGGAGAAATTCATGGAATGATTGCTCACAAGACAGAAAACAAACATGGGCAAAGAGATTCTTCTTCAGAAGTTCCTGGGTTGCAGAGTTGGAAGGGGTAACAGGAAGAAGGAATGCCAGAGAAGGAAGAATTGGATAATTGTATTTCTTAGGCAGCAAAGTGGTTCATTAGATAGGGTTCTGTGTTTGAATCCTATCTCAGACACTTCCTAACCACATCACCTGAACAAGTCGATTAGCCTCTCTCAAAGGCTTTCTTTTCATTCGTAATTGAAAATAATAATAATAGCATACATCTTACAGGGTTATTGTGAGGATCAAATGATTAAATGAGATGACATTTATAAAGCACATTGCGAACTTTAAATCATCAATTAACAGCTGGTTATTATCTTCATTATTATTATTTGTTGGTTTTGAATCCTTTGTAGTCCCTCCAGTAGAACAAAGAAAGCACTTCATTTGGAGGCTGCAGACATTAAGAGATGGCTTATTTGGGGAATCTCTTCAGAAGTGATAACTAGAATAGTAGTTCTTAAGTAGAATCATCCAGGGGCAAGCTCAATACTCCATCATCAGTATCTGAATAGCCTTTTGCTGTGAACTCTTCATAGTCAAATAAAATGGAATTCATGGGTATAAATCCTTTCACTTATTTACCCTTCCATGGAGTTCCAGCTCCACCTTACTAAAGGTTTACTTGGGACTCTGTCTAGTCCAGGAAGATTCTTTCTTTAGAGCCTAACCACAAACTGGGCCAAAGACAGAAAAGCAGACTCCCTGAGTCATATTCTTAAGTACCTGCAGACCACTATTGAAGATTTAGCTGTCCTCTGCACTCTTGTAGAAACTTCTGTATCTCTAGTCTTGTCCTACTTAGTTTATAAGAGCTTGGCCAGTGGGAGATCAATGAAGCAATATTCAAAGCCTTGCTAATAGAATGATGGCTCAATGTTTCCCACAATAACACTCACCAAAAAGAGGTATTATAAAAAAAAAAGAGGTATTATTCCTGAAATTAATGTTCTCCTCTAAGATGGTGGCCTAAGTATTCAAACAGCAGTAGCCAAATTATAATATAAATATAATATAAATAGAATGTTTTATAAAATTGGTCTTATGCTGCTAGTTGTAGATTATTTAACTTTATTAGTAGTAGTAGTATTTACACAGCATTTACGACAAGTTGGCACAGTGGATAAAGCACTGGGCCTAAAAATCAGGAAGAACTGAGTTTAAATCCAGTCTCAGATATTTGTCAGCTATGTGATCCTCAGCATAATTCTATTTGTCTCAGTTTCCTCATCTGTAAAATAAGCCAGAAAAAGAAACAGCAAACTATTTCAGTATCTTTTCCAGGAAAATTGAGACTCAAAGAGAATTAATGAGTTCTTGAAGATTGTATAAGTAACAAATGAAAAAGTGGGCATCTTAACCTACATCCTCAGAATTTCAAATAGGGATGCCTTTCCGATCAGCTAGGTGGCACTGTGGATAGAGTGGACTCTGTGGACCAGAGTCAGAAAGGTCTGAGTTCAAATTTGACCAGCTGGGTAACTCTAGGGAAGTCTTTTTATTGCTTTCTGTCTCAGGTTCCTCAGTGACTTATTATATAAAGCACTTAGACACCTAATAAATAACCATTTTGTTTCTTATGTTGTTGTAAAATAATGTGCTAAAAGGAAATTTTAAAATCTACACAAATATTTTCTGAATTCTTACCACAATTTTAAAATCTACACAAATAAATATTTTCTGAATTCTTACCAAAATCAGAAGCCCCTTAAAAGCATGGATATCCTCATTCATACATTCTTATATTCCTCCATAGTGTTAAGGAAGTACTTAATATGGTGATTAGATTTACTTTGGGCAAGCAATGTTGATAAGATTTCATTCTGAGACAGTAGTTGTTATATGTACATATATATATATATATATATATATATATGGGGGAGGGGGTGCTTCTATCTGCCCTAACTCAGAATGTCTAACTTTGACCAAATGATACCAAATTTGAGTCAATTTTCCCACTTTTAATTCTTCAGTCACTTGAGTCCTGAATTTCATAACATACACAAGTGTTTCATTGTTCTCATTTGTTGTTTTTCAACTCTGTGGCTTTAAAGAATGGATATTACTCCAAGGAAATAGGTAAAATGTGTAGTTCTTAGAATGCACCTCTCAATAACTGTTAGATATATTATAGCCATCCTTGGTATGAGAAAGTCAAATGGAAGCCTCCAATGGAACAAAATCAGTTATGCTAAAGTACAAAGAAAAATGTGGTTGAAAAAGAAAATCAATTCCAAGAACTTGGAAACTATCGTTGCAAAACAGACTAAATAATTCTCAGGACAAAAAGAGTATCAAGAATGGGGGTGATAGACCAGGATTGACAAAGAATTCAGATTTGTGATTTTATCAGTTTGGAAAAAGTCCTTCTACCATTGGCCATTGAGAGGTCCATAAAACAATATTCAAAGGCTTGCTAATAAAGTGACAGCCCAATGTTTCCTATAATAACACTCACCAAAAAGAGATAATATTCCTGAAATTAATGTTCTCCTCCAAGATGGTGGCCTAGGTATTAGAATAGCAGTAGCCAAATTACTATAAAATGAATATGAGAAAATATTAAATCATGTTGAATTTAAATTTGGATTTAAAGAATTTAAATTCTTTAAAAATTTCTTAGAATTTAAAGAATCTAACACTAAGAGATTAAGTGACTTGCTCAGAATCATACAGTCAATACTGTCTGAGGTTGAACTTGAACACAGATTTTCCTCATTCCAAGGCCAAATTTATCCATATGTGATGACTTTGGGGAGAAGTTGGATCTATTCTTTGATATGATATTCCCTGGGTACTTAAGTGCCATAATCACAAATCGCATAAAATTACTGACCAAAGATATAAAATAGTTAAAGATTTTTGTCATTTCTCCATATTGCTACATAACTATTTTGGTTCCTTAAAATTATTGTCACAATTATAGATTTGGCTAAATTAAAAACTCCCAGCTAATAATTCCCCTGAGAGAACATAGCAATAATTGACATTTACTTTTTAACATTTGAAAAATATTTCACATATGTTCTCTCAGTTGATCCTCACAGCAGCCTTCTGAGGCAGCTAATAATAATAAAATAGGAATAATAATATCCCCATTTTACCCATAAGAAACCAAGGCTTACAATATCCAGTTGTTAAATGGTCAAAGAATATAAGTGGTCAGTTTTCTAGAGAGAAATACAAGGTATCAGTCATATTTTAAAAGTTTGAATTTTATGATTAGATGAAATCAAGAGGATTTATTTGGAGTTCTACTCTGACTTAGATACTTCCTAGATGCATATCTCAAACATCAAAGGCTTTTTCTGCCTCAGTTTCTTCAGGCATAAAATGGGAATAACAATAATGACAGAAATAAAAGGGACAACTTCACCCTCAAGATGTAATTTTGATCAAGAATTTATGATTTGAGGTAAAGCCAAGATGGTGAAGAAATAGCAATGGCTTGCCTAAGCTCTCCCTAAAACTCTTCTGAACACCTTTAAATAATGCAGTAAAATAATTCCTGGAGTGGCAGAACCCACAAAAATATAGGGTGAAATAGTTTTCCAGCCAGAAACAACTTAGAAGATCAGCCAGAGAGGTCTGTCCCATGAGGGTAAAATTGGAGCACTGTCCAGCAAAGATTTTCCCTGCACAGACCACAACCCAGAAAACTAGGAACAGGCTTTGGGGACCACTGAATCAGCAACAGCAGCAGTAGCTTCCAGAGCTCTCAGACTACAGATTGTACAGGGGTCAAACAACTGATCAGAAGAGTATTACAGAGGTTTCTTTGCTAGCACTGAGACAAGACTGTTGCTTTGCCCTTCCTCAGCTCTGAATCAGTCTTGGGAGAGAGTCCCAGGGCAAGAAGAAGCACTAGCACACCAGAGAGCAGCCACAGTGAAGCAGAAATCCTCAGCAAAGTTCCAGGGCAGAAAAGAGTGTTTGTGGTCACTCACAGACCAGAATGCAGACCAGGAAAGTGGTAAACATCTCTCCTTAGTTCACAATACCTTGGTGGAAATGTAAACTTACATATCTCTAGAAGTACTTCTGAAAGCAGCTGCACAAAACTCTGAAGTTTGGGACAGTGCTTTACCTAGAAGCAAAATCTTACTTGAACAGAATTAAAAGTCACGAAATAAACTAAGCAAACAACAGAAAAAGATTCTGATCATAGAAAGCTACTATGGTGACAAGGGAGATTACAACACACACTCAGAAAAAGAAAATAAAGTCCTATATCCAAAGCCTCCAAGAAAAGAATGAATTGGTCTCAGACCATGGAAGGGCTAAAAAAAGATTTTGCAAATCAAGAGTAGAGGAAAAATTGGGAAGAGAAATGAAAGCGTGCAAGAAAATCATGCTAGAGAGTCAACAGTTTGATAAAGGAGACTCAAAAAATTACTTTAAAAACAACTTAAAACATTATATAACATTATAAATAAATATAACAACATTTAGGCCAAGTGAAAAAAGGGATACCAAAAAGTGAGGAAAAAAATTCATTGAAAAGCAGAACTGGTCAAATGAAAAAAGAGGCACAAAATTTCCCTAAAAGAAAAAACTCCTTAAAAAGTGGAACAGTTAAAAAAGAATATATTCACACAGAGGGCACAAGTGTGAGTTGAATTGTGAGTGAAGGGATGATGTCTTTTAAAAATAGAATTAAGAAATGAGAGAAGAATGCACTGGAAGAAAGGGAAAGGAAAAGGTAAAATGAAACAAATTGTCTCACATTAAAGAGTCAAAAAAAAATTATAGTGGAGGGGAAAACAGAAGAAATGAGGAGTAAGTAAATCTTACTCTCATTGGAATTGGTTCAAATAGGCAATAATATACATACTCAATTGGATATAGAAATCTATCTTGCCCTACTAAAAAAAGGAGGGGAAGATAGTGAAGGGAGGGAAGATTAAGGAAGGGGACAGTCAGAAGCAAAATACTTTGGAGGAGGGACAGGATGAAAGGAGAAAAGGAAAAGAACATCCAGAGGGGGAAATGGGATTAAGGGGAATACAGTTAGCAAAAAAAAATTAAAATTAATTTCTCTGATAAAGACCTCATTTCTTAAATGCATCAAGAATTGAGTCAAATTTATAAAAATAAGAACCATTCCCCAACTGATAAATGATCAAAAGTATTTGTTTTAGATGAAGTAATTAAAATTATTTAGAGCCAAATTTTAAAATGTTCTAAATCCCTATTATTGGAGAAATACATATTAAAACAATTCTGAGATAAGATAGTACCTAATATTTTTTATTAGATTGAATAGTAAGACAGAAAATGAAAATGACAAATGTTGAAGAAGATGTGGGGAAAATTAGATATTAATGCATGGTTGTTCGACCTAATTCAACTATTCTGTAATTTGGAACTCTGTCCACAGCAATATAAAATCACTCATACTCTTTGATGTAGCAATACCACCATTAGATCTACATTCAATAAAGAAAAGGTATCTATAAATATAAAAATATTTATAGCTGCTCTTTTCTAGTAGCAAAGAATTAGAAATTGAGGGGGTGCCCATCAATTGGGGAATGACTGAACAAATTGTGGTAAGTGATTGTGAGGGAATATTATTGTACTTTAAGAAATGATGAGCAGGATGCTCTTAGAAAAATCTGGAAAGACTTCTGTGAGCTGATGCAAAGTGAAATGTATTATTGTATAAAGTAACAGATGATCAACTGTGAATGACTTAGTTTTTCTCAGTAATACAATGAAGAACTTGGGAACCACTCTGAAGGACTTAGGAAAACTGCCATCCATCCCCAAGAGAAAGAACTGATTGTGTCTGAATACAGATTGAAGCATACCATTTTACTTTATTTTTCTTGAGGTTTTTTTTGTCTGTTTTCTTTCACAACATGACTAATATAGAACTATGTTTTGCATGACTACACATGTATAACCTGTATTGAATTGCCTTCTCAATGAGGGAAATAGGGATGGAGGAAGGGAGAGAATCAAAAACCCAAAATTTTAAAAATGAATGTCACAAACTATTTTACATGCAATTAGGGGAAAATAAAATACTAAATAAATCATGAAAAAAAATTGTGATTTGCTACAATTGATTGACCAACAAGCAATTACTAAATAATCTATGCCAGGCCCTTGGTAATAGTTATAGAGAGGATATTCTAAGTAAATTAGGCCATGTTAAGTACACATAGTTAATGTATTTTATACAAAATACCTTGTACAATATAAGATACAAAGTCAAAATATCTATTTTTCTTGGTATAAATTTTCCTATACCTTCTTCTAACTTGCCCTGTCCCCCTGACCAACTTCAGGATACAAAAGGCACCATGGACACATCTGTCTCACATCTGCCTCAGGGTCAAGATCAACAATAGATGGTGTCGTGGTTGAGATGAAAAGGGAAAATAATAAAGATATTGAAGAATCCAAGTCATAACAAGACAATAGGTGAAAAATAATAAGCATGCAAACTTTTTTAAAAGCTCTAATTAATATAATGAATGTACCATAGTGAGCAATTATTCTTCTCCTTCACTCCCTCTCAGTAAGTGAAGCCATATGTACTCATTCATTCAGGACGCTGTATTCCCTTTTCATCTACTCCAGCAAGCATGAACTAAAGGTACCTCAGTAGCTAACACAATTCCCTAAACATCTGACTTATTGCTACTGAGCAATTTAGACACAAGGGAAAGTCTGACTCATTTGTTCAGATTCATTAGAACATCTGTCCACATTTGTTATGTTTGAGATTTTGAAAACAGAAAAATGTTGATATTGAGCTTGTGTTCATTTCCTTATATTGCAATGAGCAGTTTATAGCAATGAATTACCATAAATTGATGTGCTTTTTGCACATAATTAGTGAGTATAGTTTTTAAATTTTATTTTAATTTTAAAAATCTAATTTTGTCCAAAATGTTTCTAAAAATTAAGTGTATACATTTATATTCATATCCATGTACATATGCATATATGTATATATTAATATAAAGATATATTCAAGGACATATATGCATTATGTATGTGTATTTCCTAGAGTTATTTGCTATAATTACCTAGTATGCCAGAACCTCTCATATGTCCATTTATCTGTGTAATCTGATCACATACTGCAGTTAGGGCATGGACCACTGCTGGACCTCCACAGAGTTAACTGAAATTTGTAACATAATTATTCCATCTTAGAAATAAGAAGATAAATTTACAAAGAGAAAAAATCAAACATAGGTATAGCAAGAAAAAACACAGAGCATGACATTAATAAACCATAAAGATTTTCTGTTAGTGAAAGTAGTTTTATAATACACTGATATTTTTTCTGGAACAAATAGCTTACAATCATAAGCATGCATTGAGCTCCTGGGAAAACACATAATTCAGTTGCTTTCCATGGCTCAGATGGGTCTGAGTTAAGACTATCAATAATTACCTAGACTAAACAAGAAAAAAACCAAATCACATCTATGCGAGGGGCACTTTGCATTTCAAAACAACCAAAGCCAGAACTTGATTTTGAATTGTAGACACATTTTTTTGGACTGAGGAAAGCCTTGTAAAGGATCAATCCTTCCATCCTTTTCTATGTATCTGATGTTGTTTTTCATTTCTTCCATTTCAAATGTATTGGTTGAATTTACAAAATCCTGTTTTGTGTGCTAGGGTAAATGACAGGAAAAACAATCCTTGCAGACTGAACCCAGGAATTCCATAAAGTACACAGAGAAGCAGCCACCCTTGCCCTGGGCCCCTCTTTCTGAGTAAGGGAAGCCAGGAACTCTCTCACAGGAGCAGATTGTTTTAGGTTAATTGAATGAAGTAAACTTGGGGAAATGCCTGACATGGCCAACTTGACCTCTGCTAAGTCTTTTGAACTTCAATCACTGTCCTCCAACACAAAGACTTCTATTAGGCTTTCAACTATTTCCCCTGATTATACAGGTAGCTTATCTGAAGGATTCCATGGTTTCAGTTATCATTTCTGACCTGACTGTGAGACAACTATTATTTCCATGCAGCATTTAGTGATTAAGCCTGTAGAAGTATTTGCTAGTCAGACTGAGCAAAGAGCATCTCATTTCAGTTTCTTATCCACAAAGTCCTGATAACTTTTTTGGTAGAAGAGAAAGGTGGCTTTGAATTCATGAGAAAATTCACAGGAAAGTTAGCACCCCCACATTGGGTCAATAGATTGCATTCAGAAATATACATTCTCACATTCTTAATCAAAATTTCTAAATTGTGACTTGTGAGTTAGATATTGGTTGATAAACTTAAAAGTTGTTACCATTGACAAATTGCACTAAGTAAAATAATAACAATAATAATAGAAATTAATCCACTTGAATTGGGAAAGCAGCCCCTTCATCCTCTAATCCCCTTGCCAACACAGCAAAAAAAAAAAAGCATGTTCATTTCTATTTTTGGTATAATTTTTTGTTATGATGTTCTAAATATTCTTGAAACTCCTGGTCATAGCTTTAACTTTGGATTCTATCTTTAAACTGTAATTTTTGAAATGTATCTATCACACTTAAAAGATAGAAATCCATGCTTTAGATAACAATTAAAGGAACAAACATTTGCATCTTCCTCTAACTTAATCAATTTGATATTCATTGTGCCCATGAAATTCTATGGGCACATAGAATTTCTTTTTTTAATTTATTATAGCTTTTTATTTATAAGTTATATGCATGGGTAATTTTACAGCATTGGCAATTGCCAAACCTTTTGTTCCAACTTTTCCCCTCCTTCCCCCTTAAACCCAACCCTAGATGGCAGGTTGACCAATACATGTTAAATATGTTAAAGTATAAATTTTTAGTATACATGTCCAAACAATTATTTTGCTGTTCAAAAAGAATCGGACTTTGAAGTAGTGTACTATTAGTCTGTGAAGGAAATCCAAAATGCAGGCGGACAAAAATAGAGGGATTGGGAATTCTATGTAATGGTTCATAGTCATCTCCCAGATTTCTTTCGCTGAGGGGCACATAGAATTTCTATGTGCCCAATGTACTCTCTTGAATTCTATGTGGTTTGGGGAAAATAAACTTAGTTGGTAAAAAGTTATTTTGAATGACTCTCTTTTTCAAACATAATCTCTTTGATCTGGAACCTGATTTATCCAAGGAAAATGCATATGCTTACTCTAGCTTTGTTAGCATCTCTTAAATGTGGATTTAGGAAATTAGCATAATAATAATGGTGCAGATAATTGTAGGAGTAATAGTCAAGTTGTAATAATAGTAGTAGTGGTGGTGGTGGTGGTGATGGTGATACAACACCACCAATAACAACAATAAACTCCTCACTGTCCAGTTGCCTACACTGAGAGTATGAAGAAGAACAGAAAAGTAGGAGACTGCCAGACACAATAATATATGAAGGAGACTTTGTATACCCCAGTGCTATTATAGGAGATATAAAGACCTGGCAGAAACCCTCAAATGAAGACTAATTGGATCCTATTGACTATTGATTAAATTAACTCCTCAGTCAGTATGATATAACTGCTCTGAAGAGTCAAACAAATGGAGAGGCTGGCATATTGGTTGCAGATTGGCCCTATTCAAAACGTTTAGGATGATCAGCTTAACATGAAAGATACTGAAAAGATTAATTATCCATGTTCTGGTACTTCAAGAAGACAAGATACATTGGAAAATCTTTCACCAGGTATTTAGAGTTGATGTGTAAATACCCACCCAGTTTAAAGTACAAAACTACCCAAGGTCATTTAAAGAAAAGAGGCTAGGAATTCCCAACCACTACGGAGAACAAGAGACATTAGGCGGCTAATTAGTTTATGATTATACAGTCCTAGACTTGGAATCCTAAAATTGGAGCTTAATTTCTACCTACTAACTCTGTGACCCTGGGCAAAAGGCATTCAATTCCTCAGTCTCAATTTCTTCAGCTATAAAATGGGTATAATAGCCCCTAACCTACAGAATAGTTATTAAGATCAGATGATATATAGAAAGTGTTTTGCAAGATTTCAAGTACTCTATGATCATTATTATTAGCATTATTATGATTCAATGACTTTCATCAAATGTGGTATATTTTAATTTCCACCACAGTCAAGTAACTATTATTTCTGTTCCAAGCAGAAGGCTGGTTTCTTTCCTGAAGGAGAAAGAGACTTGAAAAACACCTAAGAATGATGGGAAAGGAATACATAATGAATGAGTAGAGATGACCTATATTAAGATGAAAGAAAAGAGGAGAGGAGAAGAGAGGAGAAGAGAGAAGAGGAGAGGAGAGGAGAGGAGAGGAGAGGAGAGGAGAGGAGAGGAGAGGAGAGGAGAGGAGAGGAGAGAAAGGAAAAAAACAGGAGGCAAATGTTGGCTATTGTGATGATTTCTTCTCATAATTCATGTGATTATAAGTAATAACTCCAGAAGAAAGAAAAATAAAAAAGAAAGTTGCATTATTGTATAAAACAGATTTGCAATTTCATGAAGAATCATCTTTCTTTCTATTCTATGTATGGAAATGCTTGTTTCATTTCTTAAGTTCAGAAAAAATATGGAGTACTATGTAAGAGGAACAGAGAGAAAGCCAATCTGGTTGGAATATGGAGTATGAGAATGCAGGAAGAATATAAAAACATTTGTTTGGCATTAAAAGCCCTTTATAATCTGGTCCCCTTCTCTACCACAAAGAAACAGAGAGAGACACACACATACAAAGAAACAGAGAGACAGACAAAGGGGGAAAGGGAGAGAAGAAGGGAGAAGATGGGAGGGTGACAGATGGAGGGAGGAAGGGAGAGACAGACAGACAAAAAAAAAGAGGGAAGGAAGAAGAGAGGAAAGGAGGAAGGAAAGAAGGAAAAGAGACAGAGAGCCAGACAAAGAAAGGGAGAGAGACAAAAAGAGACAGAAAGGGAGAGAGAGAGAGACAGAGAGATGGGAAGGAAGGAAGAGAGGAAAAGACAAAGAGACAGAGAAAAACAGATAGAAACAGAGTCAGAGAGACAGAAACAGGGAGAGAGAGGGAGAAACAGAGAGACAGTCAGAAAGACAGAGACAGAGGGAGGGAGAAATAGAGGAAGAGAATTGATGTCTTCTTATATCTTACCCTCCCTTTCCAAAGACTCTTAGATCAATAACACTGGCCTCCTGACTTTTCCTTTTAAAAAGACATTCCACCTCCCAACTCTGGGAATTTTCACTGCTTTTTTCCCCATGCTTGGAATGCTCTCCCTCTATCTCTGCTTGGTGGCTTCCTTCAAGTCTTAGCTAAAAACCTACCTTCTACAGGAAGTCTTTCCCAATTCCTCTTAATCTAATACTATCCCTCTGCTGAATATTCCTGATTTATCCAGTGTATAGCTTATTATTCATCGTTATTTGCGTTTTGTCTTCTCCATTAGACTGTGAGCTCCTCAAGAGCAGAGACTATAATCAGAGATTGATATTTCTTTGTATCCCTAGCACATAGAATAACTTTTGTACATAATAGTCAGTCACTTAATAAATGTTTATTGACTGAAAAAAATATCTAACAAAGCTGGAATAGTCTGTAGAACATTGACTGTAAAAAAAAGTAATAGCATGATAGCAATCTTTTCTATCTGAAGCCCAACCAAAAGAAAATCAGAACAAGATAATAATAATTGCTGACAGATAACACTTTAAGATTGGCAAAGTCCTTTACATACATTATCTTTTAATTCTGAAAATAGCCCTGGGGCACTATTTTTATGCCTGTTTTACAGAGAAAGAAACTGAGGCTGAGAGAGGTTGTGACTTGCTCACAATTATACAGATAGCATCTGAGGAAGGAGTTAAATCCAGAGTTTTCTGATTTCAGAATAAGCACTCTTACGTGCAATAGTAAGAAAAATGTCTTTTGTCCATGTTATAGCTTCCTCATGTGGAAACTGGGACCTGGGGGTTCCTATAGATATTTGATTATATAGAATATATAATGGAAAATCTTATCATCTTTTAAATAGAATGATGAGGGAATAATTGATGGAGCATTCTGAAGTCTAAAATAAAGATTTTCTGTGTACATTCTCTTGTTTTTAAGCACAAACAAATTTGACCATATCAGTCAATGAAGGAATTAACATTTATTGAGCATCTACAATATGGTAGGCATCAGGATAAGGCTGGGGAAAAAAAGATTAAAAAATAGTACTTGCTCTCAAGAAGCTTGCAGTTTAACAGGGTAGAAAACATGCAAACAAATATATACAAAGCTAACTCTATATAGGATAGGTAGAAGATAATTAAGGAAGGAGGAGGAAAGGAGAGAAAGAGAGAGGTAGAGGAAGGTGCTGGAATTAAGAGGGTTTTGGAAGGCTTCCTGTGTAAAAGGTGAGATTTCAGTTGGGCTTTAAAGGGAACCAAGGAGGCCTTAACCTTGAAGCTTACCAGATTTCTTACTGAAGAAGAAAAAAAAAATAGTCTGAGTAAATCAGTCGACAAAGTGAGGCTCCACAGTCTCATAAGTGTAATTAAGGGATGTTGGTATTGGCAGGAAAACTGCACAAAAGGCATTACTCTTGCCAAAAGTACCAGGTATATACTGGCATTTCATTTCAACAGAATATCCATTTAATAGAGGAACCTAAAGATATTGCATGTAATTCCCCCAAAATTCAACTGGAAGCCGTGTTTTTCACATATATCAGATACTTTCAAATTAAAATACAAATATCCAAGCTCATTTTTCCCTAAGTGTGCTTTTAAAACAAACATAAAATTTGTCCTTGTTATCGTCACCAAAGTTTTGCCTCTAGAATAAACTTTGATTATGTTGATTAAAAAGCCATGGTAAAAATCTGGTCCCCTAATTAAACTAAGTACTAAAATTTTATTCTCTTGATATGAAAATGACTTCACAAAATGAGAGGGATTAAGAAAATGAATTCTGCTGAAAAGAACACCAAGTTATTTACTTTAATATTTTAAATGATTCAAATTTCCCCATATATAAACCATTATTAGAAGGCTCTTAATATCATAATTATTCATACAAAATTCACTGCTTTCAAGTGCTTTATAGAGAAGGGTGTTAAGAATGCACATCCCAATTGAACTCCCACCAGAACAGTAACCTCTACTAGCTGGAGAAAGCAGCCCTTTGTTATTAAGGGGATTGGCACTTTCTGGATTCAAATCCAACTCAGCTCTTAAAAATGGATGACACCCTCAGTGACCATCAAATTCTACACATTTGAAATGCAGAACGTATGATTTTGATACTATCCCTCAGAGAAGCTGAGAAACTGATTATAAAGACCCTGGCCAGAGGAGAGGTAACCTGATAGATATGACTAAGCAAGTTGTAAGGACAAAAGGAAGTTGTTCTTTTTCTTGTGGCCAGATCAGAAGTTATGTTTCTGTTTCTCAAAGTAGGACCCATCTATCTTTCCTTTCATGGTGGAGAAGACAATGGTCGTAGAACAAAACTTCCTAAACTGTGGGTTGAAACTTCATATGAGGTCCTATAACTGAATGGGGTCACAAAATTATCATTTATTATCAACAAATGTTTGATTTGTATGCCTATTTTATATACCTATATGCCCAGGGTCATATAAAAATTTCTCAGGGGAAAAGGCATCCTGAGTAGAAAAAGTTTAAGGAACTTACAGAGTCTACTATGTGGCAGTGACTATGCTGAGAACTTTATAAATATCTCATTTGATCTTCACAATCCTAGGAGGTAGATACTGTGATTAATCTCCATTTTACTGTTGAGGAAACTGAGGCACATAGAAATTAAATAGTGTCTGGGGCCCAATTTGAATGAGATTTCCTAACTCCAGACCCATTGAATCACTTAGTTTGTTCTTAGTTGCCTACATGCAATTCTTCTCCTTCCCTCTAATTTTGCAACAAGGATTGTATGTTCATTCTCTCTGCTTTCTCTCCCCTTCTCTCTCCCAGTGTCATTGTTTTTAGGGGGTGAAGGAGAAAGGAAGGGAGAGAAGCCAATCCTGGAAGATGACCTACATTATGACTATGTAGTTTAGTTTTCTTTTCCTTTTTCAATTAGTATTTACCTATTTTTAAAACCCCCATTTTATGCAGTGATTCAAGACAATTCCAATAGGCTCACGATGAAAAAAGCTATTCACATCCAGAGAGAGAATTATGGAGACTGAATATAGATCACAAAGTACTATTTTCAACTTTCATGTTGTCATTGATGTTTGTTGCTTTTTTCCTCATTTTTTCCCTTTTGATCTGATTTTTCTTGTACAACACTTCATAGACAGATATAGATATATGTGGAAATATGTTTAGAAGAATTCAGTGTCATCTATATTGGATTATTTGCTATCTAGAGGAGGGAAGAGTGAGGAAGAAAGGAAGAAAAATTTGGAACACAAGATTTTGCAAGGAGGGATATTGAAAACTATTTGCATATATTTTGAAAAATAAAGTTATTATTGTTTAAAAAATAAACAAACCCGTACACCAAGATAAGGTCAAAATGGGTTCATGATCTAGGCATAAAGAATGAGATGATAAATAAATTGGAAGAGCATAGGATAGTTTACCTCGCAGACCTGTGGAAGAGGGAGGAATTTATGACCAAAGAAGAACTAGAGATCACTATTGACCACAAAATAGAAAATTTTGATTATATCAAATTGAAAAGTTTTTGTACAAACAAAACAAATGCAAACAAGATTAGAAGGGAAACAATAAACTGGGAAAACATTTTTACAATCAAAGGTTCTGATAAAGGCCTCATTTCCAAAATATACAGAGAATTGACTCTAATCTATAAGAAATCAAACCATTCTCCAATTGATAAATGGTCAAAGGATATGAACAGAAAATTCTCAGATGAAGAAATTAAAACTATTTATAGACATGAAAATATGCTCCAAATCATTATTAATCAGAGAAATGCAAATTAAGACAACTCTGAATACCACTACACACCTGTCAGATTGGCTAGAATGACAGGGAAAGATAATGTGGAATGTTGGAGGGGATGTGGGAAAACAGGGACACTGATACATTGTTGGTGGAATTGTGAACACATTCTGGAGAGCAATTTGGAACTATGCTCAAAAAGTTATCAAACTGTGCATACCCTTTGATCCAGCAGTGTTTCTACTGGGCTTATACCCCAAAGAGATACTAAAGAAAGGAAAGGGACCTGTATGTGCCAAAATGTTTGTGGCAGCCCTCTTTGTAGTGGCTAGAAGCTGGAAAATGAAAGGATGTCCATCAATTGGAGAATGGTTGAGTAAATTGTGGTATATGAACGTTATGGAATATTATTGTTCTGTAAGGAACGACCAGCAGGATGAATACAGAGAGGACTGGCGAGACTTACATGAACTGATGCTAAGTGAATTGAGCAGAACCAGGAGATCATTATATACCTCAACAACGATACTGTTTGAGGATGTATTCTGATGGAAGTGGATCTCTTCAATAAAGAGAGCCTTAATTGATCAAAGATGGACAGAAGCAGCTACACCCAGAGAAAGAACACTGGGAAATGAATATAAACTGCTTATATTTTTGTTTTTCTTCCCGGGTTATTTATACCTTCTGAATTCAATTCTCCCTGTGCAACAAGAAAACTGTTCGGTTCTGCACACATATATTGTATCTAGGATATACTGCAACCCATTCAACATGTAAAGGACTCTTGCCATCTGGGGGAAGGGGTGGAGGGAGGGAGGGGAAAAATCGGAACAGAAGTGAATGCAAGGGATAGTGCTGTAAGAAATTACCCTGGCATGCGTTCTATCAATAAAAAGTTATTTTAAAAAATAATAAAATGAAATGAAAATAAAAATAAAAAATAAACAAACCTCCACTGTGAAGTCAGTGAATTTCATAGAAAATAATAATAATATACAAAATTATGTCAGTTACTGGACATTATAGACTCAAATCAACCAAAGAACTGCTAATTCCATATTAAGACTAGACTATAATTTTATTTTAATATAATTCATAACAATATATGTATTCTATGTTCAATGAATGTACAATTCTGAATAACAGCTTTATTCTATGCTTTTACAATATGATAATGAAGTTTTACATAGTCATTATTTTTCTAAATTGATTGTTTTTTTAAATGGAACTTTTATGAACAAACTTGCGACTTTGTTTTATAAGGTATAATTTTAACTTATTACGATAAAACATTTTAAATGTTTATTCTTTAATGATAAAAGGTTAAAGGTTAAAATAAATAATTAACTGCATTTTCTCATTTTGAAAGATGCTATGTCAAAATTATAAAAATTTGAAATTTTAAGATCCTAGTAAAAACAAAAGACTTTATTTTTATTAGTTCATTTTAAATATGTTGTATTATATGTCTTGAAATTTCTAAAAAGTTACAGTTTGTTCTATTTACTCTTGTCCAATGCTTCTGCCTTCTCTATCCTCTTTTCTCTCCATTTTTTGGTTTTTTCCAAGAGACATTGGCAGTAAACAAAAGCTCCTTTCTCCTTCTCTCTTCTTTTCTGTTCTTTCTCCTTTATTCTTTCCTTTTTCCCTGCCAGATTAATGGCCTTCTTTCTTTTCTTTTCTTCTTCAATCTTATATGTAATTTTCATTTACTTACTGGCCAACTATATAATCTTTTGTCAAAGTAGCCCAATAGACTTTTAGGTGGCACATTAATTTGCAATCTAATTATATTTTATTTTCAAGAATACATATATATCTTTAGAATTACTTCAAACTTCAAGAATCATGTTTATGAATCCTCATTTCACAAAAAACAGGTCAACATTCCTTTCCATCTTAGACAGGTAGCCTTTATGAGTTTCTGTAGTTGAAAAAAAATTGACATCTCATTATAAAACTAGGTCACTGGTCTTGCAACTGCAGTCATATAATTAATTACCAGCATATAATATAATTAGTACCAACATAGACTTTCTAAAGTAGTAGGACCTTCTAATGCTCTGATTCCACCTGCATAGCTAGAATAAAACCAAGTAATAATGTTTCCCTCTTCATTCTCTACCTCCTACATTTTCACCTCTCCTTCTATAAGAAGACATTCCAGGTCAGTCCTTCCTTGATCATAGCACTTTCCCCTGAGACTAATCCCAGTTTATCCTGTAAATACTCTTTCTGTACATAGTTGTTTGCATGTTGTTATTCACACACACACACACACACACACACACACACACACACACTCTACATTAGATTGTGAGCTCTCAAGAGCAGGGATTAGGGGTTTTTTCCCCTTTCTTTGTATCAACAGTATTTAGTGCAGTGACTGAGACATAGCAGGAACTTTATGAACATTACTGATTGTTCATAACAAGGCATTCCTTCTATAGTGGTAGCTGTTGATCAACAATCAGCCAAACGAACAACTGGGCTAAAAAGACATGGAATTACAATAGTTCTTAATCCTGTCTCTGCGCTTATTCCTGGCTTCTTTGCCCAGATGTCTTACCTCACTTCTCTCACCTCCACCCCACGATATCCCAACCTGGAAAACTCAACAGCAACTATTTCTGGTGATGAAGGCCAAAAGGATGGCAAGGGAGGAGAAGGTTCCTTCTGGTCACTCCAGAATGATTTTGTCTATCCAGGTATGTCAGAACTACTAAAGAAGAAGGAAGTTTACAGCCCTTCCTAAACAACTCCTCTTCTTTCCCACTCAGAACTCAGTGCTTGACATAAATTATTATTTTCCAAGGGAAGGAAAGAAATGTGTACACACAAAGATGATTTTTCAGCAATAAAATGAAAAGGCTTTCATTGAGACTCAAATCCTGCCTCTGATCCTTATTACTGGTGTGACATTGACTAAGTCACTCAACTTCCCTTGGACTCAGTTTCCTCAACAGTAAAATTAGAAGGTTGGACTAGATGACTTCTGGGGTCATTAGTCCTTCTAGATCTATGATTCTAAGATTCTGATACAGGCCTATTGTTGAGGTTAATCATTTAATTCATTGATCTTTCTCCACCCACAAAATAAAACTTCCCTCTCCTTTCAGCACACAGGGAGGCTATGGGAATTAGTAAAATCACAGCCAGACAAATGACTTAATTTATAGAACACTAGACTAAGAGTCAAAAAGAATAAGTACAATCCTGATTCAGATACTTCTTAGATAGGTGACATTCAGCAAATGATTTGGGAGTAATAATAGTACCTACTTCCCAAGATTTTTATAAGGGGGGAAAATGAGATCATATTTGTAAGACTTTTGCTAATATAAGTGCTATTATAATACTGAAAAGAACTTTAAGTTCTTCAGAAGAAAGGTGTAGTAATCCAAGACCCACATCATCTACCTACCCAGCTATACCTTGATGTGTAGACATCAGCATAAAACTGCTAAAGAAGATGTCACTTTAGACAGATTATAAAACCATCAAGAGATAGTTCACCTATTGTGGAGATTTTACCCAAACCTAAATGAAAAACCTCTTTAAATCTTCATTGAGCCACAAGAGTGGACACTATCAGGACTAATTAACACCAAAGCCAGCCCAGTTGTAATGAGGTAAGCATTCAATTTATCCTTGGCACTGCTTAAGTCATCTGCTCTCTCTATGAAACAGTGAAGATGGATGCTGACCGGGGTGTCTCTTGCTGTAGAGACATTCTGAACAGTTCACTGAGACCATCGATTCCTTTCTGCGTCAGTCTCCGAACACAAGCGGCGATGACAGCCATCAGATAGACGGTGCTGGCTATGAAGTGCTGACTAGAGAAAAGATTTATAACCCATTACCAAGCCCCTGAGCCACGCCACCAACCTTTAACCAGACATTTTATCATGTTGGTTGCCTCTCTCGGTATTTGCTCTAATTTGTCTCTTTTTCAACATGTGGTATCCCAAACTAAAAGCAGTTGAAATATGTTCAGGCAAGATGAGTGCCAAGTAGCTTGAAATAATTACTTTTCTGGTTTAGCACATAATGCTTCCATTAACACAGCCTGATATCACTTTAAAGGGATTTGGGGTAAGAAAGAGAATTTTATTTCACAAATCATGGTGTATTGTCCATCTAGAAAAATGTTATTTAAATAAACTAAAGTAGGGGGTCAATAACCAATGAAACAAATGGGATAGAGAGCACACAACATGATTTTAAGTAGCATGACCACAGTAAGCCTGGGGAAAATGGTGAAAAGAAGAAGAATGTCAATGGTACTTTCTGTTGGGCACTACTTTATCCCACCCTCCCCAGGCTCCTACACTAAGTCCCATTCTGATCCTCAGTTAGCTGCCAACTAATCTCCAATAAAAAATCAACCAATAACTCAAATGTTATTGATAATAGCTAAAGGAAAAGAAGCATCCCCAAAAGGTAGAAGGGAATGATCTATAATAGTAGAATAACAGACAATAACAGGAGCAAACCACTCCTAAGACTAAAGTTGTAGAGAAAAAGAGAAGTGTATCCTGAGAGGGGACAACACACCCCATTGCCCTCTCTCATCCTATCACCATCTGTTGGCTATATAGTTAACACAAAGAAAGGAAATGTTGAGGGAAAAGGAAAGGATAAAGAGGTTTAGATACACACACATATTGTTTCCTTCAATAAATATTAGCTCTTAAAAGAAAGAGGCTAAATAAAGGGGGACCTAAAGGGCACTTTAGGTTTTATATGCCCAAAAATACACTTAATCTGATACAGAGCAGGAATATAACAAATATTTTGGAATTGATTGATTATTTTTCATATTGAAAACATTTTTCTCTATCAGTGTTTACAGATTATCACTTGGGATTAGAGATTAAAATTATGATCTGAGTTTTCACTTGATTTTCCTATGATGGAAATTATGAGCAAATTAAAGCAGTAGAGACCCCCAAAGTGCAACCCCTATCTGATCTGTCTCTCACAAGAGACTTACTTCCATTACCCCAAATCCATATATTCATATACAAAGTAAAGATTCCTAGTTAAAATTCTGCTCCCTATCTGGTAGCAAGGCAATGACACATTTTTAAATTTATCTCTCATATGTTAGAGAGTGTTTATTTTCTATGACTAGAAACTGTGATTCCAAGAAAGAGGAAAAAAGAGAGAAGGGAAGAAGTCATGATGGAAGTTGGGGTGAGTGAGGAGAAGCAAATACAGTAATTCCCCACCAATGGGATAATAGACAAAATAAATTCATAGCTTACTAGCTAGAATAAAGGAAGAAAAAAAGTTGAGGTGTGGAAAGGGAACTTCCACAGAAGATGTTAGGCATGATTTTACCTCTAGGGATAGATGTCTTCACCACTTTATAAATATAAAATAGGATGCATGAATTCTAAGGGGAGTCACACATGTAAAATATTTCAGAGTGATTTCTAATCTAAAATACCCCATTTATGGCCTCCACTTTAAAATAAGACCAACCATTTCTTCTTACTACCATGACCATATTAATATTACAAAAATGCCAAATTTTGACATATCATTCCCTTGTTCATGAACTTATAAAAGCCCCCAATTGCCTTCAGGATGAAATCCAATCTCCTCTACCAGCTTTCCTGGTTCCTCTATGACCGGTCTCCACTACACTTGTCCAATCTTTTCTCACATTTCTTAGGGACCCAATATGAACCATCTACCTTTGCCAGACAAATTCTCTCAGGATCTCTTAAAATGAACCATAATAACTCCAAGATTTTATTCATAGTGTAACCCTACTTCTAATGTTTTCCTCTCACCTCTCCACCTATCTATAGTCTATTCAGCCTTCAAGACCCAGTTCAAGACTCAAGCTTTCTCAAAACACACTAATTCACGCTGACTCCTGTCCACACACTCTTATGCTAAAATTAAAGCCACTTCTAAAGCTTTCAGTTTGTATCACTCAGTTAAGACTCTTTAACTAAAGTTGCTATTTAATTGTTTTCTGATACTGTCTTGATTTTTTGTGTGACCTTTAAGTATATGTATTTGGGGAGAAAGAGGAGAAGAAATCTTTTGTTAAACTGTGAGTTCTCTGAGAACAGTGGCTGTCTTTTGCCAGAATTTAGCAAAGTCCTAGCATATAGTAGGAGCCTGATAAGTGTTTGTCAATTTGACTTGATCTACTTCTTTGTTTCCTTTAACTTCTAGGACAGTGATGTTTACATATTCAAGATAAATTTATATTAGATAAAGGAAATAAAATACTTTTGTAAAACCATAATTTTGTGGACTTCTCATCAATCAATCCATAAATATTTATTAAGTAACTACTATGTGTCAGGCACTGTGCTAAATATTGAGCATACCACACATCTTATTCAATGAAAATCAAATAGGCCCAACTCAAGGTTTGAGTACATGATTCCTAGTTCTGAAATCTATTATTTTATGGTTAAACTTCCTTTGAAAATTGAACTATACCAAGCAAAAAAAATGGCCATGGCAAACTAGAAAAATACCTTAGACATAGAAAATAATGAGTTCTTAAATTTATTTTATTAAAGCTGTTCTCTCATCAACTACATGCAGACTCACTTGCCTGTCACTTATTCTAATGACAAATGTAATATTAGTACTACTTGCCAACTGTGGAATTTTCCCCTTGGATGAAATTGAGGATTTTTTCAGGTGAAATGAGGTATCTCACACCTAATGAGAAAGCACATTCACTCTATGTATTGTCTAATATATTCTAATCTATGTAACTTCTCTGATTTCTGTTTGCTATCTGCTTAGATAAATGGGTTTCTTTGTTATTTATTATGTTTGATGGTCTTTTTGTGTAACTAGCATTTAGTTGGAAGTGAAGCAAGCCTTCAGATATAAACTCCATCCTTAAGGACAGTGATCATGGAAGCAACTCAAACCTAAATATCTTTTTTTTTAGATTAACAATATTTAGGAAGCAGATAGATACAATTCTAACCCAAGTAATGCAGAATGGTCAGCCTTATGGCCTTTTCTTCAGCTCCTTTGCAGACAGGAATCAAAATTTCTCTTGGAAAGGAATAGACAAGATTTCAGAAAAGTTGGTTCTAATATCCCCTATAGCATCAGTTAGACAATCCATTTGGCTATACATATAGAGTATGTAAACAAGAAACATGCTTCTATATATTATTTAGTGTTTATCATGAATATTCAGTGCTTACCAACTACTTTATGAAGAAAATATATATGATACAGAGGCATGGAGTTTCTATGTAATCTGTAACTCTTTTTTCATTCTCATCCCTTCTCCCTGAACCATTTATTCAGTCAATTAAATCATTTCTCACTCTTTGTGAACCCATTTGGGATTTTCTTGGCAGAGATACTGAAGTGATTTGTCATTTTCTTCTCCAACTCATTTTACAGATTAGGAAACTGAGGTATATAAAGTTAAGTGACTTGACCAGGGTCACACAGATAGTGAGTGCATGAAATCTGATTTGAACTTGGGAAGATTCATCTTCCTGACTTCAGCCCCAGAATTCTATCCACTGTGCCATCTAGCTGCCTTCCCTGACCCACACCTTCCCAATTATTTCTCCCTATTCTTTCCTTTACCCAATTTTACACTGAAGTCTTTACGTATCAGAGTTTCTGTTGATGTAATTTGGAAGAACTTATTAAGTTCTTTGTAGAATTTCTTTACATTTACCATTTTTAGTAACCAACATTAATGTATATCCTATATTTTAATAATGCTCATTTTGCAAAGATATAATTAGTACTACAGTAAATAATGACACACACACATATATATAAAGTAATGACACTATCTTTAGATATAAGGTAAAAATCACTTAAATAATATTTAATACTTTATCTTGCTTCTTCAAGGAGTACCTGTGTCTCTCAGTTTGATTGCAACTTCCTTCTTTCTTCTGGTTTCATTTATAGTAAGAATGTCAAGATTGACATGACTCATGTCTTCTGGCACAACATCTATGAATTGGTCATTGGACAAGAATTTTACATTTAGAGTACATCAATAGTCAAATTCAAGTTTATTGTGAGATTATTGGCCCTTTCTTTGTCTCCTTTCCTGCCACACTGTCACTGTTATTGCAAAAGTAGAAGGGACCTCAAAGCAATAAGAATTTTTCTTTTTTAATTGGATGCATTGCCCAAAAAAAGAAAATGAATCATCATTTGGCCATTTTGTTGGAAATGAGTCACTTCATACTTAGCTACGTTGCTCCTTGGAAAGCAGATTTGGTTTTCTGCCAGGCCCATACTTGAAGTCTTTCCAGGATGGTAGAAACTGCCAGAGCTTAAACCCTGCTGGCACAACCTTTGAAACTGCAGGGTTATCTCCACACTGTGAGGAGGTATTGAAGTAAGAATTCTACTATCTCTTACTATGTCAGAGTTTCCATCTTATAGCTTGTGATGAAATAGTATGTTAAAGGAGAAAAAAAGATTGTTATTAATAATGGAGTCATCCCTAAATTGGCTATCTGTGCACAGTCATATCATTGACTCATCAGAACTAAAACTATAATTAGTTTTTTAAAAGAATAACAATAAGAAAAAGATATGTTGCACAATTGAAACAAATTAACCCTATTTTAAAAAGCAATTGACCATCAAAAGTGGGAAATGGACAACAGAAATGATATTGACACTGACAATTATGATTTTATTTGGAAATTTAACCAACAAAAATTAATTGCCACAACAAAGAGATCCAGAAAACAAAAGCCCAGAAAGTGTCTTTATCATCAAATTATCTTATTTTCCCAACAAAGATAGCTGCCAAAAGAAACAATTTGATTATAAATTTGTTTGTAAAATCTTGCAAAGAAGACTGAACAGACAATTATGAACAGTAATCTTAAAAAGGAAAAAGAAGCAGTGGGAAGTAAAACCAATTTAAAGAATACTATCAAGATATTCAGCTAAGCAGATTTATTCCTAGGACACTTAAAAATGAAAGTGGAAGGAAGACAATAAACAGAAGAAAATAGAGAATGTTCACAAATAATTATGATAATTTTTTCTTCTACAAGGATGATGGTTCTATCATTCTTGGGGTCCTCCCTTGGACCCCAATAGCCCAGTCTCATTTGTACTTAAAAAGGGAGTAGAAATACAATTAAAGAGAACAAGTAGGGACAGCCTCCAGAAAGGACCAAGTATAACATAGAAGAAATCTGTCCTAGACATCACACAACCAACTAACAAAGTATTGATTTCTATTCAAGATTTCTAAAGAAGAAAATAAAGGTTGAGGAGAGAAATCACAAATTTTACTAATACTAAAAAAAAGTAACAAAAAAGACTAATAACTATAGGCTGATATGCCTAATTTCCCACAAATATATAATCTTTATATGAGTAATCAATACTTGAAGCTATTTTCATTGAGGATATTTGTATGGAATAATATTCAGAATCACTCATATTCAAAATATTTAAAAACAAGCTCATCCATTTTGCCTCAAAGTCAGGTTCCTTGTCTATTTTTTTATTGTTTTAAATGGTACCACCATTTTCTTAGACTACCATTTTCTCAGTCTAGAAGTCATGTTAACTTCTCATTTGATTCAATCACCAAGTACTCTCAATCCTTTCTTCAAAATCTCTCTCAGAACCTTCTTTTGCTATTGCTACTGGCTTCACTAAGTCCAAACTACTATTGTCTCATGCCTAAGTTATTGGTATAGTTTCCTAATTTTTTCTCTAATTTCTCTAATCTATTTATCCTTAAATCATGTAAGCATAGGATTTTAGAGTTTGCTACATAGAAGTACAGAGTCCATGGAAATTAACAGAGCTGGAAATCTCTCCAGATAATAGAGGGTTGGCAAGATTGAGGGAATATTTGGCTTGGGAGAGCAAGACAAGCCAGTGCCAGACTTAAAATGCACAAGAGCTTTGTGACCTTTAAATTAAATTAAACTCATGGTCTTAGTCTATTTAACTCTTTATCTAGCACTCAGAATTGTCCTCAAAATGTGAAGCTCAAAATTTCTGGGTCTGATTTTGCTTTAGTCTTTTTCATTCTCTTCTGTCTCTGGCTTTTTCTAGCTATTGATCTATTTTTTTGTTATCAGCTTGTTCCATCACATTCCTTATCTTCATTTAGACTAGAACTACTCTTCCCTCAAATTAACAGGATTCAATCAACAGTAGAGACCCTGGCCAGGCTCAGTTCTTACAACACTCTTACAACCCTAATGTATATAGGAAAGAATTCGAGAGGTGATCTTATCCAATCTTCTTATTTTTTCAAATAATCCGAGGACAAGAGAAGGAAGATAGCTTCCCTGAGTCTGCTCAATTTAAGAGAACTAAGATTGAACCTAGTCCTGAGTCTTTCTATTACACAATTTTTTTTCTAAAATTGTGCATATGTTAAAAGTGCTACATTACTTTCTTTCAAAAATTTTTTATTTCATTGTATTGTTTCTCTATTTGAAATCTTTCAGTGGCTCCCCAGTGCCTACAGGAGAAAGTCCAAACTTCTCTGGATGTTAAATTTGTTCCACCTTATAACCCTACATTTTCAATTATTCCAATCTCCTTTTTAGCTATTTCCCGCTATTCCCCTAAATGAGTTCATTGTACCCAACCCACCATGTCTTTTCACTATTTGCCAAACATTCCATACTATCTCCTCCTCACCTTTGCTTAGTCTTTCCCCTCTCCTACCCAGAGAAAACTCCTCTACCTTTCATAATCAAACTTAAGTAAAATTCTGAATCTCACACTTAACTTGTGTGAGCATTTAACTTCTCTGATCTTCATTTCATTATGTGTAAAATGAGAGATAATGATAACAACATACTTCTATCACTTACCTCATCAGTCTGTTATGGTGTTGAATTAAATAATAAATTAACAGCTTCATCACAGTTGATGAATATAAAAATAAGATAAAATGTATGGTGTTATTTTGATTGAATAATATAATTCTACTCTAAGCCAGAAACATGGTTGGAAACAAAAAGTATCTCAGTAGTGATTGATCTCCCCACACCCAGAAGGAAACAGAACTAGGGCTTTGCCATCTAGATATAGGGAGGAGAGTTCCTTCATCTATTTAATTTTATGTCAAAATGATGGGAAGCAGCATACTAGATTGGTTCTGGAGTTGGTCATTATGCTTACTATGTTCCAAGCACTACATTAAACCCTTAGAAAAATCAAAGAAAGACAAAAATAAGATGTTTGCTTATAAGCATGTCACAATCTAATTGTGGAGACAATGTGAGAATAATTGTTAATAAAAGATAAAATACATTGTAGATGGAAGAGATTTTCAGAGGATGAAATACAAGAGAAAAGGGAGAAGTATAAAAGGAGTGGGGAAAAGAAACTGGGGAAAGCATCCTACAGAAGGTGCGGTTTTAGCTGAGTTTTAAAGGAAGTCAGGGAAGCTAGGAGATAGAGAGGAAGATAAAGAGAATTTCAAACGTAGGTATCAGCCAGTACAAAATTTTGAAAGCAGGAGATTGAATGTCATGTGTGAGAAATAGCAAACAGGCTATTCTAGGTGGATTATAGAGTGTGCAAAGTATTAAAATATTGGAAAGATGGATTAAGATAAAAGTTATAAAAAGCAGAGATGTCAGACACAGAGCCCTAGAAATCCCTGGGATAGCCTGAAGCAGATTCAAATGTAATTAGGAAATATTTAATTATTTTTTCTTTTCTTTTCTTTTCTTTTTTTTTTGGGGGGGGGGGGGGGCGAGAGGGGGGAGGATGTGCTGAGGCAATTGAGGTCAAATGATTTGCTCAGGGTCACACCGTTACAGTGTTAAGTGTCTGAGGCCAGATTTGAACTCAGGTCCTCCTGAATTCAGGGCTTGTGTTCTATCCATTGTACCATCTAGCTGCCCCATATTTAATTTTTTTAATACAATAGGACATACATAGTGTTAATATGTAACTTTATGAATCAATATGCATAATCATAAGTGTGATTTAATGGCTCCATTTCTATTTTAATTTAACGTCAATCGTGAAAAGTTCTAAATGTAAAACCAATGACTTTAAGTTTATACCTAGAGGTAACATAAAAGGTAAGAGATTAAAGTTTATTAAATTAAAAAGTGACATGGTCAGAGCTGTGTTTCAGGAAAATTCCTCAAGGTAGAGGGTGATTATAGTAAAGAGAAAATTAAGGCAGGGAAATCAATTAGAAAGCTGTGGGTTTCCCTGCTGAAGTAAGGTCTGTTGAAGATTAGTAGAATTCTGGCTAAGTGGGGAAAACTATACACATATATGTTGTGGAGGTAAAAATTACAAGATTTGACAAAAGAAGGATATACAAGATGAGTGAAAATAAGGAGTCAAGTCCAACACTGAGTTTTCAAGCCTCATTGACTGAGAGGATGTTGTATCCTTGAGTATCAGAAAAAACATAGCAGAAGGTTTGAGGAGAAAAGTAACAAAGGTATATTGAGTTTAAGACTACAAGACATCCAATTCCAGATGCCAAAATGCAATTGATAACATGGAACTAGAAGTTGGGAAAGAGGTTAGAGCTGAAATAATCTGCAAGGAGATGATTATAGAACCTGTGGGAGCTGATGAAATCAGCAAGCAAGATAATAAAAAGTGAAAAGATCTTGGGGCATGTGGGCATGCCCTGGATGAACATCCAATTAAAGAGACTGAGAAAGAGAAATTATATAGGCAAAGAACCAGGAGAAAGCAATGTCAAGAAAACATTGAGAGGAAATAATATCCAGGAGGAGTTGGTGATTGAAGTATTGAAGGTTGAAAAGAGGTAAAGAAGGATAAGAATAATGTCCATTAGGTCTGTTAAGAGATCATTGATTCTTCATTATTTCATCCAAGACTATCCATGTTTTACTAAGATCATGGAGCTTATCATTTCTTGCAACACAATAGTATGACATCACGACCATGTATATCACAAATTAAGTTACAAAGGACATATGAAGGAAGATGTTATTTGAGTCCAGAGAAAGAATTGAATAATAGTAATATGTATAGTATGGTTTTATAGACATATCCAAATTTGCGTCTAATACTAACTATCTTTAAGGTCATAGTTGGAGGAGAAGAGAAGGAATAAAAAGTAAAATAAAAAAGAAAATTACATGACAACTTTATCATATTCTTAAAAGGAATCTCTAACAGAGTCACAAATTTATATATAATCATCTTTTTTCTATTCTACAGTTAAGGAAATGTTTGTTTTATTTCTTAAGTTCAGAAAAAATAAAATTTTTAAAAAGAGATCATTGGTAATAATAATAGCTAACATTTACAATTGCTTTACAATTGCTATATTATTTGATTCTCACAACAATCTTAGGAAGTAAGTGCCTAATGGCACCTCATTTTATTATTATACATTTATAATATGTATATATGTACATATGTACATGTATGTCGTGTGTATGTATTTCGTCTCATTTTACAGGTAATGATTTACAGATAAGCAGAGGTTAAATTTTTTGCCCTGAATCATGACACATAGCTTAAGCTAAATAATGAGATCACAAGTCCAATAAGTTTAGAGTTTAGAAATGAGTAAGAGAAGAGGGAATAGATACAGGGGTCCTCAAACTATGGCCCATGGACCAGATGCAGCAGCAGAGGACAGTTATCCCCCTCACCTAGGGCTATGAAGTTTCTTTATTTAAAGGCCCACAAAACAAAGTTTTTGTTTTTACTATAGTCCGGCCCTCCAACAGTCTGAGGGACAGTGAATGGCCCCCTATTTAAAAAGTTTGAGGACCCCTGGAATAGAAGAATCATATTGCATAAGTGGCTCTCTTAAGGAATTTAATCAAGAAGGGGAGGAATAATTCAGGATGATAGTCAAAGGACCTTGGTTAACAATCTATCTCGATTGCTTATTTCCTGAAACTCATTTTTATCATCTTTAAAATGAGAGAATTGGACAAAGTGGTCCCTGAAGACTTCTAACTCCAAATCTAAGACTCTACTGAAGGAAGACTTTAGAGATCCAATCATTTCATTTTATCAATGAAGAAACTGAGACTCATTGAGTTAATATTGGTTAATATGGGACACATACATTACCTACTGGTAGTGATGTAGATAAGCCCTAGAATGGGAGCTCCCATCTCTCAGCTCTGGATATTTTTCTCACACTGTCACCCATGCCTGGAATACTCTCCCTCCTGCACTCCAATAACTGCCCTCCCTGGCTTCCCTTAAAGTTTCGATTAAAATCCCACCTCTTCCTGGAAACCTTCATTCTGTTAATTATCTCCTAGTTATCCAGTATATTGCTTACTTTGCATATATTTGCATATTGTCTCCTTCATTAGATTGGAAACTCCTTGAGAGAAGATTTTTGTATCCTCAACACTCAACACAATGTCTACAATATAGCAGGCCCTTAATAAAAGTTTATTGAATTGAGTTGAACTCTCCAACAATCTAGCTCACAAACTGCCTGTGACTTGGTAGTTATTAAGAAGTCACCTCAGGCACATGGAAGTTAAATGCCTTTCTAGATTCACTTGACTAAGTGTCAGAAGTAGGATTTGAACCCCCAAACCCAGTTTTATATCTACTATGTCATTGTCTATATATGACCAACACATGTATCATGTACTTTCAGTCTCACAATAACCTATTAAATAGGAACTTAGATATTATCCTTGTTTTACTAAAACGAAGAATTAAATTTCAGAGAAGTAAAAAGACTTATCTAAAGTCACTCAACTAATAGTTATTATTATAGTTATACTATACCATATAGCAGTGGTTCTCAAACCTTTGTTCTCAGTATCTTTGTGTTATTAAAAAACTATCGAGGATCTGTTCGAAGAGTTTTTGTTCACATGGGTTATATTTATGGCTATTTACTATATTAGAAATAAAAAATAATTTTGAATTTGTAGACCCTCTGAAAGGGTTTCAGAGACCCCAACAATTCTTTGGACTACACTTTGAGGACCACTGCCATATAGTATATTCCAACTAATAACTTTTATTTATTTATTTTTTGCTGAGGCAATTGGGGTTAAGTGACTTGCTCAGGGTCACACAGCTAGGAAGTTTTAAGTGTCTGAGGGTGGGATTTGAACTCAGGTCCTCCTGATTTCAGGGCTCTATCTGCTATACTATCTAATAAATTTTAAAAGTAGCATTTGAACTTTCCAGTCCAACATTCTATCTACCGCATTTTGACCCTTCTGTATAAATGATTTGCAAATCAAACTTTGTAAATGCATTTGTTTGTAAATAAAATATTCCCATTTGAGCATCACAACAACGGCATCAGAGCAGACTCTCCAAGTATTAATATCCCCATTTTACAGATGAGACAAGTTAATCGGAGGTAGAGCTAGAAGCTAGGACTTTGAGATTCCAGCTCTCCATTTTTTGCTTTGGTTGGAAGCCCCTAGGTACAACCCAAAGCATAAGGGCTTCCTTCCTCCTGCGGACCCTTACTGGGGAGGACTGCGGGATCTTTAGCAGAGATGCTGCTGGGATACGTCACAGCGAGGAAAGGTGAAATGTGTTGAGCACAATTGGGGTAATCCATTCCAGACATGTGTGTAATGCAGGGGGAAACAGGTGCAAACAATTGAGCCCACTGTCAGTAAGCTCCGGTGATCGCTTTTGATATCTTAATCGTTGGTTGATCCGTGTGCAGCACTGGCAGCATCAGTGTCATAGCCGGCTGAACATCTGCAAGCCTTTTCCAATTGCTTCTGATGTCCGTGTGAGTCCGTGAAAATCCTGACGTCACAGGAGCCTAAATTGGGCATGATTGCTGCCATTTCCCCTTTTCCGGCTAGAGAACTGGGGAGCTGACAAATGTCAATAATTGCTAATCACTCACTACTGTTTGTCATGCGCCCCACAAGGCAAGTGTGAAGAAGGGCTGCTCTGAAGCTGTGATCTCCAGGCAGCCATCAGCTTGATGGACTACATGTCATTTCTCCCTTGGACGGAGGCGCTATTTGCCTCAGCCAGATCGCTGAGTTTCTGAACTTTTCCCGCCCCCAGCTGTCTCTTCTTCTCAACCACAATCTTGTAAAATAAGCATCTGGAAAAGTCTGAAGAATGAATATACGATTTTGTCATTAGTGAAATGTTTCCGTTCTCCTTTCGACGCAGTGCCACTCTCCAGTGATGGGCAATTATGTACAAGAAGGGGCTTGTCTCAAAATCAGAGCCAAAACTACTAAGTTGTGCACCTGGGGCAGCGCAAAGCATGATTGGAGCTAGTGGCAAAAAAAAAAAAAAAAAAAAAAAAAAACTTTCAAATCAACTCTTTAAGCCGTGACACTCAAGGCTGAGGCTGGGAGTGCGGCAGGAAGGGTGGAGCAGGGTAGGGAAGGAGAAGCAAAGGACCAGGAATGGAGTAGTGGAAAAGAGAGGCAATTACCAGACTTGGGTAGAGCTCACCTGCAGTGTAGCCATCGGGACTCCATGGTGGTCCTTCTGTTAATTTCCTATCCATATTAATTAAGTTTTCTTGCTAACTAGGAACTATAATCTATTATTTCTGAAGCTGCTAAAGGAGTGGAATGTTTTTAGTAACTTCAAAATTTAGCATGGGGGGGGGGGGATTCCTTTTCTCCCACTCTGGTGAGAGCCATGTTCATAATCAGTGACAATATACCTTTTATCTATAACTTTATTGAGAGAGACATGCAAACTTTCATCAGGGATTGTCGACCTTGGACACTCGGACAAAAGGTGACAGTAAAAATGGTTGTAGGGGCAGCTAGGTAGTGCAGTGGTTAGAGCACAGCCCTGAAATCAGGAAAACCTGCATTCAAAACTGATCTCAGACACTTAACACTTCCTAGCTTTGTGACCCTGGACAAGTCACTTAAGGAAGGAAGGAAGGAAGGAAGGAAGGAAGGAAGGAAGGAAGGAAGGAAGGAAGGAAGGAAGGAGGGAGGGAGGGAGGGAGGGAGGAAGGAAGGAAGGAAGGAAGGAAGGAAGGAGGAAGGAAGGAAGGAAGGAAGGAAGGAAGGAAGGAAGGAAGGAGGGAAGGAGGGAGGAAGGAAAGAAGGAAGGAGGGAGGGAGGAGGAAGGAAGGAAAGAAGGAAGGAGAGAGGGAGGGAGGAAGGAAGGAAAGAAGGAAGGAGGGAGGGAGGGAGGAAGGAAGGAAAGAAGGAAGGAGGGAGGGAAGGAGGGAGAAGCCATAAGAACTAGTACTCTGACCCCTTTATTTTCCAAATGTGGAAATTGAGGCTGGAGAGGACATACTGAAAAGTAAGCAACAGCCAAATCCTTTGACTCCAAATCCAAAGTTCTCTACACTACATTACTGCTGTTGCCTAGTTGGGGTTTTTTTAACCCTAGTTTCTTTCTATCTTTCTATCTGTGCTTTCCAGGTCTCAGTGTTTTTTATCCAGGAATATAGATAGATGCCCAAAATACAATTATATTTCAATTCTCCACATCAAAAAAAAAAAAGGAAATATCTACAATAATTTGGGAAGCTAGAACTGTATCACAACAATCCTGGGATGGAATTGCTACTATTGTACCCATTTCATTGATGGGGAAAACTGAGTCAGACACAGATTAAGTAGCTTCTCCAGAGTCACAAAGCCTACAATAAGCCCCTAAGGCTGGTTTTGAAATTAGGTATTTCTGACTCTAGGTCCATCACCATTCCAAAAGTTTTCGATCTGCTTCTTAAAAACCATCTCTTAAGAGTTTTCTATCTGTTTTGGTGGAGAACAGGGCCCAGACTAGTGAAACCACAAGTCCTAGGAGCATCAAAGTATGAATGCAAATGACATATCACTTCTGAAAAGTTACCAAACCCTGGTTTACACTGTCTGGAGTAAGAACAGGAAGACAACTCTATAACTTGAAATTGACAAGTACTTCACCTAATGTTAGCAATTTTTTCCTTTTCAAGAATTAAATGAAAATGTATTTAATGGCAGCTAGCCCTATTTATAAGGGAAAATGTTGTTGCTGACTCTGCACAAAATGAATATTCTTACTTGATGAATAGGGATGGGGAAAAACACTTGGCATGAGAAATCATACTCATAAATATGGAGTCTTTTCTGTCTTGCTAACTTAGTACAAAACAAGAGATTCATACAGGACTGAATTCAGACTTTGGATCACATAAACCTGAAACCTGATTCACAACCAGAGAATGCTTTGGGCTGGAGTAACTAATGGTATAAGTTCTAACTCCTCCCTGAGTCACCATTCTTCCTCCCCCCGCAAAAAAATAGTCATAATATTTACATGCCAACCATAGAATTCCTGAGTTTGATTCTATGTCTATCCACCAACTGCATATGTTAAATTTCACCTGGGATTAATTTGTTTCATTTTTAAAAAAAGAGTAAGAAGGAGAGGGAAGGTTGTCCTATAGAAAGATACTTACCATAAAAAGCCATGTAACTGCATTTTTTGCTATGATTAAATAGATCTAAGCTTTCTAATAAGATCAGGGACAGATTACACATATTCATTGTGTGTCACAAATAAGTTTTTGACATGAAATGATCACTATCAATACATTCCCTTATAATGAAGACCGTGCTGTTCCTATAGGCTGGTATCCAAAAAGAAAAAGCTTTTCAAGAGTGACAGACTCTTGCATGAGTCTATTGGATAAATATGCAAGCAATTTTTCAAAGTAAAATGTAGTTTTGAAGACCATCAGTCTTCATTATTCTTTACAGATGAGGAAACTGAGGTCAAAGAGATAAAATAATTTGACCAAACATGCTCACTTTCCCCTGAATTGTTCTCATCATTTAAATTCTGAACAAGCAAAAGCTTCTTTTGTTTTCATTTTAGCATAAAGGAAAAAGATATACATTCAGTATTTTTAATTTCTTAGAACTTAAGTTTATTTCGTATAATCATATATGTGGTTTTAAAATTAAAGTATGGTTTCCTGCTTGGAAAAGAGCAAAAATAGTCATCAAAAAAGTCATCAAATTACTAGATATTGTCCAAAGTAAGTTTCTGCTGATTTCAGAGAGGTGAGTGCAAAAACAATTTCCGAAATAAAGACTGTTGCTTAGACATTCCTTTCCCCTGATTGCTTCCATTTGAAAACTGCTTAGCCCATTTATTCCTACATCATTACTCTGATGGTTCACCCCACCCCCACTCCTCAGGAAAAAAAAATAAAAAATGTCATATTTCATAGCTAACACACAGTGAAAAAATTCTGGCCATGCAATTTTTACAACTTGCATTTTTTTAATCAAAGCCAGAAAAAGAAATCCAGGCAATTGTTTCTGATTTTCAGGTTATTTTCCATGGCCTTATGATAAATCTCAATATAAATTAGACTAGGATAATAAATCTATAACTTTACTATAAATAAGATTTTTGAGAGGATTGTTTTCTTTCTTTCTTGATTAACAGTTACATGAATTCTCTATAACTTAATATATGCTTTTTTTCTCAGGATTGTTTGAAACTTTTTTCTATTTGACTATTCACCTTTTAGCTAAAAGGGTTCTCTTTTTTTTCTCTCTAAGCAGAATATACATTACTAAAAACAGAGGTGTGTAAGAAGATTTGTTGCTTTTTTAAATCTTGTGGCTTTCAAAAAAACAGCCTGAAGTTTCTAACTTTATTGATTCTTTGTCAAGCACCTTGAGCTCATTGGTGAAAATGGGAACAGCTGGGGTGCACAGCTTCCATAAACCGAGCCTTTTTGTCTCCAAGAAGTTACAGGGTCAGCTGGCTATGCTGGCAGAAATTTTACAGTAACTATATCAAGCCCTTTCAGAAAGGCAGTAATACCCACTTAAATGGCTATAAGAGCTTATAAATCTCCAAGACCACTCAGAGAAATCTAAATATCCATGAAGCATTCCACAAGGCAGGACCAGCCCTAGGCAAGACTGCAAAGAAGGAGAAGTTTGTCTAAGAAGCTTCCCCCTCCCACAATCTTTTTTGAGTCCCCCCTCCACTCCCAAACCCTACTCCCCCACCCCCAAACCTCTTAGCCCAACTTATTCAACAATGTTCTGTTTTTGTCTAACTGTGAAAAAGAAAATGGTCACTGGGAAAGCAATCAGATAAACTAATTTTCCCTAAACTGATTGATAATTTAATGTTATTCCTGCTTGAAATATTAGCATTTTTTTTAAAAAATGCCTAGGGATAGCTATATAATAATCTTCTTGGCTTTATAATAATAAAAATTTTCATTTACATAGCCATTGGGATGGTACTTCAGTAATGTAAGTTAATGCCTCATCCTACTTATGGGAGGCCAAAATGACATAAAAAACATTTCAATCAAGAAATCATAGGAGAAAGCTTCCCATACACCTGGTAGATCCTCTGTGAAGGATCTGTTGGAGAATATGAATAAGGATCTCATAGAGAAGATATATTGCCAAGATGCTCAGTACTGAGCATTTATGGAGGTAATAACACTGAAGGGAAAAGGAAAAAAAAAATGCTGTTCCATCATGTTTGGTCTCCTACTTTCCACAGAAAGAGGAAAAACACCAGTCCACTGAGTACCAATCTTTTCCCTTCTGGGAATTAGGAGGAAGGCCATTCTAGCACATTTCTTGCTTGATTATCTGTATTGAGGTCAAGGGAATAATACCATTCTTTCAACTCTCCTAACCTCCACAATACTGTTCTCACCTGAACTGCCTAAGCCCCTGAGTGGACTTCATCCAGAGGCCAAATCTTTGGGGATACTGATAACTTAACCCCTCCTTCCTCAATGATTAATAAACATCTGGTTTTACCTTCCCCATATGAGTGAGCCTGAAACCGAAGCTGTCTAATCCAAACCCTGACTTCCATCTTCCACTTCACTTTGTGCTGGATTATTCCTTTCAACTCAATCAGCTCCAAAATGTCCTGCTCTAAAGACGCTTCTACTATGCCTTCTGGAATGTATGTTCAATAAATGAAAATGAAAATAAAAATTAAAATTAAAATTCCATTTTAATTTTTTTCTTCACTACTTCTTCAACATTCTCTTTTACTGAAACCTGATTCCCTTCTGATCTCCCTTTCTAGAACTATTTGGACTTTTACACCTTCCTACCTATTCAGTGGCTAGGGTAGGGAAGTTGGAACATTCCTTTCTGGAGACTGCCCTTTTCCTGTTCTCCTGCTACCATCATCACTCAGTAATCTTTCCTCCTTTGAGGTTCACTCTATTCATAGCTACCATTCAATCAAAATTCTGGTAACTGTTGACTGTTAATTTGAGGACATTGCCCTTCTTTCCTGAATGAATTTGGTACCTTGCTCACAATCTTTTCTTTTCTTCAACTTTTGCCTTCTTACAAGAGGACTTCAACATAATGATTTTCCCTTCTAAATAAAACATATTTTTCATCTTACCCATGTCACATAACTTACTATAGAGAAATATGGTCAAAACCTTGATGTTGCCATTACTCACCCACCTACCCCCAAAAGAAAGCCACTTTCACATACTTGAAAGCTGAAATCTCCTTCTCTGGATCACAATCTATTGTCATTCCACCTCTCCTTCTTGCCATGAAACTCCAAATACTATTCTTTATCCTCATCATGTCCTCCAATCCCTTGACTCCTCAGTTCTTTTTCACACTATCACTCTTACTCTAGCTACTCTCTCATGTCTTTCCCTTCTTGACCCTTTGGTTGAATCAGTTCAACTCTATATAGTCCTCTTCTCCTGAATCTCTTACCTCATTAACATATAGCCAAGTTTTCCCTGCCAAATCTACCTAGGATTATTCTCACCACCTCCTGTTATTTATCAGGAGGCAATTATTACTTCTATCTTGATCCTTCTCAGATCTACTTGCTCAGTCCTGAACTCTTTGTCAACCTTAAGTCTCTCCAATAGGAAGTTGGATACTCTCTCTCCATTTCTGTCTATTCTCTACTTCCCTGTTAAAATAATTTTCCTAAATCACTAATTTAATAATCACACACACATTCAATAAACTCTAGTGGCTCCCTGTTATTACTAGGATAAAAAAAATCTACTGGCATTCAAAATCTGTCTCTCCCCTTACCTTTCCTCTCTTTTTATATATTAATTTTCCTAAAGCACTAATTTAATAATCACACACACACTACAATCAAATACCCCGACCTCCTTGCTATTTCTCACACGAAACACTCATCTCTAGGCAACAGAATAGTTTCCCTCCCCATCTATCTCCGGATTTTCTTCAACTTCCTTCCTAAAAATCTCAGCTAAAAGAAGCCTTTCAAGAATCCTCTCAAAACTAATGCCTTCCCTGTACCTTCCCTCTATTATTTATTTCCAATTTATCCTGAACATAGCTTGTTTTTAATATTGTTTTTAATATAGACTATGAATTTCTTGAGAGCAGAATTTTTTTTGCCTTTCTTTGTATCATCAACACTCAACTTTTGTACTATGCCATAGAGTAAGCACTTAATAAATGTTGATTGATTGATTGATTATCTTACAGAGAAAACCCAGAGTTTAAATCAGTGGTCCTCACGTAGTCCAAAGAATTGTTGGGGTCTCTGAAACCCTTTCAGAGAGTCTACAAATTCAAAATTATTTTTTACTTCTAATACAGTAAATACCTATAAATATAACCCATGTGAACAAAAACTCTTTGAACAGATAATCCATAGTTTTTTTTTTAACAACATGAAGATACTAAGAACAAAAGTTTGAGAACCACTGGTTTAAATGGTCTAGATCTGGAAAGCATCTTGAAGATCATCTACTGTATTTTCTTCATTTTATAGGTAAGGAACATGAGGCCTCTAGAAGTTATTTGCTCAAGATCACACAGTAGATACACACACACACACACACACACACACACACACACACACACACACACAGCATTTAATTGAGAGCTGAATTCTAGAGCCAGTGCTCTTTCCTCTGTAACTTACTATTTCCATCATTACTCAAACAGAAAGCAAGTGTCAAGACTAGAACTCAAACTCCAGTTTCTTGATTCCATTTTATCTTGTTTTTATACCAAGCACAAGTATTACCTTGTACTAAGTCCTTTCCATTCCACTATCCCTTCCTTTTCTTATTCCTGCAGCCCTTATAAATTTTATATCTGATGTTAATTCCTAAATTTGCTGCTTTCCAGACTCTGAGACCCGTGAAAAGTCCTAGTCCAGACATTCAATGATTCACTGAACTTGAATCCCAGTTCTGTTAAATAGATTCCCTATGAAAAAGCCCCTACCTTGCCCCCACAAAGCATGTTTATATGTTTATATATGCATATATCAATATACATTTACATATATATGTTTATATATATCAACATTTATAGTGCATATAAACATTCAAAGAAAGACAAAGAAATTCAATCCATATCCTAAACTTACTGTTTGATTTGTCTCTTTTTCAACTGTATTAAAATGATTAAGCAGATTGAGAAAATTTCATCAAATAATTCTTTCTGCATCTATCACATAATTAGCACTGGGTTGCACACTTGGTCTGAGAAACAAGAGAAAAGGAATAAATACATTGTTCTTCCCATTAAAAAAAATTTACTGACATAGGAGAGAAAGGTTATGTTTGAGGAAAAAAATTAAAGAATTATAAATGGCTATAGTAACCTTTAAAGATTTAGAAATCACATGCTCTATAATAACCATAGTGTAGAGAGTACAAGTTGTATTATTCCCAATTTATGGATGAGGAAACCAAGTCAAAGAGATTTGACCATAATCATATAGCTAATCATATAAAATCTGGGATTTCCCATTTTTTCCCCTAACTCTGGGTCCAGTGTTCAGTCCACTTTTTCATAAGAGAAATACATAGTTTCACAAAAAGGCTGATTTACAAAGTAGAAAATGCTGGATTTGCATCAGAAAAGCTCTAGGTTCAAATCCCAGTCCTGGTGTTTATTAATTGTATGACTACAGGCAAGTTATTTTTCCTCTTGGAGTCTCAATTCTTCATCAGTGAAATGGAAGAAATAATACATGTAGCATGTATGTAGTTCGTTGGGTTAAGAGAATGAAATGAGTAAAATGACAAAATATGAAGCCAGAGGACAGAAAAGGAAGCACATAACTCACCTCCTGCCAGAAAGGTGATGAACTTAAAATGAGAAGATAAAAGAATAAGTATCTACATAAAGCCTCCTATATGCCAGGAACAATGGAAAGCACATTTCTTACATTTCATCCTTTTAAAAACCCTGGGAGATAGGCACCATTGTATAGTTGAGGAAACTAGCAAATAGACATTAAGCGATTTGTTCAGGGTCACATAAAACTAGCAACTGTCTCGGGCCAAATTTGAACTCAGTTCTTTCCAGTTTCAGGCCCGGAGTTCTATTCACTGCCCCAGTGGCAAATACCTCCAAAATGCAGAGTGAAAAATACATACATTTTTAGACATGGTCAATAAGGACTTTTTTGGATTTGGATTACATATATATACATAATATACATAAATATATATTATACATATGTAATATATATTTTTATGAAGGGAATTTCTGTTAATTTGTCTCCCTTTCTCTTCCAGGCTTTAAGTACAGAAGCCACTCACCTGCCAAACCCTGTACTGTTGGATAAGGAAACTTTGACCTGCTCACATGTCACCATTCCCTATCCATTTTTCTTTTTCTTTTTTTTTTTCAATTATTCAAGGAGGGGTTATGGGAAAAAATACATTTTTAAAAGAAAAAGAGGATCAAATGAGATAAAATATGTAAAATGCTACATGAATGTCTGTTATTATTTTATATTATTTATTGTTATACTATGTGTTACCATACTATTAGCAGCTAGGTAGTATAGTGGATAGAATGCAAGGCCTAGAGTCAGGAAGGCCTGAGTTCAAATACAGTTTCAGGCATTTAATAACTGTGTGATCCTAGTCAAATCACTTAACCTTGTTTCCCTTAGTTCCTCATATATAAAATGAACTGATGAAAGAAATGACAATTTGTTCTAGTATCTTTGCCAAGAAAACCCTCAAAAGAGGTTACAAAGAATCTGACATGACTGGAACAATTAAACAACAAAATATTATTCTAAACTATAATTGTATGATTAAATAGCTTTATTTTCTTATTTAATTTGCTATTCTGTGTTCAGGAGTTCTTGTATTAAGGAAGCATAGAGTAACATGGGGTGCTTTACAAAGAGTCCAGATTATTTCTGTTAGGGATTCACAAAAACTAGAGTCAAGTCTCAGCTCTACCTCTTACTAATAAATTACAACTCTAATTTAAGTCTTAAAACTCTGACCACATTTCTCTGATCTATTCAAATATCTGAAAAGCTATCAGTGTAAAAGAGGAATGAGATTTGTTCTACTTGCACAGAACCCAAATCTAAAGTGAGCTCTGTGGAAAGGAAAATTTCACCTCAATGTAAGAAAAAAAATTCCTAACAATTATAGCTTTCCAAAAGTAGAATTCCATAGGAGATAATAGCTAGTATTTATACAGCATATATGATTTGTGAAATCTTTACAACAACTCCGTAAGATAAAAGCCTTTATTTATTCCCATTTTACAGATGAAGAAGCTGAGGCTGAGAAATTAAGTAACTTGCCCACAGTCTAGTATTTATGGAGGATTTTGGACTTTACTTTTCTTCATTCCAAGTCCAATACTCTTAGCCATTGTGATACCTAGCTGCCTCTCATACTGATTTCTTCATCACTGAAGGTCCTGAAGTTCAGATAATGGCTTATTATGTATTGTAGGTGGGATCCATTTTGAAGGGAAGAATTAAACTAGACAATCTTGACTATACAGATTGAGAGATGAAAGCCAACTCAAAACCATTACAGTCAAACTTTATCTTCTTAGAGAAGAGGAAATAGAGGCCCTGAGAAGGCTTGCCTAGGCTCACACAGATAGTAAATAAAAAAGCAAATGATCCAACCCCATGCCTTCTGATAGTCAGCACACTTTCCCCTATACAAGGCTACCTTTCCCCTGACATTGGTTTTAAGTGTAACTACAATCCCCAGATCCTCATGTTCATTCTAACTCCTTGGGAGTGGGAGAGGGAAATGTGAAAATAGACCATTGATTTTATTCATGCATCCACTTATACCAACAACTAATATAGCTATAACTTGAGACTTCTTCAAAGATTAGCTCAGCAAACTGCACCATAGCATTAATAAGGAAAAATACCATGGGAAAAAAAATTGCCAGACAATCTCCATTACAACCAATTTTCAGTTACTCAATTTTCAGAGACATTTGGAACAGAAATTTCCATTTTGGAGCTCTGACACAAATTATTTTACTGCTTTCTGCTTAGGGTGTTTTGAACCAATTCAGGTGGTCAGGGCACATCAGAATTGTATTGCTTTTGGCCTTGGGCCATTGTAGAGTCTTTACAGCACAAGGAATAGATATGATTTGATATATGAGATAAATTAGAAAGATCAAAGAGAACAGAATTAAAATTAGTTTCCCAGTATAAGAATAAGTAATTCCTTTGTGTTGGTTTCATAAAAAGAATTATCATTTTTACCTGAATCATCTAAAGCAGTGGTTCTCAAAGTATAGTCTAGAGAATCCTGGGGATCTCTGAAACCATTTTAGAGCGTCTACAAATTCAAAAATAGTTTTTATTTCCAATATGGTAAATGTCTATAAATATAATCCAGATAAACAAAAACTCTTTGGAGAGATCATCAATAATTTTTAATAAGATAAAGATACTGAAAACAAAAGTTTGAGAACCACTGATCTAAAGTAACTTCAGCTCCTTTGTCTTGGGCTTCTTTTCCATTTTATGTTGTTTTCTTCTCCTCCTCCTCCTTCTCCTTCTCTTTCTTCTTCTTCTCCTTCTCCTTTTCCTCTTCTTCCTTTGCCTCCTCCTCCTTTTCCTCCTCTTTCTTTTCTTCGTCCTCCTTTTCCCTCCTTTCTTTTCTTCCTCCTTTTCCTCCTTTTTTTCTCCCCCTTTTCCTCCTCCTTTTCCTTCTCTCTCCTTTCCTCCTCATTTTCCTCCTCTTTTTTCTCCTCCTCTTCCTTCTCCTCTTTCTTCTTCTTCTTCATCATCTTCTTGTCTCTCTTTCACTCTCTGTCTCACTCCCTTTCTTTCTCTTTCCTTCTCTCAATTGCCTACTGAACATTTCAAAGCTAGACATTATATAATAATGCATTGTTAGGGGAATTATGAACTGATTCAAACATTTTGAAAAGCAATTTGGAACTATGTTATAAAACTGTGTATACCCTTTGATTCAGCAATACCACTACTAACTAGGTTTACACCCCAAAGAGATTTTTAAAAGGCAGGAAGAAACTATTTGTATAAAAACTTGTACACCTTTTTTGCGGTGGCTCAGAACTGGAAATTAAGGGGATACCCATCAATTAGGGAATGGCTGAAAAAAGAATGATATATAATTGTAATGGAATATTATTGTGCTATAAGAAATAACAACAACCAGGGGATTTCAGAAAATCCTTCAAAGACTTACATGAATTGATACAAAGTAAAGTGAGCAAAACCAGGGGAACATTACACAGAGACACAATATTGTATAATGAATTGTGAATGACTTAACTATTCTCAGCAATACAGTGACCTAAAACAATCCCAAAGGACTAAAGCAAAAAATTGCTGTCTGCCTTCAGAAAAAGAACCAATTTCAATTGAATACAGATTGAAGCATATTATTTTTCACTTTCTTTTTTTTTCTTTCTTTTTGTTTGAGTATTTTTGCACAAAATTACTAATATCAAAATGTTTTTACCTGATTGCACATGTGTAACCTATATCAGATTCCACGCTGTCTGGGGATGGGGGAGAAAGGAAGGGGAGATGAATAAAATTTAGAACTCAAAACAAACCCAAAAGATGAATTTTAAAGTTGTTTTTACATGTAATTGAAGAAAAAAATAAAAGATTATTTAAACCAAAAAAAAAAAAAAAACTGAATGTCCCAGAAATATCTTAAACCTAAGACCCAGATCTTAAATCTAAGGGTGAATTCATTTATTCACCCTCAATACTCTTCTCTTCCAAACTTCTAAAGAACCTCCATCTTTCCAATGTTTTAACATAATATAGTCATTATTCTAAACTTCCCAATTTCTCTCACCCCATATATCCAATCAGTTACCAAATCTTACCATTATCTCTCCACTCATACAGCTACCATCTTAGTTGGGGTCTTCATAACCTTTCACCCAAATTATTGCAATAGCCTTCTAATTGATACCCTGTCTCCAGTCTCTTCCCAATCTAGCCCACCTTCAAACTACTGCTGAAGTAATTTTCCTTAAGGACATAGTTAACTATGAGACTCTTCTACTCAACCAACCACAGGGACTTCCTAATACTTCTAGGATTAAATATAAGTCTGTTTACCTATTTCTCAACCTTGTCCCAACCTCTTTCAAGCTTCAGTGAACACTAGTCCCCTTCCCACACTCTGCAAGCCAGGCAAATTGGTCTCTGTTCTTCCCACATAATAATCCTTCTGTTTTTGTGTTTTTGCTTTGACTGTCCACCATGCCTTGGAATGCAACCCCTCTTTACTTCTGCCTCTTAGAGTACTCTCTTTTTCCCTTAAGGTAAAACTCAGTGTGAATTGATCCAACCATTCGGGAGAGCAATTTGGAACTATGCCCAAAGGACTATAAAACTATACATATCCTTTGATCTAGCAATGGCATTATTGGGTCTGTATCCCAGAAAAATCATAAAGGAGAGAAAAGGACCCACATGTGCAAAAAATGTTTGTAGCAGCTCTTTCTTATGTCAAAAAATTGGAAAATGAATAGATGCCCATCAATTGGGGAATGGCTGAATAAGTTATGGCATACGAAAGTAATGGAATGTTATTGTTCTATAAAAAAGATGAGCAAGCAGATTTTAGAAAGGCTTGGAAAGATTTACAAGAACTGATCCTAAGTAAAACAAACAGAACCAGGAATTCATTGTACACAATAACAATAAGACTACAATGATCAACTATGAAAGATTTGCTTCTTCTTAGCAATTCAGTGATCTAAGGCAATCTCAATAAACTTTGTATGAAAAATACTATCTGCATCCAGAGAGAGAACTACGGAGAGTGAAAATACTGTGTTCACTTTTTTTTCTTTTTCTTCTGTTTTTTTTCTTGTGATTTTTCCCTTTTATTTTCATTTTTCTCTTCCAACATGATTCATAAGGAAAAATGTTTTTTTTAAAATGAATGTAAATGTTTTAAGAAACTAAAATGAAACAAAAAAGATAAACTCAAGCACCATTTTAAATAGTTTTTTTTTCAAAATATATGCAAAGATTATTTTCAACATTCGCCCTTGCAAAACCTTGTACTCCAAATTTTTTCTCCCTCCCTTCCTATCATCTTCTCCCTTAGACGGCAAGTAATCCAATATACAATTCTTCTATACATACTTCCACAATTATCATGCTACACAAGAAAAATCAGATCAAAAAGGGAAAAAAAGAGAAAGAAAACAAAAAGCAAGCAAACAACAACAACAAAAGGTGCAAATACTATGTTGTGAGCCACACTTAGTCCCCACAGTCCTCTCTCTGGTGCAGATGATTCTATCACAAGACCATTGGAACTGTCCTGAATCATCTTGCTGTTGAAAAGATTCACGTCCATCAGAACTGATCACCGTAAAATTTTGCTGTTGCTGTGCACAGTGTTCTCTTGGTTCTACTCACTTCACTCAGCATCAGTTCATGTAAGTCTCTCCAGGCCTTTCTGAAATCATCCTGCTGATCATTTCTTATAATATCCCATAATATTCATATACCATAACTTATTCAGCCATTCTCCAACTGAAGGGCATCCATTCAGCTTCTAGTTCCTTGTCAGACACCATCTTCTGCATTAAATCTTTACCAATCCCCCCAACTGTTAGTGCTTTACCTCCCAAGCTAGCTTGTATTTGACAACTTTGCATATATTTGTGTTTGTTCACTTTATATTTATGCAGTATTTATTTGTATCCATGTTTCTTTCCTCTTAGAAAGTTAAGTCTCTTGAAAATAGGAATTGCTTCATTCTCTTTGATTATATTCCCCAAGGTCTATAACATAGCAGGTTCTTAATAAAGAATTCTTGGTTGATACTTGTATTAGTAAGAGGTAACATTAATATATTGGTTTAAGATTTGCAGTGCTTTGCCTACAACATTTGAGCCTTATGAGAACAATTCAAAGTAGGTGGTATCGTTATTCTCATTTACAAATGGAAAAATTGAATTAAGGAGTATGCCCAGGGTTACACACAAAAAGTGTATGAGGCAGGATTCAAAAATCAGGTCTTCCTGAGTCCAGTAAGTCACCAATCACACCCCACTGACTCTCAAGTTACCATCCATCCCCAAGTCTTTGCCCATCTTCTGGAATGATTCTAGGAATATGAGACAGAATAAAAGTTTATAATGTCCTCTAGTATAGTGTCTCCAGTGGGAGGCCAAAGACCTGACTACAATGGTATAAAATTATGGCCCACCCCCCAGAGATAGGCAATCTCAGCTCTCATCTCCATAGAACCCTACCTATCTTTAGTCACAATAGTGCCCTCTCTTATCTCTCTCTCCCTTGTACAAGCTTCTGACATCCCACCTCCTGAGCCAAGCTTAGGCCCCTTGAAGGAATTATGAAGTACTACTTGGGCAGTCATCGAAGCAGCACCTACATAACTTTAGGAAAATCACTCCTCCTCTCCTCCATCAATGTTACCTACTCAATAGTTGCTATGTTAATTGGTTTTACTTAATTGCCTTTATTACAGGACATGGCTTCCTGGATGAGGAGAGGGGGGATGTTCAGAAACAAATGTGATAGACACAGAAACAAAAGGAGTGAAGAAAAAACAAATTAGCAAATTTCCTCTGCCCCTTTGTTGCTTTGACAGCAGTGCCAAAAAGCAAAACAATGCTCCTCATACCTTATCAATCCTCTACTCAAATCAGGCTTACTTTTTACTCAATTTGAAGATAATTATCTTCCCAAACATGTCTGCACCCATAAGATGTTGTGTTTCTGAAAAGTCATTCAGGGTATTGTTAAATTAGGTAGGAACAGTGATTTATCTGGGGAGAGCACCATCCTACAGGAACCACCCGCCCTATGTGTAACCTGTCTCAGTCATGAAGACTTTGTGGCACACTAGGGTGTGTGTTACTACATGATATTAATAGAGCTTTAATCCTAGAGGGGATCTCTTCATCTGCAGATCAGAGAATTGTATTCTTTAGTATTTGAAAATTAGTCTCAGACCTTGCATATGTGGTCATAAAAATTCCACTTCATTATGAATACTCCCTTAGGGACATATTAAAATCTATGACCTTAGAATCACTTTCAAGGACTTTCTTGTGCCACATCCTGAATATATTCCAAAAGCCATACTCATCAGAATATTGACATGACAGGACCATGTTCCTGATCGACTTCAGGAAGTATTGTGTGTGGCCCTATTTAAAATTGTCCCCATCATTACCCAAATGTACAATGTCTTTCATCAGGATGATAAAGTTTGAAGCAAGAGCCGTGGTATATCCTACTGGTCTTTTTGAAGGCAAGAGGATAAACAAAATGGCTTTTCACAGCTCTCTAATGGTGAGACTACCAGGACCAAGGAGCCCACCTACTTTTGTAGAAAAGACACTGGACTGAGTCTGTAAACCTTGAATGTAGTCTTAGCCCTGCCAGGGACTTACCATGTAACTTTCAACAGGATACTTATATTCTCTGGAACTAGTTTCCTCTTCTATATAATAAATAGATTAGATTAGACTATTCCCTACATGTTTTCTGAGATCCTTTTAAGACCAAAAGTCAAACTCTCCTATTTGGCATTTAAAGCACTTCACAATTGGGCTCCAGTGTATCTTTGCAGACTGATTACTACTTCCCCTCATATCCTCTATTTCCAGACAAATTGGTCTATACTTGCTGTTTCCAGTAAACAATATTCCATCTCTGTGTCTTCACACAGGCTGACCTGGAATGCTTTCCCACCACACCTCCACTTCTTGTCTTCCATATTAGCTTTCAAAACTCAGCTCAAGAGCCATTTCCTTACAAGAAAACTTTCTAGAGTCTCCAAGTTATTATTATTACTCTGTATTCCTTTTGAATATGATTTGTATTTTTATACAAGTATATGTTGTCCCACCCTATCCCCATAACTTCACTGAGGCCAGAAACTGTTTTGTTTAGATCTTTGAGTCTCCAATGCTCACCACAAAGTATTACAATAATAGGAAGTTAATAAGTGCATGCTAAATTGAGAGAAGAGAGAAAGAGAGAGAGAGAAGAAAGAAAGCAGAAAGAAGAGGAAGTAAAGAAGGAAAGGAGGGAGGAAGGGAAGGAGGAAGGGAGGGAGGAAAGGAAGGAGAAAGAGAGAGAGGGAGAGAAGGAGGGAGAGAGAGAGGAAGAGAAGGAGGAAGAAAGGGAGGGAGAGAAGGAGGGGGGAGGGAGGGAAGGAAGGAAAGAAGGAAGGAGAAGGCAGGAAAGAAGGAAGGAAGGCAGGAAGAAGGAAGGAAGGAAGGAAGACTAAGAAGTATTTATTAAGCTTGTGTGACAAGTCTTGTCAAAGGCATTTTGCTAGGTTCTGACAAAAATAAAATAATCCCCACCATTAAGGAGTTTATAGGGGCATGAGAATGTGGTTTAGAAACACTGATGTTTCTTCTTGATAGATAAAAAAAGAGCACCAGCAACCCTTTCCTAAAAGAAGCTCTCAAAAAAAAAACTGATGCAATTTCATTGCTCTGATGCAGAATTATTTGAGCTACCCCATCTAAGAAAATTGAACCCAAGAATGTAGGTGAGTGGCTTCCACATCCCAGAACTTACTGATGGAGGGATAACACGTGTGGTGGCTGCAATCACAGAGTTCTCATTCACGAAAGATTTGAACCAATCTTCAGGAAGTTGTGTCAGTTATGGTTTTATTTCTTTGGAGGAGTTTATGAAGGGACATTGCCCAGATTTCTTCAAAGGGAAGAGTTTATTGACATTAGCTAGGGACCATTTTTCATGCTGGAAAGTTTTAACTACAAGCCAGCACACTGGGAGGGGCAAGTAGTCCCTGGCAGTCCACTTGCTAAAAATAAATTTTCTGACAAGAATGAGTGAAGTTGATGAGGTTTCTATTTCTTGCATCCAGGAAGACTGCTTGGTCTTTTCAATTAGTCCTAAGAGGCATGTTTAGGATGTCTAATACTTTATTTCAGGGTATGAAATTTGATACCACCCCAAGAAGCTTCCTTTAAAAAATGTAAATGTATAATCTTCACATTGCATTAGAAGCCTTTCAATATTAAATATACTTAGGACCTCCTGTGTTTAGAATGACTTGAATATTATTCTTGTGAGTTATTGTTTGTCTTATTTTGTTTTTTAGTATTTATGTTCCCTGATCATGAATTTAGCTCGGAGGTTCTTAGCCTTTTTGTATGTGTTATGAGCCCTTTTGGCAGTCTAGTGAAACCTATAATTCCTTTCTCTGAGTAATGTTTTAAGTGCATAAAATAAAATACATAGCATTATAAAGGAAACCAATTATATTGGAATAAAAATGTGATATTTTCCCACCCAAATTCATAGACCCTCCTGAAATCTATCTATAAACTCCAATTTATAGATAGTTAAGAACCCCTGATCTTGAAAGATCTTCACCATTCCTGCTAGGGTTAGGTATTGGACCTATAACATAATCATCATAGAACATTCTCAGAAAAGGAAACTCCCTCTACCTTCTGCACCTTCTCTGCAACTTACATTTTTAGAAAATTATCTAGAACAATGAGGTTTTTCAATCACCTGTTCAGGGCCACGTAGCCAAGATATATCAGGGTCAGGGCTTGAATCCTGGTTTTCCTTCAAGGTCAGCTCTCTAATCATACCTCCACCATGCCTCTTTCTATCCCTCTCCTGATTCCAAATAAAGACTAGTTTGCTGAAATCAATGACTTGGCTTGTATTTGAACTCACAGAATCATAGAATCTCAGATTTCTAAATGAAATTCAAGGTCTTCTAGAACAATCTTTACATAAACAAGAATTTTTTTTTTGCAACATCATCAACAAGTGATGATCCAACATCTGTGCAAAGACCTCCAGTTAGAGTTTCCTATTACCTCCCAAAGCAGCCCCATCAACTTTTGGGCTGGTCTCTGTCAAAGGAATCTATCTTCCTAACTTCAAACTTAAGTCTGTCTATGACTTCTATCCCTTAATCCTCATTCCACCCTTGTTCCCTGCAATAGGGAATTACCTTTAATTAACTAATTAACTAATTTAATTAATTAACAGGGATTACCTTTAAACATGAGGTGACAGTTATCGAACCCCTAAGCCTTCTCTTCTCTAGGCTGAATAATAAGTAGCCCCCTTTGGACATGCCCCTATTTATCTGTGTATTTCCCAAAATGTGAAGCCCAGAACAATACACAAGATTCCAAAAGTGGTTTAAGCAGGACATGATATGGTGAGATCATTACCTCTCCAGTCTTAAGATACTATAACTCTATGCACTCTGAGGTCATATTGAGCTTGTTCTTTGTTTTTTACTCATTTTCAGTTATGTCTAATTTTTCATCACTCCTTTTGAGGTTTTCTTGGCAAAGATAATGGAGTGGCTTGCCATTTCCCTTTGCAGCTGATTTTACAGATGAGAAAACTGAGGCAAACAGGGGTAAGTGACTTACCCAGGGTCACATAGCTGGTAAGTGTCTAAAGCCAGATTTAAAGTCAGGTCTTTCCAACTCTAGACCTGGCACCCCATCCACTACACCAACTCGCTGGTGCATATCAAGCTAGCTATCTAGACCTACTTCTCTCAACTTGCACTTGTAAAATTAATATTTTTAATCCAAAAGCAAAACTAAATTTATCCCTATTACATTTCATTTTATTCAATTCAGTAAAACATGCTTACCTGCTAAGATCTTTCTGGATCCTAATTCTGTCATCCAATGTGTTAGCTCCCCCACAGCTTCGTTTTATGATGAAATTTGACTAGTTTGACAGATATGTCTTTAATTAAGTTATTGAAAAGAATATATTGAACTGGAAGGATCAAGGAGAAATCCCTGGGGGTGGAGGTGGGGATAAAGGGGATTATTAATGTTCACTTATTCACCTCATGGAACAATGGAAAGAAGCTAGCTCTGAGGTCAGAGGACCTGTGCTCAAAGCTCACTTCTGATACTTGTCATCTGTATGATCCTGGGATGCCATTTACTTTCCCTAAGCCTCAGTTTCTTCATCTGCAAAAATAATGGCAGCCAGCATTGAAATAGTATTTTAAGGTTTGCAAAGCATTTTACGTTGCTGACTCACTTGCTCCTCATAAAAACCTTATGAGACAGATGCTATTATTACCCTCATTTTACAAATAAAAAACTAAAATTGAAGAAGGTTAAGGGCTTTACACAGAGTCACTCAGATAGTAAGGGTCCAAAGCAGGATTCAGGCTTAGATCTTCTTTCTTCTGACTCCCACACTCAATTCACTGTACTACCCAGCTGCCCTATTGGAGTACTCTTGGACAGGTTGACTTCTGAGGCAAACAGGGGTAAATGACTTACCCAGGGTCACATAGCTGGTAAGTGTCTAAAGCCTTCTGTTTGAGTTCTGACTTCTGAGGTCCTTTCCAGCTTTAGCTCTACAACCAAATGCTGTGATGCTATAGAAGGAATTCTCGTTCTGATATAGGTTAGATTAGATGACATCTGAGATTCCTTCTATGGTAAGATTCTTTAATATCATGGCAGGATTCAGTTCAATCAAAGGACTTGGATTCTTTGTATGTATAGGAAAAAATGGAGAATTCATTTCCCAAAAAATCAATAGTTTTAATCAGCACCTCTGATAAGAAGTTCAGAGAAATAAACCTAAGGACAGAACAATGAAACTTCACTAAGATGACTTCATCCCATTCTCTACACCCAAAACCATACACTCCCCATAAAAGATTCTCTTACACAATATAGACCAAACCTATATCCTCTAGGAAAGTGATATTTTAAAGTTTCATTCTGTTCTGGTTGTCCTGGTATATGTATTCCCTTTTGACTCCACTGGCAGATGTTAACCATATCTGAACACACAGAAATGCATTTAAGGATAACTATTGAGTTGGAAACAAAGTTTGATTTTTAAATGAAAAAAAAAGAATATTTAAGTCTATGTTATTTACACTACTTCAAAATATTGTTTCTCTATGGACACACCCATTTTTATAAAGTCTGCATAGAGAGAACACTAAATATGAATCTGTTCTATAAAATTCAACTTTATATCGACATCAAGGGATTTTCATGACATATATGTAAATGTCTTCATACCAAACCAGACCATATGTCCATCAGAGTGAATGAGCTGTTCAGATATAAATGGCAGCACCCCTCTTCACTTGGGGGTTTCTGAGTTCTAAATTTAATTTGATTGTAGTTTGTGGATTCATCTTATTGAAAAAATTAGAACTATGGATACTAGAGTGGAAGAGAACAGTTAATTCCCTAGAATGGAAGAATAGGGCAGTTAAACAGAACTACCACTGACTATATTATGGGGTTCAAAACAGACAGGATCATCCCTGATACTAGTGACCACACTAGGGATAAATGTCTCAAGGCAATTAAGGTTTCCAGAGTTTCAAACAATTGAAAATACTTTCTCATCCCAACAGCAGGAAAATGCAGAACTGTCATGTGTTTATAATTTCAACATCCTTTCCATTTTTTGGAAGAGATTTACCAGTAGAAACTAGTGTCCCTTGGTAATACCTTATAACTTAGTTTCAACTTAAGGATTTTCATCCACCTATCATAGATGGAAGAAGATGTGTGGTATAGTGGGCAGAATCAATTTCAGAATTAGGAAGATCTAGCTTTAGAGTCAAGATGACCTTGATTCAAATTCATGCTTTGATTTGACTGGCTATACGATCCTAGACAAATTACTCAAGGGTTCATTACCTTAGGCAACTTTCTAAGACCATAAAAAAGCATAATAGTTGTAACTGCTGCATTGGAAGAGGAAACTTTTTCACCAGGAATTCCTTCTCCTGATAAAATCACAAGTGAAGACCACACTCCTACCCCTCCCATTCCACCCCCCCCAAAAAAAAAAAAACTTGAATATTATGTGATTTTCCCATTCACATGGATTTCCCTTTTTTTAAAAAAAATTGTTTATTTTCAAAATATATGCAAAGATAGTTTTTAACATTCACCCTTGCAAAATCTTAAGTTTCAAATTTTTTTCTCCCTCCCTTTCCCCCAACCCCTCCCCTAGGCAGCAAGTAATCCAATATATATTGAACGTGCAATTCTTCTATACATATTTCCACAATTATCTTGCTAACAAGAAAAATCAGATCAGAAAAAGGAAAAAAAAATTACTAAGAAAACAAAAAGCAAGCAAACAGCAACAAAAAGGTGAAAATACCATATTGTGATCAGTCCCCATTGTTCTCTTTCTGGGTACAGATGGCTCTCTCCATCATAAGTCCATTGGAACTGGCCTCACAGGGATTTCTTCAGCCCACATGAATGGGGAAAGTCTCTTTGTACTAGAAAGAGAAATTTAGATAGCTCATGATTAGTAAGTCTTACCCTTCCTAAATATATTTTTCCTGCAAATAGTCAAAACTGAAAGCATGACTTTAAAAAAGAGAGAGAGAATTAGCTGAATAATGTGAAATAAAAGCCATTACAAAACCACAGATTTAAATCAATGCAAAGACTATAGAGACCATCAAGTCTAACCCCCCCATTTTACAATTAAGGAAATAGTCTAAAGAGGTGAAGTGATTTCTCCAGTGTCACAGAGCTGGTAAGTGTCTGAAGTAGGATTTAAATATAGGTCTTCCTGATGTCAGGTCTGTCTTCACCATGCCACAAAATTTTTACTCCTTGGATATTCTCCAATGATTCTTCATTTTTTCCCCTTTTTTTTAAATTCATCTTGTAAATAAGTAAAATGAAAAGAATAATTGGCAACTTAGAAACCCTATGTGTTATTGATTCAAATTCTAGAGAATATAGTAATGCTTTTAAAATAATCCATTTTTCTGAGCATGAACAGTGCCAGTTTCTCAGGAATTCTTACAAAAAATATACTTCACTTTGGAAAGGTAAAAAGAGCCAGCGTTTCCTTCTTTAGTTATATTTCTTCCCTGTGCATGCTTCTAACCAAAGAAAATGGTTGATAAAAACCAAGTTCCATTTCTGGATCAATTTTTCAACTTTATTTATTGCTTGAATAGTTTAGTAAATGTGAATTACAGATTTTATTTGGTCCTTTCCCAAATGAGAGGTTATGTAATCCATGCAATACCCATCATTAATACTGGAATAGGACCTTGTCAGAGGCTTCTCAGGTCATTAGCTATGAATCTCCACTATAAAGTGAAGAAGTCTTCAGTACCGCCATCATTGTCATCTTCTCTGAAATGAATATTTAGTTGGGACAAAGGGTCAATGCCTTGCCCAAGCCTCCCAGTGAGTTACCAGAAGAGCTAGGACTCTCTGACTTTCAAGCCAGGGTTCTCACTTGATGAAACCACATTGTATCAGCCGTCCTTCCAAAAACCACAGAGACAAAAGCAGCATGATCTTAGAAAAAGTCTCCAGAGAATACAACTGACAGAAAAGCTCCCAGAGAAAACTTATGCCTTCTGGCCAGTTCTAGGCTAATCTGGAAGTTATACTTAGTTTTTTTTTTCCTGTGGAATTATGTCTTCTCAGTCCTTTCACATTGCTGTTTTGCAGCTACTCTCAGTCACTGAAACTGCTAAGGCAACATGACGAAAAATTGAAGGCATAGGAAAAACCCATTCTCCTAGCCCTGTACCTTGGCTCACACTATATTTGAAGTGTCATCCCTTCTTTCCCACCCCCTTGTGCCCGATGAACTCCTACCTATACTTTAGAGTCCAGAACTGTTAGAAGCCATTGTCTATAAGATCTTTGAGTTGAAAAGGACTTTCAGAGATCATTTAATCCAATCTAAATGTGAACAAGAATTCTATCTAATCTACTGGACTAGTCTTGTGTAAAGACTTTCAAGGCAGGACATTGCACAGTGGATAGAATATTGGGCCTGGAATCAGGAAGTTCAAGTCTGAAGTTTAAATCTGACTTTAGATACTTACTATGTGAGCCTGAGAAAGTCAGAGAACTTCGATTTGTCTCAGTTACCTCATTGGGGGTAATAAGAATAGCTATCTCACATGGTTTTTATAAAGATAAAATGAAATAATATTTGCAAATTCCTAGCATAATACCTGGTACACAGGAAGTCCTTAATAAATGTTTTTTTTTTCCTTCCCAATGAAGCCCATTTCACTTTTGAACATGGAGCCTAAATCCATTTCTTTGGAATTTCTGCCCATTGCTTCTAGTTATTCTCTCTAGAGACAAGCAGAAGAAACATAAAACTTTTTCTATTTGACAGCCCTTCAAATACTTGAAGACAGCTATCATACTTCCCCCTATAAGCCTGTTCTAGGATGAATATCCCTAGTTTCTTTAACCCAGGATTTAAGTTGGGATTCATGAAATTTTCTTTAAAAAAATGTTTAATAATTATTTCAATGTGATTTGTTTCTTTTGGAATCCTATGTATTTTATTTTATGCATTTTTAAAGAATTTTTCTGAGGAATCCATAGGCTTCCCCACACTGCCTAAAGGGTTCATGATACAAAAAAAGGTTAAGAATCTTTGCTTCAAAACAATATTCAGGTGGCATGCTCTCCATGCTTTTAACCATCCTGGCTCCCTTCTAGGGCTCTGTGATTTGTCAGCATTTTTCCTCAATTCAACTGCTCAAAACAGAGCATAATAGACTGCACTGGGGATATAAAAAGAGACCAGCAGAACTATCCCCAATCAGGTCCAAGATGCCATGCTACACTTTGTGTAGCTTGAGATTAAAGTATGGGAGCAGAACAAGAAAGGAAACTTCTCCCTTCCATGGCCTCCTGAGCCCCAGGACTCTCTCCCAGGCTCTTCTCTTGCCAACAAGATTTCACTTCCTTACATTCAATGATGATTTTTCCTCCCCTCGACTCCTATACACATACTTTATTTGACCTGCTCTTATGAAATCTTAGGCATTAGTTCACACTACAATTATTTGTATATGTATCATACAATCTTCCCCACTAGGATGTAAATTTAATGAGGGCAACAAGCAATAACAGCTAATATTCATTAAGTATCTGCTCTGTGAAGAGTATATTAGGTTGCAAACTTTACTTAAAACATGTACCTGCCCTGTCTTCTTGGAGATTATTGTTTAAAGGGAGAACAGACCTAATTGGCCTAATACTTCATAAGAAAAGCATTTTGTTGTTTAATCAGTTTAGCCATGTCCAACTCCTGTGTTCTAGAATCCCTAGCTTCCTTTTAAAATCAGCTCAACAGAACCAGGAGAACATTGTACACAGTAACAACGAGATTAGGTAATGATCAACTATGATGGACTTGGCTCTTCTCATCAATACCCTTATTCAAGGTAACTCTAATGGACTTGAGAAGAAAAATGCCAATCACATTTAGAGCAAGAACTATGGAGACTGAATGTGGATCAAAGTATAGCATTTTCACCTTTTTGTTTGTTACTGTTTTCCTTTTTTTTCTTGTGTTTTTTTCCCTTTTGGTCTGATTTTTCTTGCACAATATGATAAATATGAAATATACTTAAAAGGATTGCACATATTTAACCTATGTCAGATTGCTTGCTGTCTTGGGGAGGGGGAAGGTAAAGAAGGGAGGGAGAAAAATTTAGAACACAAAAATTTATAAAAATGGATGAAAACTATCTTTACATGTATTTGGAAACAAAATACTACTGAAAAGAAAAAAACTCAGCTCAATTATCACTTCCTATGGAAAGCCTTTACTGATCCCCTCAGCTTACTAGTATCTCCCAAAATTACTTTCTATTTACTTCCTTTTTTCCAGTTTACTCATTTGTGTACCTGTTTCCTCTGATTGACTATAAGTTCATTGAAAGCAGGGACTTTTCAGTTCTTGTCTGTTACCTATTACCTAGCATACCATCTAGTCCATACGAGGAGATTTAGAAATGCTTATAGATTGGCAGAGTTTTAAGACTTCTACCAAGGAACTTTCATTGAAGAAGTATGATACCCATTTAATAAAGTTTCAGAATGTATTCCAGGGAGCATCCATTTGATTGACCAGGCTAATCTGTAAATATCACTCCCAACACTTTTATTTCCAGTTTCCTGAACAAATTTGTAACCCAATCAATAAAGAAAAACTCGTTATCTTATAGTGGGTCCACAAGTTTAAGACCTTTTTTTGTTTTAAAGCATGATCAAATACTGGGATATAAGAAAATAAGAGCTATTTAAAATGTGGAGTTGGTGTAGAGTCGAATTTAGGAGTTGCCTTTGGCATCTATTTGACTATTTCTTCTTTTAAACTAAGTACATAAATAATTTTGTTCATCATAACTTAAGAAAGCAATACAAAGCAATGAAAGGAGCTCTGGACCTGTAGTCAGAGGGCTGGGTTCAAATATAAACTATGAAGAAAAAAGAAAAAGAAAAAAAGAAAGAGATAGAGAGAAAAAGAAAGAAAGAAAGAGAAGAAAGAAAGAAGGAAGAAGGAAGGAAGGAAGGAAGGAAGGAAGGAAGGAAGAAGGAAGGAAGGAAGGAAGGAAGGAAGGAAGGAAGGAAGGAAGGAAGGAAGGAAGGAAGAAAGAAAGAAAGAAAGAAAGAAAGAAAGAAAGAAAGAAAAAGAAAGAAAGAAAGAAGGAAGGAAGGAAGGAAGGAAGGAAAGAAAGAAGGAAAGAAGAGAAAGAGAGAAAGGGGAGAGAGAAAGAAGGGAAGAGAGAAAGAAGAAAAGAGAGAGAAAGAAAAAAGAAAGAAAGAGAGAGAAAGAAGGAAGGAAGGAAGGAAAGAAGGAAGATCTCTGTGACCCTGGGCAAGTGACTTAACTACTCTATACCTCAGTTTCTTCATTAGTAAAATGAGAAGACAAGGCATGTTGGACTGATGACCTCTAAAATTTCTTCCACTTTCAGATCTCTGATCCTGTGACTAAATGATCTATGAGGTCTCCTCCAGCTCTAAATCTTTGATACTATGGCTATTACAATTTCCAAAAACAAACATGCTCTTAGGGAAAACTACCTCCTCTCTTAGGCAAATTTAATCAGCAACTAAGTCAACAAAAAGCACTCCCTTCCCCATCTCCATCTTCAAACTCCTTCCCAAGCCTACCCTGACCCTACCCTCACTGCTCCATTTCAAAACCAAACTAAATATGAGAGGGGAGGGTGAGTTTGATACACACGCTTATTTGCCACAGTTATCTATCTTGTAGAAAAGTAAATAGAGGGAGATGTCAAGACATCCCACATTCTTCTTAGAATTATCCACAGTAGATATCATGTCTTCTTGCCAGGACTAAAAATCACTGTAGACCAAAAGGGCATGTAAGCCCAGTTGGGCTATTTCGGAGACCTTTCTGTTGAAAGTTGTTTTGATAAAACACAGTGATGTCAGGTTGGGTTAAACCTTTAAGAAGTAGTAATGGTTATTCTAGAGATAGTCCACCCTGAGGAACATGGTATCCAGAGACCTGATAAGGTTAATCCAAATTACCCGGGAGATTAGCCGTGAGACAGCCAATGGTTCCACAAACATCACTGCGGCTATTCCAAGCAAAGAAATTATATGCTTCACTTTGGTTAGCATTTTCAGGGAGACTAAACCTGAACATGCTAGTGAAATGAAGACCTCAGTTTATAGATGAAGCTGTCATTCTATGTCTGAATTTATGGGGTTAAGCTAGCAGTAGCCTCCAAGGTACAGGTCAATCCCTTCTGGGTCACCCATGTTCACCAAACACAATATGAAATTTCAAAGGCCTTTATCTGAAGTTTTATTAACACACATACACACACCCCTTCAAACTTGGGTTACTAGGGAAAAAAAAGATAGGGAGTCTGTGCATTTTTACATTATCATCTTTATCCATTGTCTTCTTGCCCCTTTGCTTTGTTTCTCTTGGGACAGTCGTGGATAATCCATTATTTCAGGTACATTGTAGGGGCAGCAGGGTGAAAAGGCTGATGGGATCCTGAAAATGTACTTGGAGCCCTCAATGCACAGTATTGAAGAACTCGGCTTCTTTTTCTATACTATAATAACTTTAACTTCTGAGATATTGCCAGTAAACTTTAAGTAGTTCTAAGATTTTCAGTACTGACCATTCAGTTTACATACATCAATTTTATAGGAGGGGGAAGGGAGAAAACCCACAAATCTCCATATTTTCATTTGGAAATTGTACTACATGGGAAATGCACAAATGAAAAACAAAGATCCTTTATTCAGTTTCGTTAAAAAGCAAACAACCCAAAATTTAAGTAATCATATGTGCAAATAGTGTGATTTGCATGGCTAAGTGACTGTTTGCACATGCAAATAACTATTTGGACATAGTAATGTGGAATTCAAAAACACACACAAAGATTTGAACATGCAAACAGGTTAGTTAATATATGGACAAAGAACCACTATTTTGGTATAATTCAATGGTTTTCTTATGCAGTGACCAGATTTCCTTACCTGTAGATTTGAAAGTTGTACCTAAAGCAAGTCAAAAGCAGTAATGATTGTCTTTTTCTTACTCTAAAATATGTTTTGACAAATTTCTTCAAATTAAAGCAAATGGTTCAAAAGAACCTTGAATAAAAACATTCTGAAGACAGAATAGACCAGATAAGTATGGAATATTAGATTAGATATTTACCTTATGTTTTTAACTCAGTATTACAAAGATTCTTACATTCATTCACATAGACAACTCTCTACATGATACAAATTTCAAATCCTCCACATGGGTACTACATGTTGTTGTTGCCAAGTCATTTTTCAGTAACATTCAGCTATTTGTGACCCTATTTGGGTTTTTTATTGTCAAAAATAATGAAGTAGTTTGTTATTTTCTTCTCCAGTTCATTTTACAAATGAGGAAACTGCGCACTCAATGTCACATAGCTAATATCTGATAATGGAATTGAACTCACAGAAAATAGTCTTCCTAACTCTAGGTCCTATGCTCTATCACTGTACAACCCAATTGTCTGACTACACATATGTATATGTATAAAAATATGCATTACCATACATATAAATAATATATAGCATCTATACAACACTGTAGGGTTTTCAAAGTTCTATAGATGTTTTCTCATTTGAAAGACACTTAATATAGTCCCTTATGTATTTTTGTCATTAACATTGAATGTGAATTAAACATTGTTTCAAAGATCAGATAATAAATTGAGTTGGTATCTTAAATCAAAAAAGAATATCAGTAATAGTTTCCATCAAAATGCTTCTGATTCCAGTATCTAGAGTACAAGGGAAAAAGGACCTCCAGAGACCATGTCTTAAAGGAACTAAAACACTCTGATTTGAACCTCTTTCTCTGGGAATGTGCTGTCCTTATTGGTGAGAGCTGGGATTATATCTAGATTGCACTAGATACCTCCCTTCCCCAATCATGCTTCTCCTGGACATTTTCTTACCACGACATTTTCCTTTTCCCTTTCCTCTTCCCCCTTTTTATCTCCTATTCTGGAACAATAATCAAATCAACACTGCAGGTGAATGAATTGACTTATAGCTCTCCTCACCATCCTTGTAACTTTCCCAACCAAAACACTCTCCCTAACCAATGTTTTCCCATATTTTTGTCTTCTTCATTACAGTATAAGTTCTTTGAATACAAGGACTTTGTCTCTTTTGCATCTATATATTCCTCATACTTAACATAGTGCCTGCCATATGTTTAATACTTAATAATGCTTCTTTATCCATCCATTCATATATTTTTGAGAGCTCCTGGCAGCTATGTGTCATAAAGGAGGTACCACTTCCCATGTAGAAGTTTGTGCCATTTACTGGTATTCTCCATTTAGTCATTGACTAAATATAAAGGTATTTTCAAGCATAAATCAGTCTGATCAGAGCTTCCTTGCAACTCTAGAATTCCCTGAAGAAATAAGAGAAAGCAAAATAAGTTCCAAATCAATAATACAGCAGAATCCATCCCAGGCAGATGTGAGAGTACACCCTGTGTTCTGTTCCTTTGCTAAAGAACAGGGGCAACCTAGCAGCTCCTGATAGGTGCTTGTATGTCATTACTCCTGGCCCCCCACATATATACTCCACAGATTGCTCTTCATAAACATATATACACACATATACTATTAAGCAATACAAATGCATATATGTGCATTTTAATACTAAGTTAAAAATAACATATACAGGTCATTGCAAATAATCTTCTATAAATAGATAAAATGAATTTTGGAATATTCAGCCCAATAAAAATTAATCCATAGTCCTTAATCAACCTGGGGCTGCAAAGTGGAACAGTAGATAGAATATCTGGCCTACAATCAAGAAGATCTGAGAATCTCAAGTCCAGACTCAGACACTTACTAGTTTTGTGACCCTAGAAAAATGACTTAAAGTTGTTTGTCTCAGAAATATGAGTTGGAAAAGGAAATGGCAAACTATTCCAATATCTTTGTCAGGAAAACCCCAAAAGGGGCAAAAGAGTCAGACACAACTGAAAAACAATTGAACTGAAACTTAGTCAATCTGAATCTCTCCTAGAGCTCTAGGAGAGCTCTCAAAAGCTATCACAGCCAACAAACATTTTTAAGTAAAGAGTCTGGGGGTACAAAAGTAAAAAGAAAAATATATCTTGCTCTCAAAGAGTTTATATTCAACTGACACAAAGGTAAGTATATCTAAATCACTAATGATTACAGAAATGCAAATTAAAACAGCTCTGATGTATCAATTTATAGGTATAAATATATACCTTAAATTGGATAAAATATATAAATATACCTTAAATTGGAAAAAATGACAGGAAAAGATAATGATACATGTTGGAGGGCATGTGGGAAAACTGGGACACTAATGCATTGTTGGTGGAGTTGTGAACTGATCCAACCATTCTGGAGAAGAATCTGGAACTATGTCCAAAGGGTGATAAAACTTTGATCCAGCATTGTCTCTACTGGGTCTGTATCCCAAAGAGATTATAAAGGAGGAAAGGGACCCACATGTGCAAAAATGTTTGTGGTAGTGCTTTTTGTGGTAACAAAGAATTGGAAAATGAGTAGATGCCCATGATTGGGGAACAGCTGAATAAGTTATGGTATATGAAGGTAATGGAATATTATTGTTCTATAAAAAATGATGAACAAGCTGGAAAGATTTACATGCACTGATGCTGAGCAAAACAAGCAGAACCAGGAATACATTTTACACAGTAATAGCAAGAATGAGCAAAGATCAACCACGAAAGACTTGGTTCTTCTCAGCAGTTCAGTGATATGAAGCAATCCCAGTAGACTTTGGACAGAAAATGTCATCTGCATCCAAAAAAAGAACTATGGATATTAATTGAATGTAAATCAACAAATGCTATTTTCACTTCATTTTTCTGGGTTTTTTTCCCTCTCCCATGGTTTATTTCCCTTTTCCTCTGAGTTTTCTCTTTTAACATCATTCATAAAGCAATGTATTAAAAATAAATAATTTTTTTAAAAAGAAAAAAGGTGAGCATAAATATAAATAGATTTTGATACAGCAGTAATTCAAATTGTCTATTGGAGAATTGTATAATCAGAAGGTCCTGGTGATCACTTTATAAATTAACCCCAGACTCATTCTGTGTCATGTGGGTCTTCTCTGTCTCCTCAAGCCTTCTAGGGATAAAGACCCAGTAGCCTTTTCACTGTACCACAGTTGTTCCCAAGCTGGCAAATCCTTATTCCTAAAATAAAAACTGATCAATAACCTTGTATGAACTCATTCATTTATATGTGCAGAACTATAGCAATGTACTTGGAAGTCAGGACGATTTTGTTTGGGAGGGTAGGAGAGTAAAATCAAAGAAGAATATCTGGGGGGAAAAAATCAATCAAAAACAAAGGAATGGACTAGTTCATCACTGCTTATGGAGACTTGTTTTTCCTCTTTGTAAAAAATATATACAAATATATCTATATATAAAAATTTAATTTATATATAGATTATAATATATATTTATATTATATATATACATATATATATATACATATACATATATATATATATCTCCCAGGACTGATGCTGCCCCAGGTCTATGTGACCAGAGAGGCGGGAAGATAGAGCAAAAACCACCCGAACAAGGTCACTGCCAGGAGCACTCAACGACAACATGAGTGCTAAAATCCATTAAAAGAAAAAAAAGCTCATTCAGACTACTAAAAGAAGCAAGATCAGTGCCTTCCTTTAGCCAGGCAGGCTCACCCCTTTGGAAGGGCCAGTGAGTGCCTGTATATAAATGCTGAGGTAGAAAACTGTGCGATGAAATATAGAGATGAGATAATAGCCAAGAGATAATGTTAAATGGACTCTAGTAAGCTCAGGCTATCAGGTTTCTTTGAAATGGCATATGACCTCACCAAAAGATCAGTTTCGTGTGTGTGTGTGTGTGTGTGTGTGTGTGTGTGTGTGTGTGTGTGTGTGTCTGTTCTGGGGGTTGGGGTAAGTAGATCCGTGCAGAACCACTGCCATCTGCTGGCTGACCAAAGGCTGGGCTACCCCCCCCCCCCTTCCCCCAAGGCCACGGGCAACCACAGTTGTGATTTAGGGGCTGATGCATCACAGAGCCCGTTTTCCTGAATCTCAAATGTCTGTTTCAGCAGTCCCAAGGAGTGGCTCGTTTTTTAAATCTAATCAGCATTTAGTATTGGGTGATTTTTCTGTTTCCTTTTTGAAATTTAAGTTTCACGTCAGTGCAAATTAAAATAGAATTCTTTTATCTTTGTCTAAGATCTCTTAATTAACAAGATATAGAACAAATAGATACTCTATTAAATGGGTCAATTCGTCGTCCAAGTGCATTGCTGTCGTTCTGCACATATAAATGGATGAGTTCATACAAGGTTATTGATCAGTTTTTATGATAGGAATAGAGATTTGCCCGCTTGGGAGCAAGTGTAGTACAGAGGAAAGACCACTGGGGATCTGTATCCAGGAGACGTGAATTCAAATCCTTTCTCCCAGCTATCTCTATGACCTTGGACAAGCCACGTAATTTTCTGGAGCCCCAGATTTCTTATCAGTGAAATGAAGGGCTTGGACAAGATGGTCTCAAGTCCTTTTTCAGCTCTGAACCAGGCTGGACTCCCATGATCCTCTGACAAGAAAGAGAAATAAAATGGAATGTTTTATCTGAGAACTTAATTCAGAGACCCAGTCTTAAAAACTCCTCAGAGATGCCTACTCCCTCTGGGAATGTATTTTCCATGTGGTACATAGAAATGGAAGGGGAACAAAAGGTTTTAATTATGCTGTCAACAGCAACCTCAAGGTGTAGAGCTGACAATTAATCTTTCCCTACAGGGGGAGAAGTCTCTCTCTGTCTCTCTGTGTGCACACGTATGTGTCTGGCTGGCTGGCTTTTGTTTGGGGGCTTTTTTAGCATTCGGAAAAGTTTCTGGTTATACACATGGTTGGTCATATCAATGGAGTTGTTAGGGGAAGTTTTGTGGGGGCAGGGGAACTGATTCACCCCTTCAAGGTCTAAGGATACTAGGTTCATTAATGTGGAAGGCATTTTTTCCTCCACTAACAAACCTCCAGGAGGAGTGAGGCTAGGAGCCTAAGGTAGGTTCAAAGTGTTTGAACACAAAAAGTTAGTCAGGCTTCAGCATAGATCAGGAGAGCAGTCCGGAGAGCTGGCCTGCCCTCAAGATCCAAAACACCATTTTCTTAGGAACAATGAACAGATGGGGCTAGGGAAGAAATTTAAGAAGTATTACAGAAGAGGAAGCAAAAACAAGAAAAGAGAATTTATAAAGAAAGCTTAAAGGATTTTGTCTACAGAAGAGTGGTGAAATACTACCTATGTATTTGAAGACTTTGTATAAAGACAGAATTGTTGAGCAGTTCTCCAACGTCTGCAAAAACTGAAATGAAATGGAGGAGGGAGGGAGGGAGAGAGAGAGAGAGAGAGAGAAAGTGTGTGAGAGTGGATGTGTGTGAGAGGGTGTGGGGGTGTGAGAGAGAGAGACAGAGAGAGAGAGAGAAACAGAGAGAGAGAGAGAAACAGAGAGAGAGAGAGAGAGAAGCAGAGAGATAGAGAATGTGACTGATTTAGATGAAACAAGCAAGAACTTCTCTGCAGTAAAAACTTAAGTTCTGTCTAAACCTGAGTTTGAAATCTGCCTCTAAACAGTTACTAGCTGTGTGACCCTGGGCAAATCACTTATTTTCCCCAATCTTTAATTTTCTCATCTGTAAAATAAGAGATAATTGCACATATTACATGGGGTTGTTGTGAAGATCCAATGAGATACTATATGTGAACAATTTTTAAATCTTCAATTACTATATGAATATTATTGTCATATACTCTGAAAATATAATAGGTAGCATTTATATAGCACTTTGAGGATTATAAAGCACGTTACAAATTCTATCTCTTGATTCTCACAACAGTCCCGAAAAGTAGATGTTATAATTATCTTCATTTTATAGACGAGGAAACTGAGATAGAAGTTAAATGATTTTTCCATATTTACATAACTAATAAGAGTCTAGAAGCGAAATTCAAACTCAGATTTTTTTTTAACAAGTCCTACACTCTATTCAATGTACTTGAGACACCTAGGAGAGAAGTGGAAGGAGTGGGAAGAGGGAGGGAGGAAGAGAAGAGAGAAAAAAGAGGGAGAGAGGGGGAGAGAGAGAGAGAGAGAGAGAGAGAGAGAGAGAGAGAGAGAGAGAGAGAGAGAGAGAGAGAGAGAGAGAGAGAGAAAGAATATGAAAATGAGTTATTTAGCTGAAACAAGCAGTGGGTTGAAGGTAACTCCAAGCACTGAGTATGCATGTTTAATGAGTTAATTAATATTAACTTCTCCTCCCCAAAGGAGGAGCTTTCAGCCATTTTTGAACATTTTTAAATGGGCTATATGATGAGGGAGGGAGAACATGTCAAGGAGGAACATATAATGAGAGGACCAAGAAGTCTGTTAATTTCATCCACAGCCAACTGGGAAGATAAGGATAGGAAAGAAGAAAAAAAACCCTCTTTTCCATGTATAAGTTGGATTGGCCCAGAATTACTTTATATAATCCTGAATCCTTTTTATCTTTGGAGCATATTTCTAACATGTCCTTCTCAGAACTCTTTCAGGCTTCCTTAGGCAACCTTTTCCCTCTCCCACTATTCAAACAGAAGCTCCTTTGAGTGTAGAAACTGTTTTAATATTGGCATTTGTGTCCCTAAGCTTAGGTAAGCTTAACAAATTTTAAGGTAACAAATGCTTTATATACATTCGTTGCTACCCACTAACTTGTACCAGTACAAGTCTATACTATTTCTACCCCCATCAAAACACTCTATAGACCTTTCCTATTTTTTCAGATCACAGTTCTGCTCACAGCTAATTCAATAGTTCATTGGCATTGAAAAAAGTGTTTATTGAACACCAAGACAGCCTGAGGCAGCTTGACCTAAGGCAGTAGCTTTCATTTAATTGAGCATGAACCTCTTAGAATTTCAAAATGATGATCCAAGGGATTTAAGCTAAAAATTCTTTAATAGTGCCTTAAGCAGTAAATAAGTGTAGAGTATGTTATGTATCACATTAAACTACCCTCAAAGTTTACAAGACATTTTTGTTGAAAGCACTTTGCAAGGGCCTAATGAATGGGCTCTACCTCAGATCCAGAGCTGGCCTGAGTCAAAAAGAAAGTTTAACTTTTTGCTTCTGATATATGTATTAGCATGGTCAAATAATCTTAATTCCTCAGTGCCCCAAGTAAAAATTTTCCAAAACTTTAAGTTACTGAAGTTACCTATCTGCATTGATAGAGGGATTTTCCAGAAGGATATTTCTCTAAATCACAAGTCTAAACAAGAAGTATAAATTATGCAAAACACTATGCCAGGTAAAGTACACACATACACACACACACACACACACACACACACACACACACACACACAAACCTAATTCTAGTCCTTTAGATTACCATTAAGTAATCGAGAATGTCTCAACTACAATGTCCCAAAAGTCATTAAATTGTGCATACCCTTTGACCAAAGGACAATTAGGTAACACAAGTGCCAGGCCTGAACTCAAATAAACCTGAGTTCAAAACTGGCCTCAGACATTTATAGTAGCTGTGTAACTCTAAACAAGTTACTCAATCCTGTTTGCCTCAGTTTCCTCATCTGTGAATTGAGCTGGAGAAGGATATGACAAACCACTTCAATATCTTTACCAAGAAAATTCTAAACAAGGTCACAGAGTCAGAGATGACTGAAATGACGGAACAACAAAATATGATGTAGTAATAACCTTTCACCCAAAAGTAGTCAAAAAAAGAAAAAAGGATTTATATATACAAAAAATATATATTTATACCAGTTTTTGTTTGGGTAGTTGTTATAGTAAAGAACCCAAAACTAAGGAGTTAATCATCAGTTGAGGAATGAATAAAAAAATTATGTCATATTAATGTAATGGAATGTTATTTTGCCAAGAGAGACAACTTCAGAGAAACTAAAAAAGACTTAGATGAACTGATAAAAAGTGAAAGTGAGAAGGACCAAGACAACAGTTTATATAACAACACTGAAAAGAAAAACAATTATAAACTCCTCTCAAACCTCATCAAGTAACTCTGGTTTTTCAATAATTATTCTAATGGAAGACAAAATCTGAAAGTTTCCTATCAAGCTTAAAAGTCTTCAAATATAAGCCTATCAAGAGTCTTTATGATTGACATCTGAAGATGGTTCAAAGTTAATAAAAAGTTAAATTTTTTCCTTATTACTAAAACTTACCAAGATTGGCTATTAAGTAGGAAGTTAGATAGGACAGTGGGTAAAACACTAATCCTGAACTCAGGAGGAGAGTAGTTCAAATCTAGCCTCAGACACTTAACATTTCCTAGTTGTGTGACCCTGATCAAGTCACTTGACCCCAATTGCCTCGGGGGTAGGAAGGTTGACCACTAAAGAGTTTTTGGTAATTTTGATAGAAATATTAATCATGCCAATCTAATCCCAAATCCTTGAGCCATTGGAGAAAGGAACAGGATAATGAATTGATAAGGTGTCATTCTTCCCAGCTAAAATATTTGTATTCCAACAGGGATAGTTTCCAGACAATTTCCTATATATTGCAACACATGTTTAAATTCAGGAAATCTTGGTTAATCTGTTAGTCGACTGTTGTCATTCTCAGAGGACCAAAAATGACATCACTGTGTTAGAATCAAGTTAGGGTGTGTCCGACTGTGGCTGATCAGATCAATATGCACTCAAAATGCTCTGCCACAGGTCGGACACAAGTAGTCCATATGAACATTTGGGGGAGTTTCCCCCATCTCACATTTCCTTTGGACTTAATTCAGTTCTTTTTTGCTCATAGAGTACAGCACCTTCTCTGATGAGGGAACACTATGCTGGATGGTCCTGTGCCAATTCTCCCATGTCATACCATCGATTCTTCAATTGAACAGTCTGGTCCAGAGCATCCTGGGAATCTCTGAAATCCTTTCAGAGAGTCTACAAATTCAATTAGTTTTTATTTTTAATGTGATCAATATCTATAACTATAAACCACATAAACAAAAACTCTTTGGACAGATCCTCAATCATTTTAAATAGGATAAAAATATTGAGAACAAAAGTTTGAGGACCACTGTACCAGGTGATCTTAAGAATCCTCCTAAGACAATTTAAATGGAAATGATTCTGTTTCCTGGTATTGTCCAGGTTTCATAGTCATACAACAGTGAGGTCAGCACAATGGCTCTGTAGACCTTCAGTCTGGTAATCAGTCCAATATCTCTCCTTTCCCACACTTTCCTTCAAAGCCTTCCAAATTCTGAGCGAGCTCTGGCAATGAATGTGTCAATCTCATGAGATTTTAATTCACTGATGCTATGGGAGTAGGCCAATGGGAAAAACATTTGGGGATCCATCATGAGTGGATACTCTCAGCTCTAGCCCCCAAGATAGAAAAAGGTAGGGACTAAAGTTGAAGTGGGAAACAAAAAACATAATTTGAAAACTATTGCCTGTGCATATGAGAGTCTCTTCAGAGGAATCATAGCATGATCATGCCTAATATGATGCCTTCTACTCTGCTCTTCACTCCTTTCCCTCAATTTCTGCTTAAGAACCATTCTTGTTTCTTGATTCCCTACCTCTAGAGAAGACTGTGTTTAGGCAGTAAAACCCAACCACCCACATAGATCTATTCCTTGCCAAGATATTTACTTACAATTATATAAACTTGTATTTGTATTCAGGCTCATCCCTATCATCTGCTAAAAGAAACAATGAGTGGAGGGAAATATAATTTTTGAAAGCATATTAAATATAGCAACTTCCACTGATCTAAAAGATGCTCCTATCTATATTAAAGATTATCTGGACCTTGTGTGGTATGGTATGATATGGTTGAAAGAGTTATATGGAACTTGGTTCAAATCTCAACTTAGCTAATTACTAACTGCATGACTGAATATATCTAACTTCTCTGAGCCTCATTTCTCTTATCTATAAAATAAGGTAACTAAACTAAATGGTATCTAAGGACACATACTTATAGCTTTTTTGATTTGGGGAGGGGGGTTCTGAGGGGGGAGACTGGTAAATTTTTAAATTTATTTTAAACTTAAATATAAAATGAGAAAAGAAAAAAATTATCATTTATAAAACAGAATATGAGGGTAAACAATATAAAACAAACAATTTTGATTTCAAGAAATCTATATAATAAAAACTATACATTATTTTCAAAGCTGCCCAGCTTTTCTTTGTTTCCTTACAGGTTTTTTTTGTTATTGTTGTTCTCTGCCATGCACTTTTTACTTTATTTTGTCTTCTCCTTCTCTCCTACCCCCTACCCTAAAAATTAAATGTGAATATATATGCATATACATAGATATCTATAAATATATGTACACACATATGACTATATGTCATCTGTTTCTCTGAAGATAGATAGCATCTTCTTTAAGTTCAAGTCTTTCCATGTTTTTCTAACTCAACAAGTTCATCATTTCCTACATCACAGCAATATTCCAATTCAGTTATATCCTATCTGAGAGAATGTCTATGAAGGTTTTTTCCTCCCAGTTTTTTGCATTCCTCCTATTTTTGGCTGAATATTTATGCAAGAAAAGTTTAAGTGAAAATAATTTAAATTATCCATTTATATTTAAACAATATTCATATCTTATAATATAGCTTAAGGTCTGATACTGATGAATCTGCTTTCTTTATCTTTTTTCCCCTGGTTTCTTTGAAGTTTCTAACCTTTTGTCCTTCATATGAACTTTGTTATTATTTTTTCTAATGCAGTAAGATAATTGTTAGTAATTTAATTGGTGTGGCATTGAATAAATAGATTAGTTAGTTAAAATTGTCATCTTTTCCTTATGTTGACTTTACCTACCCATTAAAGTTCATTTTTAAACTCTACACTACTTTGAGAAAGGAAAAGATATATCTGGTGAATCTGATCCTTTTACTTTACCAATTAAGAAATAAAAGAACACTCAAACATCTTTCGTCCTTAATGGCATGAGTTTTATATGAATTATCTAAATAATGGTTTTGTTTCTCTTCACTTTGAATTTGTTGATAAATTAAAATTTTTGAAAACAAAATATAAGACAACTTCTTAAAAAGGTTATTGAACACATCACTGAATCCAGTTGTCTTGGTTGAGAAACAGCATAATTATCCCTTCCACCTCATTGAAAATAGCTCCTCCTTGTGGCTAACAGAAGTAACAGCCTTAAACTACAATCATTGTTAATCAAAATATGAAAATCTTATTATGTATTTTTATATGTATGCATGTGTATATGGTGTATATACATATACAGTATGCATATGTATATATATAATATATTTCTCATTTCTAATTAACTTATCTAATTTTTAAATGTGTCTATAATTACCCATAATCTGTTTCCTATAATTGCCCATCTTCTCCCATGTTTCCCATAGCTGAGAGAGTCGGTTTTCAGTCTAATGAACAAAAATGTATTTATTGAGTACTTCTATATAGTGCCTAACAGTGTGCCAGGCACCATGAAAAATTACAGAAAATATAAAACAATGTCCATTCCCCCAAGGAGCTACCATTCTAATTGAGAAAACCGAACTAACATGACAAAAACAATAAAATCAGGGAATCTCAAAATTGCAAGAGAAACCTTAGAGATCTTCTACTCCAAAGACCCTCTGAAAACAAATACTGTCTCTACAGCATTCCCAAACCATCATCCAGTTCCTGCTTGAATAATTCTAATTAAGGGGAAAGCAGTCTATTCTACTTTGAGATTGCTCCCAATCTTAAGAATTTTTCCTTTACATCAGTCCAAAATTTGCCCCTCAGTTAAACTTCCACCTACTACTTCTTATTTTTGCCCTTTGGGGCCAAATAAAACAAATCTAATCCCTTTTTCACACATCAGTCATTCAAATATTTGAAAACAGCTGCTATGCCCATCACAGAAATCCATCCCCATCTCCTCTCCTCCAGCTTAACAAAATGAGATTCTGTACATTAAATGACATGGCAGAAATGGTAATCACAAGAAGAGCTCAGAAAAAGGGGATCAGTGCGGGCTCAAAATAATCTGGAAAGTGATCACAAAGCAAGACCAGGGCAGACCTTAGAAAAATAGAAAATTCAATCCCTCTGATTCTGAATATGCCATATCACTGTATTTAAGATTAGAAAATACCTTGGAAATGATCCGGTTCAACTACCTCATTTTACAAGCAAAGACAATAAGACTTGGAAAGAGAAAATTACTTGCCCAGGGTATATATAGAAAATAAGTAGCAGCTAGAATTCAAACTCGAGATCCATGTCCCCAGATCCATTTTCTTTGGCTATTCAGCACTGTTTCCTGAAAATTATCTTACTTTTTTAATTTCCTCATTTTATAGATAGCTACAGAAAATAATTTTTAAAGTTCCCAACCTTAAAGCCTCATGAAGATCATATGCATTTAAATATACTACCACAATATTTATCAGATTGGTCCTCTTATGGTGGGAATAATATCCCTAGCATCCTTCCCCAGGTGTATGGGGTGTTCAGGGAGGATTAGCACTTCTGGTGGTAAGACACTTTTCAGAGCAACTCATCTACCTTTGGTGTATAACTTTCACCCTACTCTCACCCCAGGTCAATGAACCTAGAAGAGAAATTGAGGGGTTATCAGCCTCACTTAAATCTAATTTGTGCACAAATCAAGACATCCCTCTATCATCTACAATTTGACCCCAACATTGTGATGTCATTGGTCAAGGTCAAACATGAACAACTGTCTTAGGTTAGATTAGTTTCTTCTTCAAAGATATTGAAACTGTCCTGGAGATGTATGGCCTCCTAGGTGCCTGAGTACAAAACCACCAGAGTACAAGGAATTGGAGCTCTTTCCTCCAACTTATAATGACAGACTTGCAACATTAAAGCCCTGGAAGCTGTGCTCAACTGAATCAATGCTTTATCTCTAATAAATATACCTGCCTAGAATGTCCTTCTCCTGGTTTTGCTAGTGTTAGGTGGGTCAGAAGTGTCTTATTCCATTCTAGTTTTAGATCAAAAATGCCAGGGAGCCAGCCAGAGTTAGCCCAAGCCAATGACACCTCTCCACTATTTTTTTTTTTTTTTGGTAAGGAAATTAGAAATTAAATGACATGTCCAGAGTCACGCAGCTATCAAGTGTCTAAGGCTGGATTTGAACTCAGGTCCTCCTCATTCCAGGTACTTTATGCCCTGTACCACTTAGCTGCCCCTACCTCTCCACTATTTCAATATTTTTACAGTATTTGAAGCCAAAAGGGGCACTGGAGATTTCTACTACAAGTGCTCCATTCTACTGATGAGAAAACTGAGCTCCTGGAAAGTAGAACAACGTGCTTCAAGTTATAAGGTAATAGCCAGTGGAGCAGGAATTCAAATGCAAGGCCTGCATTAACAGGTTCTTTTCACTAGGTGTCTTGAGGCACTGATAATTAAGCACAGCACTTTTCTTTCACAGTTGCCCTACTCAGGGTAAACTACTAAAAGTTTAACAATTGGATTGCAAATGGCGGGAAGGGGGAAGCTGTGCAAACTTTTAAGTTTAATCTGCATTATTAACACTTTCTTAAGTCTACACAATCAACAAAATGAGGGATCTAGACCTGTTGTTTTCTGAAGTGTAAATACTCACACTGAAAATTTAACAAAGGGTTCCTTCGAAAGGGCTGAGAGGGCAACCAAGGTTTTACTGCTACTGTGCTTTCTTTTCTCTTGAAAGAATAAAGGGAGAAGAAGATTTTACAAAGTAGTGATAGGAATGCAGTGTAAAGGTCATTAACTTTACCTCTTCCCCAACAAAAGTTGCTAAATTTCTCCTCAAGGCTTTTTAAAAGGATCAACAAAATTTGCATAATCCAGGAAGTACCTGTCAAGGGTATGACAGTAACTGAAAGAAGTTACTGACTTCAACTCAGCTAGAAGTGAACACTTCTGGAGACTAAGAACAGAAAATGTGTTTATGGTCCCCTGAGGCAAATTGGGCTGGGATGACCTCAAAAAAGTGCAAAAACTCCCTCCCCTATTTGTATCTGAAGGAAAGTTGCCTCAGCATTCAACAGCTCCAGCAGGTGGTAGCAGCAACCTGGGAGGGGAGCATCAAATAGCATCTTTGCAAGGCAGGGAGCAGAATAGACTGTGGAACATCATGGATTGACAAAAGGAGCTCTGGGATGCACTCTCTCCTGATAGAACTGAGAAGCATTAAATCAAGCACAGCCGAGTGCCAGGAGATGGCGCCATAAAAAATATTCCAGATTGTATGCAATCCTTCTCCACTTTGTAATAAATTTGGTGTTGCCCTTTTAAGTATCTCAGAATGTTTCTTCTACTAGATGTTTCCCTTGTAATTATCTTGTTATTATATTTCTCAAGAGAACAAGATAATTTGAATAACATTCAGTGTTTACAATTAGCTAGTTAGTACAAAAAAGTATCCATACTTCCAAATTTAATCCAGTAACCAAGCTATCCCAATCAAAAAGTCAAAAACAGACTATGGAATTAGACAAAACAATAACAAAACTCAGATAAAAGAAAAAATTGTTAAGACTATCAAAGGGAAATTTTCAAAGGAAGAAGAGAGATTGGCACTTGAAGATTTTAAATTTACCATAATGTGATAATTATCAAAACCATCTGCTACTGGATTTTTTAAAAAATCAAATAAGTCAATGGAATAGGTCAGATAATAATGAACAAAAACTAGATGTATAAAGTACTTCCATGCTGGATAAATCTAGAATCACAAAATATATTGTATAATTATTAATTATTCAGCAAAAGTTGTTGAGTAAACTAGATAACATTTTGGGAGAGAAAATAAGAACAGTTCGAGATCTCATACCATAAGTCACCATATTTCAAAAATTGATCAAAATCTATCAAATGTATGTATATATTCATGCATTCAATAAGCATTTATGAAGCTCTTATTATGTAACAGCCACCATACTAAGCACTGGAAAATCAAAAAGAGGTATAGATAGTCTCTACTTTCAAACAGTTCATAGTCTAATGGAGGAGCCAGTATATAAACAAATATATACAAGGAAAGCTATAAACAGTATAAATAGGAAATAATTAGAAGGAAAGGACTGGAACTAAGAAGGGTTACATTCAAAGTTACCATAAAGTACTAAAGGATAAGGAATTATATCTCACAAATCTAATAAGGAAACAATTCATTAGTGCTCCCTGTTTCCTCAAATTGCTTTGTATTTTTTATCTTAATAAAATATCTCTGAATAGACTATAAGCTATTTGAGTTCAGAAAAGGTTTGCTTTTTTCTCTTTTGAATTTATATGTATAAGATAAGATACATGCAATATATATGTTCCATGGAGAAATTAAATGGAATTAATTTTTCCTAACTCTGTTCTGACATGTCTCAAATCATTTTATGTATTAATTGTGAATTTTTAAATTTATTTTGTTGTTCCTATGAAATAGAGGGGGTAGGAGGAGAACAAAGTGAACTACCAAATTATTATATATTCAAAAGGCTGTGAATGTAAAAATCAAACTAGACAATTTGGATAAATGACATTGTCTTGAGTTCATTTATCAAATACTTGTCTTCCATAGAAAAAATTGCAAAGATTGTAAAAAAAAAAAAATAGACAATTGTTATAAATTCAAATTCACAAACACAGGTATCCAGATCAACTAAATATTTGATGCTCTCCCCACCATCCCTAGGGGGATCACAGAATCTCTCTACCAGGAGCCTCAGGAAATAATCTAATCCAGCCTCATGCTAGCTTCTAAAAAATCATCCAGATTGGATGAAAGGTCTCTGCTCCAGGTCAATCTATTCCACATACTTCCAATAACCCCCACAATCAGTAAATCTTTCCTTATTTCTATGGATCCTGACTCAATACAAGTCCATTTTCATTACCGTCTTCCAGAGCATGAGACATGTACAGTTCTCCCTGTAAAGGATATCTCCTCCTTCTCAAACTTTTCTATGCTATCTAATTCCAGTTCATTTAACATTTTCCTGTACAGCCTTTCTTCCATTAGTTTAGGCACTACCTTGTTAACTTTTTCCAAATTTTCTACATCTCTTTAGAACCTACCTTCTATTTTTTTCTCCAATGGAGAAAAAAAATTCAATGCTTAAATCTCATTGAATTATTAAAATCTCCAGACACTAAGGAAAATGTAAAGTCTGGGATCATTTAGGAACTGCACATCCATTTGCCCTTTTTTTGCATGGAAGAATTATACATATGTAATGACTTCTAAGAATAAGCACACAGAAGAGTGGGGAGATGCATGTATGCATTTATAGGGAGGCTTTTGTGCCCTGGATACTTGATTTTTATATCAGGGAATAGATGGCTATCAAACTAAAGTAAACCTTTTAAATGTTCATTTTTATGTGAAAGTGAAATTCTGCAGAATGATCCAGGGATGTAATGAGATTTATAGGGTTGCAATCAAGAAGTGCATTTACAAGTTGGAAACATAAGGAAGGTTGTTTCCAGTATCATAATGGAAGGGGACTGTTCAAGTGCCTCCACCCTAATAAAAAGTGTGAGACAACAAAAAATTTTAATTCCAAATTTTCATAACTAAAACCATGACATCCAAGAATATTATCATTTGACATAAAAAGTCACTTAGTATGATGTTATGTCTTGGTATATCAAACTATATATAGTTTACAAGCATACTTGCCAAGTCACTTTCAGCTAGTCATGCAGAGTGTAACAAAGCTGAGTCCCAGAATATTGTGCCATCACTTCAGCATCTCTTGCTATCTGGAAGGGAAACTATGGTATGATTATCTGTATCAAAACCTTCCCTATGATATGATACTTCCCTAAACTCCTTGACTTTCAGTCCCCATAACTGGCTGGTCAACAAAATTTCTTAATCTTAAGACACCGGAAATTCGCCAAAATCATCATTGTGTCAAAAGTCTTAAGAAAAACAATTATAAAGTAAAATAAAGCAATGACATGCCACTAACACAATAAAATCAATCAAAAGTCAAAATACAATTTGATATTTTTGTACAGCACCAAATTCAATTAAATTTAGTTAATTTCTTTTCAAAAAAAGTATATAGAATAATTATGAAATTCAAAATAGCTGGATAGAAATAAAAACCCTATTATATTATTTCATCAATGATTCCTATTACAGTATCATTGTGATAACCTGTACATCATAGCTACTGTTAACAAAAGGCACACTTTAAAGTATTAAATGATTTGATTTATAAATACTTTTACCTATATATACAAGCACAATCAAAACTAGCACAACCAAATAATTATCCGCTAGATAACAACATTCAGGGGAAAAGGGTGATTCCTCCACTCTCAACAAGACTGGCTTCCTATCTTTTCCCTACATCTTCAGTAGCCTAACTAGCCTTCTTTCTTGGGCAATCTTCAAATCTGTCACATTAGTGTCCTCTTCCATCTAATCCATGCTCAAGTTCCCTATAAATACAGATCTGGATTAAAAAAAAAATACAATTCAAAAAAATGGAAAACTCAGTTTAAATGTTCCATGCCTTTACATAGATCCTTAGAGAGAATCTAATCCACCCATTTTCATTTTACAGCTGAGGAAATTAAAGCCCAGAAGGGTTAAATAATCTTCCCAAAATCACAGAGATAAATGGCAGAATTGAGATTTTTGAACTCAGAACCTCTGAATCTGATTCAAGTCCTAATAACAACAACTGTTATAATTATATTATATACAGTACCTGTTATGTGCCTGGCACTGCTCTAAGTGCTTTATAAGCATTATCTCATTTGATCCTCACAAGAACCCTGAGAGATAGGTGCAATTATTATCCCCATTTTATAAAGATTAAGTGACTTGCACACAGTCATACAACTAGTGGTTTCTAAGGCTAAATTTATTCAGGTCTTTCTAACTCCAGGCCCTGAACTCTAACCATTGTACTTTATAATATAATAAATATTTATTGAATTAAATAGAATTGATGGGGAGAAAGGTGTTATTATTAACTTAATGTTGAATATCATTAAAACCTTTTTTTAATTTTAACCTTAACAACCATTTAAATTTAGATTAATTTCGATGCATAAAATATTATAAGTCCCTAAGTATCCCTCAGGATACTTTGTCCATTCATTCCCATTCCTATTTCCTCTTATGTAGTTGGAGTTAGTAGGTGCTCTATTCTTGAAGGCCCACTTTTTCCCTCTTTGCCTTATTTCAGAAAGCTCTCACCAGTTTTCTTTATATTTCCCATACTTGAATATTGATTTTACATTTAAGTATTTTGTATGCATCACATCTGAAACCTCTCCTGAGTTGGTATATTTTCATTACTCCAGCTTTGTGGAAGCGACCTCTTTTTCCCTTCAGCCAATCCATTCATCAACAGTGCAGACATTTCTTTGGATCTTCCTGAAACTGCCAGAGATTTTTTGGCATTTTACAAGAGGCCTAATTGCACTACATGTGACTCCTGAGGAATGAGCTCCTCTGCCTGAAAATGAGTGAGTGTGAAAACCAAAGTGAAATGCTCACTGATCCCAGGGCATGAAGAGAAAGCTTAAGGAAACTTTTCAGGGGCACAAAGCCCAGCTGACCAACTTTTTCAACTTCACAAAGAGTTTTCCAAACCGTTCATCTTCCTTTTGTTTCTATGAATTTATGGAGGGGGTAGAGGGGAGAAAGGGTGAAATGAATAACTGTCTTGGGACCTGTTTACATCCAGGTTTGACTCTTAATCCAGTTATGCTGCTGTTTTTTCATGCCTATTAGTTCCCAGAGAACAGAATTTTATGACTATTTATAAAAATAAACAATACTAGCCATATACTTTTAAAAATTCATGGAATCAATGTTTCACCAAAGAGACTCCTATGTTTCCAAGAGGCAGATCTCATATGACTTATATGATATCATGTTCAAAACCAGGGCACAGTCCGTTTTTATAGTAGATTTACTCAATCACAGTCCCTAATCAGATTAGCACTGCTTTTATGTCAGAAAAATTTTAAAAGTCATTGAGAGTGTAGTCATTAGAGAGATGTTGGGTTATGAGCCTGTAGCCTGGATTGTGGTTTGTGGGTTAATTATTTTTTTCTTATTTTTAAACTGGATCTTTGAAACAAATTCATCAAGCAGTATATTTTTGTTACTTGTCCTAAAATAATTCAGTAATCTAGCATTTTATAGAAGAATAGGAGAATGACTCTAGAAGTGGAAGGCACCTTTAAGGTCATCTAAGCTAGTAGTACCAAACTGAAATAGAAACAGATCCCTGAGGGCCACAAGTAAACCACAAATTAACATTATCTATGTCATACTGCATTTTTATTTATCTTGTTAAACATTTCCCAATTGCATTTTAGTCTGGTTCAGGCTATATCCTAGTTATTTCAGGTCACTTGGGGTCAGTAGCCTTGCAAGCTTAACCACCCCCCAAAAAAATCAAGTGACTTTCTCAAAATCATCTAAGTAGAAGTAGCAAGCTAGGATTTAAATCCAGGTCCTCTACCTTCAGAACTGCAAGGTGGTACAGTGGTTTGAGTGCCAGGCCTGGAATCAGGAAGACATGAGTTTAAATCCAGCCTCAGACACTTAATAGCTGTTGCATTAATTTCCTCACTTATAAAATTTTAAATGGAGAAGAAAATGGCAAACTACTCCAATTATTTCTACCAAGAAAATTCCACATGGGATCATAAAAAATAGGATACAAACAACAACAACCACATCCAACTTTACTCCATCTACTATGTCATCCTGCTAAGTTTTTCTTCTAATGATATGAAAAACCACATATAAGATACTATTATTAATTAATGGTAATTAATTATGGTGGTCAAATGATATGTAAAATCACAACAGTTTTGCAAGATATGTAAGACTGAAGTTCTATTTCTACCTAACCAAATTAAACTTCAGAACCTTAGTACACTGATTATGAGTGTTCTTCATTAACTGTAGTACAAAAAGATCAATAATATCAAGTCATCTTTGGGTAATGTGAAAGCTGTGAAATAAAGCAGTCAAAGCTATTATAGCTGAGACAAAAATATCAATATTAAATCCATTTACCAGATCAGGAAAGGCAAGTTTCCATGTCTCAGAGATTATTATAATTTAAGCACAGGAACTATTTAAAGCATCTTTTTTATAGTTAGGCTAATTTAAGTTCTTCTATACAAAACAATAGCAACAACAAAGTAAAGCCTAAATTATGTGATTGTATTGAAGGAACTAAGGAAAACATGGTACCTGGAAGGAGAAAATCGATTTTGCAGAATTTAATAACTCACACTCATTTTTTTTATTTCCTGGCTATGAAGTTCAGAAAGTTGTGAAAACTGAAATACAAAGATAATCCAAAAATCTAGTTAACAGCAAGTACCATCATATGCCAAACATGGATTAACCCCTTTTCAAAAAATTAGAATACATGGGAGGCAATTATGCTTTGATTTGATATTTATGGCAATTATCACAATTTCTTAAAGAAATTAACTAATAGCAGCCTAATGCCACAATAAGTGATCTAAAGGGCCTCTTCCAGAAAATTTGATCATGTTGTCACAGCAATTTAAAATATAAGTTCACTTCTAGAAGAACCCAAGGAGGATGAGCCCCTCACAAAACAATGAAACAAGTAGAAGGGAAGGCTAGACTATAGAAAGGTTAAAATAAGATCTAATCAAGCCCAACTATCTCAAGAGTATTTTTAAATGAACTGAAAGGGTTTCTCTCAGTTTTGATCTTAAACCTCAGCATCATGAAAATGTAAAAAAAAAAAAAAATGGCACATCCTATCTATTATCTCTACATTGCTCAGCACCCTGTGATTTAAAGAGCCCACTGAAAATGAAGTTGGGAAAAGGCACCTAATCTGATCTAACCAAATAGTTACACAAGGAAAAGGTATTTCAAGTGACAAGATTTTAAAGGTATTCAAAGATCAATATTCAAGATAACTTAAAAAAAAAGAAATTTCCAAAAGAATGACAACTATGATAACATAAGAACAAAGCAATGGATAAGAAAACATAAATAACTGCCAATCATATGTATTCGTTCTTATTTCTGTAAAGTCTTTATAAGATTATTCTATGTACTCATTGAGAGTATCCTTGAAGACATGAGAAGGAAACAGACCAGCTTTCACACCTGATTCTTCTCAAAATCTATTGCTAGGACTAAATGGGTTTCATAAAAGAATCTGACAAGACAGACAATGCTGAAAGCAATAGGTCCTTTTATTTGCATCATTTAAAGAAAGGTAAAGTGAATCACCTGAAGATACTCAAAGGAACACTGGGGAAGAGATAGAAACAACAAAAGATAGCCCAATAACCCTATCATACTGAAAGCTTCCAAAGAAATCTAAGGAAGGACAGGGAAAGAATACAACCAGTGGATGTCATAAAGGAGTCTTTGACATGATGGTCTTCAACTCATGGTATGAGGTCCATGGAAAATGCAGATTAATTCCATACTTCAACAACTTAAAGCAGTTTCTGGAATCAGGGATGGGTGAGTATGCTACTCAGAAAAATCTGATTGATGCCTTAATTTTGAAGCAAAAGGCATGGCAGTATCAATTAGCTAAATTTTCAGAGAAGGTAGAAGTAGCAGAGAGGAAAAACCAGCTAAGAAAGGGGGTTTTGGCTCAGATCTAGAGAGTTTGTTGGACTGACATAAACTAGACCTGAAGGTTTTTCTTTTTTTCTATACTACAGCAATTCTGTACAAGAGAACATGTCTTCACAGTTATGCAATTGACTGTGAGGAGGAACAAAGGACCCATAGATCTAGCGCTAGAGGGACCTTAGAAAGAATACGGTAGGATGCCCTCATTTTACAAATGAGGAAACTGAGTCCCAGAGAAGAGCCAACTGACTGATCAAGGGTAAAAAGTAGCAAAGCTAGGATTCAGATTCTGATCCATGACTCCAAAGTCAGGGTTCTTCCCATATGGATACAGCTCTTTATTTTTTTTAAAGGCCTTTGACTTAGGGGCATAATAACATTCCTGTAGTCAAAGGAGATATAATCTCTACCTATATTATTATATTATATATTATAATTATTTTCTGCCAAGACCATGGGATGTAGTATGATACAGTGAAAAGACTAAAATCAGATGATCTGGATTCAAACATTTCCTCTATTACTTACTACCTGTATATCCTTGGCACATCATTTCACTTCTCTATGCCTGTTTCTTCATCTATAAAATGAGAACATTGAATTCAGATGGCTTCTAAAATTCCTCCTTGCTTTAATTCAATAATCCTATAATTGCAAATGATATTATATGGCTCTGAATTTAGATATCATCACAATCTCATAGTAACCAAAATTGTTGTCATGTAGTCATTTATGACCCTTTTGTGAGCCTTTATGACCCCAATTTGAGATTTTATTTGCAAAAATACTGGAGTGATTTGTCATTTCTTCTCCATATCATTTTACAGATAAGGAAACTGAGGCAAACAGGGTTAAATGGCTTGCCCAGGGTCTAACAGTTAAGAATTATCTGAAGCCAGATTTGAACTCATGAAGATAAGTTTTCTTGTGATCTATCATTGTGACAGCTACCTTTTAATCTAAATTGACAATGACCTCAAAGGTGATAGAAAAATATATTTTTCGCTGTGCTACCAAAGGTAGCTTAAATATAAACAGTGGCATAAGAGACACCATTAAGGATATGTGGAACCAGGAAAGAAGGTGAATGCAGAATGCAGAAGGGTCCTGCAACAAGAGTAAGAGTTAATGGAAAAACACACAGATTTGGGGGAGTTGGTCTGGAAGTGTATGAAATATTAAAGTACTTTAAAATGCCTCTTTTGTGTGACAAAGAACTGGAAATTAAGGGAATGCCCATCCATTGGGGAATGACTGAACAAGTTATGGCATATGAATGCAATGGAATGCTATTTGCTATAAGAAATGATTAGCAGACTGATTTCAGAAAAGCCTGGAAATACTTACATGAAGTGATGCTAAATGAAATGAGTAGAACTAGGAGAACAGTGTACACAATAATAGCAATACTGTTTGATGATCAACTTTGACAGACTTTGCTTTTCTCAGCAAAACAATGATCCAAGACAATTCCAAAAGACTCGTGAAGGAAAATACTATCCATATCCAGGGAAAAAACTGTGGATTCTGAATGAAGAAACAAGCATACAACATTTACTTCTTTTGTTTGCTTGTTTGTTTTGAGGGACTGTGACTTTTCCCTTTTGTTCTGTTTCTTTTCGCACAACATGATTAATGTGAAAATACATTTACATGATTACACATGTATAACCTAAATCAGATTGCCATCTTGAGAGAGATTCCCCATCTTCTTGGGGAAGAAGAAAAATTTGGAAGCCAAAATACTGCAAAAATCAACATTGAAAACTATTTTTACAGTAATTGGAAAAAATAAACTACCATTTACCAATAAAAAAAGATGCCCAGGTAAGAAGGAGGAGTGGTTTACATGATTTAGTCATTCTCCATTTGGTTGAAGTATAAACAGCAAGTCAACAGTGGAAAATCTAGAATTACGATTTGGAAATTTGTTTGTGCTTGGAATAAATAGAACTGCTTTCAAGGTCCAGCTCTGACACCAAATTAGATATTTGACTTTAGGCAAAATCGCTCAAACTCCTTAAGTATTACTTCTCTCTCCTGTGACATGAGGTAGAAAAGGGGAACCTGGACTCTGATCTCTAAAGTTCCTGTCAGTTCTAAAAGTCAGAGAATCATAGATTTTGAGCTGAAAAGGACCCCAGAACTCATGAAGTTCAACATCCTCCTTCTCCATTTTCTAGTTGTAGAAAATCTATAAATTATACACTAAGAAAAAATATATATATGACACAATATGCTGAAACTTCTCATTGAATTTCAGGCACTGTACCCTTGGGGTATGGGGGTGATAGGAAGAAACATTTTCTTTATTCTCCAGGATGCCACCCAGAACGTTGTTTAACTACCATTATTGTTGTCTTTCTTTTTCAAAGAGAATCAATGACATTACAAGGAGATATCTTTACTCGTGCATGAATTGCAGAGGTACAGTTGCAAAAAAGCTATCAGTCTCACTTTGTCTTCCAGAATCATCAACATCCAGCGGCATCCCAGGATGCAGTAAATGTCCTTCCGTGCCTGACCAAGCTCTAAGCACTCAAGGTGCCGGCTTCTCTGGCTCTCACGGCCTTTGAAACAAAGTGTTCTCATCCACTCATTCTTCCAGGAGAAGTCTTCACAAGCTTGGAGTAGACACCATCCTAACTCCCTGATGGGTTTGAAGCTTGTTAATTATCCTCAACATAATTTAGTTCTTCTGCTGAAAATGTTTTGCCAGAATGAAAAAGAATAACCTTGCCCATGCTATAGGTTCTTGGAGCTACAGGTGAGAGAGCTGTGTACCAGGTAGACATCACAGGTAGATGAGCAGCCCTGAAAAGGACCCAAGAAGCCCTCATACTAGAGGTTCTAGTCTTCCCTGAATACCCATTATACAGATTCATGAAAGGTACTGAAGGTCCATTCTACATACTAATTTGAGCAAATGTGCTCAAAACTCAGTTACAAAGAACAAATACTGGAGTTGGGCAGCACGGCACTAAGGTATGCTTGCCATGACTGCTTCATCCCTTTTTCAAGTCTTAAGGTCATCCTTAATACAACATTCCAAATATGGCAGGGACAGAACAGGTAGTCACAACAAGGATAACTATCATTTATATAGCACTTACTATGTGTCAGCTACTGTGCTAAGCACTTTACAATTATTGTCTCATTTGATCTTCACAACCACCCTATGAGGGAGGTATTAGGATCCCCATTTAACAGAAATAAAGTAATTTAATGAGGGTCATACAACTAGTAAATATCTGAGGCAGGATTTGAACTCAGGTCTTCCAGGCCCAGCACTGTGTCCTTTTTGCTACCTAACAATGCTATATACTTCATGTAATGTGACAGATTACTTCAAAATCTTGCCTGAACAAAGGGGAACAAAGGGAAAACACACACACACACACACACACACACACACACACACACACACAAAATTGATCATGATCCTGCCATCATCCTCTGTTACCTAACCTAGGTCACCCCTTAGGGCAGGTAGATGGCACAGCTGAATAGAGGGACTAGGAAGACTCATCTTCCTGACCTCAGATAGCTGTGTGACCCTGGGCAAGTCACGGAAGTCTGTGCAAGTTTCCTCACTTATAAAATGATCTGGAGAAGGAAATCACTCCAGCTTCTTGGCCAATAAAATCTCAAACGAGAGCCCAAAAAGTCAACCACGACTGAACAATAATCAGTTTTTAGGGTTTAACATGCAGAAATATTGTTTCCAATGTTAAAAAGTATTCATTACCAGAGACACTCAAAGCTTTCCCTCAGAGAACACAGTGTAGTAAAAGTACTCAGGTAATCTGCTATCAGGTAAATCCAAAAATGTAAGACTGGCCCAAAATAAAGGAGAAAGGGGGAGAGAGAGAGAGAGAGAGAGAGAGAGAGAGAGAGAGAGAGAGAGAGAGAGAGAGAGAGAGAGAGAGAGAGAGAGAGAGAGAGAGAGAGAGAGAGAGAGAGAGAGAGAGAGTAAACTCTCCAAATGAGAGGAATTGTAATCTGCTCTATGCTTTAGTAGGATCCTCCCACAAACTCCTAGGAGTGTATTCTTATCTTTCTAAATATCCTAGATGTCACTATCTCAGCTCTTTAAAAAGAGAAACAAGGATCCGTCTCAATTTTCCATCTTCACAGCTCCTAACTCAGAGACATCTGTAAATATCCTGATGATGAGATAGCCAAGGCAGGCAAGATGGAGGGCTTAATAGACAAATGGGGAAATCTGTTCCCACATGGTGCTAAGCAAACAGCTCGAGGGGGTAAGAGGATAAATCCGGGTAGTGGTGGGTTACCCAGCCTGCTCTCTTTCTGGTGTAAGTCTTTGCCGGTGAGTGGTGTTATGAAATGGTGTGATTTTAATCAGCTTTGACTGCACCTCATTCTAATGGTTTACTCAGTGAAGTCCTTGGAGGCACATTACCAATAGGCCCCATTCCAGAATTGAAGTCTGTTCTTCATCAGCTAGGATAGACAGGAGAGCTTTTGTCTCACAGCTCCAGAACTAAAGGAGAACCTAAGACCCAGATGGACTTTAGCCATGGCCTCTGTCTTGCCAAACTACAACCGCAGCCATATATTAAGTAGGCCAATCTGTGACCCAAGTCTGTAGCAATGACTTAGGAGAGGCATGTCAAAATTCCAAGTCCTGGGGGCACGCTGACCCCCAGACCTCCATCCTGCAGCTTTGTATTACAGCCAAAAGTGGCAGAATATCCAAAACTCTCATAGCCCAGCACAAATAGAATCACAAAATGTCAGAACTGGAAAAGACCTTAGAAATCACTTTGTCTAATGCCACTTTTTTCTCTCTTTTTTTTTTAACATGAGAAAGACTGAGACACTGAAATGTAATCTGCTCTTTATTATTGAGCCATCAAAGTTTTGTTCTCAGAAATGTTAATTTCTATTTGTCTAGCTTTTAAAATGACATATAACTGGAATTTTTTAGCTATTTATCCTTCCCACTTCCTCCACCCTCTCCCCAGGTACTTATACAGATTGCCTGGATTAGAATTTTTTAAGGAGTTAACCTATGTTCTATACATAAATACATATATACATATATGCACATATATACATATATATATGTACATATACACACACATAAATATTTCTTCCCTGAGAGAATCACTCTGACTTTTCTTGTTTTCATTATGGAAAATACTCAAGTTAAGGAGTGTGGGTGAATAGAAAGGGCTATTTGACAAGGTGCTAGAAAGAGATATTGAGAGTAAAAGTGATTGACAAGCTGAATAGCCATTAGGGAAGAATCATAAGTAGCACTTTTTTAACCTGGAGTAAAAAACAAATGAGCACAACAGGGTTAAGTGACAGCGATGGTAGCACCAGTTGTGGTACAGAGATCAGTTTGACCAGGGATACATTTATACCAAGAGAGGGCAGTCCATCTATGATCCTCATCCCCAAGGAGTTTAGGGTCCAAAATGCCCTGAGAGGATGATTCCATGACAAGTGGCCACATACTGGTCCACATCTACAGAGTACAGCAGGCAAAGCATAGGGAAGCAGTTAACCCAGGGAGGAAGTATATCACCGTCCCAAGAGGAAGCACCCATTTGAATGTCAGCCCCAGAGAAAAAGTCCCATTTACCGAGGGCTAGATATGGCACTGGATTATAGGAACAATCCTATGGAAAACTGGAGTTGAAAGAAAAAAAGGGGGGGTTAATTAAATATGTTAAGTAAGGAGCTGAAAGTTTCAATTCATCACTTCATTTCTCCTTTCTTTGCTTTAACAGTGTTTGTGCCAAACAACAATAACAACTTACATGCTAACAAATACAATTCTAATGAACAGTACCAAACTGAAGAACCTACTAGAATATTTATTGATCATCCTAAGAACCCCCCAGAGAGTTTTCACTTTGGTTGTTCAATTTCAAGGCCTGAAACCATCTTCCCTCACCAATCAATCCACAAATATTTGTTAAGCTCCTTCTATGTTCTGACTACTGAAGTAGAGATCCAAAACCCCTGAAAAAAAAGAAAGGCTTTGCTCTCAGGAAGCTTACATTCTTATACAAAGTAATAGCTGTGTTCTGGAATAACCAGCTGTAAATGACTTTGTTGTTCTCAGTAACACAATCTTCCACCCCTACTCTTAAGGACTTATGATGAAAAATCCTATCCATACCCAGAGAAGGAACTGATTGAGTCGGAATATAGATGGAAGAATTCTCTATTTCTCTCGCTATCTCTCATTTTTAATTTAGTTTTTCTTGTGAGTTTTTATTTTCATTAGAGTAGGAGATCTTTATTTTCTTTCACAACTTGACTTTTATGAAAACATTTTGCATAACTTCACATCTAGTTTCTTAACTGTGAGTAAGGATAAGGAAGAGAACCTAGAAAACAAAAATCGTAAAAACAAAATGTAAAAAACAGTGTTTGGAATAACCAGCTGTAAATGACTTTGTTGTTCTCAGTAACACAATCTTCCACCCCTACTCTTAAGGACTTATGATGAAAAATCCTATCCATACCCAGAGAAGGAACTGATTGAGTCGGAATATAGATGGAAGAATTCTCTATTTCTCTCGCTATCTCTCATTTTTAATTTAGTTTTTCTTGTGAGTTTTTATTTTCATTAGAGTAGGAGATCTATATTTTCTTTCACAACTTGACTTTTATTTTTGCATAATTTCACATCTAGTTTCTTAATTGTGGGTAAGGATAAGGAAGAGAACCTAGAACTCAAAAATCTTAAAAACAAAATGTAAAAAACAGTGTTTTGAATGTAACTGGGGGAAATAGTAAATAAATAATTTTAAAAGAAGCTTACATTCTATCTTCTAAAAAAAATCTATCCTCTAAATATTAAAGACTTTTATAAAAGACTCTGAAATTTTTCAATAATTTAGAGAGTAATTCAATCATTGGGAAGTGGGAGGTACCCCAGCACATGTGTTTAGATATCCTCCTTACTTGCAAGCCATTTTCCTCACTTTGAAATAATTCAGAACTGAGCCTATAATAGGATGGGACTCTCTACCCACCCCACAGAATAAATCATTTTCTATACTTACTATAAAACTTCCCACTCACTAATTTGAGGGTATAAAGCAAAGCAAAATTAACCTTGTTAATACAGACATTAAGATTATGACCTGCTTCTCTGTCCTGAGGTTCCTTAATGGCCATATCCTGGAAAAATTGGTGCCCAAAAAGGGTATCTAATTGTTACAGAGTAAACTTTATCTGTGGGCAGGTAGGTAACATAGTGTAATCAGAAAAACTTGTCTTCAAATCTGTCCTCAAATACTTATTAGCTGTGTAATTCTGGGGAAGTCACTTAATCCTTTTGCCTCAGTTTCTTCATCTATAAAATGATCTGGAGAAGGAAATGGCAAACCATTCCAGGATTTTTACCAAGAAACCCTAAAATGGGGTCACAGAGAACCAGACAATCGATTTACCATTTACCATCACATTCTATCTATTGTAGGAAGAAGATAATATAATATGTTCAGGCCCCACTCACTCAGGACCAGGCTTATCACATTTCCTGTTCTTAGGTCTAAGGTACCTCAGGTTCTGTGAAAAACTTGGAGGCATCTCTCTTCTCTGTGGCCTTTATTCCAGTCTCCACTGCCTGTGTTTCCTATCACACACACACACACACACACACACACACGCATACACACACACCCTTTGTCCCCATTTTATTAATTTCACTTCCAGTTCCATTTAACCACTTAACACTAGGTAATTTTTACAAAAGAATATTCACTTCAAAGATATAACAAAAACAATTGTACAGATACTTTCCCTAATACCTCCAGGGAATAATCTTTGGGGAAGGAGGCTCCAATTTTGTTCATTTTCTACATAGCATATGTCCCAACAAGTTCAGAACCAAAATCAACATTGCTTCTAAAGGAGTTTTTCACCAAGTCAATGTCCTAAATAAAGGTCTCTCCCAAAGAGAAATATTGTCAATACATTATTAGAATACACCCTGTTTTTCAGAGCTAAGGATCAACAAGCAAGCTGTGTCCTGATTTTAGCATACCCACGCTCCTTTGCACTCAGCCTCTGGACCTGATGGTTAGTACCTCAGCCCGGGCAAGTACCCACAGACCCAGACACAAAGCTCTGTTATTGACGGGCTTTTTGTTTCTAGATAACTTTTCTCCCCGTTGTTCTTTTGTTCACTACGGTTACTCCTCTAGGCTGTTTGACTCTTTGTCTAGCACAAATAGATGCATCAAAGTTTAGTCCCTGTGCTTTGGGTTCCCCCATTGAGAAGTGGGAGGTACCCCGGCACATGTGTTTAGATCCCCTCCTCACTTGCAAGCCATTTCCCTCACTTTGAAATTAAACTTCTGTTTGATTCCTGACTCATGTCTCAAGCCTGTTCTCCTCAGCTTTGAACTGGTATGATCTAGTTAACAACACTCCTTACTATTTCAAGCATTAATGCTGGGGTAGCTGCAAAATCTGCCCTATATTACAACTCCCAAATTCCTGTAGTTTGGAAAAGTAAGGAGTCATATAGCCTCAGAGTGGAAGAAGGCTCAGAAAGCAAATATACAAAAATTTTCCAAATAACTGGAATCAATGTCTTCAAGTGACAAACTTCTTTTATTTCAACTAGGTTGGTTAGAAATTTTACCAATATATACTAAATATTTTCCTACTATCTTAAGAGGTATTTACAGCACAATTTAACCTGTTATTAATGAGTTATAGCTATAATCATTTCCTGCCTACTGTTGTAATGTTGTGATTTCTTCATGACCCGATGAGACTTTAGAGCTCCTTTCCTCTACTTCCATGGATTCCTTCTCATTTACTTTCTTAATGTACCCAGGTCCATTAGATCTCTTCCTCCCCTAACTATTAATCTTCCAGAAAAAGTTATCTATGGCTAATGTTTCTCTTTCTTACTCCATTTTCTACCCTTAACCCCTTCTGTTCACATCATTCTACAGAAGCTTAAATTAGATAATATTTATAGTATTCAGCACAAGTCCTGGCATATGGTAGATACTTAATAAATACGTATTCTTTTCCTCTCCTCCCCCCTTTTAAACCTGGGATCTAATGAACTTGGTTTAGTTAAGGGTGTTTTTTTCCTAATTTTTAAAATGTCTTTTACCTGAATGGCGACATTAAAAAACATGTGTCTTGGTAAATTTTCTGAAATAAAATATCTGTCTTAGCACAGAGAAATTATAAATTAATGTTTAAAAAGAAAGAAAGAACCACTGCTCATAATTCTTTATAAACTGTTGCACAATAAAATAGCAATTATCTCTGGAAGCATGCATGAACAAAATAAAAAGGTTAATAAATATAAAATATAATTTATAAAACCAGAAAATCAAGCAATTAAGCTCAAAATAAGCATAAAATAATGAAATCAGAAATTAAAGGAAATTTAAAAGAAATTAAAGGAAATTAAAATGAAAAACAAAAAAAGGCCAAAAAATGATCATTAAAATGAAAATTGTTTCTGATAAAAATAACAAAATTATACTTTAACCTAAAAAAAAAATCAAATAACCTAGAGAAAAACTGTAAAATCATAACAGAAATAAAAAGAATTGCCTAAACTACACTTAAAAAACTAGCAAGATCAAGAATTTTTTAAAAATAAAAAAAATATAAAATATTTAAATTAACAAGTCATTAAATAGACCTCTCAAAACACCCAATCTTAAAAAATGAAATATGTATGCATGTGTGTGTGGGTTTGAGAATAGGGGGTTTGTAGGCATATGAGTTTATGTATGTGTGTGTATATAGATATATGTATATGTGGTGGATCTGCAGGTAGGTATGAAAGTATATACATGTATACATGTATATATATGAATATATGCATATATATATAAAAACATATATATCTTTTGTTTAACTGTAGCCTGCTTGGGAGAGGTAAGAGGAAGGGGGAATGAAATGGGATAATAGAACAAAGTTAAAAGTGTTCAGCAGATAAAAGAATAACCTACAAGGGAGCAAAGAAAAGATGGACTCTCATCAATATAATTTCTTCTATTGTTATATATGCTTTCTTGAAATGGAAATTTATTGCTATAGGTTTTGAATCCTCCCTGATTTCTGCTGGGCACATGACAATGTTTTGTTTTGATTTATTTGTTTTCCTTTTCTGTCTTTCTTTTTTCTATTCTGTTTTTTCTTATTTTGTATTTAGTTCAATAAACAAAATAAAATAAAAATCTATATAACAATAACAAAAGCAAGGAAGAAATAATAGAGCAATCTCATATTAAAAAATACTAAATGAACAAAGTATCCAGGAGTTAAATTACCAAGACATGCTCAAAATGTATGAAAATGAAAAAAAAGAAAAAGAAAAAAAAGATATATGAAAATGTGATCATAAGACATTTTAAGGAAATAAATAATGAATTCAATAGTTGAAGATATACATGTCATGGTCCTCTTCAAGAATGAAGGACAAATAACAACCTCTGTGAGTAAAGCCAGCCCACCATCAGGAATTGGTCAGGTGGAAGGCTCCTTTCTTCCTTTCCTTCTTTTCCTCCCTCTGTCCACATAGAGTATCATATCCTTACCTACAGAGTCTCTTAAAAACATTTTTTTATTTTCTTTCAAACTTCTGAACATTCCCAATAATATGTGGAGTTTATTGGCTAGATTGCTTGCTTAAGAACCAGGCCTTAAACAAAAACCAATCTGATTCTAATTGGCTACCTATAGATCAAGCTCCATTTGGTCATTGTTTGGGTCAGGATTGAATCAAATTGAATGTAAATCACAATCATTTCTGCTTTGGCCAGAAATCCTGAGGATCTTCCCTTCCCAGGTTCATTTATTTGTTTGGGGTTTTCTTTTGGGAGGGGGAGGGAGAGACTAAGTGATAGATTAGACACTTTCCCTCAATTTCTATGTTTAGCTTAAAAAGACCTAGGTCTCCCATTGCATCCTGGGCCATCTCTAGTCATCTTGATCTATCTCTTCCATTGGACCCAGATGGCTCTGGAGGGAAAAAGTGAGGCAGGTGACCTTGCCCAGCTCTCCCCCTCTTAAATCCAATTCACTTGCATACCATGTCATGTCCCTGATGTCAAGGTCCTCTTCCAGAACAAAGGACAAACAATATTGTTCATAATTGAGTCGTGCCAATTATAATAAAATGAGAATACTACTTAAAAGAATTTACAGATTTATTGTCTTTCTACACAAACTGCAATTGTTTTGTGTGTGTATATGTGTGCATGTGTGAGAGAGAGTGTGTTTACTAAACAAATTGAGGGCTGGATGGAACAGTGGATAGAGCTCTGGATTTGGAATCAGGAAGACACCTTCATGAATTCAGGTATGGCTTCATATAGCTGTGTGATGCTGAGGAAGTCACTTAACCCTATTCATCTCAGTTTCCTCAGCTGTAAAGTCATTTGAAGAAGAAAATGGCAAACCATTCTATTATCTACCAAGAAAACCTTGATGGGATCACAGAGATTTAGATAGGACAGAAAATGGTGGAACAACAAAAACAAATTAATAACGAAATGTATTTGGAAGAACACAGGTTCATGGGGGTAGCTAGATAGCACAAAGGACAGTGCACCACCCTTGAAGTTAGGAGGAACTGAGTTCAAATCTGGCTATGTGACCCTGGACAAATTACTTAATCCCAATTGTCATGCTGTGGCCCCCCCAAAAAAAATTAAAAAAAAATACAGGTTCAAAAATCTAACCAATAATAATTTTAAAATAGGAATGAAAGGAGAATAGCACTTTCAAACCTCAAAGTATAAAGTGTAAGGAAGGAATCATCAGAATAATTTAGTATTGGTTAAAAAATAAAAAGGAATGGGGCAGCTAGATGACACGGTGGATAGAACACTAGTCCTGGTGTCAAGAGGACCTGAGTTCAAATTTGGCTTCAGATACTTAACAGTTAATAGCAGTATGACTCTGGGTAGATTATTTCATCCCAATTGCCTCACCAATAATAATAATAATTATAAAATAGAAAGGTATGTTGTTCAAGAAGACCTAGGTTCAAGTCAAGTTTCTGTGTCCCTGTTAGGGATTATGCACAGAAAATGAAAAAATTCTACTGGGCTACTCCAGAAGAGAAAGGATTTGTGTTCTTTCTTCTGTTCTGCCTCACTATAATTCTTGGAATATGGGCATTGCCAATCTCCCTTCTCTTTGTGGCTTTCTTTCTAGACGTTATTGGGTGAGACACAGGAAGGGTTGTAGAAGGGAAAAGAAATTTATACAGCAACTACTATGTATCAAGCACTGTGCTAAGCACTTTACAAATATTATCTATGATCCTCAAAATCACCCTGCTGGTGCTGATATCGTGTCAGAAAATTGAAGCAAAAAGCAATTGAAATGTCTTGCCCAAAGTCACACAGCTAAGAAGTCTCTCAGGTTGGATTTACATTCAGATCATCCTGACTCCAGGCCCACTACTCTTTCATTGTACTCATACTTGACTCTACCAAGAAGTTAACATATATAAGAACATAGAGTATGTAATGATAAAAGATGTAAAATAAGGACGGAAAGATAGATTGAAGCCCAATTATAGAACATTTTGAATAGCAAGCTAGAAAGTTTAGAATTTAGTCCATAGATAGTGGAGAACCACTAATTTTAAGAAGTAAGTAATATAAGAAGTAAATAATATAAATACCCAATAAATACATGAATGCTTGGTGCTAGGTTTTCTGAAATTGTCTATAGCAATTTTGTCTTCTCCAGGGTTTCTCCTTATAAAAATTCTCTGGTCATTAGTTGGAAATTAGTCCATCAAAAAGGTAATTATAGTGATGTCAGAGAAATCAATCTGTTAGGAAAGGATGGGAAAACTTGTTTAGTATACTGCTGGACACAAATCCAATGACATTCAACTTCTGTCATCTTGTTCAAGGCCAGCTCACCACTCCCAAACAGAACTTTGGGGACTGGAGTGCTGTTCCTCTTGAGTCGTTGTCTTCAATTTGGGGTTTTCTTATGAAGACAACATATTTCTGGGTTCAATGGTCCAGTACCTATTGATCTCCTTCTTCCAAGCTCAGCAAATCTAAACTTACATCTAAAGGAATGAAGAGCTCATTACCAACCTACCCTGCTTTTGTTAAAGCAAGACTAAATGGAGAACCTTAATAGAGAGATAGAGTTGCTAAGGTGCCAACATGGCATTCATGCAAATCCCACAGTGTTTATTCATTGCCTCCACAGGCAGAAAATAAATCAATGCTTTTGACTCTGAACATTTTCCCATTTTTACTGCAAATGGAAGCTCAAAATGGAAGGCCAGCATTTCATCAGGAGGCTATCAATTTCTTTCCTTAAGTATGATCCACACACATTCCAAAAGATTAACACATAAAAAGAAACCCCGGGTTTCATTTCTCCTTTTCCCAATGTGCACAAGCTGAGGCAGCCTTGCAACAACAGCCAGGATCTTCCAATTTTGCATGTGGAGCTTGTTAAGTGTGGAGCCAAGAGAAAACCCAGACTGATGGGAAGAAGTAAGAGAAGAGGTGGGGTGGGGGAAGGGAGAAGCTGTGTTGCTCTTGACCGTGGCCGGTAGATTGCATTCAATTAACTTCTTTCATGCATAATCCATCATTGACAGGACCAATTTGTTAGTGCATGTTCTCTGACTGAATTAGGCCACAACCTACTGCCCTACATACCACTATATCCACAGACACACCAACCAATATTCCATTTTTGGTTGGGCAACCCAAACTGTAAAAATCCCTTGATATTCATGAAGTGCTTACTTCTCCCCATAACTATTAGTCAGATCTGTTTATAAGGAAAATAGTCAAAACACATTTCTGTGAGATCAGTAATCACTATAATGGTAGAGATTTTACAAATTAAAGGAACAAAATGCAAGTCCCAAGAAAAGATAAATTTCATATACAAGCACACATACACACATACTTTTACTTTTTCAAAAACTGATTTATTTTCTATCAAGTTAATGTATCTTGGAACAGAACAAAGAAAAAATCCTTATTCAAACCGAACAGTTTCTTTCATGCCTTACTTGACATTCAAATCATTTAAACTTTTAAATAAAGACAATTTTTTAAAATTTTATTTTATTGATGGCTATAAAATCAAGAATAAAGAGATACTTTCAGCAAGTAAACAGTTAACACTTGAAATCAATCCCAGAAGTCAAACAAAGAGTTTCATGACCTCATCTTTTCAGAATATATCTCTTCAAAAAATTTCAGAATTGGAAGACACCTTAGCAGTGATCTAGTACAACCCACATCCCAAACAGAATCCCTACTATAATAACAAACAATGGATAATCTGGCCTATCTTTGAAGAGCTTTAGAGAAGGGAAACTCCCCCCCTACCTCCCAAGGCAGCCTAGTCCATTTTGGGACAGCTCTAATTTGCCTGGAATTTTTCCCTGACACTAATTCGAAATTTTCCTCTTTTCACCTTCTCCTCCTAGTTCTAGCCTCCGGATCCAAACAAAATTCATGTAACTTCTCTTTCACATGCAGCTGCTAAAATACTTGAAGACCTCTATCAAATCCACTCCATCTTGAGTTTTCCAGATTAAACTACTTCATTTCTTTCAATAATCCTTCACCTGGTCTCCTTCTTCTTTGGGATGTGTTTTTTAATCTCTTTAACACAAAATAATTCATCTGACATTTCATTAATATAGCATGACAAATATCGTCTTCCTCATTCTCTGTTCCCAATGCTTTTAAACTCTCAGCAACCTCAGGCTTACTTCCCTAGGCTTGTCCATTCCCACAATTTCCCATCCATTTTTGGTGAGAATAGCGGGCAGCAGGATAAGACTGAGATTGGAAGAAACAAATAATCAGAATCAAACAAGCATTTATTAATAATAGATCATATTTCAATAGTATTTTAAGATTCACAAAGTACTTTTACATGTTAACTCATTTGATCTTCACAGATGACCCCGTGAAATGGTTACCATCATTATCCCTGTTATAGATGAGAAAACTGAGGTTGAAAGAGGTAGTAACAGAGTTAATAAATGATCTGGGTAGAATTTGAACTCTAATCTTCCTAACTTCAGGTCCGACATTCTACTCACTTTGCTATATAGCTGTCTATACACTAAGCACTGTAATCACAAAGAACAAACAAGGACCTTATATTCTAATGAAGAAGACAGCATAATGCTTACTACCTGTGGGATCCTTAATGAGTGACAACCTCTCAGGGCTTCATTTTCCTTATCTGCAAAATAAGGAGATTGGATTTAATAGTCTCTGGGGTTCCTTCTAGCCCTAAATTTATGATCCTCTGATATATAAATCAGTATATTGTTCAGTTGTGTACAATTCTTTGTGACTCTATTTGGGGTTTTCTTTTTTCTTTTTAAATTTTTTTTTTAATTTTCCCCAGTTACACATAAAAAACAACTTTTTTGGTTATACATGTACATTCATTTTTTTTCATATTTCCTTATGAATCATATTGGGAGAGAGAAATCAGAACAAAAGGGGAAAACCAGGAGAGAAAAAAAAGAAAAAAAGTGAACATAGTATGCACTGATTCACAGTCAATCTCCATAGTTCTCTCTCTGGATGCAGATGGAGTTTTCCATCCAAAGTTTACTGGAATTGTCTTGGATCATTGAGAAGAACCAAGTCATTTCATAGTAGATCATCACATAGTCTTGCTGTTAGTGTATACAATGTATTACTGTTTTTGCTAGTTTCACTCAGCATCAGTTCATGTAAATTTTTCCAGGCCTTTCTAAATCAGCTTGGTCATCATTTTTAATAAAACAATAATATTCCATTACTTTCATATACCATAAATTATTTAGCCATTCCTCAATTGACAGGCATTTACTCATTTTCCAATTCTTTGTCACCACAAAAACAGCTGCTACAAACATTTTTGCACATGTGGGTCCTTTTCCATTTGGGATTTTCTTGGCAAAGATACTGGAGTGGTTTGCCATTCCCTTCTCCAGCTCATTTTACCAATGAGGAAACTGAGGCCAAAAGGGTTAAGAGACTTGACCAGGATAAAATAGCTAGTTAGTATCTGAGAGCAGATCTGAACTCAAAGATGAGCTTCTTGACTTCAGGCTGAGCAATCTACTCACTGTGCTATCTAGCTGCCCATAAATCAATATAGACCAGGCTATTAGAGTAGATATAAGATAGCCTTAAAGGGAAGATACTAGGAAGGAAAGATTTTCAGTGATTCCTAAAAGAAAAAGAGTTTGATCTGAATCTTAAAAGAAGCAAGTTAGGAGAAGGAACCCATTCCCTATGTACTATTGCTAATGTAACTCAAGCCCTAAAACTTATTTATATGGAATATCTTCCTCGTTGGTGGAGATGAATGTCCAAGTCTCTATCAGGGATGAAGGAGAAGAATTAGAGGAAGTAGGGGAATAAACCTTAAAATCATATCCCCTAGACTAACTAGATTTAAGGAAACTATACTTCTAGCCCAGGACCCCCTCTCTAAACTGCAGGGGTGGCCCTCATTTACCATATTGATTTATATCCCCCCCAAAAATAGTCAACTGACTTTTTGAAACAGAAGCAGCTCTCCTTAACCTTCTCTTGCAGCTCACTGAGTGCCTAACATTCTATTCAGCACAGTGTGGGTATTCAGTAAAATAAATATTTTTTGTTGTCTGCCAGAATGTCCTTCAGGAATAGTCTTGCTAGAAACTTTCTCAGAAAGGAATTTGTATTAATGCTTTCAATATGTGTGAGGTATTTTTCTTGTGAAGACCTTTATGGCACCTGTTTATAACTCTGTTTTTGCCAAGTTCCAAAGAGTCATACTAAAGCTGAGTTGGATTATCTCCTCTGTGACGCCTAAGGAAATATCCAGAGCCAGGCCCCAGAATTTCAAGTCAGGGGACAGGAGTACTATTCTGGGCCTTCTGGGGATTTGATGCATAAAATCATTAGAATGCGGAAGGCAAGAATAAAAAGCTCAACAGTTTTTATCACTCTTTTCAACCCCCAATTTTGCAGACTGTCTATTAGTCACTGGGCACATGCTATATTTTCCCTGTCCTATGCCTCTATCTTCAGGAACCCAGTAAATCCATTTTAAAGGATTAACTTTAAAGATTGGGAAAGGTTAAAGAAAGAGTAAGGAGGAGGTAGGGCAAATTGGTCAGAATTTCACTCTAAATATGAGGCCCTGATTAGTCTTGAAGTTAAGCCACTTAGACTGTCCAGGTTTGGGATTCAAATAATTAGCCCAACTCCATACCTTTTAACAGCTAGAAGACAAAAAAGCAGGTAAGAAGAATTTTTATTTCTTCAAAAAAGCTGGTGCAGTAGAGTGCTAGTTTTTGAAGTCAGGAAATTTTTAAGATCATAATCAGATCATAATTTCTGACCCATACCAGTTGGGTTACCCAGGATAAGTTATTTTTTAAAAATTTCCCTCTACCTCAGTTCCCCCATCTGTAAAATGTAGTATTTACTTCACAGAGTTGTTGTAAGGATCAAATAAAATCAAATGTAAAGTATTTACAAACCTTAAAAGCATATAAGTTTGAGATGTTATTATATCTTCCAGTTCTCAAAACAAAAAATTAAACAAAAGTATTTGGCGAGAAGTCTAAAAACAATATATAAATTCCCCTATGCTTATGAAAGAAGTACCAGTAAAAATATAAATAAGATCATAGCTTTGGAGCTGGAAGAGAACCTTGAGGCCATTTATTTCAATATCCTCATTTTATAAATAAGGAAACAGAAGTTCCAAGAGGCAATGAAGATTTGAATAGGTTCTGAAGTTGGACACAGGAAAACCTAGATTCAAATCCCATCTAGTTACTTAACAGCTGTGTGAACTTCAAGAAATTATTAAACTTCTCTGTTCCTCAGTTTGCTTATTTGTAAAATGAGGAATTTGGACTTGATTTCTAAAGTTCCTTCCTTCCTAAGGTTCCTTGGGCAATTATGTAGCTCAGCAGATAAAGCACCAGACCCAAAATCAGGACAACTCCTCTTGTTTTTAGATCCAGTTTCAGACACTTATTAGTTGTGTGATCCTCCGAAAAATCACTTAATCCTATTTGCCTCCATTTCCTCATCTGTAAAATGAGTGAGAACAGGAAATGGCAAACTACTTCAGTATCTTTGCCAAGAAAATACCAAAATGGGATCACAGAACAAGCATGACAAAACAAAAGGATTCCTTCCAGCTCAAAATCCATAATCCTATGGTCCTTGGACTATTTAAGAACACTTTGACAATCCCATAATACCATTCCAGAAACTAATAACAAGGAACTCTAGCCATGCTTGCTTAAGTTCTATTTCAAGAGAGAGAGCTGCAGGGGGATTTTGACCACAATTCCAGTCTTCCAAAACCCTAAAATAAAAGAGTTCTTACATTAATAGAATATGCCAGGTCACCTTGATGGATGGTATCTAGTTGCAGAAACTTTAAAGTCTTATTTCCTAGGAATGTGAAGCCCAAGTAAGAATCTTCATAGCTTCCTGGCATATTTGTTCAATGAAGTGTTGAGCACAGTTTCTATTCTATTAACCAGAAAGCCAATTAGGATCCTTTGTGAAGAGTATAAAACTGATTTGATTTAGCATTATCATAATTAAGTCAATTTTTCCTCACTCCCAACTTGGAAGCAATCAGGTGTCCCATATGTCTGTTTATCCCTAAAAAAATCAAGTGTAGAAGCCTCTTCCCCTTACTACAGTAATTATGAGATTGGTCAGTGCAACAGAATGTACTTCTCACTTCTGACACAAAGATTTTTTGAAACTGAAACAACTAAAATAAATTCTTTAAAAAAAAAATTCTAACAATCAACCATGTCTTTGCCTCTATTTTTGTCAAAAAGATAACCAAAAAAAGTATGCAATCAGTCTATCTTTCCCTTTTCTTTCTTCAAAAGGCAATGCTTCTTTAACAACAACAAAAACCACCTCTTTTTCAATGGTGAGGTGATTCAGGCCAATTCCAATGGTCTTATAATGCAAAGAGCCATATACATCCAGAAAGAGACTGTGGGAGCTGAATGTGGATCTCAGCATAGCATTTTCACGTTTTTTTGTGGTTGTTTGCTTGTATTTTGCTTTCTTTTTCATTTTTTTCTTTTTAATCTAATTTTTCTTGTGCAGCATGATAAATGTGGAAATATGTATAGAATTGTACATGTTTAATATATATTGGATTACTTGCCATCTAGGGGAAGGAGTGGATGATGAGGAGGGAGAAAAAAATTTGGAACACAAGGTTTTGAAAGAGTAAATGTTGAAAACTGCATATGTTTTGAAAATAAAAAGCATTAAAAAGGATACATTTTCAGATTTTTAAAAAAACCCACAGTATTTCTAAAAATGGCATTTGAATTATAGCTCATCCTGGAAGATTAGGTTTTTCTCAAATTTGTCCATACATTACTATCTCTTTTTTACATCATGATTCTGGATGAAGTGACATCACTAAGCATGAAAATTCAAATTTTAATTTTAATAATAGTGAGTTTAGAGACACAGAGAGAGTATTAAGTATTCAAAATATATGTTCTATATCAATCATAATATGGCATTTTCATTGGTAGGAAGCAAGAAAGAATTCAGATCTGTGAGCAAACCAGGGAAACAAATGGAAGATTAAAAAATAAAGGCCTGTTCTAAATTTTCATATCAGTGACATTATTACTATATGAAAAGCCAATATTTCTGAAGTAGTTAGGGATAAGAGCTATTTGTTTGTTTTAACTGAACATGGAAAGTAGTAAAAATGTGTTGTATATACTATCAGTATTTGAAAAAGTTAGGATAATATGAAATATTCTAAAGCTTTCCTAATGTCATTAAAGAAGGGAAGACATTTAAAATGTTATTAGGATCTCCCAGAACATGAGCAAAATTTGGTTGGAAATTGGAATCTAAAACAATGGTAATAAGAGACAAGTCAGAAATCCTTACTTCTAAAGGGTTAAAGTGAACTTCGGTCTTTAAGTGGTCACCCTCTGCTACGGTGTCTTCATAAATTTGATCTGTTTATGGAGTGTTTTTGATGGTAGGCAATTCTTTGTTGAAAGTTAAGTGCTCTTTTATATGAATAAATAAAGAAGGCTTTGGTTTGAACTAATACATTATTTTGACAAATGTTTATTGGAAACCCAATTATGGGTCCGTAAATCAAGGCTCTTTGTGGTCCTTCAGGTGAGCTCACCAATGCCACCAGATGTCATGCTGGATAACAATAAGGTAATTAAAACAATTCCATGGAATGCTCTCCCTCTTCCACCATGCTGACAGTAGTCAAAACAGGAAGAAATTGTTCATTATATTTAATTTAATTTATTAAAATACTTGTTGTAAGATGTCATGGCCATATTTTTTTAAAGCCATTTGTTTTCTATTTGCAGTTGGATTAAAATGACAAGGTCAAGCATGATGCATTAAGCCTTCTGATACATGATTCTAAGAGCTCCTCACAGTCAAAAACAAAATTCATCTGCACACATTCTATGGCTTGCTCTCCATTTCTCAGAGGAACCCTTCTTTGTTTTAGGGCAGTGAGTGTCTCTTTGAAAAGGTAGGACCTGTTAATGTGCTTTCAACTGTATATCACAGGACCCCAAACTGTCTGGAATGTCCCACAACAGAAGATGATAAGTCTTGTTACCCACTCGCCTCTACCCCTGCCTCCTTGAAAAGAAAAAAAAAAGTAAGAGAAAATGGCTGACTCAGAGCAATATAGTAAAAGACATGGTTTTCTAAAAATGGAAAGGACTTTTACTCTCAAATTCCTCTTTCTTAATGCAGATTTTCAATCATTATAGTTGATGGAATCTAGCATTGGATTGAGGTCAGTGAGATGCCAGCACTTTTCAGATACAGACATTTAACAAAACAGCATCAAATAGTATAAAATTAAGGGATATGGTGAGTCTACTCTTGTGATAATCATTGTTCCCATTATTATTGTTTCTGCCCTTTTTTGCAACTCTCTTGGTACTAATTCTTTTTATTATTCCGCAAATATGTAAAGGATCTTTAATATTATTTTTTCAGTTGTGAGCTCATAACAAATTGCTGAACTGATCACTGCATGGGAAAGAGACAGGCACAGGGACCAGTATAGAGATAAGGAATGGACCAGTGATTTCACTAGTAAGAGGGAACTCTCTCTATCAATGCAGGTCTATACCTTTTCTGCAACTTATAGACTTAGAAAGTTGGCTAAATAACTTGCCCAGGGTCACACAGCCAATATATATGTTGGAGGCAGGTCTTCTTCCTGGCTCAGAGGCCAGCTCTCGGTTCACTAAACTACCATGATCACTACATGATTTATCCCAAACGATAATAAGGAACACAGACTAGAACATCATAGTTTTGCTTCCAGCTCTGTCCTGACTGGGGTTAAAGGGAGAAAGTCCCAGTATGAAAACTCCATACATCAAAGGAGTTTATGATTGGAATAAGAAATAGCCTGAGCCACATAAAAGGTTAACTAATTTTCCCAAATCATATAGCTAGTATCAAAAGTGCAATATGAAAACAGATCTTTCCACTTTCAAACCTAATACTTTATTTACTATGCCAGAATCCTTCTATTACTATATTGTTGCTATAAAATTAATACTCTCAATAAATGCTAACATTAAATATGGAATAAATAAAAACCTAAAATTATTTGTTTTAAAATGCAAGATACATATTTTGACAAAATAAAACAGTAACAATATGTTGAGCTCAATCTCCTTCCAAATCTGTTGATGAGTTCTCACTGGAGGCAATGCAACACAATGCAAAGCATATTATGCTTATATTCAGAAGGTCTGGGTTCGAATGTCTCCTATTTGCCTTGTTAGCTGAGTTTCCTTGAGTAAATCCTAAACCTTCTGAGCTTACTTTGTCCATTAAGTGGCAATAACCCTACCTATTATCCTTGCCTCAAACTCATTATGAGGATCCAATTAGATACAAAATATAAAAGTGCCTTACAAAGATGGAATGCAGTGGAAAACAGTAATGCTTGCTATTATTTTTTCTTTTTTCAAATAATATTTCATTTTTCCCAAATTACATGTAAAAGCAATTTTTAGCATTTATGTTTTGTTTTTCAGTTTTGAGTTATAAATTCTTTCTCTTTCTCCCATCCTTATCCTCTCCTTGAGATGCTAAACAATTTAATATAAGTTAAACACATGCAACTATATAAAACATTTCCATATTAGTCATTTTTCAAAGAAAAGTTAACAAAAAAAAGAAAGTTAAAACTAGCATCCTTCAGTCTGTATTCAGGTGCTTATAAGTTCTTTCTCTGGAGCTAGATAGCAATATTTCCTTGAATGCTTTGGAATTGTCTTGGATCACTATCTTGCTGAGAATAGCTAAGTTGTTCACAGTGTTTATCATATAATATTGTTGCTACTGTGTATGATATTCTTCCAGTTCCATTCACTTTACTCTATGTGTTTTTCTAAAATAATCCTGTTTGTCATTTCTTATAGCACAATAATACTCCATTACAATCATATACCACAACTTATTCAGCCATACCCCAATGGACAGGCATCCCTCAATTTCCCATTTTTAGCCACTACTATTGTGTAAATATGCCCCTCTCATCAACCCCCTAGGATACAGACCTAGTAATGTTATTGCTGGATCAAAGGATATACCTGATTTTATAGCTTTTTTTTTTTTTTTTTTTTTTTGCTGAGGCAATTGGGGTTAAGTGACTTGCCCAGGGTCACACAGCTGGGAAATGTTAAGTATCTGAGATCTGATTTGAACTCAAGTCCCCCTGACTTCAGGATTGGTGCTCTATCCACTGTGCCACCTAGCTGCCCCTTTGGTATCATTTTGAATTGCTCTCCAGAAAAGTTGCATCAGTTTACAAACTCTACGAGTGTCTGTTTTCCCATATTTTCTCCAACATTTATCATTTCCCTTTTCTGTCACATTAATTCTCACTATTATTACATTTAAAAAGACCCTGAAGACTTGACTCCCAATCCCACTCCTAATACTTGGCAACAGGTCACTGGAACCATGGCTGAGTTTCCTCATCTTTGCAGCAAGACAACAAGATATGGAAGGCTAGACAAGTAGTTCATACAAAGGGAATGACTAATTACCATCACCAGCTCAAGTTAATCAGGAACAGTGCTCTGAAGGGATTACACCATCCTCAGTAATTGCTCTTCTTTTTCAAAAAGGGACAAAAGAATCTGCATTTCTTACCTCCAAAAGGATGCTGAGTGCAAAGAGCTAAATGTACACTTATTAATAAATTGTAAAGAAACCTAGTGATGTTGGGTTTGGATTCATACTAGCTGAATCACACTTTCTTCTTGCCTTTAGCATCCGCCTGTGCCATAGGGAGAAAGGTGTGATCCACAAGCTGACTTTAGAATGGATGAGCCATTGTAAACAGAAATTTTTATACTTCACCATACCCAAGGAAGTGTGGGAGAATGAAGGGCAAGCCAGCTTTTGGAGTCAGGAAGACCGAGTTTCCAATTATGCTTCTGACATGCTTTGTCTCTGTCACCATGGGCAAATCAGTATCCTCTTAAACCCAAAGAATTCTGTTAAGATTTAAATTACAAATGAGTCACCAATCTGTACTGGTGGAGGAAATTTCCACCCAGAATTCCCACAGCAGTAATAACAGTAACAGCAACAACAACTAGTATTTAGATAAAGGTTTATGCAAAGTACTATGAACATATTGCCTCATTTTATCTTCACAACAGTCCTGGGAGGTAGGTACTGTTTTCATCCCCATAAACATTCTACAATAAACCTCCAAGAGTTTCTAAAGCTTATTTTATTATTTGAAATTACTTGGAGGTGAGCACTGGAGATGAAAAAAATCATTGCATACAAATGCTCTTAACAGATTTCTCTACTAATTTTTGTATGATTTTTCCAAGTGACTTCAGAAACCCAGGCCATAACTCACAGACAGGCCTCCAGGACAGTCAGGCAGCTCCATATGCAGCATCAGTAGGCTGAGGCCACACATGCAGGACTCCGTACACTATATAATTTCTCTCTCCAATCCTGCTGGCTTGGCTACCAGTGCTAATATAAACATTGGGTGAGTGACACCTTAAAATGTTGGCTGTGGGGCTTCTCTCATCTTGCAGCAAGAGAAATTATGTCATCAAGGCTGCCTTAAAAAGAACAATATCTAAATACAGCTGTTACTTGTGAAAGACAAAGAATATGCTATCATTGTTTATGTGCAGTGCTGTTTAGTAGGGGGAATAAAATGCCCATGAGTCCCATGCTTTAAAGAGACCTAAGTAGAGAGAGTTGTGTCCAAAGAAAGTGTGTCATATATTTTAATATATTTAATATGTATTGAACTACCTGTCATCTAGGGGAGGGGTGGGGGGAAGGAGGGAAAAATTTGGAACAGAAGGTTTTGCAAGGGTCAATGTTGAAAGACTATCCATGTATATGTTTTGTAAATAAAAAGCTACAATAATATAAATTTAAAAGCCAACAACATACAGATCCACTAAAATTTCTTGTGAGCCAGAGATTGAGGATTATTGCAAAGGAAGCTGAACAATCCTTCATTGTTAGTTGATATTAACAATTAATTAATTAAAATTAATTTTCAGATTGAATTAATATTAGGTTGAATGATCAGTTATAAATTACCTTCTATTATTGTATTTCACTTCTATTAGTCTTGTTTCATTCATGCGTGCATTTGGATCAATTATCTCTCTGTAATGCAAGATCACAGAACCACTGAAGACCAGAGTTAGCAATATTATGCTTACTTTCTCCTTTTCTGTATTAAAAAAAATAAGAAAATAAAAATAAAAAGAACCAGAGATTCATTGCACCAAGTTTTTTGGCCTCAAAGCTCAGCACTTCTGAATCATCCTCTACTCCTGATTCTTTCTCACCCCCCTATAGCTAATACTTCCAAGTCCTGCTATTTCTCTGGAACATACTCCCTTCTCTCCCCTGCAGGCTCTTATCACCTCACACCTGAACTTCTGCAATATGGGCCGGTGTCTCCCTGCCTTGTCTCTCTCCATTCCATTCCATCCTCCAGCTACCAATGAGATCTTTCTAAAAAGCAAATCTGACTTTGTCACACATGTATAAAAACATACACATTCAATAAATTCTAATGTTGCCCTATCACCTTCAGTATCAAATATAAAATCATTGTTCAGTTTTCAAAGTTCTTCATAACCTAACCCTTTCTTACCTTTCCAATCTCCTTATACCTTACTCCCAAGCAAATACACTATAATCCAATAACATGGGCCTCCTGACTCAGTTTCACAAGTATAATTTGGAAAGATCTAAATGGCTTTAGATACATAATGGGAATCATATCTCTTGCTTTCTCAATGGGTAGAGCTGGGATAAATAAAACTGAAGATTAAAATTTTTAAAAATCAGACTTTTAAAAAGAAATGGTAAAAGGGATAGTTTCAAAAAATGTGGGAAGATGTATAAACTGATGTAGAGTGAAGGGAATGGTACTCAGGAATTCATTTTTGCAAATGTAGACATTCTCAAGAAAAACAACATTGAAAGATTTTAAAACTTTGATCATTGCAATGACCAACCACAACTCCAGGAATTATGCTAACAATAGACAGAAAAGTGATGTATTTAAGGTAAAGAAGGAGGAATATATATTTATACATGGCCACTATGAGAGTTCATATTGCTTTATTATTTGTATTTGTTATAAGAGTTTTGTTTTTCTTTTTTTAATAGGATTGCCCCCCCCAAAAAAAAAGAGTTACTAAATCCTGCTTTTAATGAACAAAAGAGAACAAAAGTAGGTATCAAAAGAAACTCAAGCAAGAAAGACAGCTTTGAAAGTCACATGTTAAATTTATTAGGTTCTTTAAAGGAAAAGGAAATGGTATTTAGTATAGTTCATATATTATCTTTATTTCTATTCTACTTTGTAACAGAATTGCTCCTTTGATTTAGTATTTATGAAACTAGAATAATAAACAACAAAAGCTTTTACATCTCATCTATTTGACATCTATGACAACTCTGTGAGGTAGACAGGATAGACATTGTTTGCCCCAACAAATGAGGAAACTAACATTCATTGGTTAAAAATGAATTTTGCACAAAAACTCATACATAATAGGTGTCAGACCTAATTTAGGATCCCATCTTCTTGACTCCTAATAATTAATTCATAATAATATCTGATCTGCCATGCCATATGCATATATATAATGTATTTTATAGAATGAGACATCCTAGTCTACTACAGCTAGGCTAGACAGGCTACATTGGCTCTTCAGGTTTTAAAGTTATGTTCTCTTTGAAGCTGTACTTCCATTCTCTAGCATAACAGACATTTGACAGAATGCAGCTCCAACATTTGCATGAAGATAGGAAAAGACCCTACCACAAGTCAAAGCTGAAAAAATAAACCTTGCAGATGTTTTGTTTTTGATTTTATTTTTTAACATAATTGGTGGGCTTATTAGCTTAAAAAATCAGCTGTGACATCTTTTTTGATCGACTATTTCATTCCATTCTTGACCAAAGCTGCTCTTTACAGTAGTTTGTCATGGGAAGTTGTCACACTTACTTAAAGGAGAATTTTATGTAAATTGTCTGCTAGAAAAAAAAAAAAATTTAAATAGTGAAAAAAAAGTTATGTTCTCTCTCTTCCCTGCCCTAATTATCTTGAGTCTCTTTTTCATCGGATAGCTCTGAAAAGTAGTAGCATTTCTTTTTGCCACCATCAGTCTGAGCCTGCCCCAGCTATTTCCCCAGTTATTAGGAACTATTATCTCCCTGCATCCATTTTAAAAAAAACTTAATATTGGGGTAATTAAGGTAAGTTAAGTATCCTACAGTGGATAAAACACTACCCCTGGAGTTAGGAGGACCTGAATTCAAATGTGACCTCAGAATTTGACGCTCACTAGCTGTGTGACCCTGGACAAGTCACTTGGCCTTAATTGCCTCCAAAAAAACTTAATATAATTATTCTTTACAAATAAATATTTACTTCAAAGACATAGCAAGAACAAATATACAAACATTTTCACTTCCCAACACTTCAGGAGGTATACTTTCTTCTACAACTTGTACTATGGCAGAGTAAGCCGAAAATTTAGTTCAATTTCTACATAGCATTAGTCCTACCAAATTCATGTCCAAAGGCTACAGCTTTTCTCACCTTCTACCATCTTGGATCTTCTTTGCTCCCAGGGGCATCAGTGCTAGGCTGCATCATTTCAAACTCACTATGTTTTGAGACTCTCCTCCTGTCACATTAGAAATAAAAGGAGAAAAAGAGACCAAAGACCAAGTCTTTTTTCTTAAGACCATTTCCTTTTACCACGAAGTCTCTCACCAAACAGCACAAGGTGAAGATGTCATGAACATCCCCCAAAATGGGGGATAAAAGAGACACTGAATTCAATTGAAGATTCTCCCTATCATCATGTGATTAGCTAATCAGAACCAATTATAGAATGTCTACTACACTTCATAGTCCACTTCATAGTCTCTCAAAAGCCCTTCCCTGACTGGTTATCAAGATTTTCCTGGAAACAAGCTCACTAACATCATCCACCTGGGGAGGTTATATCGGCTGAACAAGCTGATGAGATCTGTCTGCATATGCACCAGAAAACCATTACTTCTAGGAAAGAATTATCACTTCCTTGAGCTGTAATTTTAAAGCAACATAATCCAAGTTACAAAGCTCATTGGTATGGGACTCTCTCCTCATTGGTAGAAATCAATGCCCCAGGACCTGTCTAAGGGGCAAGGTGGAGTTAGTGAGAACAGGAGAGAGGAGAGCTCTTGTCTATTCAGTCTCTTGATTTTTATAATAGTTAATAATGATAACTAACATTTATAATAATAGCCAACACTTATGGAGCACATACTATGTATCAGGCAATGTATAGTTATTGTCTCATTTGATCCTCACAAGAACCCTGTAAGGTAAATGCTATGATTATCCCCTTTTTTACAGAAGAAGAAATTGAGGCAGACAGAGATGAAGTTTCTTGCTCAGAGTCACTCAGTTATTAAGTGTCTAAAGACAGATCTGAAGTCAGGTCTTCTAGACTCCAAGCCCAGTCCACTATCCACTAGGCCATTTATTTAGTGTTAGTTTCGTCAGTCTCTTAAAGACTGTTCAGGTTTATTGATCTTAGTATTTGCTTCTGTATTCTAACTTTGAGGGAGATAATAAATAGATAATTCCTACCCTCTTTCAGGTTGCTGAAGGGGAAACAACATCCTGGGGAGAAACTGACATGAGAGGAGCTATCAGTCAGCATCATGTCTGTATCCCAGCTAGATGGAGATGACTTCAGGGAATATCCCACTTGAGTGGGATTTAAGATATTCTCCTATGAATACTTTCACTGATTTCTGTTTGACTATAAATGGGAAAATGGGTTTCTTTGCTACTTACTTTGTGTGTTCATTGTAGAACCAATATTTGGAGCTAAGTCAATCCCTGGATACAGTGCTTAGGGTTCTCTTTTCCCCATTAATGAAGAGTGATAAGAAGTTTACCTTAAATCTGAAAACTACATCCCCTAGACTAATAATATATAAGGATAGACAGATAGATAGATAGATAGATAGATAGATAGATAGATAGATAGATAGATAGATAGATAGATGAATGCACGTATCTATCTTGGTAGATATAGATAGACAGACAGACAGACAGATGAATAGATGTATGAATATTCTAGCCCAGTACCCCTCTCTCTGAAGACAACATAATGATCAAGCTTCTAACCCCAGATTTCACCTCCTAATAGGAATTAAATTCCCCTTTGGAAAAGTGTGGAGGAGAAGAGACTAGAAATGTCTATTCTATTCTGCCTCCTTTCAAGCACTGCCTGCACTACATGTGAGGGATGGCTTCACTAAAGTGTTCTTATTATTGTGTTTTATTACTAACTTAGAGTTTGTGTTTTTATTACCTCAGGCAAATAATTGACCTGTTTGGACTTCAGTTTCCTCATCTTTAAAATGCTTTAAGAATGAAGCACAAACAACAAAATGATAAAATCAGACTAGATCACCTCCAAGTTTCTTTCCAGCTCTAAATCTATGAACCTATGACCCAATGATATTTAAACTAAACTAAAATTATATTTAATGCTATTGGGGAAATGGCAAATCTAATGAAATTCCACAGAATGCCATGATCAATAACTTCTATCTTCTTCTTTGGAAACTATAAATACTAATAAAACACTTAGGAGACAGATAATTCCATAAATTTAATCCCAAAGAAAGAAATCACTTAGCAATGTAACACTAAGCTTTAAAGATGTTTCAAATTCAGTGCCCCATTTAGTGCAAAGCATTGGCAAGATATGAAAACATGCCTCTAGCATGTTTTGGGGAGGGGTGTTATTACTTCTCAGAATGCCACAGTGATAAACCCAATCAAACAGAATTACAGATTTCCTATATTATATGCACTTGAAAAACAATTTGAACACTAAAAATAGCCTGATAATTAGCATGCACTAAGGATTATTTGAACATCACTTCCACAAAATACATCATTTCTGACAGTGGAAAATATTGGGGAAAATTGTTGTTAATGTTCTTAAGGGTGCCACTTAATAAATCTTAGGGCTCTTATAAAAAAAAGATGATCTCTGTGTATGTATATATGTACATGTGTATATACATATATATATGTATGTGTATATACATGGATATCTGTGATTAGGTATATATATTATATTATATGTGTGTATATAATATGTATGTTTCTTTTTCTTCCATTACTCTCATCTAGTCACAAAATACAAAAGTATAGGTTAACCACTGACTATTGAGAAAGTACTCCAATTTCTTATGAAATAAGTCAGTCCTTCAGATAAAGGGAATCAGGGACTGATGTGGTTAAAGTTAAATCTTGTGCCCCTTTGTCCATTTCCAGTAGGGAAACTTCAATATAGGTGTTTATTATGGTGGTACAATGGGAGAATCACTAGCTTGGAAGTCAAAGGACCTTGGCTTAAATGCCCCTTACTCTCTGTAGACATTGAAACCATATTTGCTTACTACTTGGCCCCATTGTTCCAACTTGGCCGTTCTGCTCAACTGTTTTTAGGGAATGTATTTTTGTGTGGGATTTGGATATTAGTTAAGAAATGTCTTGTTGTGTCAAAATGAAATTTATCATTTAAAAAAAGGAAATGCTCTATTTGTTTTTAGTATTCTGAACCTTTAAAAATAATGGTACTGGCAGCTAACAACATTAACCTAGGATAATGTAAAACAGCATCTCTTGAGCCCAGTATTTGTGGTTCTATTGCCCCCTTGTGGCTGATCTGAAATTAGATCATTATGACTAACCCCTCTGTAATTCCTGGAAATTGAATTTTATTTCAGTTTCTTATGAATGTGTGTATTCTCATTGTTAGTAACAATTATTCCTCTGCTTTTTCAATGAGCCAAAGGAATCTTCAACTGTATAGAATCATACAGAAAAGAAACTATAAGATAAAATTTCATTTTAAAACAATTGAAGAGATGTGAAGCTCATTTTAATTTATTTTATTCTTTTAACTGCAACAAAGACATTGAATGAAGAAATCTGTTTCTTTTGGCATAATTCAGAATATCAGGTCACTGGGAAGGTAGGAGTTCATTGACGTTTCATTATTCAAGTTCCTGAATTCTTGCTAATTATACTAGCCAAATTTCTCCAATGCATTAATTGCTACAAGGGAGTGAATGGGTGAGGCCAATGGTGTAAATTAGCACTAACCTGCAGGTCCTCAGTCAAAATTGGGCAAAGTGTTTTTTTTGTTTTGTTTTGTTTTGAATTAATAAAAATGGAAACTATTCTAGAGAAATTAAAGAGGTATTTCATAGGCTTCATTTCTGACAGTGGCAAATATGAGAAAAGAATATTGGAAATGTCCGAATAAATTTTTAAAAGATTGAAAGTGGTAAGATTTTCCCCCTGCCTATTTGATGTTTACATCCATAGATGTAGCTCTTTATCGCAGGTAAAAGCTTAGAATTAGGATGCACAAATCCCTGCCAAGACCACCGCTGATTTGATTTTGTGTGCTGGTTTCTAATTCCCAGGTATTAGGGACTATGAGAAGATATAGGATTACCCTAGTAGCACTTATTAGGATACCTTGGAGCAGCACAGGTCTGTCCGGGTTTTTGTTGTTGCTGCTGTTGTTGTTGTTGTTGTTGTTGTGACTTCCTCAGGGTCTGAATTCACCAGACCTATCTAGTTGAACAGTTACTCCTCTTTTAAAGACGTTTCAGTGGCTCCCTATTGCCTCTGGGACAAGTCAAACTCATTTATTTGATATTTAAAGTATTTTTCCATCTGGTTCCAATGTAATTACATAGTAATCCTTGTCTTATATAATGTTCCTTCCATGTTGGATTACTAAATTACTGCTGTTCTCTATCCATTATGGGAATCTAGGTAGCACAATAGAGTACTAGCCCTGAAGTCAGGAAAACTCATCTTCAGACACTTAATTAGCTATATGGCCTGGGAAAGTCACTTTATCTTGTTTGCCTCAGTTTCCAATTCTGTAAAATAAGCTGGAGAAGAAATTGGCAAATGACTCCATTAACTTTGCCAAAAAAAAAAAAAATGAAGTCATAAAAAGGCAGACATCACTGACCAACAACAACCATCCATCATATTTCAGTTTCTACCTCAATGTCTTTTACAGATTGTCCCCCAGGACAAAAATGTTCTCCCTCCTCACTTTTGACTCTTGGAACTTCTAGTTTCTTTCAAGAGTCAGTTGAAGTACAATCTCCTATAGGACTGATAGCTTCAAATGTTGGGTTCCCCTCTCCCAACAGAACTGTCAATCAATTCAATAAATATATATTAAATAACCACTTTGTTACAGGTACCAAACAGTACCAATTCTTTTTTTTTATTTAATATTTTTCCCCAGTTACATTTAAAACATTTTTACATTTGTTTTTAAAACTTCTGAATTGGGGCAGCTAGATGGCACAGTGGATAGAGCACTGGCCCTGAAGTCAGGAGAACCTGAGTTCAAATCTGAGATTAGACAATTAACATGTCCTAGCTGTGTGACCTTGGACAAGTCAGTTAACCCCAACTGCCTCAGCAAAAATAAATAAATAACTTCTGAGTTACAGATTCTCCTCCTTATCTCCACCTCTAGCCCCCATTAAGAAACCACATGCGAAGTTAGGCAAAACATTTCCATAAAAGTCATGCTATGAAAGAAAAACATAGATCTCCCACTCTTAAAAAAAAAACTGAAAAAAAAAGGGAGAGAGAGAGATTTATAGTTCATTATCCCACATCCTACAACATTGCTATTACTTTGTACACAGTACATTTCACTTTCCTTGAGTTCATGGAGCACTTTTCAAATTTTTCTGAGAGCATCTTGTTCATCTAGCACAATAATATTCCATCATAATCACACACCACAATTTATTCTATCCTTCCCCAATTTATTGGCATTCCCTTAATTTCCAATTTTTTACCCTGAGAACCCTACTCTCAAAGAGCCCATATTCTTTTTTTTTTCATCTATTATGAATCTAATCAAAATCAAATATTTCAAAACAAAAGAAGAAAATGTGAGTTATCTAGTGTCAAAAACAACTGACCTGGGAAAGTAGATCAAGGAAGAATTTTTAAAGAATCACTGGGCTTCCTGAAAACCATGACAAAATCCTTAACTATATTTTTAAAAATCATAAATTAAAACTGCCCAGCTTTATTAGAATCAAAGGAGAAAGTAAAAAGAGAAAAATTGTACTGCTTGTTTACTGAGGAAAACCCCAAAAGAAAGAGTCACGAATGAATCTAGAGCTTCCAGGTCAAAGAAAAAAAAAATCTACAAGCATAAAGGGTTCAAATACCAAAAGAAAACCATCAAAATCACACAAAAACCTTTCCATTTTTATTATAAATGAGAGATGATCTAGAATATAATATTCCAAAGGCAAAAGATACAGATTTTACAACTGACAATAACGTGAGCTGAAAACTGAGCATAGTCCTACAGGAGAAATATGGATCTTTAATGAAAGAGAACACTTTTAAGTATTCCTAATGAAAAGAACAGAGCTTAGTAAGAACTTTAGGAGGCAAACATAAGAAAAATTTAAAAAGTAAAATTAATATAAGTAAATTTTGACTAAATGATGTGAGGCTAACATTATTTTTAATTTATGGAATAAAACAAGTATTTCCATAACATAGTATAATTTTTAAATGATTACACATGAAACTATAAATCTTTTATGTACAGCTTGGTATTCCTTTTAAATATGTAATATAGTTATGTAAATTTCTTTCTTTTTTCTTCCTTCCCCCCTGCCTTAGAAATGGCTACCTTTAGACAAAAATATAACATTCTGATGAGGAAACTATGAAGTAAGGGAGGGTGCATTATAGATATGAAGAAAAGTTAGTATAAAGCATGGAGACAGAAAATAGTCCTGTTTGAGGACAAAAAGAATATCTGCTTGGCTAGATCTGAAGATGAGGAAGATAGAGTCATGTACAATAAGACTGGAAAGATAAATTGGGGCCAGGTTGTGAAAAGTTTTAAAAGCTAAACGAAAAGTTTCTATTTTATCCTTGTTGGCAGTAAGAAAACATTGGAATTTACTGAGCAGAGAAGTGGTCAGATCTGCTTCTAAAGAAAATCAAATTGGCAGCGGTGTAGAGAATATGCTGGAGTGGAAAAAGACTTGAGAACATTGAGTAGTAATAGCAACATTGTGCGATAATCAACTATGAATGACTTCATTCTGCTCAGCAATACAATGATCCAAGACAGTTTCAAAGGACTCATGATGGAAAATGCTATCCACGTCCAGAGAAAGAACTGATGGCATCTGAATGCAGATCAAAGCATCCTATTTTTCACTTTCTGTATTCTTCTGGGGTTTTTTCCCCTTTTTGGTCTATGTCTTCTTTCACAACATGACTAATATGGAAATACGTTTTCCGTGATTGCACATACATAAACTGTATCAAATTGCTTACCATTTTAAGCAGAGAGAAGGCAGTGCCATACCAATCAAACTTCTGAGAAATTACTTTATAGAGCTAAAAAAAAAATAACAAAGTTCATCTGGAAGAACAAAAGGTCAAGAATTCTAAGAGAATTAATGAAAAAATGCAAATGAAGGTGTCCTAGTTATATCAGACCAAAAACTATATTATAAAATAGCAATCATCAAAATCATTTGGTGCTAAGAAATAGAGTAAATGATCAGTAAAATAAACTGGGTTTACAAGACACAATACTCAATGACTTAGTAATCTAGTGTTTGATAAATTCAAAGACCCCAATTGCTGGGAAGAATTCACTATTTGACAAAGATTGCTGGGAAAATTGGAAATTAGCATGACAGAAAGTAGGCATTGGCAATACCTAGTGCCCTATACCAAAATAAGGTAAAGTTCATGATTTAGATATAAAGAGTGATATTACAAGCAAATTAAAAGAAAAAAGGATAATCTACTTTTCAGATCTGTGGAGAAGGAAGAAATTTATGACCAAAGAAGAAGCAGAGTATATTATGAATTCCAAAATGGATAGTTTTGATTATATTAAGTTAAAAAGATTTTGTACAAATAAAACCAATGCAGACAAGATTAAAAGGGAAGCAATAAACTGGGGAAAGTTCCTTGTGGAATGAGATTATCTTTTCTTTGTATGTTTGCATCACCTCTAAATGCTTGCTAAATGTTAAATTGAAATGAGACATGAAGGTATGAAATAAAGGAAAGAAGGGTGAACTGAGGTTCAGGAGAAACCTATATTTGAGTCTCATATCTGACATTTGCTAGTTATGGGAGTGAGGTTTATGATTATATTTCTGCTTCACTTCAATCCAAATCACACATAAGTCAAGACATCACTCTGTGATGTCACTTGATCCCTTTCAAAAATGAAGGATATATTTGTTACAATCATGGATAAGTCATTTAAACTCTGAGCCATCCTCATTACAAAATGTAGGTAATTCTGCTGTGACCACCTTATAAAATCGTAGTAGACTCAAATGTAAAGTACTTACAAATCTTACTGTTTACATCTTACTATTATTGAGGCAGAACACAAAGTGCTGAAAGGTGGGAGGTCACTGAAAGTTTAACTTAAATATCATCAACTATCACAATAATTGCTCAATTCACAATTCAGCCCAGAAATGAGTGAATATCATATGTGGGCTTACCACAACCGATCTTTCTTGGAAATTTTAAGGTTAGTAAAAGATTAATCCTGACAAAAGCTCAAGCTAGACAAATCTGAAAACTTGAGTTTCAGAGCTTCTTAACATTTCCCAAATCTACCACCCCCTTCCTCCAAAAAAGCCTTCAGTCTTATGCCTCCCAGGATAAATAGATACACAGTTATCATTACTTGTGTAATCTTCTGAAAATCATTTTTTTCTTTCACTCTTTTTACCTTTTCTGTAGCAAAGGTTTACAATTCTCCTACTAGTTTCCATTGTTTCTTCTTGGGCTCCTTCCATTATTCTTTATTTTCAGTCTATCACCTAAGCATGAGAACTCCTCAAAGATCTCTTCTTGGCCCTCTCATTTCTATTCTTTCCCTTGTCAATCTCTCATTATCACTGAGTAAAATAATTCATATATATACACATATATATGCTACTCTTGAATTCAAGTCTTGAATATCATAGGTTTATAGATTTTTAGATCTAAAAAGACATTTAAAAATATTCTGTCAAGTGACAGAGTTATAGAATTAGTAGACAATGGAAAGATTTACATGAACTGATGCTGAGTGAAAGAAGCATAATCAGGAAAATTATTGTATACAATAACCGCAAGAATAGGTGGTGATCAACTGTGAAGGACTTGTTCTTCTCTGTGGTTCAGTGATCCAAAGCAATCCCAATAGACTTTGGACAGAAAATGCCAACTGCATCCAGAAAAAAGAACTATAGAGATTAAATGTAAATCAACACATGCTATGTTCACTTCTTTTTTCTGGGGTTTTTATCTCTCCCATGGTTTTTCCCTTTTGCTCAGATTTTTCTCTCCCAAGATGATTCATAAAGCAATGTATATTAAAAATAAATAAATTTCAAAATGTGAATAGAAAAAGGACATTATGACTTATGAAACTATATTTCCTAGAAGTATGATTTAACCCAACCATTTCTCTTATTTCTGATGACTTCAATTCCCTTGTGTTTTGAAAGGTGGACAGAATCATGTCTGTGGGATTGAGTTGAAATACAAATCACTAATACATTAGTGCAAGCTGCTTCTTAAAAAAAAAATTAGTAGGCAAACTATTTCACAGAAGATGAAAGTGAGACCCAAAGAACTTTAAGAAAAAAGAGACCTTAAAGAAGGAAAAGGGACTTATATGTGCCAAAAATGTTTGTGGCAGCCCTGTTTGTAGTGGCTAGAAACTGGAAACTGAGTGGTTGCCCATAAATTGTAAAATGGCTGAATAAACTGTGATATATGAATATTATGGAATATTATTGTTCTGTAAGAAATGACCAACAGGATGATTTCAGAAAGGCCTGGAGAGACTTACATGAACAGATACTAAGTGAAACGAGCAGGTCCAGGAGATCATTATGTACTTCAACAACAACACTATATGATGACCAATCCTGATGGACCTGGCCATCTTCAGCAATGAGATGGACCAAATCAGTTCCAATAGAGCAGTAATGAATTGAACCAGCTACACCCAGCGAAAGAACTCTGGGAGATGACTAAGAACCATTACATAGAATTCCCAATCCCTCTTTTTGTCCGCCTGCATTTTTGATTTCTCACAGGCTAATTAAACACTATTTCAGAGTCCGATTCTTTTTGTACAGCAAAATAACAGTTTAGACATGTATACTTATTTGTATTTAATTTATACTTTAACATATTTAACATGTATTGGTCATCCTGCCATCTAGGGGAGGGGGTGGGGGGAAGAAGGAGAAAAATTGGAACAAAAGGTTTGGCAATTGTCAATGTTGTAAAATTACCCATGCATATAACTTGTAAATAAAAAGCTATTTTTAAAAAAGTGGGCACCATACTTCTTTGAGGAGGCACAGAAGCAATTTACAGAGGCCAGAACTAGCATATATTCCTTAATCTCGCCCTGCCTCCTCAGAATTCCAATTGGAGGAGACTTTGCCAAAATCTAGTATTTCATGACATCCCCACTACATATACTTCTTGATATGTTTCCATGTTTCCCCCTTTCTTTGCCACATCATTATATGTTCAAAAATGGTGGATGTCTCCTCTTTAAAGGAGAAGTTAATATACATGAAGCTTATTAAGCATGCTCAATTTAAAATTTAACTTGCCCAGTCATAAAACTAGGTCATTTGCACTCAACCAGCACCTGCTGTTACTTCTGTTGACTTAAGACATTCTTTAATTCTCTTCTGCAGTAGTCACACTAAAACTTATATCACATTCTTTTCTACCATGGCAACACAGAGGGAGGCTGTGAGAATGAAACTTTTTAACTGTGGAAACAAAACCTTACAATTTTACTTCCCACAAAGTCTTTTAGAACTGTCTTGGATCACCATATTGCTGAGAATAGCTAAGTCATTCAAGCTGATCATTACATAACCTTGCCATTACTATGTAAAATGTTCTCCTTCTGTTCACTTCAATTTGCATCAGTTCATGTAAATCTTTCCAAGTGTTTCTGAAACCCTCCATCTCGTCATTTCTTACAGCATAATGGCAGTCTTTCACAATCATATACCACAACATAGATCACATTCCAAATAATAGACATCACTTCAGTTTCCAATTCTTTGCTACCACAAAAAGAGGTGCTATAAATATTTTTGTACATGGTCCTTTTCCTTTAAAAAAAATCTCTTGGGGATATAGACTCAGTAGTGCTATTAGTGGATAGAAGGGTATACATGGTTTTAAACCCTGTGTTCCAGAATTGTTGAATCAGTTTACAATTGTACCAATAGTGCACTAATCAATAGTGATTCAGAGATTTTTTTTTCATATGATTATAGGTAGCTTTGATTTCATCTGACCACTACTTGTTTATTTGTTTTGACCATTTATCAACTAAGAAACAACTTGTATTTCTATAAATTTTACTTAGTTCTCTATATATATGAGAAATAAGGCCTTTGTCAGAGAAACTTTAGGTAAAATAAAAATTCTGATTAAGATTACTGTGTATTTCCTTCCACCCTATTTTTCTTCTTTCTCCTCTCTCCTTTTACCTTGTCCTTTCTCAAGTGTTTTATTTCTATCATCTTCCCCAAACTGCTCTCTCTTCTATCACCACCCCCCATGCATTTTCCCCTCCTATTTCCTAGGTAAGGAAGTTAGAGTAAGATAGATTTCTATACCAAATGAAGTATATCACCCTCTTTGAGACAATTCCAATAAAAATTGTTATTGTCATTCTTAAAAAAGACCATGACATTGAGGAAAATTATATCATGACCTGCAAGTGATTTTGATTTAAGTGAGGCAAGAGTATGCAAAGTTATCAGCTTCATTTTCGCCTTTGAAACCATCCGGGTCCAGTGGCCAGATATCTATCAAGATAACTGGAAATGACTCTGGATACAGTGGGAAACTTGGCTATTTTTAAGCTAAGGTCTTTAACAGGTCTCAGCGTGACTGAAGCAATGCCCATTCAGTGATGCAGGTTAGATAAGAAATGAGGCAAAGAATGGCCTTTTTTACTTACTTAAAAAAATAAATAAATAATTCCAGGAGAGGAAGATCCTCAGGATTTCTGTTCAAAACAGAAACATTTGTTATTTACACTCACTCTAAAGAATCAGAGCCCAAACAATGACCAGGATTGGGCTGGTTCCTATTGTTGGCCAATAAATGAGAGTCGGAGTGCTTTCAATTTAAAGCATGATCCTTAAAACAGAAATCTAGACTGTAAACCCCAAGATATTTTAAAAGATTTCAACAATGAAAATTTATATTATTTTGGCCAGAGCACTCATATGTAAAGATATTCCCTATATGAACAGAGGAAAAGAAGGAAAAGATAAAAGTAAGGAAGGGAACAAGGAGAAGGGAGGAAGGGAGGAAGAAAGGAAGGGAGGAAGGGAAGGAGGGAAGAAAAGAGAGAGGAAGGAAGGGAGGGAGGGAAGGAGGAAGGAAGAAGGAAGGGAGGGAAGAGGAAGAAAAGAAGGAAGGGAGGAAGAAGGAAGGAAGGAAGGAAGGAAGGAAGGAAGGAAGGAAGGAAGGAAGGAAGGAAGGAAGGAAGGAAGGAAGGAAGGAAGGAAGGAAGGAAGGAAGGAAGGAAGGAAGGAAGGGAGGAAGGAAGGGAAAGAGAGAGGGAGGAAGGGAGGAAGGGAGGAAGGGAAGAAAAAGGAACATTGCCTGATAGTTACTAATTCTCACAATCACTAATATTGTCATGCATTTTCTTGAAGAGGGACAGGTTGTCTGCCATATCCCATCCCCATCTTCCTTTTCACTGTAAAAGCTTTCTTGCTCCTTTCATGTGAGAAAATTTATTCCATTCTACCTCTCCCTTCCCCCTTCTCCTAGTATCCCTCTTTCTCACCCTTTAATTTTATTTTTTAAATATCACCCCATCATAATCAATTCATTTGTATTCTCTATGTATACTGCTTCTAACAGTCCAAATAATCGGCCATACTCAGGTGTTACCTCATCCAAGAAGCTGTTCCCATGCTCCCAAATGCCCTATAACACTTGCCAAGATATTAGGAGGCACCTCGTTCTCCAGAGCTAAGCTTACAGTCAGGAAAGATCTGAGTTCAAATATGACGTCAGATATTAGCTGTGTGACCCTGAGCAAATTATTTAATCCTATCTGCCTCTGTTTCCTCATCTATAAAATGAACTGGGAAAAAAAATGGCAAATCACTCCAGTTGGACACAATTGAAATAACTGGCCACAACAACATGCTCAAAACTCCCAGAAAGTAGTTTGTGTCCTGGGAAAACAAAGTGGAATTTTATTTGTTGTATATAATTACAAAAACACACATATTCTCATTACTTCACAATTATTATCTTCACTCACTATGAAATGCAAATTCTTACAGTAAACAATTCAAAAGATAAATTATCAATTTCTGTAAACACTTTTGTTGGAAATTTCTTCCAGGATGAGACCAACAGGGTGGATGATGACTTGCTGACTTATCTTTAATGGCCTTGGATAGACAATTGTTTCTACCACACTTCTCAGTAAGAAGCCCCTTCTAAGTGCTATTACATCCTCATAACCTTAAAGTGAAACAAAGCATGGTTAATTCCCCTCACTTGGAACTCCTGAAAACCCTGAAACACAAACTATTCAAACACATCCCAGAAATGGATAAATGAACATAGTTATTGCATTAGGAAATGTCTTATTCTACAGGCTCTTGGTGCTGTCCCTGCATCTATTTCATCAAATATTTCTTTTTCTTTATTTCTGCTGGGATGAAATGAAGTGTAATAAATAATAAGAAAAAAAATTCCAGTCAGAAGAGTTACAACTATGATAATGGTGATAACTCTAAAGAAGTCTTGATGCTCATCAGGTGGCGGGCAGAACCAAAACATAACCAAAATCCCCAATGTGAACAGCACCCTCATGACATAATAAGCAGACATAGAGAATTTTGTATTTTCTCCCTTAACATTAAAAAACGTAAAAATCAGAACAAATCCAACAACTACTCTGTAAAAAATTTCCATACATTTGGAGGTACAAAATGAAGTTTGCTGTTTACAAGCCCATGTTATGCCTGACACCCAAAGGATAAATAGCTGAATTAAGCCCAATTTAACATTTCGCAGGATTAAAAGAGCAACACTGAGTATCCAAGATACAAATGTAAATAGCTTATACAGGAGATATGTTGATCTGGGACATAATCCACTGAGGAGTTTTTTATCAGGTAAAGATTTTCTTAGGGCGATGTGATAATCAACAGTTGACCAGGAAACAGCACAGCAAGAGACCACAATAGCAGCAACTAAAAAATAAAAATAAAACAAAACAAATTCTCATCATGGAAAAGTTATATTGTTAATTAATTTAACTAATATTATATTGAGTGCCTACTATGTGCAAGACACTATACTGGACCCTGCAAAGGATACAAGAATAAACAAGGTAGATGCTGTTTCTGCTCACAAAGAACTTGTGATCCTTGAGGCAAGTAGGTACAGTAAGTTCAAAACTGGCCACTAGTTGTGTGACCCTGGGCAAAACTCTCTCAATTTATCTGCCACAGTTTCCTCAACTGTAGAATGAGAAGAAAAATAATATCATCTAACTCCTATGGTTGTTGTGAAGATCAAATGAGATAATATTTGTAAAGTGCTTAGTACAATGCTTGGCACAGTAAACATTTAATAAAATCTGTGTTTCCTTCCCTTGTATGGAGATATCGGAATTGTACGGTTTCTTCTTAAAGTATTTAGTACTACTAAATTGTTCTCATTTCATTACACACACACAAAAAAAAAGGTACATAAAATTACTTATTTACAATTCATTGATTTCCATTAGATATAATTTTCTTGAACACAGTCATCTAAATGAAGAATTCTTTGGGAATATTATGGAACCGTCTGCCAGTCTGGTCAAAACTAAAGACTCTCTTCTCAAAGTCATTTTTTAACCCCATAAGACAAAATACATAGCATTGCTAAGAGAACTATATGAAAATATAATTATAAAATATTCTAAAAATAAGTTGATAGACTCCAAGTTAAGAACCATAATTTAGGTACACTATCTTTAACCTCAGCATCATTTTTGATTGTTTCTTTCCCCACTTGTTCAATCAGTTGTTAGAACAGTTAGAACTGTCAGTTGTCGTCCTCAATGCTCTCACATTCATCCCCCTCATTTAGGCCCTCATTTTCTCACCTAGACAATAAAAAAAATTCTTTGATACTTGATGGATCTGTGATTTCATCAGTGGGGGGGAATTTATTCTCACTCCCTCTATTAATCTAGGTTGAACCTAACTCGTTCTCTCTCATGTATACAATTCTTATTCATGTCTTTCCATCCAATGGGATATTGTTTCTTTTATTAATATAGGTGTATCAATGTACTATGTAAGCTTATTCATCTGCTATCTCTAAATCTCACTACATGAACAACACATCTCCTTTTCTGATTATACTTATTCTTTGTTTTTTCTTATTTGTGAAATAAGACTGTTCGACTGGCCAACCTCTAAAGAACTCTCTATCTATAACTGATAATTTTTTTCATGTCACTCACATTCAAGGCATCATTAGCAAGATACTGCAACCTACTTAATACCACCAGGTAGTTTTCCTTCAGCTACATGTAATTTTTGATTCCTTTAAGATCATGGTGGTTCCATGACTCATAGCTAGACGGCACCACTGGGAGAATATTAGTAGGAACTTTTACAAGAACAAAGAACTTAGAATCATTGGAAGCACTGTATAATTCAGAAATGTGATGTTGCTTCTCATTCATCTGTGTCCTCATGAGGACTATATTAGTTTTTCATCTGTGTTTTTTTTCCATTGCAGATGGTTAGAGTAATCTCTTGTGGCTTTCACTGAAGAGGCTTTGTAATATTCCAATACAATGCTATCTCTACATCACAACAACTAGAAACTTTTGCTGCCTAAATAAAATTCTTTTGGACTACCTGTCATCTAGGGGACGGGGTGGGAGGAAGGAGGAGAAAAGTTGGAACACAAGGTTTTGCAAGGGTCAATGTTGAAAAATTACCCATACGTATGTTTTGTAAATAAGAAAAGAAACAAATATCCCCTTCCCCCCAAAAAAATTCTTCTTTTATTTGGGAAGAATTTCCCGTGACAATGACACTTTTGATGAGTATACGCCCTTCCTTTTATTTCACCCCTTCAAGTACTCAATGGATTCCTGAACAGAATTAATTCCATAGTCCAGATAAGAACCACAATTCACATTTATCCAAATGGCACTTTTAGGTTTACATAGTGCTTTCCTCTCACCAATTCTGTGTGATGGGAAGTACAAGCATTAGGGTGTCCATTTTGTATAAATGGCAAAATCTTAGTGGCAAAAAAAGGATAAAGGGGGGGAAATCTAGAAAAATATCTATAGTTTTTGGAAGAAACTGGAAGAAAAACAAGAAGGAAACACAAAGGAAAAAAAGGGACAGATCCATCAGTATTTTTATAAAAATAATTTACTATGAGATTTTTAAGGAAAAGGTTTATTTTTGCCTTTCTTTGTATTCCCAGGACTTAGCTCAATGTCTATAAGTTGCAAAGCAAAATAAATGCTTGTTGACAATTTAAATAAGAAGGCAGCAGACCAGATTAAATTGGAATTACACTTTCCCAGACTACTCTCTAATTTAAAATCCATCTTTTTCAATACCAATACTCTCCTGATTCTACTTGGCTAAAATTAATGGAATTCTTCATTCTCGACAGAATCAAAATTACATGTGACCTAAAGAGGAAAGGAAAGATAAATAGTAGATATAAGAAAACCACAGATGGTGCCTTGAACACAACTAAGAAGAATATTATATATTGTGAAAATGATATTGAGAAGATGGTACATAAGATGGAAAAGTAAATAGATTGAGCACATGCCCATAGCAAAAAAAAAAAAATAATAATATGCACACATTAAACATTATTTCCCTTGTATCCACAGAAAGCCTCCAGACATAGGAAAGATCATAATAGATAAAGCTCTCTATGAATGATACGTAGAATACAGATAAGAATTTTAGGGTGAGACAACATAGGTGGCTTATGATCTGTCCCCAAATCAATGAGTCATTGAAGCATTTCAACAGTAAAGATGAGAAAATAGGCTCAGAAATTTTCATTGAGTTGCCCAATGTTATACACTGAAGCAAGTGTGTGGAGCTCAACTGGGACTTAACTGACTCATCACCTAGTGTTCTTTTCATTATGTCACTCTTTATTAATATCTCCTCATTTTCTACTTCTTTACCAAGCACAAACATGGTAGAACAATACTGATTTAGTCTAAAGTCATTTGTAAAATCTTAAAAAATTCCCCAAAAGATAAATGTTCAAAGAATATAATCTTCAAAAGATTTGCAAAATATAAATAATCATATATATGCTATAAATGCTATAAATCACTAATAGTAAGAAATAAGCAAATTAAAACATCTCAACTTTCACCTCACTCCATACAAAGTGACAAAAAAGACATAAGAAAAGCAGCCATACCTTGAAGCCATGAGAAATACACACATAACTAGTAGAAATAACACACGTAATGAGTGATCTTCTCTGGATTTCAATTTGTAATTTTATTTTAAAAAGTGACTAAAAGATCTATATCCTTTAACCCATACCCATCAATCTCACTACTGAAAATACTCCAAAAAGATGACAGAAAAAAGGCTATGTATACCCAAATATTCATAGCAACATTATTTGTGATAGCAAAAAACTGGGAACAAAATGGGTACTCTCAATTGGGGAATGGCTAGTATGTTAAAGTATTTGAGTACATATAAATGTAACTTATTATTATTGAGCTACATGGCATTATAACTATGAGTAATTCCAAGAAATATGGAAAAGTTTATATGAATTATTTGTATGAAATAAGCAGCACTGAGAAAATAATACATATAATTCTATCAATGTAAATTAAAAGAGCATCAGGATATAGTGAAATTCTGAATACTGGGGTAGGGGAGGAGAGGGAAGAGTGAAGATTTTGGAGAAAAAATAATGAAACAAACCTCCACAGAAAGTAGGGACCACTAAGCCAGAATATTGTATATACTATCAGAAAAGAAGTCTATAGAAAATGTTTTTGTTTGATTTTCCTTGTCATAAGGTAGGGTTCATAGTAAATGACTTCAATATAAACAGCTAAAAGCACTAATTAAAAATGAGACAGAAAATAAAAATAACAGAGGACAGTAGAAGATTATGGTTAGTTACCACCTCATAAAACAGAAAAACAGTGAGGGCAAAACAAATTTAAAGAAAAATTCAGTTATACAAATCCATTTTGCAGACACTTAAGGATGAAATTAGATGGACTACAAATGGTGGGTGGGGGAGAAAATGAAAAAGATCTGCAAATTAACTGTTTTTCAACAAACTTTTGACCATCAAAGCAGTGGAGCCATCATGTTTAAGCCTTTAATATTATAGTATCAAAATGTGCTTATAAAAGAGATAGAAATGGCATTAAAGGAAAGAAAAATGGAAAAAGAAAATATATTAGATTAAATATACATAAAGACAACCTATGTTAGAACTATTTAATAGAGAAGAATACACCAAAAGAGTGGGAAAATTCTCAGATCTTGTGTCTAAGAGAACATCAACAATTACTAAGCTATAAGTCTACTTTTCTATATATACAAAATCTTTATGCTAATATATACATATGGGGAACATCCTTTATAAAGAAATTGGAAGGGAAAAAGCAACATTTATAAGCAATATTGTACAGTAAAACATATCTTTATCATTTTATGACTAACTACAAATGTAGAGAATAAAAATCTTACTATACATATTTATTTGTTCATCTAAAAAAATCTTTTGACTCAATAGATTAAAACACCACCTTAAAGGTTCTCTTCCAATAGTGTCTTCTGTGCATAATTAAAATTATTATTCTTTGAAAGAACAACAAAGGAAACATGTTTGCAACAACTATGATCATTAAAATCAGGTGGGGAACAAAACTAAAGTATATTGTTCCCCACTGTCATGGAGAAAAGCATTTCCTATATGGTAAGGTCCTCCAGATGCTTCTAGGTTTATATGATCTTGAATTGGTTGTATCAAACATTGCAAAATTGCAAAGCCTCCTGGAACAGATTTATAACAACTCAAAAAGTTTGATCTAACTACCCACACAGGAAAAAAAAGGAGATTAAGAATGTCTACTGCCAAGTCCAGGGGAATGACTTTTACTATAATGATCCTAAAAAGCTTATCCATCAGTAAAAGATATCTTACCCTGTCACTGAAAGTAAACATATTGGGCCAGAAATTTAAAATCGGATGTGGGGAGCAAATTGGAGTGCCTTTAGCATGTTACAAAACTTTTTTAATGATCTCAAACTTCTTCTTAAAACTAAGATTCATATTTTCAATATCTATATTCTATCAGTATTATTATATGGTTTTAAGTCAAGGAACAGTACAAGTCAAAGAATTAAAAGCCAATGTCACTCAGAGATAAGTGGAAAGGTGCATGGTAGATGTGCACTGAATACACAAAACAAAAAAGAAATTATGAAGAATCCGAGTAAAGGATGTCATCAAAAATGTGTGTTCAAAAAAAAGGCAGTGATATATAGCAATAGCAAGGAATTACAAATACACTGCCCAAATACTCCTATCACTATTCATAGAAAGCATAGTGGGAAAAACCCCGTCTAAACTTACAGGAGGACACGGACAAGCACTACAAATAATGAATGGGCTTGAGAAGTTCTTCTCAACATCACTGAAGAAAATGTCCATATTGATGAGATAACAGGTTCATCTAACAGTGAGTAACAGATATCTACATTATCTACCTCATGGTAATTCTGTAAAGTTTTAAGAGAAAAATCTGTAGAAGACTGAGCACTTCAACTGAAGATGAATAAGAAGTATTGAGTTCATTTGTGCCATTTTTTTAAGAGTTTGAAGGAAATCATATGAATCAAAGATATTATAAACACATAAAATTCCAACAGTATTTTAGGTTATCACCACGTTTACTTTATATACCTGGACATTTCTGCCCTTCATACTATGGGAAAATCTATTCATTAATTAATTCCTCTGTATCAGATGTAATACCCTACTAGTCACAGTCAAAATGACTTCTTGCTCTAGGCTACAACCCTCAATATCTTCTTTTAAGGCTCAATTAAATGGCACCTCCTAGAGGAAGTCTTTAATGATCTTTCCAGGTTTTAGCACTTTCTTTCTTTAGCTATCCTTGTACTATAAATCTAAATGAGATAATATATGTAAAATATTTTTAAAATCTTAAAGTGTTATATAAACCCTAGCTATCATCATTATTATTTTTATTTGCATATACATTATTTTCTTATTGGGGGTTTATTGAGGAAATGTTTCATTTTTTGGATTTTAATCCCCAAGAACAAGCAAAATGCTCCAGACATAGTAAATACTGAATTAATGAGAACACAATCCTGCAAAAAAACACAAATATCACTGGATTCTTAGCAATTAAATAAAGATTTATCCAGATACTATGGAACATTCAGAAACATTTAAGAGTTCTTGACTTTGGACCCACACTTAACACCACATACCAAGATAAGATCAAAATGGGTCCATGACCTAGGCATAAAGAACGAGATTATAAATAAATTAGAGGAACATAGGATAGTTTATCTCTCAGACTTGTGGAGGAGGAAGAAATTTGTGACCAAAGATGAACTAGAGACTATTACCGATCACAAAATAGAAAATTTTGATTATATCAAATTAAAAAGCCTTTGCACAAACAAAACTAATGCAAACAAGATTAGAAGGGAAACAACAAACTGGGAAAACATCTTCACAGTTAAAGGTTCTGATAAAGGCCTCATTTCCAAAATATATAGAGAACTGACCCTATTTATAAGAAATCAAGCCATTCTCCAATTGATAAATGGTCAAAGGATATGAACAGACAATTTTCAGATGATGGAATTGAAACCATTACCACTCATATGAAAGAATGTTCCAAATCATTATTGATCAGAGAAATGCAAATTAAGACAACTCTGAGATACCACTACACACCTGTCAGATTGGCTAAGATGACAGGAAAAAATAATGATGAATGTTGGAGGGGATGCGGGAAAACTGGGACACTGATGCATTGTTGGTGGGGTTGTGAACGAATCCAACCATTCTGAAGAGCAATATGGAATTATGCCCAAAAAGTTATCAAAATGTGCATACCCCTGGATCAAGTAGTGTTACTTCTGGGCTTATATCCCAAAGAAATACTAAAGAAGGGAAAGGGACTTGTATGTGCCAAAATGTTTGTGGCAGCCCTGTTTGTAGTGGCTAGAAACTGGAAAATGAATGGATGCCCATCAATTGGAGAATGGCTGGGTAAATTGTGGTATATGAACATTATGGAATATTATTGTTCTGTAAGAAATGACCAGCAGGATGAATACAGAGAGGCTTGGAGAGACTTACATGAACGGATGCTAAGTGAAATGAGCAGAACCAGGAGATCATTATACACTTCGACAACGATATTGTATGAGGATGTATTCTGATGGAAGTGGATTTCTTTGACAAAGAGACCTAACTGAGTTTCAATGGATAAATGATGGACAGAAACAGCTACACCCAAAGAAAGAACACTGGGAAACGAATATGAACTATTTGCATTTTTGATTTTCTTCCCGAGTTATTTTTACCTTCTGAATCCAATTCTCCCTGTGCAACAAGAGAACTGTTTGGTTCTGCAAACATATATTGTATCTAGGATATACTGCAATATATCTAACATATATAGGACTGCTTGCCATCTAGGGGAGGGGGTGGAGGGAGGGAGGGGAAAAATCGAAACATAAGCGAGTGCAAGGGATAATGTTGTAAAAAATTACCCTGGCATGGATTCTGTCAATGTAAAGTTATTATTAAATAAAATAAAATTTTTTAAAAAAGAGTTCTTGACTTTATTAGTATTACAGACCTCTTTGACATTATAAGGAAGTCAATGGACTCCTCAGAATAATGATTTTAAATAAATAAAATAAAATATATGGGATTGCAAAGGAAATTAATTATATTGAAAAGCAGCTATAAAAATATTTTTAAAACAAACACACAGACTCAGAATGAAGAAACCAAATTTAGCCTGTGAACTTTACACTTTCAACTCCTGATTTACAAAACTGGCAATTGGATACAAAACAATCCAGTCTTGGGTCATCAGTTCAAAGCACCAAGGGGAAGATACAGTTATAGATACCAGATAGGCCCACTTCATCATCCTACTCTTAATTTCATTGGGACTTAAGGAAACTAAATACTAAAACAGGTTTGGAAAACACACTAGATAATGCTGCACATCAAAGACACTGTTGGAATACATTTTAATTTAACAGATATTAGTAAGAATAGTTAGCATTTACATAGTGCTGTAAGTTTTACCATGAACTTCATGTACATATGTTAACTTCTGGGATGTATGTGACTTGCCTGGGACCACGCAGTCTATGTCTTAAGTTAGGATTCAAACCAGATCTTCCTCATGCCCAGTGCAGCTAGACTCTTCAGCTGCCCTTGCCTGCTGCCCTATCCAGCTGCCCTCACTTATACTGCTTTGTATTCAGTACTCCCACCACTGTTATACTAATTACATTTCTTTAAAATCAAACATTTTAGGAATGTGTACAAATATGACAAAGAAAATGCTGTATGCAATCAGGGAGTTCTATAAGAAGCATACATCCTCTACGGTGACCAGAAAAGCTTACCCTGACTGAAGTCAGCTTTATTAGATTCCATCAGGACATAAAGTTGAATCATGAGCTGTGGAGAGGCCTCCAGGTATATTTCAAATAACCGGAGCATGCTCAGGTCAGCTACTTCACTTAACACTTTTTGATATGGGACAGCTGGTTCTTCTCTACTGGGAATGGATAAGTCCACTGGGTCTTGTGCCAAGGTAGGCCCACCAGAGAGATCATCTGAATTGCTGCTTTGGAAAGCCAAACAGAATCCCTTTCTCAAAGCAAACCAATACCTGTAAATACACAAATATGAAGCCTGAGAGGTAAAAAGCCAAACTAAGGGATTAATTCAACAACAAAAAAGACCTCTACAGAAAATACGGTGTCTCTACAACTACTACAAAAAATGCACAGAAGAAATGAAGCAAGAGATAAAAAATGAAATTATAGAGTTTGGGAGGGAAAAAGTGAAAAGAAAATAAATAGCTTAAAAGAAATGGTAGAAAAATGTGCTTAAGGATACATTGAAACTGAAACATGAAAGGGCACACTCTTCAGCTAAATTTCTTGAGAAGAATATATGCAATAAATTCCTCCATTTCCTTTCCTCTCATTCTTCTTAACGTACTACATTCTGGCTTCCAACATCACTATTAAACCAAAATTGCTCTCTCCAAAGTTACCTAGAATCTCTTAACTGCCAAATCAAATGGCCTTTACTCAGTCCTTCTCTGAAGCCAGTGATATTGTTGATCACTCTCTTTTCCTTAATACTCTTCCCTCTCAGTTTTTTGGGACATCACTTTCTCCTGGTTCTCCTCCCACCTATCAGAGCATTCCTTCCCAGTCTCCATTGCTAGATTTTCATTCAAGTCACTGCCTAGTGGTATCAGAAGTATCTTAAAAGGCTTTGTCCTGGTTTCTCTTCTCTTCTTTCTCTCTCTAGATTCTTTGGCTTGTTTTTCCCATTAGTGCTCATTGATTTATTTATCACCTCTATGCTAATGATTCTCAAAACTATTTATCCAGTACTAATCTTTCTGCTGACCTCCAGTCTATCAGATATCCCAAACCAGACAGCATCTTAAATTCAACATGTCCAAAACTTAATCCATTATCTTTTCTTAAAAACTCTCCCCTCTTCCAAACGATTACTGTGGAGGGTAGCACCATCCTCCTTGTCAGTCAGATGCACAACTTAAAGGTTATCCTTGACTCCTCACTCTCTCTCACTGGCCCCCACTGCTGCTCTGTATCCAATCTGTTGCCAAGTCCTGTAATCTGCACGTTTAAAACATCTCTATATACTCCCTTCTCTCCTCTGACGCTGCAACCACCCTGGTGCTGCCCTGCTTAACCTTATTCCTACACTACTGTAATAGCCTGCTGCTTGGTCTCCCTGCCATAAGTCTGTCCCCACTTGAGTCCATCTTCTATTCAGCTATCAAAGTTATCTTTTTAAAACATGAGTTTGATTGTACCTCCTCAATAAATTCTAGGAGCTCCACATCACTTCTAGAATCAAATATAAAATCCTCCATTACTCAAAACCCTTCATAATCTGCCTTCATCTTTCAAGTCTTCTTACACCTTCCACCCTACCACAATGGTTTTCCATCCAATGACACTGGCCTTCTTGTTCCATGAACAAGAGATTCCATCTTATGACTATAAGCATTTTCATTGGCTGTCCCCCATTCTTAGAAGGCTCTTCCTTTTTCTCTACCTCCTAGCTTCCTTCAAAATCATGTTCTACAGGAAATCTTTCCTAATCCCTCTTAATTCTAGTTCCTTCTTTCTGTTAATTATATTTCCAATTTATCCTATAACATAGCTTCTCCATAAATAGTTTTTGAATGCTGTCTCCCTTATTAGAATCTAAACTCTTTCAGAACAGTGACTGTCTTTTAATTCTCTTTGCATCATTAGAGCTTAACACAATACCTGGCATGTAGTAGGTATTTAATAAATGTTTACTGAGCGGCTGACTGGTAGAACTGTAAATTGATCTAACAACTGTGGAAAGCAATTTGAATTATACCCAAAGTTACTAAACTGTGTGTGCTTTTTAACACAGAATGCTTATACCCTAAAAACATCAAGGAAAGAAAGAGAAGATCTCTATGTACAAAAGTATTTATAGCAGCTGTTTTTGTTATAACAAAGAAATTGAAAATCTGTGCCAATTTGGGAATGGATAAACAAATTATGGTATGGAACAGCATATCACTATGCCATAAAAAATAATGAAAGGCACAGATTTCAAGAAACCTGGGAAGCTTTGTATAAATTGATACAGAATGAAATGAGCAGAACTAGGAGAAATATTTATATAATAGTTATATGATAGACTACAACATCATTAAAAAAAAAACAACTTTGAAAGCTTTAAGAACTCTAATCTAAGCAATAAACAAATACAACTCCAGACAACTAATGATCCAACATGTCTCCTACCTCTGGTAAACTGGTGATGATAAGATATATCCTTACACATTATCTATAAAACACACATTCATTTCTTTCAACGTATTTGTTTCTCTTATTTTCCATATTGTTACAAATAAGGGTTTTATTTGCATGGGGGGGAGTGAAAGGGAAAGTTATAGGATAAGGTAGTATGATACAAAAACAAGAAAAAACAGAACTTACAAAACATTTAAAATACATAGAAAATAAAACAGTTCATAGGGAGACAGACAAGTAAGGTAATAATATTGATGTTACCACATTAAAAATAAACTACAATAACTTCAATTTCATACATGGCCTTTGTTTTTGAAAATGTTTCAATTTGTTGTTGATTTTCTAATTCATGGTAATTTTTTTTTTCTTAAGAGGCAGAAGATTTTAAGGAAAATAGGTTATGGCAAGCTGCTAAGCTAAGTTACTTGTAGTAAACTATCAAATTAGTATAATGCTCTAGCTTAGACAATAACATAATATTTGGTAAAGTATTTCAATAGCTGAAGAGATGCAGGGTAGGCAAGAGTAAGATGAGAAAGCTTCAGGATTGGCTGAATAGCTACATTTAAAGAGTATTTATTAATGACTCAATGTCATTTTCTTCGGTTCATTGAAGTGAGTACTTTAGCAGTCTGCTCAACTCAAACCCATTTGACATTCATGACTGGGAGAAAGGAATATATGGCACACTTATCTTATGTGCAAATGATATGTGTTGAGGGGTATTCAACTCAAGCCTGTAATCTATTGGGACATTAGTCCAGGTGTAATGTTTTGAAATGAGATCTCTATAATTGATTCAATGATTAATAAAAGGAAGCTTACTTAGTAACTTTCAAAGGCTATTTATTTTACAAGACCAGTCTTAACACTTATCTTGGATAGAAGTTTCCACTCATTTCCTTATGTGGTGACTCCTATGGTCTTAGAATATCTGTTAAATATAAAAGACTGAGGGAGATTCAGCTTGAGCCTTAGCCCCATGGAATTAACTTCCAGAGACAGCTTTGTTGCCTGTTAGAAAAAAACTAGCTTGACATGCTTAGGTAAAGGGGCTAGAATACTGTTCTCATCACAACAAGAAACTAGGAAGGACAATCAATAAAAATTCAATAAGTACCACTATGTGCCAGTTACTCAACTAAATGCTGAGGATCCCCCCCGCAAAAAAAAAAAAAAAAAAAAAAGGCAAAAGAAAATCCTGCCCATAAAGTGGTTACAGTGAATAAAGGAGATAACACGCAAATTGAAGCAAGTTATGTACAGGATAGATAGAAAATAATTAACAAACAGAAGGATAACACTAAAATTAATAGGGATACAAACACACTGGACTAAAAAATATGGATCTAAAAAGATTTTGATACACTACACTTGCAGTGGTTCTCAAAGTGTGGTGAAGTGAATCCTGGAGGGTCTGTGAAATCCTTTCAGAGGGTCTACAAATACAAAATTAGTTTTTTTTCTATTTATGATAAATATCTATTATGTAACCCATATAAACAAAAACTTTTTGGACATATTCTCAATAGTTGTTAATACCATAAAGATACTGAGAAAAAGAGTTTGAGAACCACTGTGCTAGAGTCTAATAAATTGAAATTCATGAGGAACAATGGGTTAGGTGCACGAAATTGATAGCACAAGTAGGAAATGTGGGCTGGTAGCAGTTTGCATGAAAAAGACTTGGGGCTTTAGTGAATGCTCTGTATGAACCAAGAGGATGATAGGGCAATTAAAAAATGCTAATGTAATCTTGTATTCAATAAAAATGCACAGAATCCAAGAATAAAAGAATTACAATCCCTTAGTATCCTGTTCTAGTCAGACCACAATTAAATATTATATTCAGCTTTAGATGTCATAGTTTAAGAAGGCTACACAGGTGACTACACAGAAGAGAACAATCATGTTGGGGTTGGTCCTTGAATCCAAGCCAAATGAGAATCAAAGAAGGAAGTGGGAATACTGGGGGGAAAAAGGTTGAGAAAGGTATGATAGCTATGGGCATTACTTTAGCATTACACTTACTTTGTTTGATGTTGGAGGTGAGGAAAGAAGGAAAAGAGCATTTACTAGGCATCTACTACATGCAAGCACTATACTAAAAGCTTTACAAGTAATGATTGCAAACTGCAAAGAGAAATTTGGTTATGATATCAGAAAAAATCTCTGAATGAGCTGCTAATAAAACCATGAGATTGTGACAGACAAGAAAGAATTGTCAGGATCACAATCCTTTCTACTTTGAACAACAGAGAGCCAAGATTGGATTGGTAGGAAAGTGGCCATCAAAAGGGGGAAGAAATAAGCATTTATTAAGTTCTAGACATTGCTTTAAGCTCTTTACAAACATTATGTCATTTGATCCCCACAATAATCCTGAAAGGCACGTGCTATTATCACCATTTTACAGTTGAGGAAACTGAAGCAGATAGAAGTTAAGTGACCTGCCTAGTGTCACACATTTGAGTGTGAGGACACATTTCAACTCCGATATTCCTACTATACCTTTCATACTGCAATATGGGGTATACTTATATGTCCAGTAACACTGGAAATACATATATCTTTTATATAATTTATGTAAAATTGATATTATGTATAAAGTTAAATATCTATAGTACAAATTAATACTTTATTATAAATACAAATAAAATAAATCTGATATAATTATAAATAAAATTCTATAAAAGTTCTATATCTTTTATATTTACATGCTTTATACCTTTGGTACCAATGGCTGATCATTCATGATTTACATCTCATATTCCTTCTTTTCAAATGTTGTAAACTTCATGCTTTTAAAGGGGTATTCAATCTCAGTATAGTAATGGGTATATATATTTATAAGTTTCTTGGGTAACATTTATAAGGTAAGAAAATATGAAAATCTCCCTTTGTAACATCGGAAGTTTCTAAGATAGGAATTACACAAATATTTTCTTAATCCAGCTAGTCTGAACTCCAGTTTGTGGACTTTTATCTTTACCTATTTCTGTATTCTCTAGCTTAAATGAATAAGCAGTAAGATACTTGGGCTATATTTGGAGAGCACCTGGAATGGTCAAAGCACAATGTGGCATAGAGAACAGAGAATTACACCTCTTTTCTCCAGTTTGATTGGTTCCAGTTAATTTGCAATTTCAACTAGCAATAGTGTTTCTAAACAAAACACTGTATGACTTAGGCTAAGATGCCCTAAAAGAAATTATTTATTCATTAGGCATCTTAGAAATTTTTTCCCAGAAGAAGACATAGAACCATGAAGGTGGAAAGGATATTTTGGACTAAGACAGCATTTTTAAATGACCTTTTTTAGGTCAGTGTTTGCTGCCCTGCACTTTCCTATTGTGGCATAAATATGTAAGGAAACAACACTGAAAGACTTCAGATTTCTGATTAATACAATTGATCACATTTGGAGCACTATACTGTGAAGCAACAACACTCTATCTCCTAACTCCATGAATTTTCATTGGCTGTCTTCATGTGCATTTCCTGGCTTCCCTACTTTCCTTCAAGTTTCAGCTAAAATCCCACCTTCTACTTCTCTACAAAAAGTCTTTCTCCATCCTTCTTAATCTTAATTTCTTCTACAGAAGTTGTGATCCAAGAAAAAAAATTTTTGGTAAGCCCCTTTAAAGATTAATGCTTTTTGATAATAATAAAAAAAATTCTGTGGTTTCTTTTCTCTTGCTTTATTATATTTAACTTGGAAAAGCTCAAAAGTGGAGATAGTTTCAGTATCTGTCATGGTGCGCTGATAATTCTGTCTTCAGAGAGTCTGAAACTGAAGTTGCTTTTTAGGGAAAAAAAAAGAAAAAAAAAATCCCCTGATAATTTCCCTGAAATTTATACCATGGAGCCATGCTCCCCAACTGGGGTGTGCTTCAGGCTAACCTGGTCCACTATCTCAGTTCAATCTCATAGATTCTGAAAGGGATGTGTCAAACTACTCCCCTGTGGCCCCAATTACCATTTTTCTTAACCAAAGTGCTCTTCCTTGACCATCACTCTCATATGTGCATAGTTTTCCCAAATTAAAACATATATGCCAAGAGCAGAACTGTCTTTGCTTTTATTCTATTCATAATGCTTATCATGCACTTAATTTTTATTTTTCTCTGAGTCATCTAATATAAAAGCAAAAAACTTTAAAATGGACACATCTCTACTTATTGGAGTACATTTTTATTTTTATTTTATTTTTATATGCTTTTACACTACAGATGATCCTATTTTCTATTAAATGTTTACTGACTCCTTTTTAACATTTTGGGTTATCTTTGATGTAAATTTCTCCCTCAACTCTCATATTAAAGCTGTCACCAATTTATGTTAGTTCTGCCTTTGCAGCATCTTTTATATCTGCCTCCTCTTCTTACCTTACAACAGATTATCATTACTGCTTGCATGGACTATTGCAATAGGTCATGCATCCCTTCCTTAGTCCAATTATTTCTCTGTACCTCTGCTAGAATAAACTTTCTGAAGTATAGATCCATCCAAATTATGCCCTGACTCAAAATGCTTTAGTGGCTATTCTATTTCCTAGCCTTAATCATTGATTGGGCATTGCCTCATTCAAGCTAATTGTTAGAGATCTTAGCTTTAAAAGGCCAAGGTCTCTTACTACATCCAGGGCCATCTCCAGTTGTCTTGATTTATATCTTGTCAATGGACCCAGATGGTTCTGGAAGGGAAAGTGAGGCAGGTGACCTTGCAGTCCTCCCTCACTTAAATCCAATTTACCTGCATGTCATGGCACCAATTCCTAATGTCATAGTCATCTTCATGAACAAAGGACAAAGAACAATAACATTGCCTACTGAGTAGATTGCAAATTCCTGTGTCTGGCATCCAAGGACCACAATAGTCTGGTACTACTACCCTGCCACTCCAGCTTTATTTCTTACTCTTCTCCTAAATTCTATGTTGCAGTCAACATATTGGCTAAATATGTACTCTCAATATTCTCTGCATCTTAAAAAGGTAGGAAGGTAGGAAGCTACTTCTGTATGTGGGTTCACTTTTGATAATACCTAAGATGATCTTCCTTCTCTGCTTCTTAATAAACTTTTAAAGATAAATTGAAATATCATCTGCACCATAAAGCCTTCCCTAATCTTCAGTGCTTCCTTCAATAAATACCAGAAAAAAACTCAAAAAAATAACTCCTAGGGCATTGGACCTAGAATCAGAAAGTTCAAATTTACACTATTATGTATTGACCTCTGCCTCTGTTTCCTCATCTGTAAAAGGAGGGTAATAATAGCACTTATCTCCCAAGATTATTGTAAAGATCAACTGAGATAATTTTTGTAAAATACTTTGCAACTCTTAAAGCAGCTGTTTTATTCTATTGAAAGAGAGAGCATGCATATATAAAAGTATATATAGGATGAACATATAGGGCCTTTATTAAATGCTCACTATATATAGAAGGCAGCCAAGTTGTGCTGTGGGTAGAAAGCTGGACCTAGAGTCAGGAAGACTCATCTTCCCCAGTTCAAATCCAGCCTCAAACTTACTAGCTATTTGACTCAAGGTTCACTTAATCCTGTTTGCCTCTATTTCCTCATCTGTAAAAATGACCAGGGGAAAGAAATGGCAAACCACTCCAAAGAAAACCTAAATGGGAAAAACCTTCTCAAGAAGGTGAAACTTAGAGCTGAAACTTAAATGAAATCAGGAAATTCAAAAAGCAATCAATAAATGCCAAAAAATTAAATGAAAGGTAGTTAGAAAGGGAGGGCACAAGGGAAACTGGTGAATGCTTCATGTAAAAAGATGATGTTTAAGTAACATTTTGAAGGAAAAAAAGGGGTTCATTGAGGTGGAGATGAGAAGGGAATGTATCTCAATCACAGAAGATGACCAGCACAAAGGAAATGGAATTATACATTTGAGAAAAAGAGAAGACAGTCTGGCTGGAGTATAGAATGCAGGAAGGGGAAATGGGAATGACAAGGCTGGAAGGCTAGATTGGAGTCACATTATAAAAGGCTTTAAAAGCCAAATTAAGTAATTAATTTTTATCCTTAAAAAAATCAGGGAGTTTCAGGGAGAGAACTAAAATAAATAAGGGGGTAACCTGATCAGACCTACTCTTAAAATCCTTTTGGCCGCTGGGGGGACTTGCTCCTCAGGCTCCACTCCTGGCTATCAGAACTTCGTGCCAGCCCTAGTCATTCCCTCTGATTGGTCAGTTTCTCCCAGAACCTCCATTTTAAGCAAAATGCTCAGGCAGGTCATGTTCATTGCTTCATTCCTCTCTGGGGTCTGCCCCAGACTCTGAAGGCTTCTCTTTCCTCCTCTTGGGCACCTCCTCCCAACCCTCCTTCACCTTCTTTGTATATGCTGTTTTCCTCATTAGAAAGTGTAAGTTCCTTGAGATCATGGACTTTCTCTCTGCTTGCTCTTGTATTCTCATAACTTAGTAGAAGGCCTGGCACATAGTATAAATTTAAAAATTGCTTACTGACTTGACTTACTTTGACAATTCATGGAAGATTATTGCAGTAATGCAATTTGACTTGTGACAAGGGCCTGAACTAAGATGGAAAGTAACTAAGATGAGAAAAATAAGAGTGATGCTGAAGAGGTTTGGCAATCAATATAGAACAAGAGAGTAAGGGGTCAAGGATAACTGTACAAATCTGAGAGACTCTGTAAGAAATAGAAAAGTTTGCAAGAATAGCAGATTTGGGAGAAAACAGAACAAGTTCTACATTAGACATGTTGAGTCTGAAATGTCTCCAGGACGAGCAGACTGAAATACTGAATAGGCAGCTGGAGGTACAAGAGTGAAATTCAGGGCAGAGTCTGGAACCAGATATCTAGCTGTGAATCATCTGAATAGTAATGATTATTAAAGCCATAGGAACTGGTCAAATAAGCAAGAGTTAGAATGCTGAGAGAGAAAAAGGTCTAGGACAAACCCTTGAGCATGATATGGGCGATGAGTCAGCAAAGGAGGCTGAGGAGGAATGGTGAGACAGGCCAGAGAACCAGGAGAGTGGTGATGTGAAATCCCAGAGAGGAAACAGAATCCAGGAGGAGAGGGTGATCAACATCAACTACTATAGGTTACTCATCTTCTTAGATTTTGCATTTATTGTAAGAGAATAAACTCCTTAGTAAATAATGTCATTATCATGACTGAAACATACCTTAAAAATTATCTAATTAAACTTCCATTTTAGATAAGAAAACTGTCTTCAAAATAGTGGCCTATTTACCAGATTAATACAAAAGGCAGACAATATTTATAGCTCAAGTGAAAGATGTTCTAATTTCATTTCAGGAAAAAGCTACAGAACAGAAATAACTTTTAACTTATCATACTAAAAATTTACCTACATCCAAACATAAAATGAATTTTATAAATTTACCTTGAAAATTCTGTAGCTACCCCATTGTGTTAAATTAGCTCTAGCTACATGGAATGAATGACCTTTGTACATCATGCAAATAGTGGACACATTTGAATGCTTGTCTACTTTAGTAAGATATGAGCCAAAAACTTCAATCAGGTTTGAATAAAAGGGGGAAAGTTTGTTAATAATTAAAAATTTAAACTTACCTTGTAAAAATTCCTCCCTGAAAACAATGAATTAGAAGACTGCAACTCAACTCTTTCTGACCCGTTTTCTGAAAATCTTCTTTGTACCACATAAAACTAAAACACTGGACCACCCCTGCTGCAATGAGCACAAAGCTCATTGTTAAAATACCAAAAACATATTGTCCTTCATAGAAAAAATTCACAGACACCCAGATATCAACTATTAAATCAGCCACATAGATTAGATAACCAAGAACTAACATCAGAAAATTCCATTTTGTAAATCGCATTATGAGACACTATAATTTTTGACTACCTGATTCCTATTATTTCATATAGTTTTTTAAAATGTGAACAATTAACATCAATGCGTTCTCTACTATAGTACTGAATTTTAACTTCTATTGACCCAAGTCATAAGAAAATTAATGAGACTATAATCTTTTCTAAAGAACTAATGTTAGGAAGCTAGATGTGGAGGTGGAACATTCAATTGTCTGTTTCAAAATAATCATGATATCGGTCCTTTGTCCCAAAAGACTGCACCTAAAGAAGGAAAAAGAAGAGAAAGTTCATGAGATTCTTGAACATGATATCCGGATATCAGCAATATAAATATATTTAAATATATTTAAAAGTATTGTACATATAACCTATGTCATGTTGCTTGCTGTTTTGGTGAGGTAAGGAAGGAAGGGAGAAAAAATCTGGCATTACAGCTCCAGAGATGGAAGGGACCTCAAAGACCATCTAGTTCAGACTTGACTAGCCCATGTGACTCTCCAGTACAGTATGAACTTGAGTAAAATGTAACTGGAGAAATATTTAACAAAAAATAAAAATAACATAAATATGTGGAATGGTAATATGTTGTTTTCCAAGTTAATATGCAGCCACAAGGATCCCTATATAAAGTAGTCTAAAGGAATTAGATCTAAAAAATGTGGTGGACATTAGAACAGCAAGATTTGTCAGTAAAATTAGATTATTAGATATTGCCGTAAGAGTGAGAAGTCCAGGATAACCCTACCATAATAAGACTATACTTTAGTTTTTCAAGGATTCCCGGTCATATCTTATGGAACCTACTTTACTGTGGGACAGTTTCAAAACATATGATAATTTGTGAACCCTCTTGATTCAATTCAATCTTTCAGACTTCTTGGTGAGGTAGATTATATTGGGTTTGACTATACTTTATAGATGAGGAAGCTGCTTCACAGAAAAGTTACCCAGCTCTACTATTCACTCAGACACCACTACAGTTGCGGTCTTCATTGCTTTTAGTCTAGACAATTAAATGGTTTCCCTGCCCAGTCTCTCTCCTCTGTAATCCATACTCCATACAGCTAGCAAAGTGATTTTCTTTATCAACCCCACTAGATCCTTATTCCCTCTAAGATAAAATGTAAAGCACTACTTTGGCTTTTAAAGCTCTTAATAAATGGACCGCTCTTAATATATGGACTCCCTGACATATTTCTGGCTTTCTTATGCACTGCTCCTTTTCCTGGAATCTATAGACAATTCAATTGTCCTCTCTGTTTCTAATGTTCATTGACATCCTCCTCCCATCGTTCCCACCAGCTGTTTGCTATGCTTAGAATGCATTTGCTCCTCTAAGAATTCCTAACTCCCTTTAAGAGATAGCTCCAAAAATAATTTTTAAAAAAATTTTTTTAAAAGATAATTAATACCTTTCCTGGATAGCAGCAAGGTTTCTGGAGCCTTCCCTTACCAACTATCTTACATTTCACTATCTTTAAATTTGTATGTATTATATATATTTGTAATGTATATACTTGCATATGTATCGTGGGCCATCATCAGTTGTCTTAATCTATGTCTTGTCACCAGACTCTGATGAATGGAGAACAGATCTGCCTCACTTAAATCCAAATCACTCAGAAGTCAAGACATTGTACTATCATCCTTGTACACCCTTGTACTAACAATGGTCCTCTTTGAAAATGAAGGATCAACAACAAACTTATGGATGTATACATTATCTCACCAGATAAGCTGTTATTTGGAAAAGCCTGGGAAGACTTACATGAACTGATGCTCCGTGATGGGAGAAGAACCAGGAGAACATTGTACACAGTAACAGCAAGATTATGTGATCAACTATGATAGCTCTTCTTAGCAATGTGGCAATCTAAGACAATTTCAATAGATATGGAATGGAAAATGCCATCCACACTCAGGGATAGCTATGGAGACTGAATGTGTATTAAACCACAGTATTTTCACCTTTTTTGTTTTTGTTTTTGTTTGCCTTTTCTTTCTCATGGATTTTTTTTCCCTTTTGGTCTGATTTTTCTTGCACCACATAATAAACATAGGAAATATATTTAAACGTATTATACATGTAACCTATGTCATATTGCTTGCTGTTTTGGTGAGGTAAGGAAGGTAGAAAAAATCTGGAACACAAAATCTTACAAAAATGAATTTTGAAAACTCTCTTCACATGTTTTTAGAAAAATAAAATATTACTGAGAAAAAGAGAAAAAAAGTAAAAAATAAACTAGAACCCAAGACAATTTCAATAGACTCTGAATAGAAAATGTCATCTGCATCCAGAAAAAGGAAATAAAAAGACTGAATGTAAATCAATACATGCTATGTTCACTTTTTTTTTTCTGTTTTTTTTTTCTCATAGTTTTTTTTTTTTTCCTTTTGTTCTGATTTTTCTCTTCCAACACAATTACAAAAGCAATGTATATAAAAATAAATAAATAACAGGTTCTAAGACTGTTGAGAGCAGGAATTATTTCATTTATGTCTTTTGTATCTCAGTGCCAAACACCTAGCAGGTCCTCAATAAAAACTTGTTGACTGACTGGGAGGAATCACGGAAGCCATCTCCACCATTATATCCGGGATATGCCCTAATGTTGGAATGAAAATGTGACTCCTTTTATACATCAAAAAAGATAAAACCACCTTTCTAATAAAAAAGAAACAACTATTCTTCTAAAAATTTTTAAAGTGGAAACATAATTTTAATAGTGGCTTCTAGAATATAGGAAATGAGCAAACATATTAGTTTGTAGATCTGAGGATGAGGAAGAGAGTGTGGGTTGTTTTTCTACCCCAAGGGGAACAATATAGAGCAAATACTTTTTCAGAAGGAAATAGATCTTCAAACCATTCAACTTGACACAGCAAAAAAAAAAAAAAAAAAAACATTTACCTCTAATTTCTTATCTCATTTAAATTTTATAAACTGAAACAAATCTTCAAGAAAGTACAATAAATATAAAGCTAATGTTTCTAAATACACTTGAATTCAACATGTATATTATGTAACTATAATTTTTTTTATCCAGTTGTGACTGAAGTCTGCCAAGTATTTCTTTTGACCTCTGTACCCATAAAAAGACTTTCCATTGCATGAACCTCACAGGAAAGATGGTAGCCACTCTGAATGAGAAATAGCTTTTAAGAAAGTGAAGAGTAATTTCTTAGAAACTATAGGGGAAATTGCAGCATTGGCAGAATACCAAAGTAAACTAATCTAATATGATGACTCTTAGGTTTCTAATTCAGTTTCACAGAAAGTAATTATCTGATTGGAAATAAACTAATACACAAAGTTAATATGGTTGCTCTTTTTAGAACTGCCATTGAAACATGTGATCACTATGAAGCTGTGTAACTTAGTGAGAGGTACTAGCAATTGAGTTCTAATCTTTATACTAAGGAAATAATTCCAATGTATAGTTAAGAAAAATACACTCAATTATCAAATTCTGCAGCATAAGAGCTTTCAGAGAATCTTAATGACACATCATTTCTACTATGGTACAATACTGAATAGATAATAGAATCAGTCAGACTGACTTATGGCTCCCAGCCAAAACAAATCACCTTTGCACACAGAACACAGTCCATCTGAGATAATGCAACTTCTGCTTTATTAAAAAAAAAAAAAAATTTACCAGGATCTTCACTAGTTCAACACATTTTTTAAACCATAAAAAGTACAAAAGTAGACTTACCTGTCACAAATGTAATATCATTACAAATCCTCTTTTAATTCAGAAATTCTTCAGAAAAAAGTCATCGTTGGCCACATTTGATTTTCTATGAATTTAAAGCAGTTATAATTAGAGTATATAAGCCTTTAAGATCAAATACTAAAATGAAACTCAAATCACCTGTTAGTCACATGTTCTACTATCTAATCTGCTGATGACATAATATCTGTGATATACAATATTAAGAATACACCCCTTTGTAATTACAGCTGGAAGCAGTGCTAACCATACACATAAGTTTATGCCTGGTTTTTCCTTTACTTTGCAGCCATAATTCGGGGAACATTATTTTATATATGTTTTAAGTCATCCAATGAAATCATAATAATGGACATTTATTTAGCACTTTGAAGCTTTCAGAACACTTTAAACAAAATTTGTTTAACTTCACAACAACCCTGTCAGAGAGGTACTTTAGATATCATCTTCATCTTACAGATAAAGACATTGAAGCTCAGAAGGTTTATGTGATTTGTACAACATCAGAGGTGGTATTTGGACCCAGATCTTTATTCCCTGACCCAGGACTCTAGATATATCACACTGTCTAATTTTAACATATTTTACTGTAACAGAATTCTACTGCATTTGAAAAACTCTTGATAAGAAAATTTAGGAAGTTTAGTGTCTCACTTCTCAGAAGGGGATTTTAATTAAACTTTTAATGTGCCATATAATCATGGTATCATACAATTTAGAGCTAGAAAGCAATTTAAAGATGATCTAGTACAACCCCTTCATTTTACAGATGAAGAAACTGAGGCCTGGAAAGATTACATGATTTGCCTAAGGAAAATGGATAAATTGTAGGCATGAATAGGTTGCACCATATTAACAATGAGGACTTTTGTATAAAAAGTTCTATTAAATATACTAGCAAAGATATTAATAAACAGAAGAGGATTAGGTTGATCATATTAGCAAGGGTGAAGGGTCATTAACTGTTACTCAAATCTTGTCAAAAAAACCAGATACATATGAATATTTTGGGGGAAGAGGAACCTCCTTAAAGACTGGAACTGTTTTTGCTCTTTTTTGTACAGCAAGTGCTTAGTAGACATTTTGAACATAAAAACTGATTAATAAATGATTGCTAACTGATTGACTAAAATGGATAAGTGCTGAATGAAATGAATGTATATAGATGGGATGAGATTTTTACCACTAATGGGGCATTCACACCAATGAAACCAACAGTCTGATGAGATGAGAGATACAATGAAGAATTAAAGAATTCTCTCTGAAGAATTTAAAAGAAAGCATGAAGGGGGAAAAAAAAAAAAACCCTCTTAATAAACCTTCCACCCTCCTGTTAAATGGGAATAGGAGCCCAGAGAAGCACTCTTGTTAAGTCATGAGATGCAGAATCAGAGGCTGTATACAAGAGATAATTTTGCTTTTTGCATAGTAAATCATGGAACATGAAATTTTTGAACTATAAAGGGATATTACTCTCACCACTCCCAAGACTTCAAATTTTCCAAAATATTTCCATTGGCACCAATATTGTCTCGATAATCAAATGTTGGTAGTGTCAAACTAATTTTTTAATTTAATTTTTAAAATTAAAGTACAAACTGCTAGTCTTTCCATATGCAACAAGGAAACTTGATCTTATATAAGTTCAACAAAAGTCCTTCAAACACTTTTCCAAAGAAAGGAATATATTTAAAAGTGGGGGAAGGGAGAATAATGGTATGGTGGATTAAAAGCTGATCTTGAAGTCAGAAAGATGTGAGCTCAGCTCTTGTCTGAAATGCTCCATTTATGTGATCCTGATGGGGTAACTTAACCTTGAACTGGTTGAGGCAATTCTCTATATAAACTACAGAGAAGATGCCAACAGGCATTGATAGAGGGAGTTTCCACATCAGCAGTTCCTTATGCTAATGAAATTACAGATCTGGTTTCTTCCTCCCTTTCCCCCCCACAAAAGTATATATTTTAGACAAGCATCAAGAAATTATATATATCCCACAAATAACAGTCATTTTATTTAAGTAAACTCAGTATATGAATACCAGATTTATAAAAAAGATTAAAATACAGTGGGACTATATACTTTACATACCTTTTTTTTTTTTAATCAAGAGATTACTTTTAAATAGCAAGCTAGAGAAATAAGAAAATAATTCAATGAATAAAATTTCATAATCCTGGGAGATCACATAGTCCAAAGTATTCTATGAATATTTAAACCAAGTCTCAAAATGTTTCATGTCCAAAATCACAATGAAGAAGCTGGGACCGAAAACCAGTTCTTCCAATCCTCAGTTCTACAGGGCTTTCACTATAGTCACCTCAAAAAACACATCCCTTGCTTAAAAGAAAAACACCATCTATCTATATGTATATACACAGATGCATATTTCCCGGGCATTTAAAAAATAAGAAGGTTATTCAATTATTATAATTATATTGAACCTGAACAGATACCTTTTCCTCGTGCGTTTAAGGAGGGAGACAATGCTAAATTCACGTGATTCTAAAAAGTATTTTGAACAAAGGTCGGGGTTTTGTCCACAATAAATATAAGAGAACTGGGTGAGTCTTTAACAAGCAAGACAGAACGTCCTTGGTAGGTTGAAAAAGGCCTAGTTAACATTTCATGCTACAAGGGAACCCGTTGCACCCATACTCTCTGAAGATGTGAGTTCCTTCGCATAAGACCCACTATGATGCCAGCTACCAAGACACTCGAGGAGTAATTAGTCAATAAACATTTAATAAGCACCTACCAACCACATGCAGAGAAGTAGGAAGGTGAAAGGGAGGGGCGCGTATAAATTCTAGGATCCAAAGCAATTCTGTAGCCCTGAGTGGCTGGAAGTGGGTCTGAAACATGCGCCAAACCAACCCTCCCAAATGGGTAATTAAGTTGAATTTTGTAAAATTCCTACGTATACCCTTTGTGTCTGCCGGATATTTTCCATCTCAAAAAAACAAAAAGAGCTAGGTAGAGCAAACCTCGGACCCCAAAAATCATTATAGTTGTAATTCTATTATTCTATGGTAATCAGTAAAATGAAATACCCACCATCTATAAACTCAAAGCAAAAGAAATCAGAGAGCCTCGAGGTCTCTTTCAATACACGTGGCCACACCCAGCTAAACTTTGACTCTAAGTCCAGACCGCTCCCTCCGCCCCTTCCCATACTTCTTCCCCGCCCCCTTTCCATGCCTCTTCCTCGCCCAGCCCTTTCCTTCCCAACCCAGCCTCCGGGGGCGGGGTTCGAAGAAATCATCAGAACAGCCGATCACGTGGTATTCCTACTTCGTCCAATCGTTGCCCTGTCTGGGCGGCGGCGCGGGACGAGTCCGGCCTACTCAGCGCCCCCGGGTTGGGTCTTCCCGCCCCTGCCGCACGGCGGCGCCCCACTCTGAGGCTTTTGCTGCTAGCCCGAGTCACCAGAACTGAGTCGGGCGAAAAGATGACGGCCGTCTTGCCGCGGATCGAGCAGCTGTCCTCCCGGGTAGTGCGTGTCCTGGGCTGTAATCCTGGACCCATGACGCTCCAGGGAACCAACACTTATTTGGTGGGGACCGGCCCCAGGTAACGCGCTGCTGTGTGAAGGCGGTGACTGCTCCCTTCCCGCGGGCAAGAGGGACAGGCGGAGCCCGGCGTGGATTTGCCCCCAGGTCACAGTTATTGCTTGAATGAAACGCGTGGAACTTCCTCCCTCCCCCTAGTACTTTTAAAACGCGTTTTATTTTGGTTGTCAGGAACCAGTCGACCTTTCCTCCACTCCCACTCCTCCACCCAGCTTCCAGCTGCTGAGAGAGGAGAGAACACCCTTCCCCCACCCCGCTTCCTATGGTCTTATGCAGCCTAAGCCTCCGCAGCGGCCCCAATTTCCGCTTTTCTGTGCACTTGGCTCGTCCCCACCTCGCTTGACCCCAACTTCTAGGTCACTGAACGGGGTGAGTTTGTTGTGGAATCTTCTTTGGAAGTCCTGCCCAAACCTCCCACCAGAGGGCAGAATCCTCTGCCTTCTCTTTAAGATTGGCCGAAATGCAAACCAGAAAGATCAAATGTCAGCTTGGAGCGAAGACTTAGAGAATCTCTTGTTTTCCTTTGCAAATATCCTTTGTTTTTGAGCATTTTCTCCTTTCACCCGTTATTTGTAGGCAATGCTGTATAGTCTCATAATTTGATTGTGTTGCATTTTTAAATGAGCTTCAAATAAAAGGAATAAATAAGGATTGTAATTAATGGTTATAACGTATTTGCATTAGTATAAAACCTAAATGTTTATCCATGCTAGTTAGAATCCAGGAAAAATTAGCTTTAGTTGAAAAGGTAAACTATTTTTCTTACCAATTAACAGAGGATCAAAATAATACGAGAAAAGTTAAGCAAATTAAAACATTTTTCTAAGTCTTATAGACTCCTTGAACTGCTACATTTTGTTGCAGCAAGAAATAAGATGGTTATCCAACTTGAAAGATTATTTGTAACTGTGGAGTCTTTGTGGACTTGTAATAAGTAAATCACAGGCATTTTAACGGATCATCTATTGAACTGACTGTCCTTAAAGACTGAGGGAATGTAAGGAGCATCAACCCTGACCTCAAGAGGGACCTGAATTCAAATTTGATTTCAGACACTTAATAGTTCCTAGCTGTGTGACCCAGGGCAAATCACTTAACCCCAATTGTCTCAGGAAAAAAAAAAAAAAAAAAGACTGGGGGAATGTAAAAAATTAATAAGAAATTCCCTATTCTTAAAAGTTCATAATCCCAATTGTGGGAGCAATTTACATACAATCTAAATTATATGCTTTTCACACAGTAAACCCATATAGTAGATTGTGAATGAAACTAGTAAACAAAAAATCTGCGTGATTCTGAGCCCTCCAAAGACCTGCCTCTATGTGCTTCATTTTCCCCTTCCTGTCCCCATCAGACATGTGGCCTATGAAAGGAACTGTAAGAACTCTTGTCGAGGAGTGAGGAGTCCAATTTGAAATTTCCAAAGAGGAGTAAATTCAATAAATATCAATGTTTCTTTATTTAGGCAGAAGGTACTGCTGTCTCATCCTAAATGAAGAGGAGTGAGGGGTTTTTGGTTTTTTTTTTTTTTTTTTTTTTAAGCAATAATGAATTTTATTTAGTTAGAGAACAGGTGTTTATAAAACAACTTCCATGTGCAATGAACATTGTACTTGGGAAGCTTTTCTTTATTCTCAACTTTGTGATTTCATCCTCCATCCCTATAAGACAACTTATATTGCAACATTGTAGCAACTTACAATAAAGATTAGCAAGAATGCTTCAATTTTGACTTAGAGTCATGTGTACACTGAGAGATTAAGCAATTTGCTTTGGGTGATAAAGTTATTAGGTGAGGGAAGAGACTAAGTATAAGGTGATAGAGAGATGAATGTATTATTGTCAGCACTATCATCTCTAACCCACCATGTAACCAATCACAAATATTTGCAAGAAAGCTGCTTAAGTTAAGGGGTAGAATAAAACATCTAACAAGTATTGCATGGAAATTTGTTCTTTTTATCTTTAGCTTCTTATCATTAGTGCTAACTGCATGATAGCTATTTTTTTTTCCTGAGGGAATGCTGTACTTACTATAGGTTTTCTTAAATATATAAATGAATCCTTATGAAGAATAATTCTAGTTGATTTTATGATTTCTTTCCTCCTATAAGTGGGAGACTTTTTTTAATTTTTAAGGCAAAAGAAGTTTCATTTTTTCCCCAAAAAGTCATCCTTTCTAACTAGATAATTATTTTTGGAATCCTGACAATATTTCCTTAGATTTTTTTGACCACATATAGTTTTGTAAGTCTAAAATTTCTGGTGATTCTCATTAAGAAAAGACTTCAAAGGAATCCAAGGGTGATACTGTTAAAAAAGCAACAAGAACGTCTGTTGTTTATCCAAATAAATATTCTCTTCTCCTTCAGGTTTTCTTTGTACAGAAGCTACTCAATCCGAAATACACAGCAAAAATATAGAATGCTGAACTTAGGGATCCCAAAATATTATAGGAATGTCTTTAGTAGGAAAAAAATCTTAAAATTACCCATTAGACATTATCCTATGTGCAGGGAAGTAACCATAAAAAAAAAAAATTTAAAACAAACCTCTAGATGTGTACTCTTTGTCCTAGCATTGGAGCAAATATGGTAGGAAAAAAAGCAGTTGAGAGGAGTTGTCCAGTATACAGACTGTTTACATTAAAGGGTTCAGTATACATACATACCTTAAAAAACTCTCATGTAAAATCAGAAAAAGATTAAAATGTAATTGTAAAGTTATTTAACTAAATAAATAAAATATAAAATATATTTTAAAACTAAGTCAATATGTGGCCCACAGGGATCCTTTTGTACCAATTAGTAGACATCACTTCTATTGTCTTCTATTTACAGTATAGCAAGGTGATACACAACCTGAACAAAATCCTATAAATATTTATATTAAAATAAAACTTTGCAAACTTGAATTCCATTATTTATCACTTTAGATTATTCCAATTTTTGAAATTATTTGCTTAGCAAATTTCATAATTCAAGTAAGTAATAAAAACAAGATTGTAGGGAAATATTTAAAATTGGAATGGGAAGGAGAGAAACTGGTTAAGGGAACAAACCTTTAAGAGCATTCATTTATATGTAAACAGTTTACATTCTAATAAAGGATTTTTTATTTCTTCATTAATTTTATTTTTTAAAAAGTCTACTAGTCAGCACTGTGTTAGACTTTAATTTGTTTAGAAGTAATAAAGTTACATTCCTGTAATTGACCTTTTATTAAATTTCCTTCAAGTTAATATAAATTTAGTCTCTTTTATTATGTAATCAAGAAAGACTCAAAAAATGTGAAATGCCAAAACCCTATAATTACATAATGTTAGAACCAGAGGCTTGAGAAATTAATATGAATATCATTTTAGAAGTGGGTGAACTGAGACCTCAAAAGAGATAAGATTAATTTATGGTAGAAAAGGAGATTTTAAAAACAACTTAGTCTTAAGAAAGTTCAGAAACACAAGTGTTTGGAAAATCAGAGAGTAAAAGTAAATTAGCTTAAGTGGGAAATTTTTACCTATCCTAACCCATTTCCTTCACACCAAAAAATGAAGTTATGGTTCATAACAAACTTTTATAGCTTAGTTACTCTACCTAGTATAAAGGAACAAACTTAAAGAGCTATCCAATCAAATCCTTTGATGTCTGTTGAACACAAGCCTATTGTGAGGGGTCTCTCTCTGTTATAGATAGTACTTTGAGGTTTGCAAGGTGCTTTTCATGTGATCTCATTTGATACTCATGACAACATTATTAGGTATGTATTGTTATCCACATTTTATAGCTAAGGAAATTAAAGCAGAGCAGAGATTAAATGATTTGACAAAGGACATACACCTGGCAGGTATTTTGAGGCAGAATTTGAAGTTTCCAGAAGTTTAATAATAATGATAGGAGCTAGATTTTATGTAGCACTCTGAAGCTTCCAATGTACTTTACAAACATCTAATAACTAGCATTTATATAATGCTTACTATGTGCCAGATACTGTGCATGAGGAAATGGGTATAAAGAGGTGAAGTCCCTTGCTAGGGTCACACAGATATGACTAAACTAGCAAGAGCCTGAGATTGCATTTGAACTCAGATCTTCGTAACTCCAGAATATTTGCTCTATCCACTGTGCCACACAGCTACTTCACTATTTGCATGCCCCTCTTACCACCTTCAAGAATTCAGGGTTAGCTCTATGCAATGATAAGTCATTAGAGTAAGATTTAAGTAGTAGTCCTAAAGTTTAGCTTAAATAATCTAAATGGCCAACATGCTATTGTTATCTCATATGTCATGATTATATATATACACATATATATTTTTTCCTATTGTTTAATTACATTATTTGATTTTTTTTAGGAGAATTCTTATTGATACTGGTGAACCATCAATTCCAGAATATATCAGCTGTTTAAAACAAGCACTATCTGAATTTAACACATCAATACAAGAAATTATAGTAACCCACTGGCACCGAGATCACACTGGAGGCATATCAAACATATGTAATAGTATCAATATGGGTAAGCATAAAATGTTCATTAACCCTATTAGTGAAACTGATTTTAAAAATCTTGTTTTAGAATGGAATAATGGAATGCTAAGTAAATTATTTACTTAGTTTTTCCTGTTTGCATACTACCTCTAAGTACTATTTAATATTTATATTCCTGTTAAGTATTGTTCTGGTCTTAACATAAAAGGAATAGGGAAAATACTGTTTACCACTTCAGATTCCCTGCCTTCCTTTTTTCCTTGCAGATAAAGAAAAGATACCTTGCCATTTAGCATAGGCTAAAGATTTATTATCTTGTTGCTAAGCCTCTCCAAATTTAACTAGGCTGCTCCTTGTACCACTGAAATAGAGCCTATCACTAGGCCTGTATTCTTAAGTCTTTGTAGCAGGGTAGAATCTTCCAGAGCTTGAATTCCATTAACATGGACTTCAAGAACTTAATGTCATCTTTGTGCCATAATGAAATATCAAAAGGTATTCTATTTTAAGAATAATCTTATAAATGGTCAAAGGATATGAACAGACAGTTTTCAGATGATGAAATTGAAACTATTACCACTCATGTGAAAGAGTGTTCCAAATCATTATTGATCAGAGAAATGCAAATTAAGACAACTCTGAGATACCATTTCACACCTGTCAGATTGGCTAAGATGACAGGAAAAAATAATGATGAATGTTGGAGAGGATGCAGGAAAACTGGGACACTGACGCATTGTTGGTGGAACTGTGAACGAATCCAACCATTCTGGAGAGCAATCTGGAATTATGCCCAAAAAGTTACCAAATTGTGCATACCCTTTGATCCAGCAGTGTTTCTATTAGGCTTATACCCCAAAGAAATACTAAAGAAGGGAAAGGGACCTGTATGTGCCAAAATGTTTGTAGCAGCCCTATTTGTAGTGGCTAGAAACTGGAAATTGAATGGATGCCCATCAATTGGAGAATGGCTGGGTAAATTGTGGTATATGAATGTTATGGAATATTATTGTTCTGTAAGAAATGACCAGCAGGATGAATACAGAGAGGCTTGGAGAGACCTACATGGACTGATGCTAAGTGAAATGAGCAGAACCAGGAGATCACTTTACACTTCAACACCGATATTGTATGAGGATGTATTCTGATGGAAGTGGATTTCTTTGACAAAGACTCAATTTCAATTGATAAATGATGGGCAGAAGCAGCTACTCCCAAAGAAAGAACACTGGGAAATGAATGTGAACTATTTGCATTTTTGTTTTTCTTTCCGAGCTGTTTTTTACCTTCTGAATCCAATTCTCCCTGTGCAACAAGAGAATTGCTCAGTTCTGCACACATATATTGTATCTAGGATATACTGCAACATATTTAACATCTATAGGACTGCTTGCCATCTAAGGGAGGAGGTGGAGGGAGGGAGGGGAAAAATCGGAACAGAAGCGAGTGCAAGGGATAATGTTGTAAAAAAAAAATCACCCTGGCATGGATTCTGTCAATATAAAGTTACTATAAAATAAAATAAAATATTAAAAAAAAAAAGAATAATCTTGGAGTTTAAGCTGAGCTTTAATTAAGCTAGGGATATTAAGAAGCCAATGATTAACACTCTTTAATAATCATTCAACCAGCTACAAATCTATCTGGCATCATCATCATTTGGACCCATATGTCCGTCTTATCCACAAAGGTAGTGTGAAAAAATCTTTTCATATGTTTTACTAAAATCAAAACATTACATCTGGAACATTTCCTTGATCTAATATATCAAACTGTGACATGAATGAAGTTTGACATATCTTCTTAATGGACCTGTGCAGATTCTTCATGATCTTCACTTCATTTTATATTTGCTTACAAGTTATTTTTTAAATAATATATTCTGAAATATAGCCAGGAATAAATATTAAATTTTGTGTCTATAGTTTTTAGCTTTCCTATTCCCTATTTTTAAAAATCATTATGCTGGCATATATTATTCTGGGCTGTGACCACTTGTCACCAAATGCATTCAAGTCAGTCAACAAGCATTTAAATCCTTATTCTCTGCCAGACACTGTACTAAGCACTGTGGTTACAAAGAAAAGCAAAAAACAGCCCCTGTTTTTTGCCTCAAGGAGCATTCATTCTAAAGGGAGGAATCACATATGTATAAAACATGCAAAACATATAGTTGGATGGAAAGTGATCTGAAAGGAGATGCATTAAAAAAAAAAAGTTGAAGGTATGTCTGGGAGGTTTTCTGGAGGCAGCCTTAGTTTCAATCAAAAGTAATAATCACCCAAAATGCAGCCAGTTGGTAAAAATGCAACCGTTTATTTTCTCCTTCCAAAATAGCCCAGTTAGTTGAGGCCTATCTCTCTGCTTGATTCCAAGAGCTCTTGCAGCTTTGTCCTTTGCTTCTGCCTCTGCTTTCTTCAGCCTCCAGCCAGCACCAAGTTCAATCTGTCTTGCCTTCGAGAGAGAGCTTCTGGCTCTCAATCTCCCAGAGTGCTCTGTGTCTGTCCCAGAGTGCTCCTCTCTAATCTAATTCAGTTGAACCCCCTTGACTGAACTTATATATGATCTATTCTGAGAGAATGGGATTATGGGTTTTCTCCCAGAGTGCTCTCTGGCCCTAAGAGCTTCAAGGGAGGTGTGAATTCACAAAGTTACAAAGTTAACTTTGTGAATCTCCCATACTTGTGAACTCCAATTAGTACTTAAATACTTCTTGCTTATATGAGCTCTCTAAAGGTGTGAACACAAGCATTGTATCAATTAGTTCTACTTAGTACCTTATTTCAGGTTCTGGCCCAAAACATCTCCTTGTAAGATCAGATCAATGATACTGAACCATGCTAAATTAGATAATTATTGTCTCTATCAACTCTAATGACTTAACAGTTTGTAAAGATCCCAACAAGGGACCAGAGACACACAGCTACTATGTGTTTCCAGGTTCTTGTTCTGTTCTGTGGTCAGTCATAGATAGGATCAACACTCAAAGCCATGTATTTTTGACCTAGCACTGCGTAGCAGGTGACGAAGCTGCCAGAGGATACTTGTTACTACACCCAGAGCTTGCTCAGGGATTTCCTGGAATCCTTTTTGGTATCAAATCTCTGACCCTGAACACTAGAATGTTCTCTGCCAATACCATTGATACTGTGTAGGAGAAAGACCACTGACTCAAATAAATCAAATAAATTAAGGAGATTTCTCAAGGTAAAAGTAGAAAGGAATTTTATCTACAAACAAGCAGTCAGACAAGGAAAGGCAAGGGCCAGTTAACAGACAAGAATTATATAGTAACACTCCCTGTAGGCTGGTTCTTTGCCCTGATTAGCCAGTGAGCAAATGACCTCACATTCTAAGTCATAAATGACGAAAAACTTCTAACCCAACCACAGTTTAAGGATTAGTAAATTATTATTTTTTTTTTTTTGTGACTGAATCTCTTTTTTTTTTTTTAATAACTTTTTATTGATAGAACGCATGCCAGGGTAATTTTTTACAGCATTATCCCTTGCATTCATTTCTTTTCCGATTTTTCCCCTTCCTCCATCCCTCCACCCCTTCCCCCAGATGGCAAGCAGTCCTTTACATGTTGAATGGGTTACAGTATATCCTAGATACAATATATGTGTGCAGAACCGAACAGTTTTCTTGTTGCACAGGGAGAATTGAATTCAGAAGGTATAAATAACCCGGGAAGAAAAACAAAAATGCAAGCAGTTTATATTCATTTCCCAGTGTTCGTTCTCTAGGTGTAGCTGCTTCGGTCCATCTTTGATCAATTAAGGCTCTCTTTATCGAAGAGATCCACTTCCATCAGAATCGTTGTTGAGGTATATAATGATCTCCTGGTTCTGCTCATTTCACTCAGCATCAGTTCATGTAAGTCTCGCCAGTCCTCTCTGTATTCATCCTGCTGGTCATTCCTTACAGAACAATAATATTTCATAACATTCATATACCACAATTTACTCAACCATTCTCCAATTGATGGACATCCTTTCATTTTCCAGGTTCTAGCCACTACAAACAGGGCTGCCACAAACATTTTGGCACATACAAGTCCCTTTCCTTTCTTTAGTATCTCTTTGGGGTATAAGCCCAGTAGAAACACTGCTGCATCAAAGGGTATGCACAGTTTGATAACTTTTTGAGCATAGTTCCAAATTGCTCTCCAGAATGGCTGGATGTGTTCACAATTCCACCAACAATGTATCAGTGTCCCCGTTTTCCCACATCCCCTCCAACATTCCCCATTATCTTTCCCTGTCATTTTAGCCAATCTGACAGGTGTGTAGTGGTATCTCAGAGTTGTCTTAATTTGCATTTCTCTGATTAATAATGATTTGGAGCATATTTTCACATGTCTATAAATAGTTTCAATTTCTTCATCTGAGAATTGTCTGTTCACATCCTTTGACCATTTATCAATTGGAGAATGGTTTGATTTCTTATAGATTAGAGTCAATTCTCTATATATTTTGGAAATGAGGCCTTTATCAGAACCTTTGATTGTAAAAATGTTTTCCCAGTTTATTGTTTCCCTTCTAATCTTGTTTGCATTTGTTTTGTTTGTACAAAAACTTTTCAGTTTCATATAATCAAAATTTTCTATGTTGTGGTCAATAGTGATCTCTAGTTCTTCTTTGGTCATAAATTCCTCCCTCTTCCACAGGTCTGAGAGGTAAACTATCCTATGCTCTTCCAATTTATTTATAAACTCATTCTTTATGCCTAGGTCATGAACCCATTTTGATCTTATCTTGGTATACGGTGTTAAGTGTGGGTCAATGCCTAATTTCTGCCATACTGATTTCCAATTTTCCCAGCAATTTTTGTCAAATAATGCATTCTTATCCCAGAAACTGGTGTCTTTGGGTTTGTCAAACACTAGATTATTAAAGTTATTGGCTGTTTTGTCCTTTGAACCTAACCTATTCCATTGATCAACTAGTCTATTTCTTAGCCAATACCAGATGGTTTTAGTAACTGCTGCTTTATAATATAATTTTAGATCTGGTACAGCTAGGCCACCTTCATTTGATTTTTTTTTTCATTAATTCCCTTGAAATTCTTGACCTTTTGTTTTTCCATATGAACTTTGTTGTTGTTTTTTCTAATTCATCAAAGTAGTTTTTTGGGAGTCTGATTGGTATAGCACTAAATAAGTAGATTAATTTAGGTAGTATTGTCATCTTTATTATATTTGCTCGCCCAATCCAAGAACATTTAATATTTTTCCAGTTGGTTAGATCAGACTTAATTTGTGTGGAAAGTGTTTTGTAGTTTTGCTCATAAAGTTTCTGATTTTCCCTTGGCAGATAGATTCCTAAATATTTTATACAATCAGTAGTTACTTTAAATGGAATTTTTTTTTGTAACTCTAACTGTTGGGTTTTGTTAGTGATATATAAGAATGCTGATGACTTATGTGGGTTTATTTTATATCCTGCAACTTTGCTGAAGGTGTAGATTGTTTCTAATAACTTTTTGGTAGAATCTCTGGGGTTCTCTAAGTATACCATCATATCATCAGCAAAGAGTGATAATTTGGTTTCCTCATTGCCTATTCTTATTCCTTTAATCTCTTTCTCAACTCTTATTGCCAAAGCTAGCATTTCTAATACAATATTAAATAGTAACGATGATAGTGGGCAACCTTGTTTTACTCCTGATCTTATTGGGAATGGTTGCAGTTTGTCCCCGTTACATATGATGCTTACTGCTGGTTTTAAATAGATGCTACTAATTATTTTAAGGAAAAGTCCATTTATTCCTATACTCTCAAGAGTTTTTAATAGGAATGGATGTTGGATTTTATCAAATGCTTTTTCTGCGTCTATTGAGATGATCATATGGTTTTTGTTAATTTGATTATTAATATGGCCAATTATATTGATAGTTTTTCTAATATTGAACCAGCCCTGCATTCCTGGTATAAATCCTACTTGATCATGATGTATTATCCTGGGGATGATTTTCTGTAGTCTTTTTGCTAATATCTTATTTAAGATTTTACCATCAATATTCATTAGGGAGATTGGTCTATAATTTTCTTTCTCTGTTTTCAACCTACCTGGTTTAGGTATCAGTACCATGTCTGTGTCATAAAAGGAGTTTGGTAGGACTCCTTCATTCCCTATTTTTTCAAATAGTTTATAAAGCATTGGAACTAATTGTTCTTTGAATGTTTGGTAGAATTCACATGTAAATCCATCTGGTCCCGGGGATTTTTTTTTAGGGAGTTGATTAATAGCTTGTTCTATTTCTTTTTCTGAAATGGGACTATTTAAGCAATTTACTTCCTCCTCTGATAATCTGGGAAGCCTATATTTTTGGAGGTAGTCATCCATTTCGCTTAGGTTATCAAATTTATTGGCATAAAGTTGGGCAAAGTAACCCCTTATTATTTCTTTAATTTCCTCTTCATCAGTGGTAAGTTCTCCTTTTTCATTTTTAAGACTGCCAATTTGATTTCCCTCTCTCCTTTTTCTAATCAGATTTACCAAAGGTTTATCAATTTTATTGGTTTTTTCATAAAACCAACTCTTAGTTTTATTTATTAGTTCAATAGTGTTTTTTACTTTCTATATTATTAATTTCTCCTTTTAATTTTAGAATTTCAAGTTTAGTAATTGATTGGGGGTTTTTAATTTGGTCTTTTTCTAACTTTTTAAGTTCCAGGCCCAATTCATTGATCTTCTCTTTTTCTATTTTATTCAAGTAAGCCTCTAAGGATATAAAATTTCCCCTTATTACTGCTTTGGCTGCATCCCATAAATTTTGATATGATGTCTCATTGTTGTCATTATCTTGAGTGAAATTATTAATTGTGTCTATAATTTGCTGTTTCATCCAATTATTCTTTAAGATGAGATTATTTAGTTTCCAATTACTTTTTGGTCTATTTACCCCTAACTTTTTGTTGAATGTAGTTTTTATTGCATTGTGGTCTGAAAAGAAAGCATTTACTATTTCTGCCTTCCTGCATTTAATTTTGAGGTCTTTATGTCCTAATATTTGGTCAATTTTTGTGTAGGTTCCATGAACTGCTGAGAAGAAAGTATATTCCTTTCTGTCACCATTCAGTTTTCTCCAGAGATCTATCATACCTAATTTTTCTAATATTCTATTTACCTATTTAATTTCTTTTTTATTTGTTTTGTGGTTTGATTTATCTAAATCTGAGAGTGCAAGATTGAGATCTCCCACTGTTATAGTTTTGCTTTCTATTTCTTCTCGCAACTCTCTTAGCTTCTCTTTAAGGAAGTTAGATGTTATACCACTTGGTGCATATATGTTTAATACTGATATTGCTTCATTGTCTATAGTACCCTTAAGCAAGATATAGTTTCCTTCCTTATCTCTTTTAATTAGATCAATCTTTGCTTTTGCTTGATCTGAGATAAGGATGGCTACCCCTGCTTTTTTGACTTCACCTGAAGCATAATAGATTCTGCTCCAGCCTTTTACCTTTAGTCTGTATGTATCTCCCTGTTTTAAATGTGTTTCCTGTAAGTAACAGAATGTAGGGTTCTGACTTTTGATCGAGTCTGCTATCTGCCTCCTCTTTATGGGAGAGTTCATCCCATTCACATTTGCGGTTAAAATAACCAATTCTGTATTTCCTACCATCCTAATATCCCCAGATTATACTTTTCTTTTTCTTGCCCTCCTTCCCTTCTTCCCTATTGGTCCCACTAACGTCGCACAGCTCTCCCTCTTTAGTATCCCTCCCTCCTCCTTTTGAAGCCCTTCCCCTTTCTTGTACCCTTCCCTTATTATTCTTTTTCCTTCTCCCTTTTCCTCTCCCACTTTTTAATGAAATGAGAGAAGAATCTGTGTAAAACAAATATGTCAATTGTTTCCTCTTTGAGCCAACTCTGATGAGAGTAGGATTCACACAATGTTCCTCCCCCTCTCTAAGTTCCCTCATATATGATAGGTTTCCTTTGCCTCATTGTCGCATGTAGTTTCCCTCTTTTTATCTCCCTTCTTCCCTTTTTCTGACGCTATCCCCTTTCCATTTCTACTTCCCTTTTTTATGTTATATCAGTAAAATCAAATTATACATATGGTTTTTATGTATATTCACAATAGAAATACAGTTCTCAAGAGTTCCTTTTACCTTTTTCTACTTCTCTTGATTCCTGTTGTTGCAGATCAGATTTTTTGTTTAAGTCTGGTTTTTTCCTTAGAAACAGATGGAATTCCTCTATTTCATTAAATGTCCATCTTCTTCCGTGGAGATAGTTTATTCTTGGCTGCATTCCAAGCTTTTTGCCTTTCGGAATATATGGTTCCAGGCCCTTCAATCCTTTAATGTTGAGGCAGCCAGATCTTGCGTTACCCTTATTGTAGCATCTCAGTATTTGAACTGTTTTTTCCTGGCTGCTTGTAAAATTTTTTCTTTAGTCTGGAAATTCTGAAGTTTGGCCACAATATTCCTTGGAGTCTTTATTTTAGGGTCTTTTTCAGAAGGTATTCGATGAATTCTTTCAACGCCTATTTTCCCTTCCGGTTCTATTACTTCTGGGCAGTTCTCTTTGATGATTTCCTGTAAAATAGTATCTAGGTTCTTTTTTTCATCATAATTTTCTGGTAGTCCGATGATCCTCAGGTTATCTCTCCTAGATCTATTTTCCAGGTCTGTTGTTTTTCCAAGTAAATATTTGACATTTTTTCCCAATCCCGCCTCTGGTCTGCTCAGAACGCTAGCCTCTAGCTGCCTGTGCTAGTATGTTCCTGGCCCCTTAGGACAAACCTTTCCTGGCGATCTTCCGGATCGGCTGGTAAGTTGTAGTGCTTCTTATCTTCATGAAATTAAGCAGTGAAGAGTTATTTTTGAGGCTGGATTAAATAGTTGGTTATGAGAGTAATGAGAGGAGCTTAGAGAGTTGTGTGTGCCTGCTCTGCCATCTTGGCTCCGCCCCCAGTAAGTTATTTTCTATGGGAGTTTCACTGCCAAGGTGGCCCCAATTTACTCTCACAAAGAAAAGGGCTATATAGTCCCATTCCTTGTAAACTATGTGATCTCTGGAGAAAGAAACCTGGCCCTGGGGCACAGCTGACCTTCACTCAGTTTTTAAAAGTCTCCATCTTGTGAGACAGCATTCACAGTTCACTTTCCCCAGTGTCTAAAGACATCTCAATCTCCCCAATCTACTCAGGGCTTAAAGATGATTCACTATAGTTTCTTACTGGCTTTCCTGATGCGAATTCAGTCTGATGTACTCTCTAATTCTTTTCAAAGAAGTGTGGGGAGAGAGCTAGACTCTTGTTCTCTTAATCTACCATCTTGAGAGAGGCAAAATTTCAAAAAGTATTGCTTATATTAAGCTTTGAATGATGATAGCTACTTTTTACATACATAAAAAGTATTTTATATACATTACTGTATTTCATTCAGTAGTAACAACGGGGGAAATTAAGACTCAGCTAAGCCTTTCTAAGTGACTTACCTAAGGCCGCTAGTTTGTAGTTTGTAACACAAATGAGATTCTAACCCAAATACTACATTCAAATCCAACACTCTTTCTACTATTTTATATACATCCTCTTAAAGAAAAGAATTTGAATAGGCTGTTATAGAGAGGGAAATTTTTCCATATATAAAGGATAAAACATAGAGAGAGAGCAGGAAGAGAGTCAGGGAATGACAAATAGTCCAGTTGGCCTGAAACATAATCTGTGTAAAAGGACATAATACATAGTAAAGGCTGGAGACAATATTGGATCCAGATTGTGGATGGTTTTGAGTGCTAAACTAATTATATTTTATGTGGTTAGCACTGAAAAGCCACTGAAGGTTTTTGCTCAGAGAATAAAATTATCACACTTCTTACACTATAGTTAGTGTGAAAGATAGATCAGAGGAATAAGAAGTTGGAGGCAAGCACATCAATCATGATGCTTAAATCATGAGAATAGTCCAGATGAAAAGTAAGAAGAGTGTGAATTAATGTGATAGCAGTAGAAGTAGGAATGAATTTGAGGGAAAAAGACTGCAAAGATAGTAACTGTGTGTGTGTGTGTGTGTGTGTGTGTGTGTGTGTGTGTACACTACTTAAACAAACTGTATGCTTCTTGAGACCATTGTTTTTGTCTGTTACTCCAAATAAGTCACTCAAATACTTAGCAATTTTTTTTTCCAACCAGTGGAGAGTAGGCCTACTTTTAAATAGAGCTTTCTAAGGTTTGCAGAATGCTTTAGAGGCAGTTATCACATTTGATTTGATTAGATTTGATCTTCATAATAATCCTGAGGTAGACATTAAATACTGTGAAGCTTACAGAGGTTGTGACTTTTTTCAAGGCCATGCAGCTATTAAATTTCTAAAGTGGAATTCAAATCCAGTTCTCCCTGACTCCAAGTCCAACTTTATATCTGTTAAGCTATATTATGTCTCAGTTGTCCAGTGTCAGCACCACATTGTTGTCTTTTCTTCAAAATTCAGAGCAGGAAAATCCTTTATAAATACCATTCCTTAGGGTCTATATTATTTTCTCATCAATACCTAGAAGCCTTTTTGTTTTGTTTTTGGAAGCAATCACGATTAGCTGTCAACACAGTGTCTGGTGCTAGATTTGAACTCAGACCCTCCTGACTACAGTTCTGGCCACTAAAAGTTTTCAAAGCTAGCTAAGACTTGAAGGGACTATTTCTCAAATGCATGTTAACAAAAAGGATTGGATATATGCATGCTTATATAGAAAGGCTTAGAAAATGTGGAATTCTGGGAAGAGTATCTATAAGATGCAAGAAGCAGCTAGCATTCCAGATACATGCTACTGTATGCAGAGTTGCAATTAAGAATTTTTGCATCTAAGGCATCCAAATAATATAAACCACCTCTGGGTTAAGCTCACCTTCAATTGGCAGGTATGATACAGGTTTACTACTGAGGGAGAATAGAATGGAATAGAAGATGAACTTTATTTCACATCAAAGTCTAATAGCCTATTTTGAAATTTATTTTTGCCAACTAGGAACTAAAGTCTTGTTTTTGTTTTTCGCTGAAAAAAAAAAAATACAAGAGTTATTGATGCCCTCTAAATTCAGTGCTCCATGAGAAAATTCTGGTTGCCTCATTCTAAGTTTTGTCTCTAGTTATTGTATCTCCTGTTTTTCTGAGTCTTCATAATTTCCTTGGAATGTAAGAAAGTAACCTTTTCCTTCTGGTAATTGCAAGTATAACACCCTGAATGCCCTCTAAAGTACATAACTTTGAATTTTTTTTAATGTGACTTATGTATTTTGTGACCAGGCACCGATTATTGCATTAAAAAGCTCCCACGCAATCCCTTCAAGGAAGAAGTTATAGGAAACAACAAGCAAAAATATGTTTATCTGAAAGATGGAGATGTGATTAATACAGAAGGAGCCACTCTCAGGTAAATACTTAATTATTTTATGAACTGTTGTTTTTTAAAAACTCACATTCCACTCAAGGACAACCAAAACTTTTATCAAAACCAATTTCTATCCATGTACTTTAGTACTTATAAATCTATGATTCTATAATCTGTTGAACAGAAAAGTAAAGTTGAATTAATGGATACTCATGCATTTGCTTAGAACTCCTCTTTGTTTTAGTACAATGTTCTTTCAACTATGTAACTACAAAATATGGTCTAATAGGATCTTCCAAGGGATTTTGGGTGGGTTTCTTAAAATGATTTTCTTAATAATAATTCTAAAGCTTTGGTTCTCACATGAAGTCCTTTCAAGTATCATAGTTTCAACTTGAACAGCCCAATATCCTGCCTTATCAACAAAGTAATGTTTATTATTAATTTATATATAATTATTAATTAATTAATTAAATTTTTTTAATTTATTTTCTAAATTAATTTAATAATTATATATAACTTTTTGAACCTATGCATCTTGACAGGATTCATGGATTCAGGTCCTGGTCTTCAATTTTGCAGTTTTAGAAACTCAGTTTATTTTAATCAGTGTGATCAAGTCACAGCATTATTTAACTAGGTTAACCAAACTTACAATCAATTAGAATATATAACCTAGATTTCTTATTAATTTCCATTTAAAAATAAAACTACTAAGTAGATTGGAATATTAGTATGGGATGATCAATACATTTATTTCCCAGTAGAAAGGACCACTTAGGAAAACTAGATCAATATCAGAAAATTGCTTCCTAAACAGAGCGGAAGCAACCATAAGCTCAAGAAAAATAGCAGTTTAGGATTTTCTCATGGAGGAGCAAATAGTCATCCACAGATCAGGAGCTCCCAAGGGCATTTATTATATAACAGTATAACAACTTAATTTCCTAAAGATAATACTAAATAAGGAAAGATTAAATCATGTCAATTGTACTCTGTTTAAGAATGTTAAAGGTTTACTAAGTTAGCAAAAAGCTAGAAACAAAATAAGCTCAAGAATTGAAGGATGGCTGAAGAAACTTTAGAAATTAATTAAACATTATTATGGCATAAGGAATGACAAATGTAATAAATTCAAAGAATCATTAGAAATAGTGAATTTATTATTCTAATACATAGCATTTCACCTCCAAATCCTTGGCTCCCATATGAAGGGCAACTTATATAAAGATTAAGAAATGAAGATAAAATGCTATGTGAGAGGAACATTAAAGCCAGTTTGAATGGAATATACAATGTAAGAAGAAATAATGTGAAATCAGTATAATTTAAAACTTATTTTAGTTACATTTTAGTCTTTTTAGTAATAATAATTTATATTTATTTGATTTTTTTCTTTTAAAATTTTTTATCAGACTTTTTTTTTTTAATCACTTCAGGCATTTCCCAAAACTTGCCATAGAAAAAAACTCTTATAAAAAGACAACTAAACAAAGCAGATTGTCATATCTGCCGCACCTATCAGTGGCTGCAAAATTATACACATGTAACTCACCATTTCTCTCTAAGGGTAGAAGTACATTTCAGTAGGCCCTCTGAAACTAAAATTGGTCATTACATTTAATCTAAATTTAAATAAAATTTTATCACATATTTTGTTTTTATAAAGCATAAAATCCCCCCTTCCCTTTTGCTGCCTCACAGAAATCCATACAGTATAAAAAGGATTTATTTTTTTTAAAACAGGAAAAAACAAATTGATCAATACATCAAAAAACCTGAATATATACGCTGTATTCTACATCTCTAGATACTTCATTCCATCCCACTTAGCAAAACAGTGGGGGGAGTTGGTTTTTTTAACTCTTCTTTGGGGCCAAGCTTGTTCTTTGTAATTTTAAAATATTCAGTTTCAATTGATTTGTGATGTTCCATTTACATTTTCATAGTTATTATATTTATATATTGTTTTCTTGATTCTCCTTTGCATTATAGTTTATATATTTACATATAATGTTTATATCTTCATGCTATTCTTATATTCATCATATTCATTGTTTTATACAGTATCCAATAATTCAGTAAATGCAATACAGTAAACATTTATTAAATGACTACTATGGGCCAAGTACTGTGCTAAGCATTAGGGATACAGTTAATAAAAATAAAGATAGCCCTTTCCCTCAAGAAATTTATAATCTAAAAGGAAGAAATTATACACAAAATAAAGCAGGAAGTAGGGGGAGAGGAGACTTGTAATACAACATGGGGTAGCCAGCAGAAGAAATAGAGGACAGGTATGGATCTTGTTCTATGGAATTGAAAACAGGGCATCAGAGACAAAGTAAAGTGATATTTCATTTATTCATTTACCACAATGTGTTAGGCATAATGGATACCCTGCAGACTGGAAGATTCCTTTTCCTGAGTTCATATTTGACCTTAGACACTAGCTGTGTGAGTTACTTATTCTGGGCAAGGAAATGGCAAACCATTCCACTCTTTGTCAAGATAATCCCAAATGGATTTGACTGAAATAACTAAATAATAAACTTCAAGTTACTTAGCTATTTTCCAATTGATGAACATCTTTGTTTCCACTTCTTAACTGATCATATATTTTAAAACTTTCAAAGTAATTTTATATATTTTATCTTATACAGTCTTCACAACAGCCAATTCAGTCAGGCAGATTTTTAAAAATACTTCTTTTAAAGATAAAAAAAAATTGAATCCCAAAGGTTTTGACTTAAGCAAAGTCATACACCTAATATGTATCAGAAATTGAGACTCAAATGTAAGCCTTCTGACTTCAAATCCAATAAATATGCTTTCTTCTAATGGGCATAATGACTTCTTAGGATATACTCTCTTAAACAATTTATTTACAAATCCTTTCATAAAGCAAGAAAATTGGGCCTAAAATCTCATTTGTTTTTACTTCTTATTAGGTTCAATTTCAAAGGGTAATTTTTTTTGATTCATCACCTTAGATTTTAGAGGTATGCTATCTGTGGACGCGCAGCCCCTCATTATAAAAGAATTTGAGGTATTTCATCAAGTGTGCTATTGGTGTTCCAGTTAGTGGATGAAGAGGAATGAGGGTTGCCTTGGCAAGCAGGTAGGAACAGAAGTTAAAAGGCACAGGTTTTATAAATATAGCAAAAGCTTTATAAGTTCTGACATTGGCTTTCTTACTGGAAAGAATACTATACTTTAATTCAGAATACCCGAGTTTAAATCTAATCTCTGATATTACTATCTATGTAATTAGAAGTAAGGCACATAGATTCTCAGCCTCAGTTTCCTTATGTTTAAAATTAAGATAATAACTACTTGAACTGCCTGCTTCACAGGGTTGTTGTAGGGAAGTACTTCGTAAACCTTAAGTCCTGCCTAAATATTAAGTAATAGTAGTGGTGGTGATTATAGTAGAATAGAATATGGTGTCTGGTCATGCTACAATTTCTTGGAACCACAGGTGAGAGATGGCTGAGAGGTGGATACCAAAAGTAGATGAGCAGCCCTGAAAAGGACTTGAGAAGTGCTCATACCCGAGATGCTCATATATTGAACAGCTTGTATACCTTCTTAGCAAATGGATTAGCCCAGATTAAGGGTAACCAATAGGCCTCAAATCCATTGTGAGTTAGGGGAATATCTATTCCAAATAGATGAGAATAATTTGTTCCAGCAGCCATGAATGTTGATGAAGCAGGCACTACGGAGCACTTAGAGCTTGACCAGATGTCAGAGTCATCAACTGCATCCCAAACCATCACTAGTAATCATGACTTTTGTCTTGTTCCTGAATGTTGATGACTCTGGAAGAGAAAGAGAAGAAGACAACTTTGTGCAACTCTGCTTCACTTAAATCCAATTCACTCAGAAGTCAAGTCATCATCCCCCTAGTGTCACTGATCCTCTTCAAAAGGAGGATCAGCAACAGTAGTAGTATTTATTGCATGTGCCCCTGGGGAAATATACTAGGAAACCCTCAGAGTGGAAAGGGGGAAAGTATAATATAGCCTTTTGTTGCAACCACAGAGGGAAAAAGTCTCTAAACGAGTTTCTGAATGTGACCTTACATTTTATTGGAAGTAAAAGGAATAATATCTGACATTTATAGAATGTTCTTAAGGTTTGTAAAGTATATTATCTCACTTGACTTCACAATTACCCCAAGATAGATACTACTAGTATTATTTTCATAGGTTATAGCCATATCCTTAAATCTATACTTTTCTTAACTTTTTTGAAATGTATTCCTCTATAATCTAGTGTAAGTACCTGATCATGCTGAAAGAAATTATAAAAAAGAAAAAAAAATTTTTTTCTCCTAAGAAGTCATTATGCCCATCAGAAGAAAGCATATTTACTGGATTTGAATTATAAAAAATTTATGAAATATTCTCACATAACCTTGAATATTTTAAAGGAAATCTATCAGTTCATTAAATAAGATTGTGGAAATATTGGCCATTGCAGTTCTTATGAATCACTCTTCAGTTTCCAATGGAATCAACTGATGTACACCCTAGGGTTATCCTATGCTATATTTATCTTGTAAAGCAGATAATTTGATTTATATATTTGCCAAATATCACTTCTAAAAAAAAATTACATTTCACATTACATTGTACCTGTGTGTTATTTTTCATCTTCACTATATCATAAATACAAAATTTTTTGAAACCATTTTACAAAGGGCAAATCAATATTTAATGGAATGATTTTTAGCATTTAAACAAAAGAAAAACTTAAAATCATTGCATTTTCTTAAAAGCCTTTAGGTTTTAGTTACAGCCTTTAAGATCTTTATAATGTAGTTTTGTTTGCCCATCAGTTACAAGTTCCCAGAAAACCTATCTAGCCAAATAAACTTTGTTATTAGGAGGTGGTGCCTCAGGCCAGTCTAACCATCATTTCAAATGAAGTCTTATTCCAGTCAAGCATACCAGCAAAGGGAATCTGGTATTCTCAAGTCTTACCAAAGAAGTATATGCTTTATCAAATTGGAAAGGCTTCAGACATGGACCCAACAATGAATTATGTGTTTCCTATCCTGGAACTAGCTAAGCTAAGTTGATCATTAGGTAATGATTTATTTATTCAGCCACAACAATTCATGAAGACATTTTATTAAAACGTGGCAAGATTGGAATTGTGAACATATCCAGCCATTCTAGAGAGCAATTTGGAACTATGCTCAAAAAGTTATCAAACCGTGCATACCCTTTGATCCAGCAGTGTTAACTACTGGGCTTATATCCCAAAGAGATCTTAAAGAAGGGAAAGGGACTTGTATGTGCAAGAATGTTTGTGGCAGCCCTCTTTGTAGTGGCCAGAAACCGGAAACTGAGTGGATGCCCATTAATTGGAGAATGGTAGGGTAAATTGTGGTAAATATTATGGAATGTTATTGTTCTGTAAGAAGTGACCAGCAGGATGATTTCAGAAAAGCCTGGAGAGGCTTACATGAACTGATGCTGAGCATCAGTGAAATGAGCAGGACCAGGAGATCATTATATATTTCAATAACAATACTATATGATGATCAATTCTGATGGATGTGGCCCTCTTCAACAACGAGATGAACCAAATCAGTTCCAATAGAGCAGTAACTAATTGAACCAGCTACACCCAGCAAAAGAACTCTGGGAGATGAGTATAAATCACTACATAGAATTCCCAATCCCTCTATTTTTGTCCGCCTGTATATTTTATTTCCTTCACAGGTTAATTGTACACTATTTCAAAATCCAATTCTTTTTGTACAGCAAAATAACTGTATGGACATATATACATATATTGTATTTAACTTATACTTTAACATATTTAACATGTATTGGTCAACCTGCCATCTAGAGGAGGGAGTGTAGGGAAAGAGGGGAAAAAATTGGAACAAAAGATTTTGCAATTGTCAATGCTGAAAAATGACCCATGTATATATCTTGTAAATAAAAAGCTATAATAAAAAAATTGCGGCAAGATTATGTAATATAATTATCCCCATCAGATATGATCCTTGTATGAAAGAGAAGATGTGATAGTATGATATATGAGCACTGTACACGGAATCAGGAAGATCCAGATTTGAATCCAGTCTCAGATATTCACAATCTCTGTGAGTCTGGACAAATAATTTAATCTATAAGGACTTCAGTTTCTCTGTAAAATCAGAAAATTATCCTACATCGCTAAAGTTCCTTTCAGTTCTATTATGACTTTATATGCACAAAACAATACGAAATGCAGTAAGAATTCAGAAAAGCAAAAGAATACTTGGGAAAATGGGGGAGGTAGCTTATAGAAGAAATAACATTTGAATTAGATCCTCAAGAATAGATGATATTTCTTTTTTTAATAACTTTTTATTGACAGAATATATGCATGGGTAATTTTTTACAACATTATTCCTTCCACCCACTTCTGTTCTGACTTTTCCTTTCCCTCCCTCCACCTCCTCCCCTAGATGGCAGACAGTCTTATACATGTTATAGTATATCCTAGATACAATATATGTATGCAGAACCGTACAGTTTTCTTGTTGCACAAGAAGAATTGGATTCAGAAGGTAAAAATAACCTGGGAAGAAAAACAAAAATTCAATTAGTCCACATTCATTTCCCAGTGTTCCTTCTCTGGGTGTAGCTGATTCTGTCCATCATTGATCAATTAGAACTGAATTAGATCTTCTCTTTGTCAAAGATATCTACTTCCATCAGAACACATCCTCATACAGTATTGTTGTTGAAGTGTATAATGATCTCCTGGTTCTGCTCATTTCACTCAGCATCAATTCATGTAAATCTTTCCAAGCCTCTCTGTATTCATCCTACTGGTCATTTCTACAGAACTGTAAAATTCCATAACATTCATATACCACAGTTTACCCAACCATTCTCCAATTGATGGGCATCCACTCATTTTTTAGTTTCTAGCCATGAATAGATGATATTTCAATGAAAATAGAAGACATCCAGGTTCTAGGGTTTGGTTGAGCAGAGGCACTTGATTAAAGAAATTGTAGAATATGTTTAAGAAACATCAGTCTAGTTTCATTAGTATTGGATAAATGAAGTAAGTATTCTAAGGTAAGGTAGGAAAGGGGCATTGGAGGCAGTTTATATAAGTGCTCTCCTTGCTTGGTATCTTTATGGAGTTTGCTATTTATTTGGTAAGCAATAAGAAGTCAATGAAGGGTTTTTTTTTAAAGCATGCTAGAAACATGATGAAAGTTGTTTAATAAGAAGAATAATTTGGTTGCGGTGTGCAAGTTAGATTATAATGTAGTAACTCGAAGAAATGTTAAATCGCTATTGTAACAATCCAAATAATAAGGAATTAGGGACCACACTCATGGTGATGGTTGTTGAAATGGAGCAATTTAGATGAACAAGAGTTTAAATTCTTATTAAGTATGAAGCATAAGTGGTAAATTCAGGAGATGCAAAGATCAAATCAAAGAGTGCTTATTGACAGAATATTCCATATACATACGTACATACATATAAATCAGTATGATACAAAGTTGGAAATAAAAGGGCAAAAGCAGAGAATGCTTTTCTAAAAATATCCAAGAAGAGACAGAATGTTTTCATGTGAGAATGATTAAGGAAAGATGTCATCCATATTTTGAAGGAATTTAAAAACTCAAAGACAGAGACAAAAAGAGTATGTTCCAGAAATGAAGGATAGTCTCTGTATGGTGGTAGTTTGTCAGGAGAATAAAATACATAAAGGGAAATGGTATGAAGCAGGTGGAATTAAGTTAAGAGAGAGCCTTAACTTAAGAAGTTAAGAAACTTCTTAACAAAGAAACAAAACACTTATGTTTTATGCTGGAAGCCATAGGAGCTCTGTTCTAAGCAGAGCAGAGATCAGATCAGAACTGTGCCTTAGGAAGCTTATTTTGAAATCTGTTTGAATGACAGAAAGACGAGAAACTGGAAGTAAGAAGGTGATAAAGCTCTAATGTTAGACCAAGGGAGTACCAATGAGGACCTGAAATAGCATGACAGCAATGTGAGTTGAGGAGATTCAAAAGATATAGTAAATGTAGAACAGGCTATAATTAATTATAATTGGACAGGGAGTGATGGAAATAGGAGTAAAATTCATCTGGGGTGACTGTGATGATGGGTGTTATCACCAGAAATTGGGAAGTATAGAGGAAATAATAGATAGTTGAGAGTATGAAAGTAATTAGTTTGGTTTTAGACATGGTATATATTTCTGGAGCTGGAAAGAAATACAGATAAAGATGTCCATTTGACAATTGGAGACATCAAACTGGAATTCAAGTAGACTTAGATGAATTAGACTTAGATGAATTTAGAATTCATCTACATAGATGCTATCACTGATTCTACTGGAATGAGTAAGATTGCCAAGAGAGTGTGGAAAGGGAAGGGGTCATAGAGCAGGGCCTGAGGAGAGCAAAAGGTGAAAAAGAAGCCAGAAAAACCAACAAAAGAAAACCTTGTCACAAGAGGTCAAGGTAATTACTAGAAATTGGGATGACCCAGAGCTGAAGAAAGGTAAAAGGGAAGAAGATAAAGAAAAGGCCATGCGATTTAGCAATTAAGAGTCCATTAATCATCCTTTGAGAGAGTAGTTTCCTCAAAAGAGAAAGAACAATACACAGAGTTGTAGAAGATGACTTAACAGGACTTCAAAACTAATTCAATCCTAAAGGGAGAGGAATAAATCATAGGTAGTTTCAGATCATTGAGCTTAAGGATTAGGACAATAATAATGCTATTAACAGAAATAGATACAGAAATTCAGGAGTAGGAAGAAGTTTGAAGGGAACTATGCTGAATTTGGTTTTGGACATTTGGTATTTCAGATGAAAATATCTGTAGACAGTTGGAATTGGAAGTATGACATTCAGACAAGAAGCTAGGGCTATACTAAAAAGCCAGAAATAAAAATGTTGTTGTTCATACTTTGGGTATACAGGATAAAAAAATTATAGGCAAATGGTAGGCTTTTTTTTTTGAACTGAGCAAGCTACATGTTGAACTATTTTTTTTTTTAATATTACATGAACCTTGTCAAACCCTGAAAATAAATGATCAAAGAGCCACAGAGATTATACAATCACTACTAACTCTGGGAAGGAAAAAATAAAGAGCTCACAAAAATTATCACAATCACTGTTAAGTCTGAAAAATAAAATAAAACCAAAGAGCTAGCAGTGGTTATAAGCAAAAAGTTTTCTGTATTCCTTTGGAGGCAAAAAACTAGACACATATGTTGAGGACTGCTTTGATATTGAGGACATCTCAATATGTCCCCACCCCCTGCAAGATCAGGCTTTGATACAAATGGCAATAGGTATTCAGTGAGCTGTATCTGTAACAATGAAGGCATAACATCATCAATGAGCAAAAACCTTGAATCATAGCAGGGCTTCATGACCAGAATGTAGTTTTTACAGGTGCTTTTCTAAGTTCAGGGATCATCTGGAGCTGATGTAAAATAATTCTAGGCTTATGCTAAAGCAAAGTTCATCCAAAGAGTGAATGCAAAGGATTGTTATTATGTCAAGCTCAGGACACAGCTTGTTTGCTGAGGCTTAGCTCTGGAAAACAGGGTGTTTCTTAATAGTTTAAAAAAAAGTGAAAAGAAAAGGGGAGGAAGGGTCTTGGCATAGGAATCCTAATCTATAATTACGAGATCAAAAAAATTCAGTTATTGAGAAATTAATTTTGATATTTAAAAGGGATATATTATTTCATCTGTTCAGGTATCTATAAAAATCTTAGAAAATAGTTTCTGAGTTATTGTGACCAAAAAAAATTCATCAATTGATGTCTATATGTCTGGTAATGAACCCCTCTAACTCAGGCTGGATTTTCAGAGAATAACAGTGTTATCACCTGGCTCATATTTAAAACCTTTCCAGTTTCCAGTAGTAGATTTTACTCTGTTGAACAGGATCTGTTGCCAAACTTTACAACAAATTAGAGATAATTCCACAATGAGGCCCTGGAAGGGTTTTTAGTGGAGAGGAGTGTGTGTGTGTGTGTGTGTGTGTGTGTGTGTGTGTACATGTGTACATATGTGTATATGTACACACACATATATGCTTATCTAGTTATAATAAAATTAAATGTTTTCAAAGTTGATTAGAGAAAGTTTTTTAAACTAAGTAATTTAGCTAAATAAAATATACTTTAATATTTTCATAAATCGTGTGTGTGTGTATGACTATGTAGCTCTCATGTGAAGAGGATGCCTTAACTAAACCCATTTACCAATTTAGCCAAGCAGAAATACCAAAGGATAATCTGATTTTTTGCCACATGAGAGCCTTCTAATGCTGTCCTCAATCTCTTTTGTATGAGACTGCCATATAACAGTGGTATTTTATATACTTCAGTACGTTGCTACTTTGGATGAAGTCCAAGACATTTGTGAGTATGTGTGTAGTGAGGCTCATAAACATGTGTGTATATAATTCTTATATAGAATATAAAGTATAGATATCCTGAATTTATATCACAGATTCATCAACAGACCATAAGATACAGATTGTATTAAGCACAATCTTATTTTAAAGACAACAAGTTACGGTTGTGGATAGAGCACTGGATTTGAAGTCAAGAAGATCTGAGGCAGTTTGGGTAGTTCTAATGGGTAAAGATGCACATAAAGTAAAAAAAAGAAAAAAAAAGTACCCATGGAACCCCCTATGTCAAAAGTCTTGAGAGTCAGAAGCATCCTTCAGGCAGGAAAGGTCTTCTTGGGCCCATCCCCACTATGGAAGTTCTCAGGAAGAACTTGCCCCTGGTAGAAGGGGACTGGTGTGGTTCTATAATACTCCAATGAGAGGGTAGCTAAGTCATGGGGTTGAAATTCTAAGAATCAGAAGCACAAGCAGGAGGGGAATTAGAATCCTGCTTCAGATATTTAACTAACTGTGTGATTCTGGACAAGTCACTTAGACTCCAGCCTGTTTCCTTATCTGTAAAGTGGGCATAATAGGCCTCACCCAGCAGGGTTGTGAAGATCAAAATAAGATTACATATAATTTGCAAACTCTAAAATGCTGTTATCATTTAAAATCTTTTGAAGGCAAAGACAGTATATTTTACCCTTAGCACTAACCAGTGAGTAGGTACTTAAGCATAAGAAAGGAGGGATCATCAATGTGCAATCTGTTCATTTTACAGATGAGGGAACTAAGGCTGAGAGAGGTTGTTAAGTGGCTTAACTTAGTCACTAACTAGGTTACTAAATGTCTAAGTGCAATGCTCAGTTAACTATGTTATAATAGGGTTTTCCAGTAATGTTATAACTACCACCTTTAGAAGAAGATAGTTTCTTTGACAAAGCAGAGGCGTGTATTAGTTGATTTCTCATTATTGCTGCTGACTCTAAAGTACCATGATTGCTTATGACTGTTTGTTTCTTCTGTTAACCAGAATTCTATACACACCTGGACACACTGATGATCATATGGCTCTTCTTTTAGAAGAAGAAAATGCTATCTTTTCTGGAGACTGCATTCTAGGAGAAGGAACAACAGTATTTGAAGATCTTTATGATTACATGAAGTCCTTAGAAAAGCTATTAAAGGTTAAAGCTGATTTGATATATCCAGGTAGGCAATTGGCTTCAACTTTTGTGTACTCATTTGTTGGGTAATGGGGTGAAATTTTTAAAAAATACACAGTGATAAATATACTTCATTGAGTTCTGTCCCTAAGGATGTCCCATTTTGTTAAAAGTACCTGAGAAAGCATCTGAGAGGTAAGTAAATATCTTTCTGCAAGCATAACATTATAATATTGTGATAAATACTGAACAGTTCTTGTCAATTTCAAAAAAAAAAAAAAAAAAAATACAATTATTCCTAAGAAATCTGGCTTGTTAATATTTCTCAGGTATTTTTTTTCTATAAACTCTTTAGGGTTTATGAAGCAAAAAGAACTAGATCAGGAATAAGGAGACCTATTCAGCTCTGCCACTTAGAAGCTTTTGACTTTGACCAAGTAATTTATTTCTCCATACCTTTGTTTTCTCATCTGTAATATGGAAGTGACATCTGTCTTTCTGTAACACAAAGTGACTATGAAACCCATGGCCTATTTAAAAAAAAAAAAAAAAACTATAAATTATTCTCAATCCCTACCAAAAAAAAAAGCCCATTGTTTATGTCACAGGCATGATAATTATCAAACAAATCTATAATTCTATTTTCCTTTTATCTTTAAGACTGAGATGATAAAATAGTCTAGAAGGTAAAGAAGACAGAATCTTGTTTTTAGGGTTTTCATCAAACAGCTACTGAAAAGCACAGTTCCTTCCACCTCTAAAATGCCTTCACGATTCTCCTGCTACTGACAGTGGAGAAGAAACAAGCAAGGAGGGGGAGTTAATTCTATAATATGAAGGAAAAAGAACAACTTGTTGCAGGTTGCCAAAATGCCAGACTATGGGGCAGCACTTCTCCCAGGGAGCAGCTTCAGCAGATACTAATGTTGTAAGAAAGGATGAAATGGGCAGTTACAGCAAAGCTGGGAGGACTTTTGTGAATGGTGCAGAGCAAAGGGAGCAGAACTAGGAATAAATTGACAACATTATAGAGAAAAACTCTGAAAGCCTTTAGAATGTTTTTTATACAAAAAAAATGAAGATCTAAAGATAGAACTCTGAGCAATGATAAGCTTAAAATACTTCAAATGAGACGTGAAAAAAACCAATGTGGGAATTTAATTTGCCATACCATGTAGATATGTATTAAGAGATTTATTTTAAAGAGTTTTTTGGTCTTTTTAAAGAAATTAGCAAGTTAATGAGCAGGTGTTTACTTTCTACACCAGGCACCATGCCAAGTGCTAGTATTACAAATACAAACAGAAAGAAAGATGGTCAGTGCTCTCAAACTTAAATTCTAATGGAGGAAGATAGCACATAAAAGGAAACTGAAAGGGGAAGATTATAAAGGTACCTGGCATAGCAGCATTTTAGAGAAAAAAAAATCCAGGAGGGTTGAGAATGCAGACTGAATTGAAGATTTAGCTGCCCTGGCCCTATCCTTTAAAATGAAGGTTCTTGAAAAAAACAGCAAATCAGAGGGAGAAGCCCCATTGGGGAAGAGGAGGGAAGGAAGAATTAAGTTCAATGTCTAAAGTACAGTTATCCTTTCCACCTTGTGACTTTCCCCATCACAGTTTTGATGTATCACAAGTCATTAAGAAATTAAATGGAAATTTGAGGGGAGTTTTGCAGAAACTTAAACACCATGTAAAGGCTAGCAGACAACACAGAGAAAGTTTAGAAACTCAGAAAGGCATTCATATGTATGTTTATGTGTGTACAAAAATGTGTATATGTTTGTGACTGTATATAAACATAGTATTGTATACATTTAAAATTAAGCCCAAGAGAGACTGGGAAATCTTGGTAATCTTTCATTTTATTACTATGAATTGTATAATATTGTTTTGGGAATAAATGGGGGGTTATATGTTCAGCACTCATACAAAGTGTCTTTACTTTCTGGAGTATGGATGAGGTTGAGGCACATGGGATATTTAAATGTCTAATGTTTCCATATTTGTTCCTGAGTTTATGTCTTAGGCATTTTCTGTGGTAGATGGATATATGCTGGATACGCAAATACTGTGTAATTTTGTGGGAAAGGACCACTACCCACATTTGGGGAAACCTAGACTGGAATTACAGTTTAGCTTTACTCAGGTTTTCTTGGAATTTTATTTTAGGAAAGAATCAATAAACCAGAGAGAGAATCTCAACTCTTAGGGCCTTTAGGATTTTATCTAGGCTTATCAGCAGGGGGAATGACCCCTTGGGCACTGAGTGATTTGTAAAATGAGAGGGCTGACCTAGATGATCTTTAAGATATTTTCTAACTTTAAATCTTATGAATTTCTTTTGGTGTTTGCCCAAGAGTCCTTTAGCTTAATACCTTTTACAGTTTTTAACTAAGAGCAGGGACTGTCTTTAGCTTCTTTTTGTTTTTTTTGTTTTTTTGTTTTTGTTTTTGTTTTTGTTTTTTTAATTTAATAATAACTTTGTATTGACAGAATCCATGCCAGGGTAATCTTTTACAACATTATCCCTTGCACTCGCTTATGTTTCGTTTTTTCCCCTCCCTCCCTCCACCCACACCCCCCCAAGATGGCAAGCAGTCCTATACATGTTAAATATGTTGCAGTATATCCTAGATATAATACATATTTGCAGAACCAAACAGTTCTCCTGTTGCACAGGGAGAATTGGATTCAGAAGGTAAAAATAACTCGGGAAGAAAATCAAAAATGCAAATAGTTCACATTCGTTTCCCAGTGTTCCTTCTTTGGGTGTAGCTGTTTCTGTCCATCATGTATCCATTGAAACTCAGTTAGGTCTCTTTGTCATAGAAATCCACTTCCATCAGAATACATCCTCATACAATATCGTTGTCGAAGTGTATAATGATCTCCTGGTTCTGCTCATCTCACTTAGCATCAGTCCATGTAGGTCTCTCCAAGCCTCTCTGTATTCATCCTGTTGGTCATTTCTTACAGAACAATAATATTCCATAACATTCATATACCACAATTTACCCAGCCATTCTCCAATTGATGGGCTTCCATTCATTTTCCAGTTTCTAGCCACTACAAACAGGGCCGCTACCAACATTTTGGCACATACAGGTCCCTTTCCTTTTTTTAGTATCTCTTTGGGGTATAAGCCCAATAGAAACACTGCTAGATCAAAGGGTATGCACAGTTTGATAACTTTTTGGGCATAATTCCAGATTGCTCTCCAGAATGGTTGGATTCGTTCACAACTCCATCAACAATGCATCAGTGTCCCCGTTTTCCCGCATCCCCTCCAACATTCATCATTATTTTTTCCTGTCATCTTAGCCAATCTGACAGGTGTGTAGTGATATCTCAGAGTTGTCTTAATTTGCATTTCTCTGATCAATAGTGATTTGGAACACTCTTTCATGTGAGTGGTAATAGTTTCAATTTCATCATCTGAAAATTGTCTGCTCATATCCTTTGACCATTTATCAATTGAAGAATGGCTTGATTTTTTTATAAACTTGAGTCAGTTCTCTATATATTTTGGAAATGAGTTTAGCTTCTTTTTGAATTCCCCATGTTAGTATAATGTCTGGCACTAGCCTCTCTTGGCTTTATTTAGTCCTTCAGCCTCAAGCCAGTCCTCTTTGGAAATCCTCTTCTCAAAGAAAAACACTAAAGGAACTGTTTTCATTCTGAAAGTCTGACTAAAATTTAGGATCTCTTGTTTTCTTAGGAACTCAAGAACTTTCATTTTCAAGGAGTCGAGATCATAGAATTCCCCTCTTTTAAGTTTTACCTGAGCCAGCATAAACTCTTCACCATATGCTTTTCCTACAAGTTATTTTAAGGGGGATAAATCAGAGGAGACCTCAATTAAATTAAGGGATTTCCAAAATAACCTTTTAAGATTGTAAGATGTGGGATCCTGATCAATTGAAGAGTTCCCCAATCAAACAGATGAGATCATAGGGTTTGGGCCATTGTTTGCTGGCAATTGATAGAACACAAAGGAACTCATTGATTGGCTGACAAAATATCAGCATACTTCATGATCTATTAAGACAAATTGACCTCAACGCTCTGTAACTTTTACTTTAAGATCTCATTTCTTACTTTTTCTCTTGTTAATCTGCTTCCACTGTATCACTTCTTCCAAAATACAACATAAAGTAGAGTGAGGGAATTCTTTCTCAGCAATAAGAGTAGCAAATCACAATTTACAAAGCATATAGCATTGAGTCATACTGAACTCTGCCTGTTGTTCAATTCAGGGATATGGTTTTAAATCCCAACTTATTACAGAGAAGAAAGGGAATTTTGAATTCCCTAGGCAGCATGATCTCAAAACATGGCATTTTTCCCCCTCTTTTTAAGAAAATCCAATTATCTACTTTCCCATCTCACCTTCCCCTTTTGTGTATTTGAGAAAGAAAGGCTAAACACGACTTAGAAATGTTCAGTCAGGTAAACATGTTGAATATTCCCACGTTGGTCACATCGAAAACAAACATCAATCATGAGAAACATTTCATTAGGTATTGATTAGTATTCCAAAATCTTTCAAAGTTCTTTGTCCTTATGATATATTATTGTATTGATGATTAGTCACTTCACTATGTATCTTCCCAGATTTCTTAGACTATAGGTGACTAGTAGACAACGAAGTTTTCAAGGCGGCAGCAGATTTGAGAGTAGCTTCACTGGTCACTTTAAATCCAACAGCTAGAGTTCAGGAGCCAGACCTTCCAAAAGTTCAATGAACAGAAAACTCAGGAAAAGAAAAGAAAAAAAGAGGGTGATGGGATGCTTTCTCATTCTCATATATCTCAAATGGAAGAGCATTTTCCCTGATAAGAGTATACCCCTCCTAATCTCCATTAACCAGTCATGAGAAAGAAGCCCAGTTTCTGAAGCTAAATCAGTAAAATGTCAATATGATATTCTATGTCCATTCAAGGGAATTCCAGAGAACATACCTCACTTGCCCAAATTCACATAGGTATCAGAAATTTACAAAAAGAGATAACTACAGTTTCTGATCCATGAGAACTATTTTCCAGAAATTCACTGTTTGGAAGTGAAAAGTATTTTCCTTTTTAAACTATATTGTAAATGGTAATTAGGTCCTCAAGAAACCACAGAAGCCTATATAACTTTATGCAATGTATCCCAATTATAGCTTCAACTCCTCGCTACCAATTATAGTTCTCTTGGTCCAGGTTTGTGGGAAGGGTGAAATGCACAAATAAAGACCTAAAAAGGAGCTTTGAAACTTAGAGAAATTTTTAAAAACCTATGGGAAACTTCCTGTAGTCACTACAGAAGCTTTGGTGCCTGAGCCAGTTGACCTCTTAACATTTTTATTAATTTAAATTTCCCTTTTTATTTTGAAGTTATCAGTAAACCTTGTTATTAACTTTATTATAAACAAATACATATTTCATTTTATAAGGAACAAGAAAGACTTGTTTGAGAAATTGAATTGTTTTGTAGTTTGGTTTTATTGAAAGTATGTGTGTGTATGTGTGTAATATTTAGCAAGGTAGTAACAAAGTTATATTGTGCCTTTTTGTTTTCATTTGTGTTTCTCTTACTAACATTACTTCTTAGCAAAGTGAGGCTTCTCTCCTCTATCCACCTTAGCAAATATGCCTGAGGAAGCATATCTCATTCTTCATCTTTAGTTCTTTACCTTTCTGTTCAGAGGTAGAAGGTAAATTTCACCAGGAATCTCTTGAAAGTCACTACTGAGCCAGGGCTGGGGTCCAAGAGTACAGAGTGGGGAGTAAGGTATAAGAAAACTACAAAGATTAGATTCCATCAGCATAGGGAACTCCCAGATAAGAAATTCCCTCTGTAATAAAGATTGATACCCTCTCCAGCTTAGAATCTTAAAAGAATAAATGTCTTCCTTGGAGTCACAGAGGTAGTATGTTGTCATTCCTTATGGTACAATTATAATACATTTATATGACAAAATTTCTTCAGCTTTTCACCCAAATGACAGGACTATTTTGTTTGCAGTTCTTCACTTCAATGGTTCCTGAACATATAAGTCAACATTTCAAAAGAAGAAAATAGTCATTGTTGAATGAGTTGTAAAAGTTGGTTGTAAAAGAATGGGCTCATAATGCACTGTTGGAAGAGCTATGAATTGATTCAACAGTTTGGGGTAGTTATTTGGAACTATACTTCCTCCTTACTTTTCTTTCAAAGATCCTAACAATTGCTTTTTCTAGTGTTGAAGTGGGTTGTGGTGGTCCCTTTTAGAAACTGTATTTCCTATTGATCGGTGATTCCTTTCAGATTCCTAGCCCCTCCTGGCTGAGGCATATCCTCCCCAGACAAGTTGTCTTTCCAAGGTGCCAGAGCTTTTGATTCAATTACAAATCCTGGTCAAAAAGCATCCCTTTGAATTCCAATAGGAAATCTGGGCTTATCCTAGCCCCCATTCTGACTTGCTTGGGCCCCCCCAGCCCCCACTGGTTCTGATCTGCTCTGATTGTCCGAGTCCCAACCAAGACATGCAGTATAATAAGCTTCCATCAACTAAAGTCTTTGCAGACGGACCTTGGTAGCTCCCTTTGCTGCCAGTACTTTCTGTCCACTGAGAACTGCATTCTCAGTGCAAACATCATTTTCCATAGATCTGCCACTATAGAAGTCAGTCTCTTGGTAAACTGATTTCTATCTAACAATAAACTTAAATTTTGCAATTAATATTCAGGAATAAGTGAATTCTTTCACTCCTAAAACCTGCAGCTGATTTAATGGGGATTCTTAACAACTCTTTTATAGCCACTAACCTCTAGTCCACTAGGAATCTACACCACTCAAAAAGCATCAGTGTTACCTTCTATTTCCTTTTTTTTTTTCCTATAGTAAATTTATTTATTTATTTATTTGTTTATTGTAATTACTTTATGAATCTTTTAGAAGAGAAAAATCAGTGCAAAAGGGAAAAATCATGAGACATAAAAAACAGAAAAAAGAAGTGAATATAGCATATGTATAGATTTACATTCAGTCTCAGTTCTTTTTCTGGATGTAGATGGCATTTCTTGTCCAAGTTTATTGGAACTGCTTTGTGTGTAGGACAGTATCGACCACAAAAAAAAAAAAAATCAGAGATTGTCAGAGAAAAAAAAGCAAAAGGGGAGTTATTACAATCTAGGGAGAAAGGACATCTCCCTTCTGACAAGGTGTTTGTCAGTAAAAAAGGAGTATAAAGTAAATATTATAAAACACAAGATTAAATACCCTAACCACAAAAGGCAGGCCTTTTCTCCATTGTTTGGGGGAGTCCAGGCTTACATTCTAATCACAGCTCTACAGTCTAATCACAATCTAACCCAGAAACAAAAGAATACAAGTCAGTAATAATAAGCTTTTAATTTAAATTTCTCTAAAGAACTGCAATACAAGCAGATATCCTCAAATAAGAGAATTCAAAGTCATCATCACCTTTAAAAGAAGTACTTAAATGCTAATTAAGAGGTGATGGGAAACAGGAGGGGACAAATTATAATTATTATATTATTATAATAACAAGGCTATATTCCCATAAGAGTGTCTTCACTCAGTTAATTCCACACACTTTGGATCACTGAACCACTGAAAATAACCAAGTCTTTCACAGTTAATCATAGCACATTCTTGCTGTTACTGTCACTACCTATTTTCAAATGGAATTTCTCTTCCCTCTTCCCCAATCCCTTACATAATAGAATGCAATTTATAATTTTCCTCTTACTATATGAAGGAAGCATATACAGTCAGTTTGAAGAATCCTACAGGTATTTGAGTTTTACTTGTCTTTTTTTTTTTTAATAGAAATTACAAGGAAACATGGGGTAAAGGGAATCTTTCTCATTGTATCCAGATGCTAATATGAGATCTTTGAGTGCAAAAAAGACTGAAAGCATTAATCATCAGTATTTCACTTTTTAAAAATTTGCTTGACTCAAGTTTTCTGAGTAGTCAACTTTAGGAATTGCTGCAAGGGCTCTGGGCAGAAGAGCAGGATAAGACCAGGCAAGGGAGGAAGGTGATAAGAATTAGAATGGGGAAGGAAAAGACAGAGCAGGACATTTGAGTCTATATTGATGTGTGTTGGGACTGGAGAAATAACAGTGGTATTGGAAAAAATGGGGACTCCATTCTTCTGGAGGCTACTATTTATTCAGCCACCTCACATCCAATCTACACAAACCTGGAACATAAAAGCCTCTGACTTTTAGAAGCAAGCTGAAAGAGAAGGTGAAACAAAAGCAGAGGGCCACAAATGAGGAAAGGGAGAACAGAGGAGTTGCTTACATCCATTTTGTAAAAAAATTAGAAATCAGAAGCTTAGCTACTGTGCTTTTAATTTTTTTTTTTGCTTGTTTCTAATCAGTATTCACATAAACACTCATTTCCATGAAAGATTTTTTTGTGGAGCTCTAGTAAGTCCCCTTTGCAGAATGTACCTCTTAAGTCCATCTGGCATAGCTCACATCTGAACAAGAATTCCCTCTATCAATTGAACAATTTAACTTAGACAGTGACATCACCTCTCTAGATAACCATTTTATTTTTGACAACTCTGTTGAAATTTTTCCTTCTATCAAGCAAAAACTAACTTATAATTCTTTCCTATTTTGTCTTGTGGAACCTTATAGAAAGTTCATTTTCCTCTTTCAAATTTTCCTCTTTTCAAACTATTTGAAAATAGTTGTCATGTTTCCCCTAAGACTTTCTATTATTTAGGCTATTCATCTATAATTCCTTTATTTGAACTTAATGTCTTAAATGACTTTGATGAGGTACAAATGATGAGGTTAGTGGTAGTGAAGAGGTGCGAGAATTGGGGTGGGAAATCCCCTCTGGTTGGAAGCACAGGTCCTATGCTAAAAGAATTCGAAAACCTGAAATTTGTGTGGCAAAAAGGATTTATTGGCACCTGAGAAGCCAGCTTTGCTAGGAAGACAGAATTTCTTCCTCTTAGAAGGTCCTCTTAGGAAGATAGCAAAGGTTAATACTGAGAAGAGAATATCTTCAAGTGGGCAAAAATCCTGGCAGAGCAGCTTGCTAAGAAAACAGCTTCTTTGGCAAGCATAATCCTGTTTCAGATTTCTGCAAAGATTCGGGGTTCAGAGTTGTCTTTTATTAGCTGTCTGAGGGTCAGGCTTCAATTCAAAATGGAATGAAATTCCCTCACTGTTGTCAATGCCCCCAGGCCTAGAAATCAAATTGAAAAGAGATTACTATCTTGGAAGTTTGAGCTACAGGGAGAGGTTCCAGACTAATCTTCAACTCAGTAGAGGGTACAACCATATCCCTGTCCAAGATCTCCAATTGAATGAGACCACTTAATTTGATTCCCTGAGGGTGGGTCTCTCCCAAAGGAGAGTTTGAACAGTTTCAGGGTTCACCCCCATCATTTCCCCTCAAAAGTCAAAGGGGACACAATTTGCATCAACTTCACTCTTCAAGTTACCCTTATCTGGACACTGTCCAGTTCAACATTATTTACACAATACAGTAGCACTATAACCATCCTTCCTGATCATGAATAATATGTCTCTCTTAGCCTAAAATTTACCCTTTTTTGTGGGGGGGGAGAAGGGGAGCTACCATTTTATAGTACTCATATCAAACTAAGTTCATGAAAATCTCCAAATTTTTCTCATATAAACTGTTGCCTACTCATATTTCTTCCATATTATACTTGTGAAGTTCAAAATTAAGATTTTATATTGATCTTTATTAAAATTGATCCCATTGCATTCCATCCTGTGTTTAGCTTTTCAGGATTTTGGGGGGGTCCTCACTTTTTTATCCAATATATTAGCTGCCCTTCCTAATTTTTTGTGATCTGCCAGTTTGATACGTATGACATCAAAGCTTTTGTCCAAGTCATTGGTAAAAACAATTTGAACATTTATCACAAGCCCAAGATTACAATAATAATAATTAACATTTACATGATGCTTTAAGGTTTTCAGAGAGCTTGACATATATAATTTCATTTCATCTTCACAATAACATTTAGAATTAGGAGCAATTATTATCCCCATTTTACTAATGAGGAAATGGAGGCAGATAGATTTTAAGCAACTTGCCCAGAGTCATACACCTAATAAATATTCAAACTTAGGTCTTTCTGACTCCAAAAGCTATACTTAAAACACTTTATCACCCAACTACCTACAGATCCTTTAGCTTTCCTTCATTAGAGATTTTCCTAATTATCTTCTAAACCTCACCAAAAAAAAGTAAATGATGATGGTTTGACATGACTTATTATTGATTGTCGTACTGTATTGTTTCAATCATAATATATTACAAAATTTTGCCAGGAATTGAAATCAGGATGACAAGTCTGTCATTTATTGACTTCATTCTCTTGCTCACTTTTTAAAAATTTGTGCAGTCTAATAGCCTTCAGTCTTGTAGCTTTCCTCCCATTCTCCACCATCTCCGGAGATCCTCAGCAATAACACCTATCAGTTGCTGGCAATGTAATTCATCTGAGCCTAAAGATTTATTTGTTATTCTCTTATCCTACCTACCTATTTGGGGGATAATTTTTTGCCACTCTAGAACGAAGAAATGGTATTTTCTCTGAAAATAAGTGATGGTGGGTTTTTGTTGTTGTTGTTTTTACCTTTTAAAATGTCACCTTTTTAAAAAAATTAATTTTAACCAATGTACTTTAACTCACATACTACCTCACAGTCAATCACTTCTTAGTTTTTATCCTGTATATATTATTTTGCATCTTAATGCTGTAGGAAAACCACACTCACATAAACAAATTGGGCAGAAGGGCAATGAAGAAATATCTTATCCTAAATGAATTCTCCTGAAGAATTCAAACTAGGCTAATGAATTGGTGCTTAGACTGTTTATTTTAATAAATAGAACCATTTGTTCTATTAATATAGAAATGATTTAGAATTCATATTTTGTTTTCAAATATTTTAAACATCTTTCCCATAGTCTGTTGTGTAACTAATTAATTTGTTATTTTTATTTAGAAATGCCTTATGAAATATAACAACAAACTGCTTGGAACTATCCAAATTAGTAAAGTTCAGATAGAGGTATTGCTTTATTATAATTCTTCCCACTACTGAGTTATTTTAATAAATCTCAGTCATTAACAAGAAACATGATTTTACATTCTCGTTATTCATTCTTCCATTTTATATTCATTATTTTAATGTGCATATTTTAATGTACATATTTTGCTTTAACATAATTCTGCTCTTTTAGATTATTTTATTTTATTGTAACTTTATAGAAGTCAGACTGTGATTTTTTTTTAGAACATCTAAAATCATTTTAAATTGTTTGAATAAATAAGTTATGTTTTAGCTAAGTTGTTATTTTATACATATGTTTTAATTTAGGACATGGCCCAGTCATCTATGATGCTGAAGCTAAAATTCAAGAATACATTTCTCACAGAAATGCACGGGAACGTCAAATCCTTAATTTTTTTCACGATAATGTTGGAAAGGCATTTACTGAAATGGAACTTGTAAAGATTATTTATAAGGTAATTCAAGTTTATTATCTGGTTTGTATAGCTCAAAAATTGTAGCCAAAACATTACTGTTATACATCACTGGCAGAATATATAATAGTTATCAGTTAGTTGATTATATACAGTGACACCTTCCTTTCTAGAAGTCACAACTTCTAATAACCTCAGCCATCCAGAACATCACTATTAATTGGGGAGTAAGAGGAAAAAGGACTCTGAACACAAAAATAGCTGTCATGAAGCCAGACACAATAAAGCCAACATATTTTATTCCCTGAAAAAGCCCAATGATTGTTTAAATCAATGATATCACATATAATTCTAACAAACAATCATTGAGTTCCCCAACTTACAAAAGATTAGAGGCTACAAATTGGAAAAGAATCTTAAGAAAAGTAGAGACTTGTTAACAGCATTCAAATGTGACTTCTGGTGACTTGCTAGTGAAAGGAAAAGCATAAAAGGTTCAGGACTTCATTTATACCTTAGTAATTCTGAAAGTATTACTATACAATTGTAGTAATAATTGATGATGGTGATGATGATTATAAATATTATAATGCTGTTCAAGAAAAAAAATTTTCATGATATTCTAAGAAGTAAGGAAGTAGGTAATATATTTCAGAAAGATTTTCATCAAGAATAGTTTTGTTAGCATTTTGATACTACAAAGTAAACTTCAGTCAAGTGGAAGATCTACTTGTGTGGAACATTTCATTTTCCCCATGATATCAGATAAATAAGATATTTCAGTATCTCAATGTTTTTTCCTGAGGAAATGAATCATCACAGTCACTCCTTCCTACATAATATAGCTAGACAACCTGTCAAGCTTACCAAAATTCACTAGCAAGTAATCTGAAAAAAAAAATCTTATCATAAAGAAATTAACTTAATGAATTAAGAAGTAAAAGTATTAAAGGCCAAATTCAGTCAGAGAAGAGAATTGAGAGCTTGCCTCACCACCACCAATAATATTTATCAATCGAATTTTAAAGAATAATATTATAATTGATTCATACCATACTAAAGATAAAGACAAAGGGAATGTGAATGTCTATTAAAATGAGATTATTTTAAAATGAGAATATTTTGATATGGTTATTTACAAAAAACAACAATTAAAATGCCATAGAATTAAAATTTGAAAGCCCAACAAGTGAGTTCAACTCGGTCCATAACTGAAAAGCAATTGCTTTTACAACATCAGGTCTACTTGAAAATTGTCAGTAAGATACTATTCAAAGTATCCCATTATAATTTTTAAGTTTTTCCTCAAGTTATGCTAAAATCTACTCACAGTAGTTTAGACCAATTACTATTTGCTGATACTATCTGCTGGGGTAGTCTACTATTCCTCCTTCTAACATAAAATAACTGAAGACAGCTATTATCATCTAATCCTTCATTTTATTTCTTTACCAAGCTATAAATAACTTTAGCTCCTTCAATTAGCATCCTTCTAATAGTTTGATCTCTAATTTTCTCATCCAGTTCATCCTCCTCAGGATGTATTCTGACTTGTCAATGTCCTTCCTAAAATGCAAAGCCTAGAAATGAACACTATATTCTCACCAGGGTAGAGTAAAATAAAACTATCACTTTGGGGAAACTATGCTTCTCAGTAATGCCGCATTAATTTGGGAGCAGCAGTGTCACAGTGAGGCCCCATATTGACTTTGTAATACACCCCTCCAAAAAAAGAGCTCGACTTTTTTCATGAAAAATATTGCCTAATCACATGTGACTCCAATCTTATATCTATGTTTAAGAGAATTAATTTGAGATATTTCATATACATCCCTTTTTTGATATGAGAATCAGCTCATTTTTGTCTGTCACGATCTTTATCTTGACTCAACTAGAAACGCAGACTCTCATCAACTGCTGATTAGACAGATATACATACTATATATTCATCCAAGTCATTGATAAAATTGTTGGGAAAATTCAGATCCTTAGGGAACTGCAGTAGAGATTTCCCACCAAATTAACATTTTACCCATTGACTACTTTTTTGAATCCAGTCATGGAACTAGTTTCCTAACTGTATAGTCATTATAAAATGTACTTTTTTTCATGATAGAATGAGAGACTATGCCAAATACTTTGCTGAAATTTCGGTAAACTTCAGCATTTTTTTGATCTAATGCTTACTACAGAACCTGGCCCCTGATAGACATTTGATAATTGCTTATTGGGTTGACTGGTCTACCAGCTTGGTAATCTCATTGAAAAAGGAAGTGAATCATTTTGACATGTCCTATTTTTGATGAAACCATGCCAACTTTTAATGATTTATTCTCTCAAGTGCTTAATTTAGTTGCTAATACCAGATGAAATGCTTATAGAGATTATTACTTCCTAAACCAATATAATTTTCAGCATAGTACACAAGTTTTTGTTTTTTTATTAAGGTGCTTCAAAATCAAGGCAGCAGTATACTATCATTTTAGTCAACTCAATATATTGCAAATCATTAATAGCAACGTTTTGAGCCATAAATATCTTATTGATGGTTTCATTTCTACTTGGGAATCTTTTTGGGAATTAAGGGAAAAAACTGATTTGATCATATAGACTGGCAAAGTAATATACTGGTAACAAAGAAATAGAGGCATACTCCCAGTTACTAAAGAAGGATACTGGAGGAATTAATCTCAATATTTAGATTTTAATACATGCATCTGTTTGAAAAATGTATCACATGCATAAAATGTAAGCCTGAAAACCTTAACATTTAATGTGTTTCCTGCTATTTCTTATTTTAGTTCAGAAAAGTAATATATATTTATTATTTAATGTATATAGTGTCACTGTCCCCAAATTGATAACAAATACTACTTCTTTCCATGAATTACTTTCATAATTTTTCATAACCATTTTTTATTTTTTCAATACAATAATTTCATTGCAATAAAAATCAAGGGAGAAATCCATTTTTCAGTGTAATGAATTTTATTGTATTAATTGGTATTGAACATATATTGGTATGTTCTTATTGTAAAGAGAGGTGGGGTTTTTTTAAGTATAACAGTATTTATTATAAGGAGACATATTTAAGTCAATAAATTTTGCTAATAATTTCTACACATCAAAATTATTTTATTATATTTTATTGTAAGCTCATTTTTTCATAGGAAAGTAATTTTTCCCATTAAAATAATTTAAAACATAGACTAAACTTTAGAGTAGTGAATCTGAAAAGAAATATAACAACAGTCATTTATTTCCTTCTACTGTGCACTGAGCACTGTTCTAAGAGCTAGATCTCTGACCACAGGTAGCTTATAATATAGGATGAGAATAAGATACCCATCAATATAATACAATATCATCAATAATTTTGCATTAAGTGCATTAGAGAATTACAAAGCAAAGTTCTATTTGAAATCTGAATGGGAAAATCATTACCAACAACACATTAGTAGCATTTGAGTTGGACTTAAATGAAGAGGAAGGAATTTGGCAGATGAACAGTAAAGCAAAGCATTTTAAGCATTGAAAAAAGCTGGGAGAGAACAATCCATGTTTGTAAGAAAGCATATTTTCATTTGATTTGTACATTTAAAAATAATTGTTTTTAGAAATCTTAATTTTTTTGTTATTTGTATGAAACCCTTTTTATGATGACCACTAAAATAAGATAATTTTAAAATAATGAAGTTGAAAAATAATTATGTAAAGGTATTTTATATATTAAAATAGTGAAATGAGATGAAAAGTGATACAAATGAAACTATTGTGCATTTGTTAACATAGGACTGCTTCTGTTTGATTACTTCTGTTTCCATGTTGTCTTCCCCATTAGTTGTGAGCTTCTTCAGAGCAGCAAATTTTTTTGTTTGTTTATTTTGCAGTATTGTGGGGTTTTTTTTCTTTTTTCTTTCTTCGTATTCCTTTAGCACAGAGCTTGGCACATAGTAAGTGCCTAATAATAAGTATTGATTGATTGACTGCAAAAGTATATGTTTAAAAGACAGAAACTAGGACCAAGAAGAGTAAGTGATTTATCCCAGGTCACCCAGTTAGACTTTCAGAGAATTGGGTCTGTATCCCAAAGAGACCATAAGAGAGAGGAAAGGACCCACACATATAGCAGCTCTTTTTGTAGTGGCAAGAATTGGGAAATTGAATATATGTACATAATTTGGAGAATGACTGAATAAGTTATGGTATGTGAACAAAATGGAATATTATCTCTTCTCATTAGTGCAGTCATCCAGGACAATTCCAATACACTCAGAATAGAAAATATCATCCACATCTAGAGGGAGAGAACTATGGAGATTAAATGTGGATCAAAGCATAGTATTTTCACCTTTTTTGTTTGTTTGCTTTTTCTTTCTTGTGGTTTTTTCCCTCTTGGTTTGTTTTTTCTTTCACCATATGACTAATATGGAAATGTTTGAAATGATTGCACATGTTTAATCTCTATCACATTTTTTGCAGTGTTGTGGAATATGGATATATGGAAAGGAGAAAAAATTTGGAACTCAGAATCTTATAAAAATGAATATTGAAAACTATCTTTAAATGTAATTGGAAAAATAAAATACTTTTGAAATTTAAAAAAAAAAAAAAAGACTTTCAGAGGAGGTATTTTCCTATTTAACATTTTCTTTTGGAGAAAAATGATCAATATGTAATATGCAGCCTTGCACAGCCCTCCCTCATTTAAATCCAATTCATATGCATGCCATGGCATCACCTCCCTGATATTCACAGTCCCCTTCGAGAACCACAGGTTCTCTGTTCACATAATGGGTTTTCAAAAGTAATGTTTTTCTATCACTTTGTTTCCTACTAGAATACTCCTGAGCATTTATATAAAGCAGCTAGTCATAACCTCTCCCTTCATTTGAACAAATTAGAAAAAGATGGAAAACTATGTAAGTATTCTCTAAAAGTATAATTCTACTCTGTTTTTTAATATTCTGATAGTATTTCACATTGTACTTGCTCATATAGAAAAAACAAAGTCAATTCTCTTAACCCAGTTTTTTTCCAAAACACAACTTCTAATTCTGTGGCCAAACCTATTATGTGTCAGAGGCATGGACGGTAGAACTGGTCAATTTCAGAGACCCTAAAAAAATCCTGGGATGGGAAAGGGAACCAGAGAGAGAGAGAGACAAATAGAGAGAGGGAGGGAAGGAAGTAGTGTCTGGGAGAGTGGGGGAGATATGTGTATATTTGTGGAAAACAAAGTCACAATAATCAACCATTAATGGATTTTTGTGGCAAGTAGGCTTTATAATGGAAAAATCACTGGACTTGGTGTCAGGAAGACTTGAGTTCAAAATTAAACTCAGACACTTATTTGCTGACCTTTGGCAAGTCACTGCCTCAGTTTTCTCAACTGTAAAATAATAATAATAACACCCACCTCTCAGGTTTGTTATAAGGATCAAATGGGATATTTAAAAAGTACTTAGCCCAATAACTGAAACAAAGCAAGCCCTATATAAATGTTATTTTTTTATTATGTTACAGTAGAAAACCAGGTCAGTCACAGAAAGATAATTTCAGTTATTAACCTGTTCTAGGTTATAGAGCTATGTTTTCTGAAAATGATAGGGAATAAGCCCTAGTTATCCAGGAAATAGTGAAATGGTAACTCTCATATTTGCTAAAAATGAAATTGGTTTATTAAAACAATTCTGAACTTTATGGAAGTTTCAGAACTATGAAAATCTGCTTTCTTAATACTAATCTGTGAAAGATTACTTTGTGATTCTTCATGAATTGCAAAGTCTTAAAATATGTTCTAGAGAAGTCTCAGTATAACCTATATCTACAAAATGATGCAAGGCATAGAACATTGTTATTTTGTTAATTACATCTTTAAGTTAGTTTAATAAAAAAGAAATTTATTTTCCCTTTGTCTTTTCACAGCAAAGACAATGACTCCTGAAAAGAAATGGAAAGCCAATCTCTAGTTTCATATTAGTGAATAAAGAATAAATAATCTAAAGTTTTTACTGAAGAAGAATATTGAAAAAGAAACCAGCTACAGATAATTAGTATTACATCTGATCCATCATCAAAAATATAAGAATTCCACATTATTTAGAGTATTCACTGTAATTGTAATACATCTAACTTTGTTATTTTCAAGTTAGAAAGATAGATTATAAAATTTTTGAGCTAACACTAATTGAAATTTGTCCTATAAAAATAATAAAATGAGCTTATTTTAAACAATCTTCTTTGAAAGTTGTCCATATTGTGGCTCTCTTCAACAATGAGAGGATCCAGATCAGTTCCAATTGATCAGTAATGAACAGAACCAGCTACACCCAGAGAAAGAACATTGGGAAATGAGTATGGACCACACCCTAGCATTTCCACTTTTTCTGTTGTTGTTTGCTTGCATTTTTGTTTTTTTCTTCTCAGTTTTTACCTTCTTTCTAAATCTTTTTTCTTTTGCATCAAGATAACTGTATAAATATGTATACATATGCATGCATAGAAGGCGACCTGACATCTAGGGGAGGGGGTAAAGGGAAGGAGGGGAAAAGTTGAAACAAGTTTTTGCAAGGGTCAGTGTTGAAAAATTAACCCATGCATATGTTTTGTATATAAAAAGCTATAATAAAAAAATGTAATTCAAAAAAAAGAAAGTTGTCCATATGATCCAGTTATCAGTAACCAACAGTAATAATATAGTTTTCTTCTGTTACTCTAAAATAGCACTTCATCTTTAATTGTTAACAATGTTAATATGTTCTCTTACATTTGTGATTATTATTATCTTTTAATAAAAGATTCAAAATAACAGAGAAGATGCATTTCCTATCTTTAAGGCTTCAGAGAAGATACATTTCCTATCTATCTTTAAGGCAGCTAAGTGGTACAGTGATTAGAGCACTAGGCCTGGAGTCAGAGTTAAATCCAGGCTCAAACACTAGCATAAGTCACTTAACTTCTGCCTCAGATTCCCCAGCTATGAAATGAATATAGTAACAGCATCTACTTTGCAGAGTTCTTATTAATATAAAATGAGATAATACTTATAAAGTTCTTTTTTGTGTATGTGAAGTAACGGGTTAAGTGACTTGCCCAGGATCACACAGCTCATAAATATTAAGCATCTGAGGCTGGACGTGAACTCAGGTTCTCCTGACTCCAAGATCAGTGCTCTAATCACTTCCTCATCTCACTGCCCCCTATATTTGTAAAGTTCTTTGTATAGTGTCCAGCACCAGGTGGCACTGGAAGAGCCATCTATTATAATTATTTATTCTAGGAAAGGGATTGGATTTTCATAAATACAGTATGAGGTAGAATATGATAACTGCAACCTTGGGAAGCATCTCCTATGATAACCTTTAGTTCATCTCTAAGAATGTCACTACCTGACTTGTGTTTGTACATAAACATGCAAAAATTAGCTCATATCCCCATCGGAAACTTCCCTGTCAAAAGGACACTTTATTTTTGAGGCAAGTGGGGTTAAGTGACTTGCTTAGGGTCTTATTAGCTGCATGAGTAACAATTGTAGAGAATAACTCCAAAATATCTACATACAATGCCTTGAAGAAAAACACAGTGTGGGGATTAAAATTATCCCATCTACAAAAAAAAGACCGAGGCAGACTTCTGAGTATTAAAGGGTACACAGTTCCTTCTAATGAAGGTCTTACTGTCTTCATGAGCAATACTCTATCCAACACTACCTTAACTGCCTGTGGCAAGAATTTCCAGGGTCCTTACTAGCTGCTGCACAAAAAAGCCAGCACAAATTATAGACAGGTATACTATAGTTTATACAAATGTGACAAACATCACTAAAAAATGATAGACATGTGTTTAAAAATTCCAGATGACATACACACACACACACACACACACACACATACACACATACATATATACATACACATACACATGTGAGAAAGATTAGGTAGGTCAAAGTACTTTCAATTAAGATTAGGTAGGATGTGTAGACAGGAAATAGCATATTTTTAGTAAAAGAAAAAGAATGTTTTTAAACTTTTTTTTTAAAGGCCTTAGCTATTCATGCCAGAGCAAAGAAAATAATATCTTCTTTATCAGTTACTTAATATATTAGGTTCCTACATTTTATCTTATTAGATAGAATAAAAAGAAGTGGGTGAGTTCCTTGAATTATTCAAAGTCCTACAAGCTTTCTTTTCTATCTGTAAAGTGATTGGGGGAAGAGAGGTACTAAAGGAGACATTCAGTACATTTAATGTCACATAGAAAAAGGAATATAATAACAGCAAAAAATGCACAAAAGCTATAGATTCCCCAAAATCCACTTTCAACATGCTTAAATGATAAAGGATTTTGATGATACAAAATGAAGTGAAAACTATGAATATACAATATATTGGGATTATAGGTTGATGCTTTGAAAGATCTCATAAGAATTTGTAGTCATAGACCTCCAAATCAAGGGGCAAAGATTTTATTATGCTGCTAAGAGTAGGTTAAATTTGAAGAGGAGTTAAGTATAACAAAGAGAAAGATCCTAGCATGCAGGAGTACCCTCACTGACTGACCAGCTAGCCCTAAAAGGTATAGCTCTTCCTGAATGTCTGAACATGTGTCTATAAATAATAACACTGTTTAAAAAAAAAAACTTGAAATTTATAACAATTCTGATCAGTACAATGTTCAACTATGATTCCAGAGGATCAATGATTAGCAATTGATGCTACTCACCTATTTCAGATAGGATGGATTTAAGGTATAGAATAGATATAGAATACCTCCATGCATGTGTATATACATGTATATAATATGTGTATACACTAAAATATTTATATTATATATGTAATATTCACATACATACACATGTTAGAATCCTTACAAAGTGTTAACTCAATGGAATTGAGTTTGAACCTTTAAGAGTTCACACATTAGTTCACAAGTTTGGGAGATTCACAAGTCAGGATTCAGTATGAGATTCACAAGTTTACACCTTCCACAATCCCACTCTCGGAGGAGGAGTCAACCTTTGAGTTTATACCTCTAAAAGAGCATAAAAGGAGCTGAGTCAGTGAAGAAGTCAGTTGAGAAGCTAGAGACTGCAGTCAGGCAGAACTGGGGATTCAGAAAAGGAGAGGCTGAAGCTGGCAGAGGCAAAGGACTAGCAACAAGAGCTCTTGAAACCAAGGAAAGTTAACTGGGCTATTTTGGAAGAGACAATAAGGGACTGGATTTTAACTCCTGGCTGCATTTTGAGATGATTATTACTCTGAACTAAAACTAAGACTGCCTCCAGAAAACCGCCCCAACAAACTTGCTCCCGGAGAACCATCATATTCTAGAAAAGAAGAGATTCATGTTATTTGTTACATTACTACTAGCCTATATTATATTGCTATGTGCCTATGTAATTTATGTAATTATGTGTAATGCCTCCCAAATTATTGGATTTATGTATACCTGTTTCAAGTGAGCCTCTTCAGAAACCCACTAATCTGATTTGATTTCCCATTCCCTTTGGTATTTTCATCTCCCTTCCTGAGAAGTCAGGGAGGGTGTAACCGCCTTCTTTTTATGGTGTTTTCACTTCTTTTTTGAACAGTCAGGGAAGGTGTGATCACCTCCTTTTTTGGGGTTCTCACCTCCTTGAGAATCAGGGAGGTCATGACCACCTTATGTTCTAAAATCAAAAGAAAGTGGGAGATGTTAGAATCCTTACAAAGTATTAACTCACTAGAGTTGATAGAAACAATGCTTAGGTAATTGGGTCACACATTAAAACTCACACCTTTAAGAGAGTTTACACATAAGAGTTCACAAGTCCAGGAGATTCACAAGTTACACCTCCTACAGTCCCACTCTCGGAGGAGGAGTCAACCTTTGAGTTTACACCTCTGAAAAAAAAGGAGCTGAGTCAGTCAGTGGAGAACTCAGAAGTAAATCAATTGAGGAGATTGAGAAGCTAGAGAAAGCAGTTGGGCAGAACTGGGGATTCAGAGGGAGATGGAGGTTGAAACTGGCAGAGGCAAAAGACTAGCAACGAGAGCTCTCAGAACCAAAGAAAGCTAACTGGTCTATTTTGGAACAGACAATAAAGGACTGTACTTTAATCCCTGGCTGCATTTGAGATGATTATTGATTGGAACGGAAACTAAGGCTGCCTCCAGAAGCCCCCCAAGAAATCTGCTCCCAGAGAACCATCATATTTATAAAAAAGAAGAGAACATTACATATACATACAAATGTGTGTGTTTATGTATCTTATTCTGAATTACACCCACACACTTCTGTTTTAGGTGGAAGGATTGCAGCCTCCAAACTTATTAATTTTCAAGGTCAAGAAAATGAGTATCTGGGTTATACTGATATCCCAACAAAGAGTTTTGAGGCCTGATTCCTGTGCTCTCATCCTTTTTGAATATTAGTCAAGTAGTCCCATTCACTACATGATTAGCCAACAAAACCCAGTTAGAGAATGTGAACACACCTCTCCACTTTTATTCTACTTTATAACCCTCTCTACATGTATCAAGTCTTTCAGAGGTACCCTATACATATGCAGTTACAAGTGCTTCATATATTACTGCCCCCTTCACATATATTACATTTCTAATAAACTGACATTCTTGTTGTTCCTCCTTACCATTTTACATAGACTTTTCTCAATAACTGGAGTATACAGTACTCCCTTCTTCTTTGAATCCCTATTTTCCTTTAAAACTCAGCTTAAGTTTAATAAGACCTCCCACATTAGTCAACCTCATACAACAAATTACTTTGTGTTTATTTTGTATACATTTATATTTATATATGTCCTCTTCCCAGAGAGAATGTAATCTCCTACTCATCAATGGGGAATAGAGAAACAAATTGTGATGCATGAACGTAAAGTAATATTATAGCACCATAAGAACAATGAAAATGAAGAGAATTCTCTTTCAGAGAATCACAAAAAGACTTGTATGAAGTAGAGCAGAATCAAATAAAGAGATCTAGAAAAACAATATACAACTACAGCATTTGTAAATGTTTGACCTCAAACTCCATCTATTCTTTAATGAAATGGGGACTATGGTTATGAAATAGCACATATGCTGTCAGATTAGACTAATGTGCCGATTAGTTTTGCTGAATAATTGGTTTTTAAACATTTGTCATAATTATTGGCTTTCTAGATGAAGGAACAGGAACAACAAAGATGATGCAAAAACTAAAGATCAGTAAACAATTTAAGATATATTCTGTGTATGTATGTATATATGTCTATGTGTGTGTGTTTGTATGTGTGTATACACAGAGAGAGAGAGAAGAGAGTATGTGTGTCCCTAAGTGGCTAGCTATAGTAAATCATCTAGATAAACTGTTACTTTTTTTTTTTTTTAATGCAGTAAAGATTTATTTTACATTCTTGCAAGAATGGGTGCATAGGGAGGAATACAGAGAGGACTGGCAAGACTTACATGAACTGATGCTGAGTGAAATGAGCAGAACCAGGAGATCATTATATACCTCAACAACGATACTGTTTGAGGATGTATTCTGATGGAAGTGGATCTCTTCGATAAAGAGAGCCTTAATTGATCAAAGATGGACAGAAGCAGCTACACCCAGAGAAAGACCACTGGGAAATGAATATAAACTGTTTTTCTTCCCGGATTATTTATACCTTCTGAATTCAATTCTCCCTGTGCAACAAGAAAACTGTTCGGTTCTCACACATATATTGTATCTAGGATATACTGTAACCCATTCAACATGTAAAAGACTGCTTGCCATCTGGGGGAAGGGGTGGAGGGAGGGAGGGGAAAAATTGGAACAGAAATGAATGCAAGGGATAATGCTGTAAAAAAGTACCCTGGCATGTGTTCTATCAATAAAAAGTTATTAAGAAAAAAAAAAAAAAGAATGGGTGCATAGGTGAGTAGACACACCTTTGAAATTTTAAAGGCAGCATTTTATTTCCTATCCTGAAACACAAGTCTCTCCCCTGATTCCCCATTAATTGGATGTTACATGACATGAATCTCCATCCCTTATTCATAGCCAGGCCCTGCCCACAAGAAGATTACATTCTTTTGGGAAAAGATAATCTCCACCCTTGATTATTCTTTAATGTCCTTGTTAAGTTTCAGTTTCTCATTTAAGTTTCATTTTTCCAATTTAATTTTCTGTGGAAACCAAATAAATGTCCATCCATTTCTCATAATTCCTCTCCCTCCCCTTTTTGGTTTCCACATTCTTTTCTAACTCCTCAAATCTGGCTAATTTTTTTATATCCCACATCATAAAAATCTATTAACCTGTGCACAGATCTCCTTACACAGGATAGATAATTAACTCTGAATTCTCTGTTAATTCTCTTGACAGGGCTGTACTAGGAGTGAAACCACCTCTAATTGTAACTCATTTCCTCCTTTTTGCCAATAATCCTTTTAAAGTCATTCTATTTTCAGTAAACTATTATTCCTTTTTTTTTTTTTTTTTTTTTGCTAATAACCTTTATTTTTTTTTAATAATTTTTTATTGATAGAACGCATGCCAGGGTAATTTTTTTACAGCATTATCCCTTGCATTCATTTCTGTTCCGATTTTTCCCCTCCCTCCCTCCACCCCTTCCCTCAGATGGCAAGAGTCCTTTACATGTTGAATGGGTTGCAGTATATCTTAGATACAATATATGTGTGCAGAACCAAACAGTTTTCTTGTTGCACAGGGAGAATTGAATTCAGAAGATATAAATAACCCGGGAGGAAAAATATAAATGCAAGCAGTTTATATTCATTTCTAGTGTTCTTTCTCTGGGTGTAGCTGCTTCTGTCCATCTTTGATCAATTAAGGCTCTCTTTATCCAAGAGGTCCACTTCCATCAGAATACATCCTCAAACATTATCATTGTTGAGGTATCTAATGATCTCCTGGTTCTGCTCATTTCACTCAGCATCAGTTCATGCAAGTCTGGCCAGTCCTCTCTGTATTCATCCTGCTGGTCATTCCTTACAGAACAATAATATTCCATAAGGTTCATATACCACAATTTACTCAACCATTCTCCAATTGATGGACATCCTTTCATTTTCCAGCTTCTAGCCACTACAAACAGGGCTGCCACAAACATTTTGGCACATACAAGTCCCTTTCCTTTCTTTAGTATCTCTTTGGGGTATAAGCCCAGTAGAAACAGTGCTGGATCAAAGGGTATGCACAACTTGAAAACTTTTTGAGCATAGTTCCAAATTGCTCTCCAGAATGGCTGGATGTGTTCACAATTCCACCAACAATGTATCAGTGTCCCTGTTTTCCCACATCCCCTTCAACATTCCCCATTATCTTTCCCTGTCATTCTAGCCAATCTGACAGGTGTATAGTGGTATCTCAGAGTTGTCTTAATTTGCATTTCTCTGATTAATAATGATTTGGAGCATATTTTCATATGTCTATAAATAGTTTCAATTTCTTCGTCTGAGAATTGTCTTAAACTATTATTCCTAACTGCAAAGCAGCTCTAATTTTTATTTTACTATTTCTTTTCCTCAACTCTCCACCTACTATTATCTTTGTACTTTAGGATATGACTGTTTTCAAAACTTTACTATATCACTTTGAAGTCAAAGTACTAAATAAGTTCAGTTAAAATATTTCACTAATTTAAGCAAATATAATTTCATTACTGTGGTTGCTCCTGTACTAACCCCTTTATGACCTCAGTCATACAGAATTTTTATAAATAAAATATTTATAACCAAAATCTTTGTCCAGTCTTTGACCAACAAAGTGATGTAAATTCAGCTAGATATTGTTCTTAGATAACCAAAAAATTAATCTTTCAGTGACCCATACTTAAAACTTCTGCCAAAACAAAGAACTGGAAAAGACCCTAATCTATACCCACTCAAAAAATTTCTCTGTAATATAACATAATAAATGGCCATTGAGCTTTTAAGACCTCCACTTAAAGGGAAACCATCTAATTTCCTGGGCAACCAATATCTGTTTGTTTTGTTGGCAAGACAACTGGTGTTAAATGACTTGCCTAGGGTCATGTCTGAGGTGGGGTTTGAACTGAAGTCCTCCTGACTCCAGTACTTGTGCTCTACCTACTGTACCATCTAGTTGCTCCAAGGCAGTCAATTTCATTTTTAGACAGCTCTAATTGTCAGGAAAATTTTTCTGTATCATGAACTGATATCAGTGTTCCTAAATTTTCTATTATTGCTTCTATAATTGAAGCAAAGCAAGTACAAGAATCCTTCTTCCACAAATATTTCAAAATAGTTATGTCTTCACCTAAGAATTAGCCATCCCCAGCTTCTTCAACTGATACTTGTATAGTTTTGAGGAAAATTATTATTTGTCCATAATAATAATCAATTATTGATTAGGATCAGGATTTTTTCAGAATTCTATAGGGTGTTCAGTCTCTGAAGGACCTTGCTGATAATGAGACTGAATTAACTTTCTTCTCAATTTTGTTCAGATCCCACACAACTATACATGCAATTTAGAAATAACAATCAATGTCACACACACAAAAGTCCTTCATTAGAGAAGATCCACCTTTCATTATAATATTCTTTCTCTCTTCTTGTTTTCTTACCTACCCTTATTTACTGAATGGATGGTTGCCTCTGTCAGACTGAGACCTGTTAGATTAAATTAGACTGTTAGATTAAAAAGGCCAAGTTCTTCCACTACACCCAAGGCCATCTCCAGCCATCCTGATCTATATATGCCCAATGGCTCTAGAAGAGAAAGTGAGACTGGTGACCTTCCACAATCCTTCCTCATTCAAATCCATTTCCCTTTCATGTTGTGGTATCATTTCCCTAAAGTTATGGTTGTCTTCCAAAATGAAGGGCAAACAACAACATCTTTAAGAACTGCCCATTAAGAACTAGGAAACATAGCTTGTTTTCCTTGCTTCCTTCCTCAGTATCTTGGAGTTGGAGGTCAGGTATCTTTCTTAAGAACCTTTCCTTAAACTCAAAGCAAACTGGCTCTCATTGATTGGCCTACAAAAGATCCCCACTTGGCCAACCCCCCTTGGTCTTTTGTTTTTATTTTGGCCCTAATTGTCACAAGTAAATGTAAATAGCAATTGTTGTTTTGGTCAGAAACCCTGATTGTCTTCCTCTCCCAAAGAGATTCCTTTTTTTTTTTTTAAACTTTTCATTTTCTTTGAATATTCTTAATAGCTTCTTATTTTTCAAAATACATGCAAAAAATAATTTTCAACATTCACCTTTGCAAAACCTTGAGTTCCAATTTTTTCTCCCTTTCTTCCCCCATTCCATAGACAAGCAATCCAATATAAATTAAACATGTGCCATTCTTCTAAACATATTTCCATATTCATTGTGCTACACAAGAAAAATCATATCAAAAGGTGAAAGAAAAAAAAAAAAAACTTGAGAAAACAATCAAGCAAACGACAACAAAGTGAAAATCCTTGCTTTGATCCACATTCACTCTCCATAGTTCTCTGATTACAGATGACTCTTTCCATCACAAATATATTGGAATTAAGTCCGATTCTTTTTGCACAGCAAAATAATTGTATGGACATGTGTACATATATTGTATTTAATATATACTTTAACATATTTAACATGTATTGATCAACCTGCCATCTGGGGGATGGAGTAGGGGGAAGGAAGGGAAAAATTGGAACAAAAGGTTTTGCAATTGTCAATGCTGAAAAATTACCTTTGCATATATCTTGTAAATAAAAAAAAAAACTATAAATATATATTATATATATATATATATTATATATATATATTATATATATATATATATTGGAATTTGCTAGGGTATGGGATCTTGCCGAGAGAGAGAGAGAGAGAGAGAGAGAGAGAGAGAGAGAGAGAGAGAGAGAGAACGAGAACAGAGGCTACCTCAATATTTGGTGTACAATAAGTTTTCTGCCACAATGCAGAAATGCCCTTGTTGAGCAAGGAGCGTAATGTGTGTCTTGGGAAAGGGTTTGGTCTGAGGGTCACAACACAATTGCTTGTACTTGGATGGCTTGACAGAGCCTCTTATCTGTGAGTGGGTTGCTGGAATGTCTGGATTGGCTCTTCTCCCATTAGCAGATACCATGCATACATAAAGCCCATGAGCTGCTTCTCTGAATGGTGATGGGAACTGCTTACTGTTCACACGTTGATCACACTTGCAAAAATGTATTCAACAAGGCTGTATGGCATAACAAATTGGAGCTCTTTTCACATTCTAGGAGTCTCCTGCCTCATTCATCTCATCTCTGAGATCAAAGGACTCTTATACTTTGAGATTTCAATCAAGACAGTTGCAACAGGAATTGCCTTGAGTTACCTCATTGTTGAAAAGAGCCAAATCCATCACAGTTGATCTTTAGTTCTGAAAGAAGGAGGTTGAAACTAGTATAGTTTTTCTCTCTGTTTCTTCTTGAACTCACCTGACTTCTCTAAGATTTTGGATACTATGCCATTTGATACACATATGTTTAGTATTGATATTTCTTCTTTATCTATGGTACCCTTTAGCAAGAAGGGCAGTGTCCAGTGCGAGCAGCTCTACTATCTTTAAACCACCAGATGATGTGGAGAGATCCAGAAAGTGGTGAATGGAAGGGAGCAGATAACTCTTGGGGGAGAGTGTTTTCTTGTATCTCTACAGATGGAGAAGGACTCAGATGGGTGCCAACGAGCCATATTCCCCTTGTCCATCGCAGAGAGACGGAGCAGACGCTTGAAATGAAGGAGAAGACTCGAAACATCAGGTGGTTCTGTCGCTGACTGTGCCCACCATTGAAAGAGCGTGGCAGTTATGGTATTTGACTCATGGACATCAAAAATTGAAGGACTTGAAAACCCTCAGGAGGATTCTCTGAGACATGATAAGACTGTTGTAGGCATGATCACCTCCTTTTTGGAGTTCTCACCTCCCTGAAAAGTCAGGCATGGCGTGACCACCTGTGTTCTAAAACAAAAGAAATAGGAGATGTAAAGGATTGAAACTCTGAATAAGTGCACTGGAATCAGACAACCAAGCACTTAAGGCTAATTTCCTATTGGACAGTACTCTATTAGCATATGCTTGGAAAATGGCTCTCACTATTCCGTGCTGGCTCAATCTTTTGGTGTATACAGATAATGGTAGGAAGGATTAGAGGGTGGAGTAAGACAAGCCAGAGTCACTTTGGAGCAGGATGAGGAGAAGGGAGGTCGATCAGTGGAGAGCTTGCAGCAGTTTTGTCCATCGCCTTCATTTCTCCCGCTAAAGACCAAGGACTTTTGCTTATCCTGACTGGCTGATTCTGAGGCTTCCAGGGAGCTAGCTTGGATTTTACAATACAGCCTACTAAAACTCTGATTTTTTTGTTTTCAGATAACTTGCTGCCTAGTCACTTCTCCATGAGCTTATACTTATGCAGCTTACTTTTTTTGTAGCCAAGTGAAAGACTTTACATTTCTTTAATAAACCTGGTCATTTTAGCCAACATCTTGGCCTCTAGAAATCTTTGTAGGTTTAGACTGCCATCAGCCTATTAGCTACTTCTCTTAGCTGTGTGGTATCTGCAAGTTTTTACAAATATGTTATATAGATCTCTTTGCAAGTCATCAATAATACAAGTAATTTTTGGCTTAGTAGGACATCTCAGAGCTTTTGCTTTATAGAAGACCAAACCCATTGTTAATTCTATGCCACTATAAAGCATCAAAGAGGGACTTTAATGGAATAAATAAAACTGTAACATGTTAAAGACAATGCCTAAGTATGAAACTCAGAAAGCCTGTAAAAGGCTAAAGGGGATTGACCATTAAAGGACAGGATGGTTCTTCGAAGACCCCACAGCTGTGAATCATATCACACTTGAAGGAACTGCAAATCAGCCTTTACTGACTCAGATATTGCTTGTGAATTGGGAATGAAATAAATCAGAGGCAAGAGGGAAGGGGAAAGAGGTCAGAGAATGCAACTGCCTCTCAGTCTCTTTGTATTGTTATCATCCTCTCATAGGAAGGGATCTATACTGCTGGTCAGAATTAGATTCCCAACAGCCAGAAGCAGTAGCACTCCAGAGATGTTCTGAGCAGGCTCCTCCCAGGAGAGTTCCTGAGATGAGACCCAGTAGCACGAGCCTCCTATTAATACCCAGCAGCCACTAGCAGGTGGCTCCCATAATAGTAAAACAAGGTTAATGGATCAGAACCTGTTTCTCCTATAAGAATCAGAGGACCAAGACCATAGCCTTCACACATATAGGAACACTCCATTTATCCAAAGGTTATATGATCAACTATACCCTCCAGAACACAAGTTTCAATTATGAGGAAAGTCTCTCAATACTATTCCAAATACTATTTCAAAACCCATCTACTAAAAATTTTTACTCTCACAGGAGACACTATTAGAATACTTCACATATGTGCATGCAATACCCATCTACTAAAAATTTTCACTCTCACAGGAGACACTATTAGAATACTTCACATATGTGCATGCAATAATCTGCTAATTCATTGTATTGCATTTCTGATTTCAAATCTATGACCTATAAATCTATAAAGCTCTCCTGTACAACCCTTCCCCATACTCTTTTAAACAATCCTATTCCTAGTTAGAAGGAATTTAAAAAGTCCTAGACTAGTGATGCATTGGGGCACCTTTGTTGCTCATTGCAATCTGACCTTTACCATTTCCAATTAACTGGGTTCTTACCTTGTTCTCTATAACCAACCTCCTACCCATTCCAGTAATTAAGAGGCTGATTATGTCACTGTGACTGACTTCCTAGCTTTGGTTGCTTGACTAGGACTGTAACTTTTTCAAAACTGATTTGCTTTCTCTAGTTGTTTTGAAGGCTAGAAATTTGTCCCCAAACCCCAGCTGGAAAACTTCTATTTAACAATGATTACCAGTCTTTTTGGATCCAGGCTGATTAAAAACTGTACATAGAGTCTCCTAGTTGTCTCCCCTCCCACCAATATCCAATTTTCCTATGTATATATGTATTTATATATATTAGCACATATATACATACTACAGATATGTATATACACTTTTTTCTATCACAGAGATCTCATTTCATATTCCCATATTCAAAAGAATTTTTGTTATCAAAGGATAATTTGTATCAACATAAATAAAAAATATAGAAAACAGAGTTGAGGCAAGTGAGGAATTTTCTAGAGGGAGGTAAACTGAGAACTGTGAGAAATATCTGCTGATTCTGGACAGCTTAACAAGATGTCTGGCCTTATCAGGAAAAGCTTAAATTTTGCTAAATTCAATCTCCTCTGTTCAAATAGGCATGGATAGGCATATTCGTTTATATTTTCTGCCAATAAAATTGGTTGAAACAAACAAAAAAAGGTAAGTTCCAATTCTTAATACTGTAGAACGGACAATGGAGTCTTTATTGCATTGCCTTTATTAGGCTGTAATTCACTATATTTTCAAATTTGTGTTCTTTTTGAGACATCCTTTTGCGGTTATTGCTTTTCCAGTTGCCCATTAGGTATTAATCTCTGTGGGTTCTCATTTCCTTTCTAAATCTCCCCACAGCACTTAGCACAGTACTCCAAGATTGGTGAGTGCTATGCTGACAGGGTGCTAAATAAATGCTGACTTCACTCATTAGTTTCTCCGACGCTCCGATTTCAGGAGCGGGAACCATTTGCCAAACCTTCTTCCTCAAACAAAGTGAAAAATGGAAAGAAGTCCTTTATATTAATAAGAATAGCAATCCTACCATTTTGTGGTGCCAAGCATCAAGGCAAGGGTTGAAGGTGGTATTGCCCAGGCCCAGTGAGGGCTTAGGAACGTAGGAAATCATTCTAATAGCCATAAGGACTCCCTGCAGCGGGCTCCTCCCGCTGTGCTTCCAAGATACCAGGCCTGTTTGGCTACGGGCACGTGCCCACCAGGAGGATTCCATGCCCGTCCTGCCCCAGGGCAGCAGGCATGACAACTCAATCTGGATGGGATCCGAGTCCCTGGACCTGGGGGTCATTACACAGGAAATCACGGATTCCTGAATGAGTTGCAAAGAGAGCGGCTAGAAAGGGAAAACCCACACGGAGAAAAGTGTCGGTTAGCACCGCACTCTACAGTTGCCTAGCCTGGAGAAGGAAGGAGACTAAGGCAAGGTGGGGTTGGACGCGCCTGCGCAGAGCACGTTACAACTCGGAGCAACTTCACCAAAAGAGCGGAGGTGCTGCTGGCTGTAAAAGAGCACCTATCGCAAGTAAAGCAAGGCGGGTGTCCTAGGGGCGTTTTCTCATCCTAAAGAAGACTACCGCCCTCCAGACAGCAGATGGCGCTGCAGGCGAGGCTGGAGGATTCAGGGGAGAAGAAATGAGGGAAAGAACTGCGAACGTCGGAAGCCCTGAGTTTGCGCGTGCGCATTTTCAATCGCTTGCCCCTCTTCTCCCCCCCACTCTTTCTTTTCCTTTTTTTTTTCCCGGGTTGCCCCGGCGGCTGCGTAGTGGCTGTGGGATGGGAAGTGAAGTCCCAGCGAGCGGCTGCGGCGGGGCTGAGAACAGCAGCCAGGGGGAGGGGACAAGACGGAGGCGGTGGTAGCAGCAGCGGCAGCGGCTACAGCAACAGCAGCAGCAGCAGCAGCAGCAGCAGCAACAGCAACAGCAGCAGCAGCAGCAGCAGCAGCAGCGTCTGGCCCGTGAAGAAGAGCAAAGCAGGAGCATCAGCAGTAGCGGCGGCGCAGGAGGAGGAGAAGACAGGAGGGGGAAGGCCAGGACAGGACAAGGACCGGCCTTCACCATGGCCATCCGCAAGAAAAGCACTAAGAACCCTCCCGTCCTGAGCCATGAATTCATCCTGCAGAATCACGCCGACATCGTCTCTTGTGTAGCGATGGTCTTTCTGGTGGGGCTCATGTTCGAGGTGAGACAAGCAGATACACACCCCTTTGCCCCCCATCCCCTGCGCGCCTCCCGCCCAGCAGGGCGCTCCCTATTCCCTGTCTTCCTTGTTTCTCAGCCGGGATTGACAGTTTCTCCTCAGCCCTGTCCTGAAGGAGCTGAGGACAGCACCTATCCCCATCCCCCAATCTCGAGGTGCATGGGCCGCCTGTCTTCCTCCCTCCCAAGAATAAGAAGGGGGGGGGGGGTGCGGCATCCTTCCCCACCATCCTGCCGGGGAACCTGGGAATGGGGCAGCGGCGCGGAAGGCGAAGGGAGGAGGGGAAGGGAAGGAGAAGCAGATTCCTTGGCCTCAGCTTTCCCGTCACTTCGCCGGAGCCTCCGGACGGGAAGGGGAGCTGGCGTTCTGGGGGCCGGCGCCCCCTCTTTCCCTCCTCCTCCCGCCCGCGTCGCTACTACAGCTCAGTTCCTGGTTCCCGCGAAGGGTTACGTGGCAGTAAGCTAGGGGCTGGGGCGGGGGGCGGCCCCTAGTCGGAGGGGAGGGGGCGAGCGGAGGAGGTAAGGGCCCCCTACCCCCTTCCAGGTCCCGGCCGCTGCCAGGGGAGAGTCGGGGTGGCGGCCTGGGGGGAAAGAAGTTGGCCTGGCCGGACAGGGAGCCGAGAAAGCAGAGCCATCAGAGCAAGGCCTCTCGGGAAATGTGCCCCGTCCCCCTCCTCGGGGCTGGGAGAAGGGGTGGCCCCGGCGAACTACAAGCCCCATGGGGTATTTCCCCTTACAGCCCCTCCTGCACGGCTGGCCGGCCGGAGGGAAACAAACGGAGACGTGTCCATCTGAGAGCAGAGCCCTGGAACATTGGGGGGAGGGGAGGAGGAGGACGGTTGGACTCAGGGTGGGCCACGCCGTGTATCCCTCTGAGTTTCTGGCCTGGGCTGTGTGTACATCACTATCCCCTCTTGTCTTCCAGCGTTTTTAGCTTTAGTTTAATAAATGTTTGTCCATCCCAATGCAGATTTCGTTTACTGGAAAATCATCGACGTGCCCAGTTGCAATATAATCAAATTAGTTAGAATGACTAGAATGGGTCAGAGTGAAATGATTATTCGTCCTTGCGCGATTAGAGGAAAGGAAATGTTGGGACTCCAGAATGGAGAGGTGCAAGAGACATTACCAAGTCTCTCTTCACAGATGGATTATTCCAGTGGATTATTTGACTTGGCATTGAGTGTCTATTATGAAACACAATGGACTCTTAAAACTTGGCAAGTGAAGATACAGCATCTTCAGTACTTGAACTACATTTTTAAGTTAAAGAATCAGTTTGATTTGTGTGGGATCTAGCAGAAACTGAACTCATAAATTTATTTTAGTGTTCTTGTGTAATAAGTCTGCAACGTTGGAAAATAGTAGAACACTCAAATACAAACGCTTTAAGTAGCAAAGGCAACCAATATCTTGGCAATAAGGCAACATCTTTTTAAAATATAAAAATCAAGAATTTTAAATGCTTTCCTTTAACTACTTGTTGAAATGTTAGCAGTTCTTTACCCCCTAATTGATGCCTTTTTTAATGAAACCCTCCCTATTTTCTTCCCTCTCCTAATGCTCTCTCCTGGGTTTCATATTTTGTTTTAAAATTACTCTTATGCAAATTCTGTCTCCCTTCTAGGTTATGAATTCCATCAGAGTAGGAACCTTACAAATCATCCTTGAATCTCTCAGCATCCAGCACATACATAGAGACTCAAAAAATGGAATATAATAGGTTAAAGTTTTAAAGTTCTTGTTTTTTTATATTCTTTTCTGGATCCTTGTAAATTTTTTAGAACTTAGATTGTTTTATTCCTAACTTCATTGATGCATTAATTCTACAATACTAATGGAAGATTATATGCTTATTGAATATATTTAATGTTAATAATAATGCTTAGGCTTTTTGTTTTCCTTCACTTTGTAGTTATTTTCTCCATTCATAAAACTTAATTTGAAAATGGCATATTTGGATGCAAACAAGGGAGATTATTATAGTTTTGAATGTATTATAGACAAGTTTAGAAACCAGAGAGTATATGAAGATTGGTATGATTTCAGTCTTTTTGAGATAGCTTTCTGGTGAAAAGAATTCACCAGGAATTTGAGTAGTGTATGTACATTGAGGAATTTTTTTTTAATAAGGGTAGAATTAATTTTTATTAGCAAATTGGGAGGTTTTTTTTAATGTTAGTATGAAGTAATAAAAATGCCAAACATATTAAAATAAATTCAGGGCAAAAAACGTATGTATCAGTAAGATGAGGTAGTTCGTGAAAATTGTATGTTATTCTTACAATATGTTGATAGCTTAGGATTTTGAAGTGTACTATAAAAGGAAATATCACAGGATGAACAGTGATACTATTAAAACAATACCAAATGTAATTTAATATTGGTTTGTGCAGACTCAGAACAGATGAGAAAAATGTTAGCATATTGAAGAGAAGTAAACACATTGGTAATTACTGGATAGGAAGGGAAAAGGCTTCTCCCCTTTTCTTTGCTTCCCTTTTCCTGTGTTTTTGCTCTGATCTCATCTCCTTCAATGCTTTGCTGCATTAATCTTCCTACCCCATCTTCACCATCCTCATGTCCCAATACATCTTTAGTCTCTTCCTTCTTTCCGTTTCTTTATTAGTTCTTTTTTCTGTCTCCAAATATCCATGTTTGGCCCAAATTTATCATGTCCTAAAAATGACTTCCATTGATCCTCTTACTAGCCCTTCAAATTATTTTCTCTCCCTCTGCCAGATTTTAAAAAGTGCAATCAGTGACAGTTTATACAGAGAAACATGGAGAGCTAACAAAATCTTGTCAAATACAATGGTTAATATTAATAACTATACTACCAAAAATAAAGGATGCATGTTTCTTTTAACTTAAGGACATACTTTTAATTCAATAGAGACTTGTTTGGGCTTTTGTTGCAAAGTGTCAGTATCCAAACAACATATATCAGATCTTTTTTGTTTTCATTTTTAAGGAAAGCAAATATGGCCATTGGAATATAGGAAAAAGTAAATATTGAAGGTAGTTTGAAGTTTATAGGATTAACATTCTCTTTCCCTCCTCCCCCATTGTTCTAAAAGACATTTTTTTTCCTGTATTTTTAATGGAGGACTGAGGGTATGCCCTTTCTTTTGGTGTAAGAGCTGTCTATATTCACAACCTCTTATTTCCTCACTTATTAGTCCTCTGATAAAGTTCTCCCACTACCCGAATGAAACTGCATTCTCTACCAAGATCATTATAGTAACAGCCTAAATACCTTCCACAATGACCTTTTCTTAGTCCCTATCCTCTTCAATTTCTCTGCCCAATCACACACATGTCTTAATTTCATCATGTTCAGAATGTTTCATGGAAAGACAGGCTAGACAAACACTATAAAATAGGTGGTTTTAGAACTATTTGAATGCTAGAACCTAAAAGTAGTCATTTAATGTCATCTTGGAAGGAGACCTCCACTGGAGTGTTTAACATTTTTAATAGTGACTTCAATAAGGCATTGTTGTAATACTTAATCAGATTTTCAGATGATACCAAGCTGGGAGGAGGAAGAGACAACCCAGGTGTTAGATTGTATCAGATGATAGAGAGACAGTAAAATGAATTTAATAAAAATGTAACATCTTACACCTATTCTTAAAGAAAAAGTCATTATCACAAGTACAAGATGGGAGACATAAATAATTAGTTGATTTGAAAAATGATCTAAGAATTGTAGATATTCAAATTAGTATGTGTCAGCAGTCTGTATGATTTTAGCTTTAAGACAGGTACAGCATCTAGGGCTAAGTAGGTAGCAGTGCTCTTCTGCTTGGGTCAGACCATACCTGAAATAACAAGTGCTATATATGTATTATAAAAGCAGGTGTCAAGGCAGATAGTGCACTGTATAGTATTGGGCTTGGAGTCAAAAAGATCATGTGAGTCTTGACTCAAAAACTTAGCAGCTGTATGACTGAGGGCAAGACTTAGCCTCTTAGTTTTAGTTTTCCCATCTATAAAATGCAAATAATAATATCACTTCACAATATTGTGAAGATTAAATGAGATAATGTTTTGCAAACTTAAAGTGCTATTGTAATACTAGATATTATTATAAGCCAAAAAAGTGTTCAGAGGTGGATATCATCTTATCAGGATAAGCAATGACCTTGATTTATGGCAAAATGAAGGAATTGGGAATGTTTAGAGAAGATAGCTGTTTTAAAATAAAGGCTGTCCTGTAGGAGAGGGATTCAATTTTGTTTGACCTCTTCCTTCCTTTCCCTTCCCCCCAGGGAATAGAATTGGAGGGCAAATTGCCTAGACTGAAATCAGCTCTAGAACCACATCCTGAGGGAGATGTCCCAAAGTGGAATGGGCTGCTTTGAGAGATTCATAATATCATAGGTTTGTAACAGAGATCATGTAATCCAGTCCTCTCATTTTACAGAGACATAAAAGTTGGAGGGCCTACAGAGGTTAAATCATTATCAAGATCAGTGAGTGGCATAGTCAAGATTTGTTGTTGGGGTTTTTTGTGAGGCATTTGTGAGGGGTAAGTGACTACTTGTATCACACAGCTAGTGTTAAGTAAGGTCAAATTTGAACTTGGGTCCTCCTGACTCCAGGGCCAATGCTTTGTCCGCTGAACCATCTAACTGCCTCTCAGGATTTGAATCTGGATCCTCTGGCTCCCATTTACATCTAAAGCTAAACATGTAGAAAGTAATGGGGCAGAAATTTGAATCTAGGTCCTCAAATTCCTCCAATTCATCATTCTAGAAATCTTAAAACAGTCTGTGTTTTAACCACTTGAAACCACTTGAAAAAATATATTGTAAAAGGAATTCATTTGCTGATGTATGTTTTGGGTTAGTTGATCATCAAGGTTCCTATCACTTCTGAAAATTTCTGACTATATTTACAGCAATACCTTCTGCATCATGTTATTCCCCATAGCAGTTTTGGTATATGTCAGATTGACATAAGAAATTTGTTTTATATGATTGGGGTTAAGCGACTTGTCCAGGCTCACAAAGCTATTTAAATATCTGAAGCGGAATTTCAACTCAAATCCTCCTGACTCCAGGGCTGCTGCTCAATACACTATGCCACCCAGATGTCTCTGAATAAGCTGCATTAGTGATCTGATAAACTTTGGAGAGAAAACACCACCTGTATCCAGAGAGAGAACTGTGGAGAATGAATATAAATCAATACATGTTATGTTCACTTTTTTTTCCTTTTTCTTCTGGTTTTTTTTTTCTTCTCTCATGGTTTTTCCCTTTTGTTCTGATTTTTTTTTCTCCCAACATGATTCATGAAGAAATGTATATTAAAAATAATATATATCAAACATAAAAAAAAAGTCAGAGAACCAGTAAAGAGATAGAGCCAAAATCTGAACTCAGGTCCATTGTCTCCAAATCTAGTAGTTTTTCTACTATATCCATTTATCCAAGGACATTTTTTCAAAACTTAAACTCTCAAAAAATTACTATGGATTCCAAAAATATTTTATGTGGTTCATAGCTTATTGGTATTTTTCATTTTTTGAAATAAAAACTGATAAATTAAGTATTAAATCATTTTAAAATAAGAATAAATAAGCCCATTCTATTTTAACATGAATAACATTTTTGTGGAAAATTTTTTTGCATATTTTTATCAATCTTATATCTGACATATGAGATTATCATATATATTTCTATATTCAGGCACTTGCAATACGTAGTTTTAATTTAAGCATATGAAGAAAGCCCATCTTCACATAAATAGTTGGATAGAAATTAGTATAGATATCAACTTAGTATTGTTTTGAAAATAGTTTTGATCTCATAGAAACATAAGACTATCAGAAGTCAGTAAACCACACTGCCCTAAAATACAGATTTGGAGAATATTATTGTAGAAGAGAGAGAAGTGTTCTTTGTAAACAGTTCTGGTACACAGGTATATATACTCCAAAATAGAAATTAAAGGGGGTAAAAGTTGTTTCCTGATTCTCTCTAAAAAGAATGTTCAGCAATTAAAGTTTGTTTCCCAACTGTCTTAGGCCTTGTCCATAGCCTAAGGGTTAGTACTTCAATAAGAGTTGTTTAATTCTCTTTGACCTCAGATCATTCTAACTAGGTTGGAACAATTTAGAAGGTTTAGTTAGTTCAACAAACTATTAAGTACCACATACAAATACGGGATATTGTGCTGGGTCCTAAAGAATATGAAGAGAAATAAGATATAATCTTTGTCCTTAAGTGTAATATACTAACTATGACTTGCATAAAAATATAATTTGTAATTATTAAGATAAAAAAAGTAGCTTCTTGAATTTGTAATAGAAATTAGTAAGAAAATAATTAACTTCTAATGACTCTTTTCTCAAAGTGTCTATCCATATGAAACAATGTAATTTAAGTAGTTTAAATAGTGGATATTTATTTCTAACTTTTCCCTCCAATTTTAATTTCATCTGTAGTCTATTCCTCTTATGTCACTTATCCTTTAAACTTCATGTTAAAATTTGTTCTAGCAGGGAATTTTTTTTTAATTGAAATTTTTTATTTTCAAAACATGCAAGGATACTTTTTTCAGCATTGATCCTTGAAAAACCTTGTATTCCAATTCCCCCCTTTCTCCCCACCCATCTCTAGATGACATCTAATCCAATATATGTAAAACATGGTAAAAATATATATTAAATCCAATATAGGCATACATATTTATACAATTATCTTGCAGCACAAGAAAAATCAGATCAAAAAAATTTTTTAAATGAGAAAAAATAAAATTCAAGCAAACCACAACAAAAAGAGTGAAAATGCTATGTTGTAATCAACCTTCAGTTCCCACGGTGCTCTCTCTGGGTGTAGGTAGCTCTCATCATCACAAGATCTTTGGAATTGGCTGAATCATCTCATTGTTGAAAAGAGCCACATCCATCAGAATTGATCATCATATAATTTTATTATTGCTGTGTACAATGATCTCTTAGGGAATTTATCGACTGCCAATGAAAGACCCTTTGCTAGTCTCCAGGGTTGCAAAAATACAAGCAAAATGACAGCTTTCCTCAAGATTCCATTCTTTAAATTTCTCTGCAAGTTTAGAAGACTAGAGAATAATAACAAAATTGTGCCTATTGGACAAGTGCTGCTTACTATAGTAATTTGGGAATTGTCACTGCTTTAAGGGAGTGCCTTATTCTTCTTCTCAGTGATAAGGAGTTGCGCAGGTTTAGCTCCTAGGATTATATAATCTGAGATCTGGTGGTTCCAGACCTTTTTTTCTGTTACTGGAAGGCAGAGGCCTGTTATTTGGTTTGGGGAAACCTCTTTAAGGAAAGTATTAAGTTTTGATGAGGGGGCAGTAAGATGTTGAGTGACTTTGACTAAGGATTATATTACTAATATATGTCTTAAGTCATAGGACTTAATTTGGTGTATTCTGAATCCAAGGCTGGTTCTCTTATCTTTTGTAACATTAGTCTCCAAACTTTTGGTCCCATATACTAAGTTAAAAGCAATTTTTTAAAAGTATTCTTGACATGCACTTGGTTATAAATTTTATGCATGTACTACCCTACTACTGTTATACATCCTATAAAACATACCATGTTTTTCTAACATGGATCAAGTGTATATTCATGTTGGAGGAAAAACAATTGGGAAGATGTATTTGAAGGCTGAGAAAAAAATCTCAGATCTTATGCCAATGTTGTTGTTGATCTTTCATTTTCCTTTTTGAAGAAGAACAATTACATCACAAATGAGTGATGTCTTGACTTGTGTTTAAATTGAATTTAAGTGAAGGGGAATTGTGAAAATCCTCAGAATTGAGCTCTTGTCTTCCAGAGTCATCAAAAGTCTGGACTACTTGTGACAGTCCAGAATGCAGTGGATGTCCTTGGCATCTTCAGAGAGCAGCTGAAAGAATGTTAATAACTACCGTTAACATTAAACCTCCATAGATCCTTTTTAAGGTGTTTTCTATAACCAAAATCATTCAAGATTCTACAGAAATTATAATAGAAATAGTCTTGTTTGGTGACTCTAATAATAAACATCAGGTGAAGCATAAAATAATCATATGTGCTCACTAAAACTATTTGTCACTGAATAAGATATAGAGTTAGAGTTCAAGGTAAAGAGGAATTATTCCTATCCCATATGGATGGAGAAGTTTCCCAGATGTTCCTATTTACAGATGACATTGTGCTGATTATGCATTGTGCCTTAAAATATTGTAGAGCATCTTGCAAGGAGTTTGTAATTTCAAAGCAGTTTGATCTGTCTATCCACACAGGATTGACCAAGTAGATAAGGAATGTCTCTTGCCTAGATTTCAATATGCATGTTGATGAAAATGGTATAGAATTTATCCATCAATTTTGAAACAGACTTTGTACAGATGGACAGTGTGTTGGACCTAAACTGAAAAAGAGTGGGTTGGATTGTTTTTGAGGACTTGCAAAACTTTACTGATCCCAAATTTCCTATGAAGGGAAGACCCATCTTTTCAATATTACCAGTCTACCAATGTTTTGTGCCAGGAAGAAATGGAATATACCCACTTCTGAAGTATTCAAAATGAATTTTACCCAGAGAGCAATGGAGAAATACATAGTGGATGTGAGCAAATTCTAAACTATTCTTTGGAACTCTTTATAATAACAGGAGTAAAATATGCCATTGAAAAACTATATAATGAGAAGACTGGACAGGTCACATGACACCAGGTAATAAGTCGTGTTCCACTGATATCTGTGGGATGTCAGGAAAAAGCAAGGAAGGTAAACTTAAAAGGAGAATACAAATAAGAGGTGCCCAGAATGGACAAGCGAACTGAGTGATGAATTACTGGGTTATTAGACGAGTTATTGGATTATTATTGTATTATTGGAAGAAATTGTAGATTCTCTCCACTCCATTCTCAATCTGCAGCTTTGCATGGTTTCTGTTCTGCCTAAGATTTTCCTCTTTGGAGGAGCTATTTGCTTCTAATCTCATCGCCATGTTAACTCCCACCCATCTCAGCTGTCTCTCCCCTCTGACTGGGGGGGCTGAAGCACTGAACTCCTCCCAAAGATTTTCTTTAGAAGTCAGGATCTGGACTTTGCAGCTCATTCTACTTTCTTCCTGTAACTCTGCTTGGTTTCAACTCCAAACAACAATTTTGCTAGGTACCCCCTGGTGGTAGTCTAACCTTACAAGCCCTTTTAGAACTTTTGTGTGTGTCTTCCTCCATTAATTGTAAGTTCCTTGACCGTGGGGACTGAATTTCTTCTTATTCATACCCTGTTACATAATACAGTGCTTGATACATAGTATGTGCTTTATTTAAAAAAATTATTGAATTCATGGGAACACAGATCCATTTAAGTAAAAAGCATACAAAAATAGAAATTGAAATGAAGGAAAAAATAATAATTTATAATGATTTAAACTTATCAGTACAGAATCTTTTGCTCTCACTGAAAATTATGGTTTCATGAGAATAATGTGATTGAATATTCTTCTTGAAAATATTTAATATTTTCTGGTATAGAAATTCAAAAGTTGAGTTTTAATTTCAATTTAACTTCAATTTATTTCAGTATTTGGTTTTAATGACTCGTAACTGACAAAGATATATGGATCCATGTGGAATACACTTTACAAATCATAAATCAGTCTCATCTACCAATTATACTAAAGTTTTTGTTGAAATTCAACTTATATTTTCTCTCTTCCACGATATTCAGTTTTTCTCAGAAGCTGATTAGATTTTTTTTAACAAGTCTGTTCAAAACCCACAGAAACTATTTGGAAGATTGTAAACAAGTTAAAAATTTTTGTCTGCAAGGTACCATTTCATATTTCTCAGATGGCTAAGATGACAGGAAAAAATAATGATAAATATTGGAGGGTATATGGGAAAACTGGGACATTAATACATTGTTGGTGGAGTTATGAGCTGATCCAATCATTCTGGAGACAATTTAGAACTATGCTCAAGCTATCAAATTGTGTGTACCCTTTGATCCAGCAGTGTCTCTATTGAGTCTGTATCCCAAAAAGATCATTAAAAAGGAAAACGAACCCACATGTGCAAAAACATTTATAGCATTCCTTTTTGTAGTGACAAGGAACTGGAAACTGAATAGATTACTGTTGGCAAATGCCTGAATAAGTTATGGTTATTATTGTTCTATAAGGAACAATCAGCAGGATGATTTCAGAAAGGCCTGGAGAGACTTAACAGGAACTGATGCTAAGTGAAGTGAGTAGATCCAAGAGGTTGTCCACAATTATACACAGCAATAAGATTATGAGATGAATAACTAGGATAGACTTGGCTCTTTTCAACTATGATATGATTTAGGCCAGTTACAATAAACTTGTGATGGAGAGAGCCATCTACATCCAGACAGAGGACTGTGGGAATTGAATGTGGATTATAACATCATATTTTCACCTTTTTTGTTGTTTTTTGCTTTTTTTTTCCTTTTTGATCTGATTTTTCTTATAGCATGATAAATGTGGAAATATGTTTAGAAGAATTGCACAGGTTTAACTTATATTGGCTTTTCTGTCTGGGATGGGGACAGTAGGGAGAAGGGAAAGAGAAAAAATTTGGAACACAAGGTTTTGTAAGGATGAATGCTGAAAACTATCTTGGCATTTATTTTGAAAAATAAAAAGCTATAATAAAAAAAAAATTCTGTCTCTAAGCTTAAGCACAGACCTGAGAGTTTATAGATAATACCTTACATTTTTATTTTATTTTAACAACAAAAGCTTAGTTTCTAAGTACTTTGCTAATTAAACATGATGGCACAAATGTATTTTAAGCAAAAATTCATTATTACCAATAGCAGATATAAATTTATATTTCAAATAATTTTGATGATTTTTTTTAATTTTTGTCATCTTCTTTTCAGGTCTGATTAGGTCATCATTATTTTGACCTTATGACATGCCTGTAAAAGTTTATATTAGAAATAGATTTGTCAGTAATATAATTTTCTTTACTATTTGTTACTATTAAGACCACATTTTTGTTTTTACAAATATCTCTTTAAGAGAGATATTCTATTCTTCATTTTGTGATATTTTAAGTAAAACTAGATAATATAGTCTGTAAATCCATTTAACCAGGTACAGAAAAGCCATAATAGGAGGAACAGGTGAAGGCATCAATGCCAACCTCTCAGCGTTGTAAAACTCAAACTCTTTTCATAATACCTTCTGGACCATCTGTCTGTGACACATGACATGTAGACCAAGTGAAGTTGCCAATGTCAATCTATAAAATAAATATTAATGAAATTTAAATTCCTTTTTTTTCTTTTGAATAAAGAGGAAACAAAAGTTCTAATTTTTCTCCCATACTACAGTAGATCATCTTCTGTGTCCTCCAGTTTGAAAACTACTATTCTTCAATTCTGTACACGTTACACCAAGCTGCCTTCTTTCTTTCTTTAATGGCTTCTGTATCTAAGAATTAGAGCCATCACCACAATAATCTCTTTCCTCCCTAGTTTGGATTTGAGAGGATATATTTGATCTATATATGTCAGGTTCTTCAAGTTGATTCAGCATTCTGGTTTGTCTTAATTTTTATTTCTTTCTTTCAGATTACAACAAAAGCAGCAGTTATTTTTGTTACTCTTCAATACAATGTTACCATTCCAGCTACAGGTAAGTACCTTTTAGAATTTGCTATTTTGATGAGCAGAACACAAAGTATTATTGAAATTCAGTAGACTCTTGTTTCTGCTTTAATCTTTACAAATATCCACATTAGTTTATTAATGTTCACCTTGTGTAAAATACCTTATTTTTGACTGACATCTCCTAGGACATTGTATAGAAATTAGTTTTTTCTATACTTGAATTACTTAGATTTTTTTTTTAATGGAGCTAAGAATCCATAATGATCATTCATTATTTCAAATTGATTTTGTATATACTTATTAATTTTACAATTTTTTAAAAAGTACTTGTATATGTATGTGTAGAAATGATCTTGCAAATTTGCTAGTCTAAGACTTGAAATGTAAAATTTAAATCAACTCAACCTTTTCCCTTCTCCCCCCGCAATTGTAATGTAAGAGTTTGGATCATATTTATCATTTAGATTATATAGTTCCAGGTTTGTAGAAATAAAGATTTTTAGCTTAACATTCATTCTCAAGGTATGCTACATTTAAAAAAAAATTAATCAAGAATAAATAGTAGGCTTGTTGATTGCTTGAATTACCTTATACTACTGTACAAATTACATTTTTTTCCATTTCAGAAAATAAGATTTAAGAAAATAAAATCCTAAAATATCTCATTAAAGTTAAAACTTTTTTTAAAAAAGCTTTATTAGAAAGAAATACAAGTTTAAAGTAATATTAGATGCTGTCGATAGGAATGAGCATAAATAACATTATTTCATGTCACTCCTTGAATATGTACAAAAGAACTCAGAATTATTTTTGGTTTTGGAACTTTGGGTTTCTAAATTACACATTTTTAGAAATCTTTGGTGTAAATCTTCAGTGCAATAATCAGGTGATTAAGCCAATGGCCATAAAAATTAAATTATTTTTAATTAGCTTAGCTAAGCAGAATGAAAAGGAGAAGGGGAAGATAATACCTAGAATTCTATGGGAAAGATATTAAGAAATCTCTGTACTTATTGTTTGATTAAAATTTGTGATTGTTTTTTGTTTAATTAGGGTAACTGGCAATTAATAGAGATGCTTAAGTTAACTATTTTTTTCTCATATGGCACCATAAATCTAGACCTTTCCATATGATATTGAGCTTTTCTTTCAAATAAGAACTATAATTGCTTTTCAAGCTTTGTTATTTAAACTTCTCCTAGGAGCAGATTATCTTGGGAATTACCAGAGCTTTATTCTTAGTTTTTTTAATTATTTCCATAAGACTATGTTGTACTGAGTTCTATTCTTAATTAACAATCTTAATATGTACTTTTGTTTGCTTTTCTTTTTTACCTTCAGAAGACCGTGCAACAGAAACACTCTCTTTCTATTACTATGGCATCAAAGATTTGGCTACAGTTTTCTTCTATATGCTTGTAGCAATAATTATTCATGCAATAATTCAGGAATATGTCTTGGATGTAAGTACCTAGTGTGACTTTTTTTTAAGGTAAGATAAAGATTAACTTATTATATATTTGGAATCCTAGTAATTACTAATGACTTTTGTTTTGTTTTGTTGTTTTAGAAAATTAATAGGCGAATGCACTTCTCTAAAACGAAACATAGCAAGTTTAATGAATCTGGTCAACTTAGTGCATTCTACCTTTTTTCTTGTATTTGGGGCACAAGCATTCTAGTATCTGTAAGTATTTATATGCTAAAATTTTCATATCTAAAAAACTCATATTTTAAACAACAAATAGAAAATATTCTCCTTAAATGCTGTCCTCTAGCCTATCAATTAACTTTGGTTTACTGAAAATTTGAACTTCTGCCTTTTCCCCAACATATCTATTAGTTGGAGATTAGGAATGTTATTAATTTGGTATAAATGTTGAATTTAAGCTGATAACTTATTTTTAAATTGAATTATATGTTGCTTAGTTTATTTTGTGTTGTTTTATGTAGAATACCACATACTACATTTATGGTCCCTGAATCAAGAAAATATTTTTTTATCTCATATTCACTTGCAGATAGTGCCTCTATTAGCAAAAAAGATTTTAAGATAACAGTGACTTTAAAAGTGCTGGTGCTCAAGAGTGAGACGGTTTCAGCCATTTCTTGAAAATAAAGGCAGCTAGATGAAGCGCTTTCCAGAGAGCTTTAAAAATATTGCATGCTTTTTCAAAGAGTACAACAAGAACCTTACTTATATCATTCTAATGGAAAAAATAAGAACTTTTATCTTAAAGTCATTTGTTTCTATTATTGTTTTTTCTCTATGTGTCATCTTCCCCATATATTTGTTAAATTACAATCTAGAAGTTAGGTTTTCTTAGAAGCATTACTTTTCTTTGGGGAAATGGCACTTTTATTTAAAGTGTGTTTTGGATATATGAAAGTTAGAATTTTTAGAAGCAGATTAAATAAAATTTGTAGACTATTAGTGAAAAATTGTTTTGTTTAAAGAAGCAAAGCCATGTTTAATAATTTCAGAATGGACAGTCAAGATTGCAAGAATCAATAAGAATGTACTCCATTATCTCCTTCCTTCTGTTATAAATTGGCTGCTTTAATAACACTTTCCACAAAATTAGTACAAATTAATTAAGGCATTTGGAGATTAGTTCTACATCCTCATCCATCGAAACATTGTTTTCTTGATTTACAATGAATTCTATTAAATAAAATTTCCTCTATAACAGATGTTTTTACCAGTCCATATGGCAGTTAGTCTACAAAGACATTGTTTGGATATATAATTTTTTTTTTTTGGTATGTCAGTATTTAATTCACTGAAAAGTTTTTTTTTTTAATTCTCTTAAAGATATTTTTTTTGGCCTATTTTAATAAAGGAATAGGTATCAAAGATTTGCAAGATTTTTCTTTCACAGATTTGAGAAAGGACTTAAAATAGGTACTGAGTTCTGGATCTTTATAGTAGGACATTATAGGAAATTCAAGAACTAGAACTGGAACTATCCTGAATTGGGAGCTAATAATAAGAACAAACACCTTGTAACAGATTTTTTCTCCCTTTGTATATTGTATAGTTTTTCATGCTTTATCAAATTTATTAAAATGGGGTTCCATCTCATAAATATTTACAAAAACAAATAATCTTTCTTTTGGACTGTCGCGATAACTGCTTAGTAAAAATAAGGACACTTAGAGTAAAATTTAAAGTGTTTTACTTTTTTCAAATAAATGCTAGTTAGCTTGACCATCAGCAAGTCCATAAGTATTGTTTATGTACTTTAGACAACTATTTTATAATACTAGAATATTATTTCAAACATTTACAATTTTTAAACTTTAGGAGTAGTTTAGCCCATTTATTTCATCACTGGATGTAATAGGATTTGAGCATCAAAGAAATGAAAATAGTTTTCTACTTTATTTTTTAAAATTATTTTCTGTAGGCTAATTTTTATGTCAATATTGTCTTAGGAGAACTTCATCTCAGATCCATCTATTCTGTGGAAATCCTACCCCCTTACCTTGATGACGTAAGTTATTTTTGTTTGCTTTTATTGATTAAAGAAAATAGTTTTGTCAAATAGAAGGACAACAAATGTTAGTTTAGTATTCCTTACAGTTGGTCCTTTTATGATGTTCTTCTTCCCTTTATTCTTATTCTTGCTTTTTCACTTCTTTGCTTTCTTCTCTATTCTCTTGCCTTTTTCTCTCTTTAACTTTGATCCATTCATTCCTTCTTCATATTTCTTTTTCCATCTTTTAAGCCAAATCACGTCCCCTTCTTCCACAATCCTTTTCCCATAGTGACTTCTTCCTTCTCTGAATTCTCATCACCCTTATACCCTGTACCATTCACTTTAAAAGTTGGTTACATATTGTCCAATATGGTTCTCTGATTTTTTTTTAAACTTATGTTAGTTTTATCAGTTCAACAGACATATAAGTTCCTTGACATCAGAGAATGTTTCTTATACTTCTTTTTTTAATATAACTTACAGTATTTAGCAGATAGGAATATTCCATTATAATTAACACATGAGGGATGGGTGAGTCGAGGAGAAATGTGAAAAGAAAAAAGGAGTTATAGAAATGTGTCTTTACACCTGTATTTGTGAAAATGCCCATTGAGTCCTTTTAAAAAAAAAAAAAATAATAGAACTCTTTAAATAAGTGTCAGCTACATTTTATTCTTGCGTTTCTGTAGGCCTTCTAAAATGCCTATTATATGTATCTTTTCTAAAATGTGCAGATCTACATCCATATCCTGATGCTGCTTCACTGTCTTTCCTTTGGGGTACACTCCTTCTGCTTTCCTTCCTCTTATTGCAAGGATCTTCTCCTTCCTTCCCTTCTACCCCAGAACTAAGTTTGAGTTTTATCTCTTCAGCATTAGATTCTTTGTGCTTTCTAACTAGCTACTCTGATAAACTAACCTGTGTTTATGTACTAAGGAAAAGGCTAGATTTGTTTTATGGTAATTTGTATGGTAACCAGTAGGCCTACAAAAATAGTGTCCTTGTTTTATGGTAATTTATATAGTCCTACAAAGATAAGTGTCCTAAAGAGGGACTGTAAAAATGGGAAATTCAGGCATGTTTTACAAGGCAAGTGCTTTTGGGGATCTGTTTGGAGGTCAGAAGTGTGTTGGAAAGACATCCCTCTAATCACACTACTTCTGTTGTATCTATGTAATATGGATACAGTAAGGAGTTGTATAATAGATACCTTTATGATTGACCCTGACTTCCAATATTTGTTTTATTCTGTATTTTTAAACATATTATGTTTTTAAAGTATTTATTTCACTTTCTTGTGTTGTACAGATTTCAAATGAAGTTTTTCTACATATCACAGCTGGCTTACTGGTTTCATGCTTTTCCTGAGCTCTACTTCCAGAAAACCAAAAAAGTAAGCTGGACAATGTATAATTTTTTTAAAAAAATTATCTTACTATTGATTTTTTTTAGTTTCTTGGAAGAACTTTTCTTTTTTTAATTTTATCCAGTATCTTTTTTATTCACATTATCCTCCCTTCTGTTTACCCTCCCCAAATCTTCCTTCTCCTAAAAAAAAAAAAAATGTTTTATCCATTCTAAAACATAAGTTTGGGTCATTCATTTGATTTTAATTTAACCAAAATACTTTAAAAGCTAATAAGTGCAAATTTTGAATGGTGCTCAATGGTCATAATTTTTCAATTGTTTGTTTTTTCCAAGATAACATTTTTATCCTGAGTTTAGTCTTTGACTTATACTATAATTGCCATTAGCAGTTTACTTCTTATCTGTATTATAAGGACTAAGACATTAGACAACTGAAGCATAAATAGTTCTATGTAAATCTTAGTAAAATGCAAATTGAGCATTGAGAGAACTAATTTATAACTAAAGTGTTTTTAACCAACAAAGTCATCTTATTCTTTCAAAATAAACATTCCTAAAATGGATGGATCCTTTTTAAAGTATAGAAAAGTTGTGGTTTTTATATAAGGAAAAATCTTAAGTAGAGCAGTCAACTGACTTTGTAGTCTCTTTATTTCCAGTACTTTTCTTAAGGCAGACCTACATGCTACAGAAATTGTCCTTGCCAGTTTTTCCCACAAAGCCTCTAATATTATCCTCATCCCCTTTCATTAAAATAAAGCTACTTACTCCTACTCTCAAGCTCTTTGCCTGTTTGCATTGGATTTTTAATATTTTAATCTGTTCTTTTTCCTTCCATATCCTTATGCTTTATTCACATAGACAGTCTCTCATCCACTCTTCTATTTCTATTTTCAGGAGAAGTTATTCAAGTACTCCCTCACATGTAGAACTCCATAAAATCCTCCCCAATTCACCCAACCCATTCTGATGACATATAATATAGAATCTAATATTCAGGGAGTCTTTAAGCACTTGACTGACATTCTTATTAGATCCTTAACAACCCTATGAGATGTGTCATTATCACTATTTTATAGATGAGATTTTATTGATCATTATATTTTAGAGAGGTTACATGATTTGACATTGGTTACACATCTCAAGCTTTAGATACTAGAGTTGAACCAGCTCTTCTTGATTCTAGCACTTATTACATATGTCTTATAAGGGATTGTAAGCAATTGTAATAGTATTTTTTTTCCAATTACATGTAAAAAGAGTTTTCAACATTCATTTTTATAAAAATTTGAGTTCCAAATTGTTCTTCCCCTTTCCCTTCTTTCTGATCTTCCCAAGACAAGAAAGCAATCTGGTATAAATTATACATATACAATTATGTTAAACATCTTTCCATATTAGTCAAAAAATATTTCTTGATATCAAGAAATAGTAATTCATGGATGAATTCTTTTGTGTTTATTTTGCTTGTTTTACAATACTAACCTTCATTGATACTGTCTGTTAATGTAGTCCATTTAAAGATTAGCATTTAGCTATTATTGCAGAATAGTTCATTTTGAACAAGGGAAAAAATGTTTATTTTTTTTACTTTTGAGTGTGTGAAAAAGAATTTTTTATAATGTTAAATTATTTTAAGATCAAGGAACAAAGTAGGGGTGAAGGGATTGGATTATGTGGTCATAATCCACAATTTTTAATGGCACTTCCATCTTTAGCATTGTCTTTAAAGATCTAAAGAATTTTTTGCTATACTAATAATGCTTTAGATATATAGTGGCAAGATTCCACTGTCTAGTCACTGACATCCTAAAGGGATCTCAGTGGCCCAATTCTAGTCCATATCTAGAACCTAAAAAGTCATCAATCTCTAAAATAACATTATCAGCAAGTGGTTGTCCAGCTTCAATTTGAATGATTGAAGTAAATCCATCACCTTCAAAGATAGCATTTTCATTTTTGTATAGCTCAAATTGTCAGGAAGTTCTTCCTCTCATCAATTCTCTATTTCTCTCCTTGCAATTTTTGTTCACTATAGAGCCAGACAAAATTAAGTAAAATCTCTCTTCCACATTACAGCACTTCACATATTTGAACACCGTATTGCTTCCCCCCAATATACTTTATTCTCCATGCTGAATATCTCCAGTTCTTTTCAATCTCTCTTCATGTGACAAAGACTCAAGGCCATTCATCTTCTATGTTGCTCTCCTGGACACTCGCTCTCTTAGAAGTTGTCTTCCTAAACTGTGAGTAGGTCAGAATACAAGGGGAAATTAATCACCTCATTTCTTGAAGCAATTTTGCTCTCATTGAAGCTCAACATAACATTAACTTGGCTGCTGCCATGTCATACTGATAAGATACATTGGGTTTGCAGTTTGATAAATTAAGCTTTCCGTTCCTTTTTCAAACAAACATCTATGTAAGTACGCCTTCCCCGTCTTGTGTTTGTGCTGTTAAACTTCTGGATCCAACTGTAAGACTTTACATTTATGTTACTTATATCCATAAGAATCCTCTTATTGGATTCAACCCAGTACTTTAGTCTGTCTATGATTCTCCTGACTATGATCAGTATGTTAGCTAAAGGTAACAAAGGTTTGTGTCATCTAAAAATTTGAAGGGCATACTATCTATTCCTACTTTCTAGTCATTGGTAAAGATGTTGAAGAACACAAGACTAGCATGCATACATCTGGAGCACTTCATTGGGAACTAGTGTCTAAGTTGAAAATCCTTAATAAATATGCTTAAAGTCCAAGTATTCAACCAGTTATGAGTCTATTCAATTGCATTTATCATGTGATCCACATATCCATTTTTCTTAAGAATTTCTTAAATTAAGAACAATTTTCTTAAGCATGACATTTTTATCAAATGATTTGCTGAAATCTAGGTAAATTATATTTCCAGTACTTTTCTGATCAGCCACTTTACTTAACCTTATCAAGAAATAAGGTTAGTCTGGTATGACCTGTTTTTAATGAAGCCATACTGCCATTTTGCATTCACTTCCTCCTTTTCTAGATATTTGCTATACATTTCTTGAATAATCCAGTCTAGAATTTTGGCAGAAATGGAATTAGGCGAATCCCTAGCATAAGTTGCCAATTCAGTTCTCTTTGCTGTTTTGAAAACTGCATTATTTGCCTCTCATTCCCATGAACTTTCTCTGTACTCAGAAATTTTCCAGAAATCCCTAATATTGAATTATCTATTAACTACCACAACTTTGAATTCTCAGGAACTAAAAATATAATTCACTGGGGGTAGGAAGACATGAATTCACCAAGAAAACTAAGTGCTCTCTCATCATCTCCTTATTTATTTGAGATATGAAAGAAAGAATTAATCAGCTTTGTATTATGTCTCTTTTCATTACCACATATACCCCTCTCAAGAAACAATCTCAGCCTTTCTTCACTTGTCACCCAATATAGCTTTTTCAAAACAAAAGAAAAAAATTTGTTATCCCAGGGTCACCTTACCAGCCTTAACTCATTTTGAGACTTAGCACTATTTTTATATGACAATGTAGTGTTCTTATATATGCTTTGTTACCTGTCTGTGCTTCCATCTTGTCTACGTATATTAAAGTTCTTATTCAATAGAAATTGCTCTCTCCAAAAAGTCCAGACCAATAACTTTTTTTCATTTTTTTTCCTTTTTGACCTCTTTATAGCATCCCCTTTTCTTCCAGGAAACTCTTTCTTTTCTAGATTTTTTTCTGATACTTTTCTCCTTGTCCTTTTCCTTCTCAGTTTTCTTTGCTGCATTATCTTTGCCCTTAAAAATAGGCATATTTCAAGGCATTGTATTGGGCCTTCTCTCTTTCTACAATCACCATCTTAATGATCTCATCACCTCCCATGAGTTTAATTATCTCTATGCAGATAACTCCCAGAGTAATAATCTCTCTATCCCTCTTTCTATTGTAGTAGCCTATTAGTTGATCTCTCTGCTTCTAATTTGTTCAAAGTTTCAATGGTTCCTATTGCTTCTGGGATACAGTCTTTTCTATTTGGTATTTAAAGTCTTTTATATTTTATTTCTAACTTTCTTTTTCTGGACTGCTTCCAAATTATTCCCCTACTTTACTATAAGCTAAAATATCCTATTTGCTATTATCTATATGCAGTGTTCCATTTCCCAACTCCGTGTCTTTTCATAGACTCTCCCCCAAGCCAGCAAAATACTGAAAGATACTCCTTTTTGGTCTCTATTTCTTAGAATACTTAGTATACTTGAAAATTCAGTCTCTAATCTGTGTTACTTATAACATTTAATCTTACCTGTCTTCTTCCCCTTCTCTCTCCCACCAAACCTCTCACCAAAACATTTTTTATTTACTAATATGTATACATGGTTCTCTCTTTTCCCCTCCCCATCTTATTTGATTATTTATGTATATATCTGATTTATTACAGGGGGAAAGGAGAGAATAAGCTTTTATATAGCACATATGTGTCAGGCACTTTGTTAGTATTACTTCATTTGATCCTCCCAGGAACCCTGCAAAGGTAGACATTGTTATTATCTCTTTTTAAATAAATTTGAGGAAATTGAGTCAGACAAGAGTCACACAGAAAGTGTCTTAAGGCACATTAGAATTCAATCTTCCTAATTCAAGACTCAGCCCTTTGTCTACTGTACCACCAGCTACCTGTGGTAGCTTCTCAAGTTGACTTCTTGGAGAATTTTAGTCCATGGAATCCTACCTATTTTCCCTTTAAACTTTTTGAAATCTACTTTTTCAAAATCTAGGGCACATCCTCCTTTTGAGCAATATTTTCTAGATGTCTTCTAGTAAGATGATTTGTATCCAAGTGAGTCATCAGTAGTTCACTTTAAGTCTTAAGAGGTTCTTTGTTATGTTTTGCATCCACATGCCAAAAATAAAACAGATACTTCAGCAGTGCTCTTTTGTCATTGAATAGCTTCAATTGGATGATCTCTTACCTGATAGCTCCTATGGTACTACTTTGTTACTCTTTGAAGGACAAAAAAGTGCTTCCTTATTAAAGTCTTAAATTCCTTCCTCTGTAGGAAAAACCTCAAACTGTGTATTTGGTTGTTCTATTCTTTTACCTCCTTCTCTTTGTCACATTCTTCTAACATAAGGGTCAAGTTTCCTGTGCCAGTGATGATCCTTATTTCCTTCTTGAAGCCCCCACTTCATATTCTTGGCTTAGGGAGTCAGGGAAGGCATTGAATACTTCATTTTCATACTTGGAGTATGGAGAGATGTTCTTTTAAGTCTTTTCATTTTTCCTATAATGGAGATTAGTCTATACTTAGTATATAGATAGTAGTCACTTGGCTATGACAGCTATATAAACATGTACTTTGTACAGGACCCTTCAAATTTTATCTTGTTATGCATAATGTTTGAGATTCTTAGTCTTACTTTTTTAGCTGCTTGTAGCTATTTATACCTAACTTTCTAAGTTAGCACATCTGTCTACTTGCATGAAAGATACATACATGCCCACAGACTAATTTTTAGCCAATTTGATCACTCTTTATCTGTATCCTTTGTAATCCTGCATTAATATACTCACCAAGTTTATTTACTTGTAGTGGGATGGGGAAGGACAATTCAAAGTAGTTGATTTTTGTCCCAGATCTTCATGTTCACCAATTCCAGGTGGAATTCATCCAAAGCTGCCATCTAATTTTTGTAGAATCATTTGCATAACTTAGAAGTAGCTAAAAGTTATTTTTAACACCTATAGATGACAGTTGAAAGTAACTGTTTGAAGTAATTAGCATAATTTGCAAGTAGCAGCTGCATATGTGCTAAACAGTTACTTAAAATTTACTCTATGAAAGTTATTTTGGGAAGAACACTGTCTGGAAAGAATTGGTAAAGAGGGTGACTAGAACAGTGATTGCTTTGAAATGTTCCCACTGGTACAATAGAAAAAAGAAAGCTGCTAGTAGTGGCAATTCAAAAGGTATGTTGATGATAGATAAAGTGTCATTTTTTTCAAAGAAGAAAATACAGAATTTTTGAGACCTACTTTGTAATGAGTTTTTAAAATTTTTAGTTGAGGTAGTAGGCTTAGATTTATTGCCATTTTTCTGCAAATATGTATTATATCTAGGATATACTGCAACATATTTAACATATATAGGACTGCTTGCCATCTTGGGGGGGCGGTGGAGGGAGGGAGGGGAAAAAACGAAACATAAGTGAGTGCAAGGGATAATGTTGTAAAAAAAATTACCCTGGCATGGATTCTGTCAATACAAAGTTATTATTAAATAAAATAAAATTAAAAAAAAAAAAAGATTTATTGCCATTTACATGAAATTTTTTTATACTTTAAGCATATATACATCGGTAAATATCACCTTTTAGCAAAGGATACATAAACAAAAGAAAATGATCAATCTTTTGAAGTTGAGTATTTGGAAATGCTTCCAGATCTCAAGAGATATATAATAAGTCTTGGGAAATTGCTTAAGGTACTGAGAGTTGAAGGGACTTGTCCAGAGTCAGGCAGATAGTATTAAAGACGGGGTTTGAGTCCAGGTCTTCCTGATGCCATGAACTGAATTCTATCCATTATACTACCCTGTTTCTTAGTAAAACTATCCTTGTAAAAACTATTCAGTATGCTGTGGTAACAGAAGAATATCAGAATGAATATTGTGCATTTAATTGTATAGTGCTTGGGATAATGGTTTGAGAGATTGGGAAGGTAAGCCTAAAAATTCATTTGCATTTCAAATATCTTCCACTAAAATTATGAGGAAAAGTTAATAGCAGTATTCTTGGTAAGGAGCCCAGAATTCATAAAATATGTCATATTCCCAAAAGTTTTGAAGATAATTCTTAGGATATGAAAAAATTTGGAAAACCAAAAATAGCCAATTCTAAGTCATTTCTATATTAGTCTAAAGCTTCTTTATGTTAAGTCTACAGCTTTTTGGAGAATGACACCAAAAAAATATGGGCAGTGTCCCAGAAAGTTGTAATGCAGAGGTTTATGATGGTGTAAGCTAGCATTATCCATTCATCCTTCCTTACAATTTGACCTTAGTTGATAGAGCTAAAATACTGAACTGGAACTTGATTTAAGTAGCTAACCATAGAAGAGAGTAAATTCATTTCCTGTTAGCAAGTTTGAGCTTTTTCTTCTCTTGGGCTAGAATTTTAAATCAGAAAACAAGGGAAATAGATCTGCTTTGAAAACTAACATAATTGGGGCAGCTAGGTAGTACAGGGGATAGAGCACCAGTCCTGAAGTCAGGAAGACCTGAGTTCAAATCTGGTCTCAGACACTTAACACTTCCTAGCTGTGTGACCCTGGGCAAGACACTTAACCATAATTGCCTCAGCCAAAAATAAAAAAAAGAAAGAAAAGAAAACTAGCATAATTTTGAATTTCTTCACATTGAAAATAGATTTGTCATTTTTATAAACAGAATGTGGTATGACATATATTTGCCCTAGATAATAAATATTTGGGTCCGTAGAGAGGAATTTAAATGTCTCAAGCAATGTTCTCTACCTATTAAGCCTTTTCTTTGTTTTCTTTTTCTTTTAAGTTATTAGAATCTTCTTTGGAATGGCATCTTTTTCACATTTATATCATTTATATTTTTTTCATACCCCAGAAATTGAATCTCTTTAAAAAATAAAAATAATAATAAGTTACTCCCATTTAGCATTATTGAAAATTTAGTTTGTTTTAATTTACCTTTGGGATACTAAATTTAGAAGTAACACATTGGATAAAACATTCAAACAAACATCTAGAATTTTATAACTAGTTCCTTTGCTCCATGGAACTTCATGGGCTCCAATAGTTAATCATACTGAAACTGTATAATAGTAAAGTTTTACAATGGAAAACAAAAGAGGCAGTTGGGGGTAAAATTTGGTGGTTCAGTATCTATGACTATCTAGAAAAAGTTGTCATATGGGAAAATTTTGTTTATTGTAGAGATCCAATAGGAGTGTTTTTTTCCTGATGACTCAAAACATCATTTTTCCATTCAAAGACTCTCTGATGTTGCTTTGTTTGTGTACTCTTCTGAGGGAAAAACATACTATATTGTATAACTTTGTCATCTCTCCAGGTAAAGTTGGATAAATGTATATTTAATGGAATAAATATAAAATAGAAAAAATCATAAAAGACGTGTACATCATATAGCGAGATTCCAATATAATGCACTGGAAGAGATGTCAGAAGTTATTTAATAAGTATTTATCAACAAATCACATTTTTAGTATAATGGAATTTTGCCAGTGCTATTAATTTTCTGAGCCTGAAAAAGTTTCCTATGTACTAAATGAAATCCATTTACCCTTTGAGATCATGGTTCCTTAAGGTGCCAATTCCTCCACATAGCTTTCTCTGCTCCTCAGCCAAAAGTGACTTTGTGATTATCCTAACACTTCATTTTTATGATTTTCACAGTTTTGTTACATCTGTTTATCTCCACTTGAGTAGTGTCTTCATCTTTGATATGCTACACATACATCCCTGCACCTGATACAGACTACTGACAATACAGAATTTTCAAATTAGATTCCCCGTAAATATTAAGTGACTTAATTGAAACTAGGTCAACTTCCTTATTTTACAGTTAAGACCCCAAAAAGCTTTATTGAATTCATACTTTAGTAAGTAATAAGGGTATCATTTAATTATTTCATATGAATGTACAACATCATTAGCTTTCTAATATAAACTCAGAAATAAAAAATAGAAAAAGAAATTGAGAAGTAAAATGGGATATAGTGATTTTAATCCAATAATCAATAAAAAATAGTTGAGCATTTATCATACTCAATAGCTTGCTGAGAATTATGGGAACCACAAGGGAAATATAACAAAATTCTTGCTCTTTAACAGCTTATATTGTAGTTGGGAATAAAGACTTACATTTAAAATAATTAGTCTATATAAAGCAATGTTTTATTTAATTTCTCATATTTAGCAGATTCATAATGTCATCAAAATATACCAAATAACTAATTATAAAAAGTATTGTATTCATTGAAGAATTTGAGAGTTCTTTTATGGTGGTCTTCTTTCTCAGAAAATGATACTTTTAAGCATCAAAGGAATGTCATCAAATATGCCAGGACTTGTTGAACAACAGAAACAGACTTTTAAAATTTTAGTGTTGGAAGGGACCTCAAGGAACATTGTCTGATTCATGTCCAAAAAAGAATTTTTTCTTTAGCTCCCCTAAATTGTCCTTTTTAAGAAAATCCTAATCTGACTTCATTGCTATAGGAAATTCTGGGTGAGAAAATAACTTCTACTGTTCTGCTTAACCTCTAGATAAGTTAACATCAAACTGTTAATGAAGGTTCATTTAAGCAGTTCCTAATCCATTCTAACATTCATCTCTCCATCTTTGCTTAAAAAGTAACATAAGCTTTTTTGTTTTTTTTTAATCAAATGCTTTGCTAAAATTAAAATATATTTTAGATTTAACTAGATTTACAGCATTCCATTGATCTACAAATTTAATAACCTCCATCATAAAAGGAAATTAGCTTAAGCCTCGTGTGACCAGTTCCTTTAAAAAAAATTGAACAAACTTAATTTACACAATAAATTCAGAGAAATGAATTGCATGTGAGCTCATAGATAATTCAGAGAACCAAATTCCCTCTTCTCTTTTGCTTTTTTGGGGGAAAGAAGGTATAATATTTTCATGATCTGTTCTTAATGAAGCCATGGTGATTATGGCTTATTATTACTTTTTTAGATGATCAATAATGTTCACTTTGACTATATGTCCTAGAATTTTCCCTAGGAATTAAAATCAAATGTGTTGACCAGTTTGGCAATATCATTCAATTTCCTGTTTTTGAAAAATGGGATTCCATTTTTTTCTTTCTCTCTTTCTGGAATATTGCTCACTTTTCCATAAGCTTTCAGATATTACTTACATTGTCTCACCAGTAACATCTACCACTTTTTCAAGACATGGGAATATTAATCATCTATGATAAGTAACTTGGATTCTCAAGGCAAATAGTAAAAATTTAGTAGTTCTGCTTTCTGTTTGTTAACAATTGAATGTCGATTAATGAATGGGATGTGGGAGAAGCAGTCTTAGCCTCTTTTTCATCTGTTTTTCCATAACTTAAAAAAAAGAGCAAATAAACCTTTTTTTTTTTTAAATAAATCCTTAGCTTTCTGAGCATTGGCACTCCTGGTGCAGTATTGTGCCATACATGTATTCATCCTCTCCAATCTTCTTCTCTTTACTTCTATTGTCTTTTTTTGGTGCATTTTGAAATGCGCTAACCAGATTGGTTAGTGAATTCCTTGGGAATTCCATCCATCTCTTCGGACAACTGTCATTTTTTTCTCTTTTGAGTCTTCAGATTTTCATTCTTGAGAAGGTCCTATTCCTCTTTGACTGACTGCTGTTGAAGTTTACCTGTCTTTCAGAAATTAAACCACAAAGGCTTGTGGATCTTAGAAATGAAATAAACTTTAAGAGAATAAGATTACTTTCTTTATGGATAAGGCAAGCTAAGGCCTAAAAGCTTAACGCTAGTATGGACAACCCTCAAGGACTTCTTGCTCTTGGGTTCTTTGCTCTGTGTCTGTAGAGCCCATGTATCCCAGATGCTCCAGAATAGTCCTAATTTCCAGAACAAGAAAATTTTATATTTTTTAACATGGTTTTTCAAAGTCTTGTTTTACCTATCTTAGTTGTACTCTTCTGATGCTAAGCAAACACTCAATCCAGCGGAAGAGCATGTTTCTAGTTTAGAAGGTGTTTCTTGTCATTACATCAGACTGCTTCTCTGTCAGTGTGCGTTAGCTAATTTTTGATTCCTTTTTCTGTATTAACAGGAAGATATTCCACGACAACTTGTCTATATTGGTCTTTACCTCTTTCACATTGGTGGAGCTTATCTTTTGAAGTAAGTTATAGGGGTTTTTTTTAACCTCTTTTTATCCCTTCTATATATAGCAGTTACTAAACTAACAATTGTTCAATGTGATTGTTTCTGTTTTAACAGCTTGAACCATCTGGGACTTGTTCTTTTGGTGCTGCATTATTTTGTTGAGTTTCTGTTCCATATTTCCAGACTGTTTTATTTTAGTGATGAAAAATATCAGAAAGGGTAAGTTATTTGTCATGTCACTAAAATGGCACAAAAATATTTTAAATCCATAGCCAAATTATTCGGTTTTATACAATTATTTTCAAAAGCTTAAAATAGTGAAAATAAGTACTTGATTGTTACAAAGTAGGTAGTAATGAGTTTCTTTAATTAACTAAAATGCCTTTGGATAGGACAGAAGCTAACACAATAAATAGAATTTGAAAACAGAATAAGAAGGTTATAATTGGACAAAAATCTAACCTAGCATATGTTTTTGGATTTTTATTCTAATATTTCTGTGATTGTTTTCTTGTCTCATTTGCATATATTAGTGAATTTGACTTATGAAATTTTTCTTACAGATTTTCTTTGTGGGCAGTTTTATTTGTTTTGGGAAGACTTCTGACTTTGATTCTCTCTGTATTAACTGTTGGCTTTGGCCTAGCAAGAGCAGAAAATCAGAAGCTGGATTTCAGTACTGGAAACTTCAATGTGTTGCCTGTCAGGTGCAGTAAATTTATTCTTAGTGAAGTCATTTTGTTTGGCGATAGGTTTTTCATGGATTTTGTTGGAAAGATTCATGCTGGAGAAATTTGGGAACTTGATCCACAACAGGGGAGAAAAACATTAATTTATATTAAATTCAAATATTCATGTATTTAACTGCAAGGAACAAATAATTAATTGAAAATTTTTACGGTATTTTACCATCGTCATAGCTTTTTGGTTTTTGTTGGTTTTTTTAATAGAACCACAATGTTTGGCATTTAAAGTCCTACCTCAGCTTTCTTCTCCCTTTCCTGTCTTCTTACATCTTTACCCTGCCCAATATTGATAAATTCAGTGACACTGGTCTTCTTGTTATTCCACAAAGGAGACCCACCATCTCTCAAATCCACATACTTTATCTGGCTACCCTTGTGTCTAGAATCCTTTCCCCTTTTCCACCCTGCCTCCTGGCTTCTTTAAAAGTCCTCACTAAAATCCTATTTTTTACACAAAAGTTTCCTAATTCATTTTAATCCTAGTACCTTTCTTCCTTTAATTTTCTGTTTATCTTGTAGATAACTTTGTATGTGTTTGCTTGTTGCCCTTCATTTAACTATGAACTCCTTGAGGACAGAGACTGTCTTTTGCCTTTCTTTGTATCCCCTTTGTATCTTTGTATTTTCAACAAAGAAATAAAACGTCATCCCATGATTAGTTTAAGACAGATGAGGAATAGACAATTTAGTCTAGGCATATGATAGCATAATATAAGTTAGCCTCTTTTTTGAAAGAGAAAAGCAATTTTCCCCTTAAATTTTTTTATCCTAATTTATTCTTCTTCAAAAACTTTTCTCTAGTTACACATAAAAAATCATTTTGGGGGGTTATTTATATACATTGGTGTGTTTGTTTATTTTTACATATTTCCTTATGGATCACGTTTGGAGAGAACAATCAGAACAAAAGGGGGGAGGGGGAAAGTGGACATAGCATTTGTTGATTAACATTCAGTCTCTCTATTTCTCTCTATGGATGCGGCAGGCTTTTCCTATCCAAAGTTTATTGGGATTGCCTTGGATCACTGAATCACTGAGAAGAACCAAGTCTATCATAGTTGATCATTGCACAATATTGCTGTTATAGCATACAATGTATTCCTGGTTCCGCTTGTTTTGCTCTGTATCAGTTCATGTAAATCTTTCCAGACCTTTCTAAAATAGGCTTTTCATCATTTTTTATAGAACAGTAATATTCCATTACTTTCACATATCATAACTTATTCAGCCATTCCCCAATTGTTGAGCATCTACTCATTTTCCAACTCTTTGCCATTCTTGATGTACTCCTAATATTTTCTATTTATTTCTAAATATGTTCACAGAATTGCTGTTCTTGCATCAATTTGTATCACTCAAGCATTTATGATGTGGAAGTTCATTAATTTCCAGCTTCGAAGGTGGAGGGAACATTCTTCTTCTCAGCCTCAGATTGTAAAAAAGAAGTCTACAGTAACTAAAGGCAGGTCTTCTAGAAAAGAAAAAGGTTAGTATTGCCCACTATGAGTAAAAGAATCCTTGAAGTAAAAGGAAATGTGAAACAATAGCTGAGTTTCTTTTTTTAAAAGAACTTCATTGTACCTAGGGTGCATTAAGTGTGATGTGGCACCATACCCAAGCCAACCCCTCCTACTCAGACTAAAATCTTTAATTTTCCTGCCACCATGGTAAGAGAAAGGAATTTCTCTCATCAAAAGCTTTCCCTGAACCTTAACCTTCATTCTTTACACTCTCTGTGGCTTTGTTTTGGTATGTTGGTCCCAAATTTGATGTATTGTAATCAGTCCAATGCACGGGGTCTTAGTATTCCATTAATCTTTTACCAGGGTATATAAAATATCATTAGTTTAGATTTAAATATCTTTAATTTCTCTGCTATTGAGGCTACTGATAGTTTAAATATAAAAATACCACAAAGAGATTTGACTACAAGACCCATTTGATCCATTTTCCATTGTTTTTATCTTTTCTCTCTTATTTTTTTTTCTTGTTGTTGTCATATTCTAGACACGTGAACCTAGCCAAATGCGGATAATGTTGTTTGTGCTACTTGTTACTAGGAGGAGACTTAGATGACCTTGAAGTGCTATATAAACATAAGTTTTTACTATTTTCTTTGTTCTCCTAATCTGTGCCTCTGGCTTCTTTTCAAAACTATCCTGACGTTGAAATCATGTCCTGTACCTCATGACTGATAGCTATACTCCTACCATTCCCTAAGAAGTCCTCTCCTCAGCCCTGTCTTCTCCTTTAACATGTTCTGGAGTTCTCTCCTTTGCCTATGGGCTCTAACTTCCAACCTCAGCACTCTGCCATCTTCATACATTGTTTTGGCACTCTTTGCCCTTCCCATCCATCTCTCCCCCTTAAGCACTTTTACACTCTTCATTTGACCAGCTCACCTCATTAGCTTACCATTCTAGAATCCAGCCTATATCTGCCTAGCCCACAGATTTGGACTCAGGGTCTCCTGATTCCTGGGCTATGCTCTATCCACTGTGTCACCTAGTTGCCCCTCAGAATAAGCTTCTTAAGAAAAAATTAGAAATAAAACAACCTACAATTCTTATATTTTAGTGAAGCAATTTTTCCAAGATGCCCTGATTTGTAGTTGAGAGACCTGAATTCAAATCCAAAGCCTGTCATTTAATAATTGTATAATTTTGGACAAATTACTTTTCCTCATTTATAATGTGGGGACAATAATATATATGCCACTGGCCTCATCTTATTATTGTGAAGAAAGCCATAAAAATAAATTGTTCTTGAGAATCCAGAGGGAAAAACAGGTTTTATTGGACTAATCCTCAAACTAGATATTAAGAGGCCAATTCTAGCTGATGGTTAATCTCAGCCTGGTTTTTAGTTTACTGAATAGAGGTAACATTTGGCATTGAGTGACTGGGTAATGTAAGAGAGGTTTAAGACCTGGGTTTGAATCCTGGCTTGATCACTCATTAATTCTATGACCTCCAGTAAATCAGATTCCCTGAGGCCCAGCCCCAGTTTCCTGCCCAGTCAAACTAGAATTCTAAGACCTATCTTACTTCATAGCATTTTTGTGACAATTCAATTGAAATGATAATGTGAATCTCAGATCTTAAGGTCTTAGAGTTGTAGGATTGTAAAATGAAAAGGCATTGGACTAATTTGCAGGCCTGTGTTTTTGCTTATGTTACTTGGGGCCATTGCTCATTCTTTTTTTCTGTTTCCTCTTCCTTAAAATATATTAATTCCAGAGCAGCAGTTTTCAATGGTGTGCCTCATTTTAGAGGGGGAATAACTGAACATAGATAATTCTTTTGCTAATTGCTTCTTTAAAAAAATGCTGCTATGTTTTAGATTGCTTTGAAGTATATAAAATACAGCTCTATTTAACTTCATTTCCTTCGCTTTTAAGTGGAATTATAAATATTATCTAATATTAGTGGATAGCAGGTCTTTCAAATTAATTAAATTATAATTTTTGGCCTTCTGATAAATGACACTGATTCCAAATCACATATAATTCAAAGGGGACAAACAGGAAGTGTTCTTAAAGCCTGAGATGGTAATTTCCTGCGTAGAGACTAGTTTTAGGAAGCTTAACATTCCAAGAACTATAGATTTGTTATAAGATGTTTTTTGGATGAGGATAAAATGATTTATTTCTTTAACATATGGTTCTAGGACCTTAGAATTAGGGTCTTATGAAATATAAACACTAAAGAACAGAGCCAGAATTCCATTGTCCACATTAAAAAAAAGAGTGCCTCCATTTTATCTCTGACTCACTAGGTCAGTCATTCTTTGACTTTGCAGTCTTCATTCTGTCAGAAATCTCTTTACATCCTGAATTCTCAACACCTACAATAATTCATAAACATAAAGGTGGTGTGGAGCAAACTTCAAGAAACTAAAGTACCTTCTGCATCATCAAAGATTAAAATATGTTCTAGATACAAACAAAACAAGCAAACAAAAAAAGAATTAGGGCCTTAAAATTTAGCTTAAAGTTCCTGTCTTATTAGCTGTCTTTCACAGGGAAATGACTGGTTTTATTTTGGTTTGCTTTGTTTACTATATTAAGTGAGAGAAAACTCTTACAACTTCACTTAACCTCGTATTTTGTCCCCTTAACAATTAAGAAATTATTCCTGATTTCCTAATAAAATTTCTCTGTGGTTAGTTTCAGCCCTTTTTTTATGACTTTTCACAGGTACACATTTAAGGTGAGAGTACCTAAATGAGACGGGTTACCCTAATTAGGGTGATTCAAGTAGAATATAATTATATACACTTATGTGTATGTGTACGTATAAACCTTATATACACATATAGATAAATGTTTCACTACTCATCCCTTTCCCATTATTCACTTTTTAATGTATATATCTCTGAAGCTAGTCGGTATTGTGAAAACATAAAAGTGTTTACAGAACTATGTCCACTGAATTCTGATGCTGGGGTGAAGAGGATAGGAAGCTAGATCCACTTGGGACACATGAGAAAGCTTATCCCTGGTGACACTGTTCAGGGAGAAACCAGAATTGTGGGAAAGTCTCAGTTTGCCACAGTGCAAGGCAGATAATAGTTAATTACGTTGCTATGTCCCAATGGACTAGTTGGGAAGCACTAATACATAACATGTGAGAGATGTTGTTCTTCAACCATTAATTCGTGTCTAAATTTATTGATGCCAAAAGGCTTTTTAAAAAAATAGGAGTGACTCAAAATTACACTAAAATTTCTCTCTAGAAATCTTGAAAAATTAGTTCTTCTGGATAAATGAATATTTATGATGACGAGTTTATCCTTCAAGTGTTTTTTTCCCCCTATAAAATTTTGTAGTTCATTTTGGAAAGTTTTCTGAAAGTGATGGTGTTATTCTTTGATTTCTTAGAGTATATTAGTTAACCTTATCTTCAGTAGGCAAATCTTAGACTGGTACTACAGCTGGTGAGCTAAATCCAGAATTGTGTTAGGAGAAGAAATCATAGCTCTCGAGCTGAGAGCAGCTGAGAGGCCATCAGCCCTTCATTTTACAATTGAAGAGAGTAAGCTAAGAGAGGTTAGGAGACTTGTCCAATATGGCACAAGTAGCAGAGACAGACTTTGATCCCCATATTCTTTCCACTGTACCACTCTTTTGTGATGACTGAGTTATCATTAGGAACAATCATTGTGTAGCAAGTTGTAACTTAGGGATTCCTTCAGTCCTCTTGAGGCTGCCAGGCTCTTTGTGAGGCAAAATAACAGTGGGGGAAGTGTTGGATCTGGAACGTCTGAGTTGAGAGTCCATCTTTAGCACTTAGTAGCTATGTCTTCTCTGGCAGTCATAAAACTGTGTCAGTTTTCTGATCTATAGAATGGGAATAATATAAATAATGAAACTTTGTAAATCTTAAACTCTATGGAAACACAGACTATTCATATTTTCTTAATCCTTGTGGATTAAGTGGCACTGAATGATGTTTAAATTCTTTCATCTTTCTTTTTGTAGTTTTTCTGTTTCTTGTTTTCATTTCTCACTGTTTAATATACCTGTCCTCAAACAACTGAAACTTTCTCTACCTTAAAACTTTTTTTGAAAAGGTATGGGGAACAAGTTCTTTAGAATTCTATAAAATGAAAAGAAGCTCTATGAGATCCCCTGGTTCTTTCATTTTGAGTGCATAAGTATGGGTTGGCCAGCATCAATTGGATAAAGGGCAGCCTTTTTTTCCCCCTTAATTGTTTTGTGGCTCTGTTATTCAAATTGAGTCTTTCTTGAACTACCAAATGAAATAATAGATATTGACTGAATTTAATACTGTTCATAATAGCTGCATTAATTACATTTTCACAAATGAATAATAATTATTATTTTTCATTTTCAGAAAATGGTGTAAATGGAACAGTAACTTCAAATGGAGCTGACTCCCCTCGTAACAGGAAAGAGAAATCCTCATAAGTGAATTTTATCAAATTAAATGACTAATGTCCCCAAAGAAATCTGCTTTTTACAATAAGGAGTTCTTCAGCACTAGACGTCATTCTGATCCTAAAAATACAGTTCCTGCTCTTTGATTCTTGCTATTCTTATATGATTTCATGCATCCTTTTTTATGGGCAGTTTCGGGGGAGGGTGATTTCTGTAAGGGAGAGAAACATTTTGGCTTAGACTATAAGCTACTTATCTTCAGATAATTAAGGGACCATCACTTTCTGTTTGTTTTTGTCTTTTTTAAATTTTTTGTAATAATTTGGGATAATTAGTTATTTAAATTTCACATATTAAAGATTAGTGATTCAATGTAATGTTCCCACCTATTTTTTATGAGTTTGGCAAATAGCCAGTTCCAACAAAATCTTTTTTTTTTTCAGTTCTATTTCAAGATCAATATGAAAGTAGCATAAAATTGCAAGTCAAATTTTAAATATGTTTTAGTCTCTGATTTTTAGGAGTTTTGTTTTTAGTAGAATTACAACTGGAAACCTGAATTATCAAACCATCAACATAATTGTGTGCTTTATTTTGTAGCTAGTGGTTGTCAGTGTTGCGTACTGATAGTTGGAAAAAAGAAAGACACAGCTATTCATTGGATGAAGTATTTCAAAGGCATATTGTCTATAATGAATTGAAATTTCTTGTATAAATATGAAAATACTCATAAAAGAGTCTTTTAAAGTGTATCAAAAATACAGACTGGAAAATAGAATATCAAGTGTACACTGTAGAAAGCAAAATCAGATTTATGTAGCCCTTTTAATAAGTTTATCAAAAATTATTCTTAGTAGGGCTTGTCTTAAGTTCAGTGTGTACAATATCCTAGAGCAATGCTTTTTTTTTTTGGTGTGCAAAACCTTTTTGGAAAATAATGCTGTCTATTTGATCAATATATTTGAACAGAATGTCATATTTACATCTAGAATATGTACTATGTGCACTAATTCAAAAAGGAATAGAAAGTTCAGGTGGATGAGCAGTCTTGTGAAAGACAATGCTTTATGTTATAACTAGCTTTGGTTCCATCATTTAATTGAGAAACATTTATCTGTATAAAACATATTTTTGGATAAAATATATATATATATATTTGTATCTTTACAGAAAGGCTATAAAAAGCATTTGAGTAAAATATTTGGTTCCCTTTTCTATAATCATCCTTTGAAATCCTTATAACTATTTGATTTGTCTTTGTCTTTCCCATTCATATATTGTTCCTTCAGTGTTCATATCTTGTCCCTGTTTCTTACTTTTATCAGAAAAAAAGTTAAATGTTTGTGCCTTTTTTGTGTAAAGTTTGCAGACAAAAAAATGCTTTCATTCCCTGACCACCCTGTTATGAGGTCTGCAATTGAAGCGGCCATGCTGCTAATAATGTCATGCTTTCAATTCTTCACAGCTATTGACCCACTTGTAGGAAAAGGGGTCGTCCTTTGTAGCATTATGGAGTTTAGGGGAACTCGATTGTTCCAGTTAAACTGTCATCAGGTTGAACTATACATTGAGAAGCCCAGTCAAAATAAAGACATTTTTACTTTCACAATTAGTATTCTGTATTTTTTCTTTTAGTCAATACGGAGGTTTTATTCTGCTATTAAGTTTTAAAGCCATCATAATATTATTGCCATAGGGTGAATTGTTTGCAAGATTTTTAGCATGCAACTTGAAACTAAGATTTGCATTCTGTGATGATTTTCTGTCCACTAGCATGCCGGAGAAATTAGTTCTTTAAGTTTTAGTGATGTCTTTTGTTTTTTACATCAGTCATTCCTAGATCTAAATATGAACACGTGCACTTGCTCCAGCTTTCTCTTATAACAATGAAAAAAAATTAAAATCATCTGATATCCAGGTGTCTGACAGCACAACAGATGTTTTCAAGGGGTAAATTAATAATTTTATTGGTAGACCTGTCTCTGTTTCAAAATTATTAATTTATTCTTCACAGCTGGGGCCACTGAGCAATCTTGGTAGCTTTGGAAACAACCCAGAAGGGTGGCTCTGGGAAAAACTTAAGCAATAATTATTGAAAAGAGAACTTTTGCAAAAATACCCCTTAGAGCTGTGTTTCTTGGTCTGGTGATGATAAATTTTTCTGTTGTGGAAACTTAAAGGAAAAAAAAAAAAAAGAGCATGACCAGGGCTACAAGAAAGGAAAATTAGTCTAGGAGCATTGTCTGAAGGATGAATTAAGAGTGAGTGGAGAGATATTTGACATAAGAAGACTTATTTGATGTGTAGAATTCTGTTGTAATAGTCTAGGCACAGCTGAGAGGAACACTGAACATGCAGAATTCAGAAGCATGAGAAGATTTGATTTGAATAAAGTGATGTGGGATGAATCAGGAAAATAGGTGCATAAAGACTACAACTATGGGGGGAGGGGGAGGGGGAACAGCTGAATTCTGTGTAATAATAATGACTAGGTGTGTGGTCCTAAAGAAACAACCATCCATCTCCTTTCCTTTACAGAGGTGGAAGACTTTGCATAAGGTTCTTAGAAAATCAAGCACATTTCTATCTATCTAGAGACATATAAATATTGTCAACATATTTAGGGTCATAGTAGGGAGACACTTGAAGCATGGAGGTCACCAACCAGCTGTTGGAAGAGCCTGGGTATGACAAGCAGTGCCAAAAGAGAAGAGGGATCCTTTAGGAGGTGATGTGAGGATAAAATCAACTAGACTTAGCAACAGATGAGATTTGGGGAGAGAGAATAAGTGCAAAGTAAAGGATGACACCCAAGTTGTAAGTCTGGGTAACTGGTAGGAGGTTGGTGGAGTAATAGGGAGTTAGAAAGAAGGATGGGTTTGGGAGGAAAGATAGGACAGGAAAAATGTACCAGGTTTTCCTTGGCCCTCCCCTACTCCCACAACATGGGTTGGGTCTGTACCTATCCTCTCCCTGCCTCCCCATACGAGGATTAATTTTCCTTAAAAGGCTCCCTAGCATGGCCTCCCATAACATAGTTTTGTAACCTCTGGCTGTGTTGTGGTGCTTCATGGTCATCTAAGGGCATAAAAGGGGGCTACCTACTCCTCTGACTGGATGGATATCTGAAGACCAGGCATGTCACTTCAACCTCCCTCCAGCAGGAGAAACCAACGGTTATTATATCATTTTTAGATATCTTTACTCTGTTGGAACTAATTAAACCTTTTTCAAGGTTTCTCCCTCATTTCTTCCCAACTTCAAACTTGAACTAATAATAAGGTACTGGTATCAAGTTATTCCTAAAAAGAATTTAACTTTAATAATTAAAAAAAAACATGCAAAATGATTTTGTGAGATCTAAAAATGAATATTTTAGGTGTTATTTAAATTTATAAATCAGATTCTACTATATTTAGTCAACATGTTTTGAATCAATATATAAACAGTCTCATTCACTCGTCCGAAAATTTCAATTTTATTCTCTTTATTTAGACCCAAAGAAAAGTAATGTATGTCCACCACAAGACAATGAATTTAAATTTTTTTCCCTAAGACAATTGGAGTTAAGTGACTTGCCCAGAGTCACACAGCTAAAACATGTTAAATGTCTGAGATCAGATTTGAACTCAGGTCCTCCTGACTTTAGGGCCAGTGCTGTGTCCACTTCATCTAGCTGCCCCAATGAATTCAAATTTTAACATTGATACAAATACTTTGGTTGATTAAATTGTATTTGAGGGCTAGTTTAAGAAATCTCTGCATTTTCATTTATATGGGCACATCTTTCTACAGGGACTGCAACCTTTCTGTGCCTTAGATGCTTTGGAGATAATCCCCATGAATTCACTTGTGGAGAAAGAATGGTGAGGAACTCTGTTAAATTGAATCTCAGGTGACCAAAAAAAAAAAAAAATCCACCACTGAGTTTTTACTCAATGCCTTTTGACTTGGTAACACCTGCTAAAATTTACACTCCATTGGTTTAGGCTTCAGGAGACCAATGTTGTCTAAATTCCAAAATTAGGCAAGTAAGATGTTATTAATATACACTGGTGCTGTTCTTATAGGAATCAAAATTTCAATCAAAAATGACGTGATTGTGTATTTTATACAGATAGTACAGTGTATTCCACAGAGCCTCAGCTACTGCTCTTGAGCAGATGGGCTGATGCATTTATGCCAGATGATACTTTCAGGGTGTCCTTCAAACATAACCTCTCAGATGGCAAAGATAGATTGAATCCTATAGATACTCCATGAAATTTCATAGCCTCAGTTCATGAATTTAGACAAAGTGAATATTTTGAGACATTTATTCTTAGATGCAATAAAAGCATATAGTAGGATTGCAGGTACACTGAAGATTTGTTTTAGAAAAGGCTCACTTTACTCCGCTTTGCTTCTGCTGCTTTTGATGGTATTGTTCAGTCATGAATCCCATTGATTTCCTTGGCAAAGATACTAGAATAGTTTGCCATTTCTTCTTCCAGCTCATTTTATAAATGAGGAGAGCTGAGGCAAATAGGATTAAGGACTTGCTCAGGGTCACACAGCTAGTAAGTGAGGCCAAATTTGAACTTAGATCTTCTAGAGTCCAGGCCCAGTCTGCACTATCCACTGTATTACCTAGTGTAATGCCAGAGAAACTGAGGAAAGATAGAGATTGAGAGTTTTTAATATTGTATTTGAGTTTCTGAGAGGGAGAGATTTTCTGGGCAGCAGATCAGAATCCATTTGTCCCCTGAGGGCTGAATTGGACTTAATGTCTCAAAGAATTCAGCATTGAATATGAGATTCAATGATTTTTATATGGCTCTAAAGATCAGGAGAGACAAAGGGAAAAGGTGGAATCTGAATACTGGTGAGCATGGGAATTTCCAGGAAGGGACCATCAATTTGGTTCTGACAGGTTGAGAGGTGAGGACCATAAATTCTTGATACCTTAGGAGGACTTAGGAGCCAGGATGTTTGAAACAGAAGATCTTCCCCTTATCTGAAATTAAACATTTACAGTTTATGACCTTAGACTCTCCAGCCCTAAGTTATATCAGTCCTAATGATCAGGAGAGGAAGAGTTTGCAACCAAGGGAATTGACGCAGAACAGTTCAAGGAACTGAGGCAGAACAATTTAGGAAAACTGAGGCAGGACAATAAAAGGAAACTGTGGTACAACACTAGCTGCCATATGCTGCTCTGCCTGGTTTCTAATCCTGTAATCATGCAGTTATCTCAAACCTTGATTAACACAACCTCCCTCAGTCTCCTCATCCCTTTATTTGGAGTGTTGGAGGACAGAGTACCAAACTTCCTCTCTTCATAGAGGCAAAGATAATGTACTCTCACTTTGTATCTACTGCTCTCTCTGCTTTCAACTCCATAGAACAATATGCCCCCTGTTGACTTTTGCTTAAAATGAAGTAGTATATTTCTAAAATCACGAGCTGGCATTAAACTTTTTGCAATGATGTGATACATATAAATGACTTGAAGAATTCCTATCAACTAAAATTAATTAAAGAAATTAATAGCTTCAGAAAAATTGTCCTTTATAAAATAACATACAAATCATCAGCATTTATGTGTAATACCAATAAAATCAGTAGGAAGAGAAAGAAATCCCATTGAAGTAACTATAGAATGTAAAAAATATATATATTTAAAAGTCTACTCCCAAAGATATAAATAAGAACTATATAAACACACCTATTTTTTGCACTACAATTTGCAGAAAGACATCTAAATAATGGAGGAATATCTTATTTATGGGTAGGACAAATCAGTATAATAAAAATGAAGAGTCAACAGCAACAACAAAAATGTTTAATGGATTAGTTTTATTGGATTAGATTTCTATCCAAGCCTAAAATTTGCAATATGGAAAATTGTCATTGCATATGATAAATATTTTGTTGGAAAGACTTCAGAATGTAATCCATACCTGAGCAAGAATCTCCTCTTCTACAAGGTGCCTACAGACCTCTAAATAAAATGTCTATTCTAGTGTTAAAAAAAAAAAGAAAAAGAACCCATTACTTTCTCAGGAATTCCATCCCAGGTATTGATAGTTTTGTTTCTTAGGAAGTTTTTCTTTATGCAGAAGCTGAGTGAGGACATTCTAGTTTCAAGTAATCATCCCATAAGTTAGTGAATGAATTGTTATTTAGTGAGCATGACACAAAGAATCAAACAGAATTCAATTCAATTCACCAAGCTTCCATCGTCTGTTCTTGACAGGGAGATGTGCTACAAGTTGGAAGTGAAAAAAAAAAGGTTAAAATGAAACAGTCCCTGTCCTCAAGGAGCTTACATTCTATTGGAAGGGAAATAACATTTATTCATAAAAATAAATACAGAATGTTTACAAAGTATTACAAAATAAATATCAAGAGATGAGGTAGGGGAGAGGTCACCAGAAAAGACCTCTTATAGGAGGTAGTATTGAACTGAGCTTTGAAAGAAGATAGGTATTCTAAGGGATATAGAACATACTAAGCACTTAATAAATGCTTGTTGATTGTTGATTGACAATTTTTTTTCAGATACTTCCCATTTAATTTTAGCTTTATTGGATTTATGTGTATAAAGCCTTTTTAATTTATGTAATCAAAATTATGCATTTTATATGTTTTAATCCTCTTTATCCCTTGTTGTCCATGAGATTGCTCTTCTATCCATAAAGTAGTTAAATAATTTTTTCCATGTCTCTCTAATTTGTTCAGGATGTTACCTTTTATGTCTAGATCATGTATCCATGTAGAGCTTGATATAGGATGTGCAGTATTGGTCTAAATCTAATTTTTGTTTTACTGTTATCCAGTTTCCCCAGCAGGTTTTCTTTTTTTAATCAAATAGTGAATCCTCCCAGTATCTTAGGGTTTTATGATCATTGAGTACTGGGCAACTAGTAGATTTATTTGTTTCTTTCAGTTATATATCTAATGTGTCTCACTGATCAATCTATTTTTTTAACCAATACCAGATGTTTTTCAGAATTTCTGCTTTATAGGATATTTTGAGATCTGATACTGCTAGGTATCTTTCATTATGACTTTTTTTTTCACCATTTCCTTGAGATTCTTGATCATTTTTCCTCCATCTGAAATTTGTTAATTTTTTAAAATTCAATAAAGTAGTCCTTTGATAATTTGAATGATTTGACATTGAATAAGTAAATTAATTTAGGTAATATTTTTATTTATATTGACTTGTCCTAACCATGAGTAATCAATATTTCTCCCCATAATTTAGATCTGTTTTGCTGTAAATAATAGTGTCTAAACATATTTACATAATTCTTGTATTTATTTTGGGAGGTAGATGTCCAAATTTTTTTTTACATTCAATAGTTATTATAATCTATATGGGATTTCTTTCTTTTTTTCTACTGAATTTTATTGGTATTACATATAAATGCTGATGATTTGTGAAATTATTTTAAAATGGGCAATTTTGCTGAAATTATCAATTGCTTTAATTAATTTTAGTTGACTGTGATTCTTTAAGTCATATTTGTATAATATCATTTGCAAAAAGTGGTAATACTAGCTCCTGATTTTATAAATATACTACTTCTTTTAAGCAAAGATCCATTTGCTCCTATATTTCCTGGTGTTTTTAAATTAAAATAAATATTATATTTTGTCAAAAAACCTTGACTGCATTTATTGACCCAATCATATGCTTCTTCTTGTTTTTGTTAATAACAGTAACATGTTCAAGAACATGAAATAGCCAAATTAGCAAAACAAGACATAAAGAATTTTAACAACTCAATTTCAGAGGAAAAAATGAAATAAACCATTAATGAACCATCTTAAGAAAAAAACCCAGAACTAGATGAATTTCTTGTAATTTTCAAGAACAATTAATTCTAATATCACATATTTTCAACAACAAAAAAAGAATTAACAAATCCACAAAGAAGGGATTCTATCAAATTCATTCTATGAAACAGATATGGTGAATGTTGATTTTTAAATAGTTTGAAAAGTGCCTAGTTATTTAATATAATTGTAATTGTATTTTGGTCAGTAAAGAACATATATAATATTTCTGCTTTTCTGCATTTGTTTATGAGGTTTTTACATTCTAGGGCATGATCAATTTCTGTAAATTAAAGAATACTAATTCAGATAAAACTCTACTCTCTTGTTCCATCTTCACCATAGCAACCAGCCAAGGTAGGTCAGAAAGGCATTCCCATAGGGTACAGCAGGAATTATTCGAAAACCTGATACCAATTCCCCATTAGCTGGGCCTCAGGCAGCAGGGAAACCAAAACAATATGATCTGAAGAATTATATCCCCATCCACCTGCAGAAAAATCAGAGATATTCTGTACAAAATAGAGCTATGTCTGAAAGGTTAAGCAAGTACCAGTGGTAACAGCTATAAATGCTAAATAGAAGGATTTGTATTTCATTCAAGAGGAAAGAGGGAGCCATTAGAACTTTTTGAACAGAGGAGTGATAGGATCATACATGTATACTAGGAATAAGGACTTAATAGGGCATCTGGGTGGAGCAATGGATAGGGCAATAGGCTTGGAGGTTGATAGACCTGGATTTTAATCTGGCCTCAGACCCGTACTACCTATGTGAGCCCAGCAAGTCACTTAATCCCATTTGCCTCAGTTTCCTCATCTGTAAAACGAGTTGAAGGAGATGGCAATCCATTCCAGTATTTTTGCCAAGAAAACCCCATATGGGATCACAAAGAACTGGACATGACTGAACAATAGCAAAGAAATGAGAGTCAGTAGGAGGCAAGAAGGGGCAAGACATTTTGTGGAGCAAGTCTTATTTACTCCAGTAAGACTTGGAAATTAATTGGTTAATGGTTCTGGGTTTTCTTGTCAAAGATACTGGAGTGGTTTGCCCTTGCTTTCTCTAGTGGATTAAGGCAAAAAAGGGAGGTGACAAGTCCCTGAAGGTCCTTCTGACAAAAAGTCTGGCCTGGCCTATTATCCACTGTATCACTGTACCAGTCCCAGCATACAGTAAGCTATAAATAACCTAGTAGAATATAAATGCTAGCTACCATCATTCTTGTTGATATTGTTATTATTTTGTATAGTTTGCCCCCCCCCATTACACTGTTAGTCCCTTGAGGGCAAAGATAATTTTATTATATTATTTTTGTAATTATATATAATATATATTTATTATATTTTTTGTCTTTGTTTTCTTTTAGCATAGTGTCTAGCACACAGTAGGAACTTAATAAATACTTGTTGATTGATTGAATGCTTCTTTTTTCTGAACAAAAGAACTAAATGATCTCAGAGATCCCTTTCAATCCCAACATTCTATGACTAAAAGTTGTCACTGGGTTTTCATTTTCCCAGATTACATTTTCATTATCTCTAAAATACAAAAATGAACTTACAAAGTAAACATCTTTTGTAATTTTGATTCTTATTCTGGTATCTTTTAAAAAGAAACTAGATCTCTACCAGCCTACTAAACTCTAGATCATTACAAAACTGTTCCTTTTAGACAAGACCAACCAGACCCATTTATATCCTGATATGGAAAAAATATCCACTAGGGGCCAGGTTGCAACCACCAACAAAACATACACTTATGAGCTCATCCACATTTGTACTCAGTCTCCAGAGGTAAGAAGGCAGTTGTGCTCATTACCTCAGCCAGATCTCCCTGCCATCACTATCATTCTTTGTTTGTTCTAATGTCACAAACCTTGTACTAAGTGCCACATTTTGTGCCTGTAATTTGTATGACTGTCTTCTGCTTTTTCAAGCATGTGATTGAAACCTTCACATAAAATGTTATTCGCCCAAATTTGTGTCTAAAAAGGACACCAGTATAACTGTGATTTAATAAAGTGATCTGTGAGAGAGAATCTAGAGCTGGCAGGGATCTCTTATTTCAAGAACATCCAGATTAAATCTTTTATTTTAGAAGTTTTTTGGGGGGGATGGGGAGACAAGAACCCAAACTCCCCCTAAGTCCAAAGAAGGAGACAAAATGCACATTAATGATAATAATAATAAGGGTATATATTGAATTTGCTTTGTACCAAAGTAAAACATTTTAGCCAAAACATCTGATTCATGTCTGACATTCTGTCATAGTAGTTCCCCATTTTTCTTCATTGAGAAGAAGGGGTATGTTTTATCATCAAAATCCAGTCATTGGGAGTTCAGGTAGCTTTTAATGATCTTTTAATTTACATTGCTATGGACAATCTGTATATTGTTTTCTTTTGTTTTAACTTTATTATGTTTTTGACTGACTCGGTTTATAAAACTCTTTCTTTGAATTTTCCATATTGTCATTTCTTACTTTACAGTAATATTCCATTATATTCACATATCATATATAAAATAGAGTGAAAACAGGAAAATAATTTACACAGTAACAATATTATAAACCAAAATAGTTCTGGGAGGCAGCTAGATGGCACAGTGGATAGAGCACTGCCTCTGATGTCAGGAGGACATGAATTCATATTTGGTCTTAAACACTTATTTTACCTTTCTAGATGTGTGACACCTGGCAAGTCATTTAATCCCAAATGCCTTACAAAAAAGAAAAAAAAAGGAAAGAAGAAAAACAGTTTTGGAAATCTTCTCCTTTTCTCCTGGTTCTACTCCCAATTCTCTGTCCTTGTCTATCATCTCCTCAACAGTCTTCATTTTGAAGATGTGTCTAACCAAGTGGTCCTCCTTCTGATGGGCTAATCCCTTCCCAAGACACATTTCATGAAGGATACAAACCTCCCATGTTTACTTTTTCATAGATCTACTTCTGACTCTTCAGATATTGCCACCTTGCCCTTGTGCTGTCTCCTCTTTTCACCGCCCCCATCTTTCAGATCACTTTTATGAATTCCCATGAAAATATAAGCTTCTTGGAAGTAGGTACTGTTCATTGTTGTTGTTTATTGATGTTATTTTCCCATAGTTTTTTCCAATATGACTCATATGGAAATATATTAAAAATTGATTGTACATGTATATGGTGGGGTGGGGAGAGGTTAAGGGAGGGAGGGAGAAAAAATGGAAACTCAAAATCTTACAAAAATGAATGTTGAAAACATCTTGTAATTGGAAAATAATATATAATTATAATTTTTAAAAATTTTAAAGAAAGTAGGTACTGCATTTGTTTTGTTTGTATTTATAATCTCAGCTCTTAACCCAATGCGTAGTCCATTATAAATGATTAATTAATGTCCTTCTCTGTCTCTGTCTCTATCTGTCTGTCTGTCTCTCTCTGCAATGGCCAACAATAATTCTAGAAGACTGATAATAAAACATGGTATCCACCTTCTGACAGAAATATGATAAACTCAAGATTCAAATTAGATACATAGTTTCAGACATCATCAATGTATGAATTTGTTTTGCTTGATTTATGTTTATTTGTTTTAATAAATTTATTTTTTTTCTTTTTTCAGAGGGGAAGGGGCTGAGAGCAAGAAAGAAAAGAAAGGAAGGAATGTAGAGGGAGAATGAAAAAAGAGAGAGAGAAGGGAAGGAAAAAAGGAAATTAATGAAAAAGGGAAAAGGGAAGGAGGGACTAAGGAAAAAGGAAAGGAAGAAGGAAAGGAGAAAAAGAGGGAAGGAACAAAAGAGAAAAAGAAAAGTCATTGAAACACTTTTAAAAATACACAGAATAGAACAAAAGGAATGCCAGAAAGAATTTTGAAAGTTACATGTTGAATTTATTTTATATTTTAAGAGAAAAACATTTTCATAATAGATATCCATAATTTTATGGACAATTCTTTTTTCTGTCCTACTATGTATATGGAAATGTCCAATTTAATTGATATCTATTAAGTTCTAAATAAAAATAAATACATTTTTTTTCAAAAGAATTATGAAAAATTCCCATCTCAGTTTTCTTTAAATATTCCTCAATTGGTGGGATCCTCTTTCTTTCCTCCCCCAATGAGTTGTTTCTATAGTTCATTCATTTCAGTTCTGCCCAACTCTTTGTGACCTCATTTGGGGTTTTCTTAGCAAGGATACTGGAGTGATTTGCCATTTCCTTCTCCAGCACATTTTATATATAAGGAAACTGAGACAAACAGGCTTGAATGACTTGTCACAGGTCACACAGCAACTAAGTGTCTGAGACCACATTTGAACTCTGACTTAGGGCCTGACATGCTAACCAGAGTCAAGGAATAGTCTCATGAGTACTGAAAATGAGTACTCATAGGAATATTTGGGTATATATTGAGATTATGGTTCTGGAATTTTGCAACAATATGTTTGGGGTTTTCCTTGTGGGATCTGTTTCTGAAGGTGATCAATGGATTCTTTCAATGATTATTTCCCCCTCTATTTCTAGAATATTAGGACAGTTTTCCTTGATGATTTCTTGATGAATAATATCCAGATTTTTTTTGGGGGGGGGGGCGCGGAGGTGAGGGTCATGGCCTTCAAGTAGACCAATAATTTTTAAATTGTCTCTTTTATATCTATTTTTCCTGGTCAACTGTTTTTCCAATGAGGCATTTCATATTTTCTTACTTTTTTATTCTTTTTATTTTGTTCGGCTGATTCTTGACATCTCATAAAGTCATTAGCTTCCATTTGCCTCCTTCTAGTTTTTAATGTGTGATTTTCTTCAGTTAGTTTTCATATCTCTTTTTTCCATTTAATTAATTCTACTTTTGAAGATGTTGTTTCCTTCAGTAAATTTTTTTTTTTTGCCTTTGGTCAACTGTATTTTTTAAGGAATTGCCTTCTTTTTCCAAGCTGTTGACTTAGATAAGTTATTTTTTCTTTTACCTCTCTTACTTGCCTTTTTAAATCTTTTATGAACACTTCCAAGAAGCCTCCTTTGTTTTGAGACCAATTCTTATCAGTTTTTGAGATTTCCTCTATGGACATTTTGTCTTTGTCTGAGTTGGTGTTTTGATCTTCCCTGTCACCATAGTTGCTTTCTATAGTCAAGGTTCTTTTCTGTTTCTTGCTCATTTTCTTTCCTTTTCATTTGGTATTTTCTCTCTCTCTCTCTCTCTCTCTCTCTCTCTCTCTCTCTCTCTCTCTCTCTTTTTTTTTTTTAACTTTATGGTGGAGTTCTGTTCCTGGAGTAAAAGGAGCCCTGTCCCAAGCTTCCTGGGCAGCTCTGAGCTTTGAGCCCAGGGGCCCATTGTCTTTGCAGGGGATCATTTTATCTGCTCTTTCCAGGAAACAGCCTGGTTTCCCAGAATTTGTCTTCTGAGCTGGGACTGGAGGCTTCTCCACTGGTCTGCCCCTCTGAGCCAGGACTGAGGGTCTCAGCTGTTGATTTGCTGTGATTAACACCTCATTGGCTTTCCCAGATGATGTCTGCATTGAGCTGAACATTCTTTTCACCCCAGTGAGACTGACATTTCATGACGGTGAAACAGGAGAATGGTTTCATTCCATCAGATTCTATTCAGAGGCTTGGTTTCACGTGTTTTTTAAGGGAAAGTTTGGAAAACTGGAGCAGCTTCCTAGCTCCACTTCTGTAAGTGTATTTGGGAATATATATATTGAACCTTTGTTTCTATCTTCAGGTTTAGTTACCTTTCTTGCAGAATTTTAACTTGATCTGGAACATATAGGACAAACCACAACTCCAACAACTGTACTTTAGGATACCTGTCTTCTCACAAACATCCAGTTTTGTTTTGTTTTTTGCTTCTTTTTTTTTTCATCAACTTTGCCAATCTGATAGGGATCAGGTTCATTTAATTTTGTTCCCTTTACTATTAATAATTTGGAACGTGTTTTCAAATGCTCACTCACAGTTTGCAATTCTTCTATTGAAACCAAACCCCTTGTGTTGCAGGTAAGGAAACACTTAGAGAGATAAAGTAATCATCTCAAGATAATAAAGAAAGCAAATGATGGCCAGGATTCAAACCCTAGTAGCTAATCAGAGGTCGCTTGAGTCTAAATTCCTCCTTCTCTTGTCTATAACACATTGCCACTGTTAGGAAACAAAAAAACAGTAATGTTCTACTAATTATTTAATAACCATCTTTCTGGGGGAAAGTGACACACTTTCAGGTTTTTTTTTTTTTTTTTTGCATTACCAACAATTTTTCTATCACTTTCTTAAGTCTAGATAATCAAAAAGCAATAAATCAAGCCCTGATTTGAAGTATTTATTGATTTCTGAAGTATAAATGCTCACTCTGAAAATTTGACAATCATTTCAAACCAACATGAAGCAGTTCCAACATATTTCTATGTAAAAGTAATCTCCAGATAAGAAGTAATAAGTAATAATAATTTCTTATTAGTTAATATAATATATATTATGTATTATATATATTATATAAGTAATATGGCAATATTACTTATATACACTATATAATAGTTTCACATTAATCTTTTAAAAATGTAAAAATAAATAGGAATATAATTTGGGCTGCTGATACTCAACACACACATACACAAACCATACTAATTTCCCACTCTCTAACATCTTGATTCCCAGAGAGAATCTTCCATAATTATTTCACTATTCATTCATTCTGAAGAATTTCCATGAAATTGCTGAGGTTACAAAGCCTCCAAACTTTGGATGTAATAATTGATAAAGTGTTACTTATGGTCATTCCATGTTTTTATTTTATTTTTTTCCCTTTGTATAGTAGTATTTTACTTTTCCCCAAGTACTTGTAAAGATAGTTATCAACATTCTTTTTTTTTTTTTATTTGTTTATTTTTTTAATTAAAGCTTTTTATTTTCAAAACATATGCATGGGTAATTTTTCAACATTAACTCTTGCAAAACCTTGTATTCCAAATCCCCCCCTTTCCTCCACCCCCTTCCCTAGATAGTTAGTAATCCAATATATGTTACATATATTAAAAATATATGTTAAGTCCAATATATATACACATATTTATTCAATTATTGTGCTGCACAAGAAAAATCAGATCAAAAAGGGAAAAAAGTGATAAGTAAAAATGCTAACAAATAACAGCAAAAAGAGAGGAAGTGCGATATTATGATCCACACTCAGTTCCCACAGTTCTCTTTCTGGCTCTCTTCACCACAATATCATTGGAACTGGCCTCAATCATCTCCTTATTGAAAAGATCCATGTCCATCAGAATTGATCTTCATATAATCTTGTTCCAACATTCTTTTTTTTTTTTTTAAAGATTTTGAGTTTCACAATTTCCTCTCTCCCTTTCTTTCCCCTTCCCAAGACAGCAAGCAAACTAATATAGGCTATTCATGTATAATCATGTTAAACATATTCTCGCATTAGTCATGTGAAAGAAGACTCCAAACAAGAAAGAAAAAAAAAAAAAGAAAATAATATGCTTCAATCTGCATTCAGATGCCATAGTTCTTTCTCTGGATGTATTCAGCAATTTCTATCCCTAGTCATTCAATTTTTTTTTTTTAAGTTCTGAGATGCAAGGAATGAATTAAAGAGAATAGATCATTATTTGGAATATAGCACAATGAAGAACATCTTAAGATTTTGGGTCCAGATATTTGATTTCATTAGGATAATTAAAAAATAGGAAAGCTAGGTGGCACACCAGATAGAACTCTGGTCCTACAGTCAAGAGAATCTGAGTTCAACTCTGGCTTCAGTAACTTTCTATCTTTACCAATGAAGGCCAACAGAATTTTTACAATTTATATTCTTTTTAAAAAATAGCTTTTTGTTTTCAAAACATATGTAAAGATAGTTTTCAACATTCATTCTTGTAAAACCTTGTGTTCCAAATTTTTCTCCATCCCTCTCTGCCCCCTTCCCAGCGCATAATCCAATATAGGTTAAACATGTGCAATTCTTCTAAACATATTTCCATATTTATCATAATGCACAAGAAAAATCAGATTAAAAAGGAGAAAAAAATGAGAAAGAAAAAACAAGCAAGCAAACGACAACAACAAAAAGATGAAAATACTATGCTGTGATTCATATTCAGTGTCTGCAGTCCTCTCTCGGCAGGCAGATGGCTCTCTCCATCACAAGTCTACTGGAATTGGCTTGAATTACCTCATTGTTGAAAAGAAAGAAATCCAGGGGGCAGCTAGGTGGCGCAGTGGATAGAGTACCAGTTCTGAAGTTAGGAGGATCTGAGTTCAAATTTTACCTCAGACGCAGCCAAGTCTTCAAAATTGATCATCTTATAATTTTGTTGTGCAACTTAAATTCTTAGAGTTACCTGGGACATCAAATGTTAATAATTACCAGGATTACATAATGGTTATGGGTAATAGACCCTCTTTTTTCCCCCTATGTTATCTAATTTGATGCTCCCATGAGTTTGCAGGGGTTCAATTATTACCTGTATGTAAAGGATTCCCAGATCTACATACCCAGTCCCAAGCTATCTCCTAGTAGTAGTCACCAACTATTTGGACATATTTGGACATTACAGCTCTTTGTGCCATAGACATCTTAGACTCAGAACTCATTATCATTACCTGCACTGCACCTGCCTCTCCTCTACTATCAAGAATACCACCATCCTTCCAATCACCGTTGGTGTGGTCCCCAACTTTTCACTCTCCCTTGCCCCATGTATCCAATTGGTTGCCAAATGCTATTGTTTCTACCACCACAACATCTAATCTATGTAATACGTGCCCCCTTCTCTCCAGTTTCACAGCCCAAACCCTAGTTAAGGTACTATCACCTCTCACCTGGATTATTAGACTATCACCTTCTCACTCTTCTTCTCACCTGAAATCTCACTCTACTCCAATCTATTCTCTATTTAGCTGCCAACGAAATTTTTCTAAAGTTTCATCATCATCTCTCTCTTACACACACACATACACATTTTAACTTTGAGTTCTATTATATGCTTAAACTTCATTTAAAACTCTTTTTTACCTGATCAAGTTTTCTTATAGTTCATGCCCTCTCTGTAAGATACTAAACAATATACTGGCTTTCCATTCTTCAAATATGGTACTCCACTTTCAGTGCCTTTGAAGCTTCTATTTTCATGCCTGAAATCCTTCTTCTCTTCACTCCCTCCCTTTGGCTTCCCTGAATTTTTTTTTTTTTTTTTTTTGCTGAGGTAATTGGGGTTTAAGTGACTTGCCCAGGGTCACACATCCAGGAAGTATTAAGTGTCTGAGATCATATTTGAACTCAGGTCCTTCTGACTTCAGGGCTGATACTCTATCCACTGCTCCACCTAGCTGCCCCTAGTTATGAAAAGCCAGGTGAAGCATATCATCTCCAGTCCTATTTTCTGCAGGAAGTCTTTCTCAGTTTTCCCCCATCCCCATGCTCATATATTCCTTAGATATCTTTTCTCTATTTTGTTAATTACATATGGTCTCCATCATTAGAATGGGAGCTTTAGAAGGAGAACTGTGACTTTGTCATTATTAGTACTGATTTTCTTTGCAATGATAAAGCACCTGCTATGTGCTAGTCCCTGTACATAGTTTGGCACGTAGTAGGTGCTTAATCAAGGTTTGTTGACTTGAACCCAGATCTTCCTGGCTTTAAGGCCATCTCCCCATCCACTTCTCTACCCTTCAGATGTATAAATGCAAAGAAAGACAAATTCAAAAGAGCTGATGAAAGGGATGCAGCTTCCTTTATCCATTAGCAGGGAGGTCTGCAGAGTTCTCCCCCCTGCATCTCTCTGGCAAGCTTCCCTGATGTCTGCATGGAGGAAGCCCAGACTGTGAGACTCCTGGATGGCAGAAAGAACTGCATTAGCTTATTAGGTGATAAACTAGCTGACAGGTTTTACCCAGCATGAGTCTTGATTTGATTTGAAATTCACAAAATTGTTGCTGGCAAATCAGGGCCACTGAGAGGTTAAGTGCTGTGTACAGTGTCTTAAATGTGCTCAGTTCATCTTCCTTTGCTAGCCTCCACCGGGACAAAAAAGGTTCCAGGATCAAATTGTGTTTATACAGTTACAAATCATGGAGGAAAAAAAATCATCAAATGGCAACAATTTTATCTCTAATGAAATGAAATTATAGTGTTCAGAGTAGAAAATGAGCCTTTACAAGGTCACTGCATTCCCTCTATCTGCCTGGTCACTCCTAGAGGCGATGGCCAGACGTCAGCTCGGCAACAAAACTGATTATTGCCAAGGAGATGGCCCAACATCCCCAAAGTGGCTGCTGCTGGTGGGGAGTGACAAGCATGAACCGTGCGTCCCAGGCTCAGAGCGCTTTAACACTTTAGCAGCAGCAGCTCCCCCAACTCCCACAATTCTGGGCAGCTGTAATTAGTAGGTAGGTGTGGATTCTTACTCTCCCGTTGGACTGTGAGGTTCTTGATGGGGAGAAGGGATGATGGAAATGGTTCTCTTCTCGCTTTCTTCCTTCCCATAAGACTAGTGCAGCAATAAACTAGGAGCCACCAGGGATGCAGGAAATACTGATTAACCTGGAGAAATGGGGAAATCAAACTCCATGTTCTTTCCTCACCCCCATTCTCTTTCTTCCCTGCATTGAACTATACAGGTCTCCCATATTTTAAATGCCCTTATTTTTCTTTTCATCTCTCTTTTCCCCTCAAAAATTTGTGGGTTGAGAAGATTAGTGCAAACTAATAAAAAACTTAAATCTATTTCACATAATTATATACTTAGCTGTCTTTTCTATCCAAAAACTTGATGTATTTGTTTTTAAAAAGGAGGGTCAAATGGACTTAAATAAAGCTTCAGCTTTCCTCCAATTTTGAAAAACCCCTAAGGAAAAGTATAAGGAGTATATAGTGCACGCATAAAATGGATAGGGCACATTCAGCCCACACTCTATTCATGCAATGATGGATATCTTTAGTCTTTTTCCAGCCCTTTCCCTCCCCTTCAGACTTCTTAGTGTAGGTAACTAGGGCTGCATCCCATGGCTCATGTAGAGGACTGTGCTAATGCTACATAGAGTAAAGCTTCTTAAACTGTGGGTCATGACCCCACATGGGGTCATGTAACTGAATATGGAGGTCATGAAACATTTGGCAGTAGTAAAAGGTATCAAATACTGTGCCAAGATTTAATTCTTTATGTAAATATAAACTAGCATATCCATTTCATCCAAATGAAAATTTGCATTTTTTTATTATGGCTTTTTATTTACAAGATATTTGCATGGGTAATTTTTCAGCATTGACAGTCGCAAAATCTTTTGTTCCAACTTTTCCCCTCCTTCCCCTCACCCCCTCCCTCAGATGGCACGTTGACCAATACATGTTAAATATGTTAAAGTACATGTTAAATACAATATATTATACATGTCCATATGGTTATTTTGCTGTACAAAAAGAACATTTATTTTTAATAAATGGCAAAATTATATGAAACCAAAGAATTGTTTTAAAATAAACTTCTTTGTAATTTACTATCAGGAGATGTTTGATTTGTGTACTTATGTACTTGTAGACCTGGGGTCATGTAAAAATTTCTTGAGAAAAAAGGGGCTGAGAGTGGAAAAAGTTTAAGAAGCCCTGACCTAGAGTGTGCTGGAATTCACTGAACATTCTGTGGATATGTAGAATTCACCTCTTAATAGATTTTCCCAGGGGATCCCCTTCCTCCACTGTAGCTACATGTGTTGAAGAGTAGAGGAGTGATATGGGGAAGGGGGCAAGTGTGAGGTATAGAAGGAAGAATTTTATCCCAAGCATTTTAACGACTCTTCTAACAGCTTGTGTCTTTCTCAGATTATCTTGCAATTTACTAACTAGTTACTACATGTTGGTCTTCCTCATTAGGCATCTAAATGGTGAAATATATATAATATTGAAGTCAGGAAGATTTGAGTTCCTATCCTAACTCAGACAGTAGCAGTGTGACTCTGGCAAGTCACTTCCTCTTAAGTTCCAATTTCTTCATCTTTATTGGAATAAAAATAGCTGTTTCTCAAACTTGGAAAACATCTTCACAGTTAAAGGTTCTGATAAAGGCCTCATTTCCAAAATATATAGAGAACTGACCCTAATTTATAAGAAATCAAGCCATTCTCCAATTGATAAATGGTCAAAGGATATGAACAGACAATTTTCAGATGATGAAATTGAAACTATTACCACTCATATGAAAGAGTGTTCCAAATCACCATTGATCAGAGAAATGCAAATTAAGACAACTCTGATATACCACTACACACCTGTCAGATTGGCTAAGATGACAGGAAAAAATAATGATGAATGTTGGAGGAGATGCGGGAAAACTGGGACACTGATGCATTGTTGGTGGAGTTGTGAACGAATCCAACCACTCTGGAGAGCAATCTGGAATTATGCCCAAAAAGTTATCAAACTGTGCATACCCTTTGATCCAGCAGTGTTTCTACTGGGCTTATATCCCAAAGAGATACTAAAGAAGGGAAAGGGACCTGTATGTGCCAAAATGTTTGTGGCAGTCCTGTTTGTAGTGGCTAGAAACTGGAAATTGAATGGATGCCCATCAATTGGAGAATGGCTGGGTAAATTGTGGTATATGAATGTTATGGAATATTATTGTTCTGTAAGGAATGACCAGCAGGATGAATACAGAGAGGACTGGCGAGACTTACATGAACTGATGCTGAGTGAAATGAGCAGAACGAGGAGATCATTATACACTTCAACAGCGATACTGTATGAGGATGTATTCTTTTTTTTTTAATGTTTTAATAACTTTTTATTGATAGAACACATGCCAGTGTAATTTTTTACAGCATTATCCCTTGCACTCGCTTCTGTTCCGATTTTTCCCCTCCCTTCCTCCACCCCTTCCCCCAGATGGCAAGCAGTCCTTTACATGTTGAATGGGTTGCAGTATATCCTAGATACAATATATGTGTGCAGAACCGAACAGTTTTCTTGTTGCACAGGGAGAATTGAATTCAGAAGGTATAAATAACCCGGGAAGAAAAACAAAAATGCAAGCAGTTTATATTCATTTCCCAGTGTTCTTTCTCTGGGTGTAGCTGCTTCTGTCCATCTTTGATCAATTAAGGCTCTCTTTATCAAAGAGGTCCACTTCCATTAGAATTGTATGAGGATGTATTCTGATGGAAGTGGATTCCTTTGACAAAGAGACCTAACTCAGTTTCAATTGATAAATGATGGACAGAAGCAGCTACACCCAAAGAAAGAACACTGGGAAACGAATGTGAACTATTTGCATTTTTGTTTTTCTTCTCGGGTTATTTTTACCTTCTGAATCCAATTCTCCCTGTGCAATAAGAGAACTGCTAGGTTCTGCAAACATATATTGTATCTAGGATATACTGCAACATATCTAACATATATAGGACTGCTTGCCATCTAGGGAAGGGGGTGGAGGGAGGGAGGGAAAAAATTGGAACAGAAGCGAGTGCAAGGGATAATGTTGTAAAAAAAATTACCCTGGCATGGGTTCTGTCAATATAAAGTTATTATAAAATAAAATAAAATTTAAAAAAAATAGCTGTTTCTTCATAGGATTGTTGTCAAGATCAAGAGATGTCATTAGTAAAATGCTTTCCAAAACTTAAAGTGATATATCAATGATGCATATTATTATTAATTGGATATAAATTCCTTTAAAACATGGAATTGGTTTTGTACTTTTTTATTTCTAAGTGCTTAGCACAATGTCTGGACCCTTATAAGCATTTAATAAATGGAATAGCAACTAGATGAATTTCATTTCAATAATCATTTATTAAGTATCTATCGGCACACATATATTGTATCTAGGATATACTGCAACATATTTAACATATATAGGACTGCTTGCCATCTAGGGGAGGGGGTGGAGGGAGGGAGAGGAAAAATCGGAACAGAAGCGAGTGCAAGGGATAATGTTGTAAAAAAAAATTTACCCTGGCATGGATTCTGTCAATATAAAGTTATTATAAAATAAAATAAAATATTATAATAAAAAAGGGGGAAAAAGTATCTATCGTATGTCAAATATTAAATACAAAGACAAATGCATAAACTTTTGATTTCAAATTTATATTGTGCTATAAGAAATAATGTATAGGCAGCTAAAAAGATACAAACTACATAACATATAGTGATTTGAGTGAGGAGAAAGCTAAAAATCATAATCAAATCAGGGAATCAAAAAAGGCTTCTTTTTTTTGCTGTTCTGTAGTTCGTGATGTCCAACTCTTCATGACCTCATTTGGGGTTTTCTTGGTGAAGATACTGGAGCAACCTGCCATTTCCTTCTTTAGCTCATTTTAAAAAACGAGGAAACTGAGGCAAGTAGGGTTAAATGACTTGCTGAGGATAATATAGGTATTAAGTGTCTGAGGGCAGATTCGGACTTTCGTTCTGGCACTTAGCCTCTGGAGAAGGTAGCCCTTGAGGAGAGGATCTAGGTCTCCTCAGTTCTGACCACAACTCTCTTCCTCCATTTTTCCTATTACTGTTGTAGGGACTACCATCCTTTCAGTTCCTCAGGTTCACAATCTCAGTGTCATACAAGAATCCTTCTGTCATCTTCCTCCCCTCATCCTACATATACAATTAATTGCCAAATCTTGTTAATTCTTTCTCCATCACAGCTCTCAGATTTGTCTTCTTCTCTCCAACCACACAGGTACTGTACTAGTTAATGCCCTCATCTCTGACCTGGACTACTGCAGTAGACTTCTAATTGGTCTCCCTGCCTCAAGTCCTTTCTGCACTCTAATCAATCCCCCCCACCCCTCATGTGCCAAAGTGACAGTCAGTGGAAAATGAGAAAAAGACTGTGTCAAGCTCCCTACTTAAATGAGACCCAAAGCCCTGCCCTCTAGTCAGAAGGTGCAATCAGAGGGCGGAGGATACTGATGAGATATGATTGCTAGGCTTGTTCAGTCTCTCGGGATTTCCTAGTGATTCATTTCCTGGAGAAGAAAGGCACGACGACGGAGAGGTTCAAAGAGGTCCAAAAGCAATGGGAGATGGGGAGAAGATTGTTCTAAGTCCCCTTCTTAAATAGAAGCCCGGGAGCTCACAGGTTATGCCCATGTCCTGACACAGACTTAAACCTTAATAAATAAGTATTGATTGACTGACTGTTCTCATGAAGGGTCAGATAATCTTTGATGAAAACAGATGTTATTTCTGGGACCACCTTTTCAGATGCAGGCAATCTCCCATCAGAACCTGAAAGTGTTTTGAAATTCTCTTGATGTGATAAGCAACAAAGGTTGCCTTCTTGTTGGTTGTAGCCAATGTGAAATGCAGAACACATTTGAGAATCTTGTTACAGCATGTTCCAGAACAGGTTTTTACGCACTCAGTGATGCTCTTGAAATGGCATTTTGAAACATAGTTCCTATAATGAATTCAAACTGGGCATGATACATAGCACAAAGTACAAAGGTGAAGAGGAGCTAATAAAGAGATGATCACAGCTAACTTCTGGCACAATACTTTTATTTTTAAAATGTATTTTTCCTTGTTCCCTTTTAAATTTTTAAATAATAGCTTTTTATTTTGAAAATACATAGAAAGATAGTTTTCAGCATTCACCCTCACAAAACCTTGTGTTTCAAATTTTTTCCTTCCTTCTCTCCATCCACCTCTCCTAGACAGCAAGTAATCCAACATAGTTTAAACATGGGGCACAATACCTTTAAAAAATAAGTGAAACAGAGCAACCAAGTGGCATAGTGGATAGAGTGGTGAATTTGGTGTCAAGAGGACCTGAGTTTAAATCTGATCTTAGATATTTACTAGTTGTGTGACCCTGGACAAGTCACTCAACTCTAATTGCCTCCCCAAAAAGAAAAAAAAGATGATGATGATAATTAGGGAACAAGAATAAATAAAACGAACTATATTTAGTCCTTTCAGTATGATTTTCAGAGGAACTCTTATTCATAAAGGGAAATAATAGGCACTAGTAGGTTTTGTTTCAATCATGTCCTACTTTTTATGACCCTATTTGGGGGATTCTTGGTAAAGATGATGTAGTGGGTTTGCCATTTCCTTCTCCAGTTATTTTTTTTATAGATGAGGGAACTGAGGCAAATAGGATTAAGTGATTTGCCCAAGGTGCAAGGTTATAGAGTGGTGCAAGGTTGGCTTTGGACTCTGGATTTGAGCTTTGCCTCCTATACATGTTTTCTAGCTTTGTGAATCTGGCAAATAATTCCACCTCTCAGAACCCAATCAACTCTAAAAATCATTTAGTTGCAGAAAAAGTTACAATCTGCATTGGTGACACACTATGCATTCTAGGAGCTCCCCAAACTAATGAAATAACAGGTTCATACCAAAATATACTGTACAAAACTAAAAAGCAATAAAAGTTGTAGTACGAGAATAATGGTAATGCAGAGAGTGACAAGTGAAGTTTCTTCTTGGCATATATGAAAAGACAGCCTAATTAAAAAGATGTTTTCTGTTAATAATGGGGCAGCTATTTATTAACAATGAGTTGATTCAAGGCAATTCCAATAGACTTGTGATGGAAAGTGCCCTTCATATCCAGAGAGAGAACTATGAAGACTGAATGTGGATCAAAGTATAGTATTTTCACCCTTTGTTGTTGTTGTTATTGTTTGTTTGCTTATTTTTTTTCTTCCTCATTTTTTCCCCTTTTGATCTTTTTTTTTTCAGCATGATGACTATGGAAATATGTTTAGAAAAATTACACACATTTAGCCTAAATAGATTGCTTGCTGCCTTGGAGGAGCAGGGGAGAGAAGAAAGGGAGCAGGAGAGGGAGAAAAATCTGGAACACAAGGTTTGGGGAAAGTAAATGTTGAAAATTATCTTTCCATGTATTTGAAAAAAATTAAAAAAAAAAAGAATGGGGAAGCTAAGTGGCACAGTGAATAGAATGCCAGATCTGGACTCAGGAAGACTTTCTGAGTTCAAATCTGACCTCAGAAACTTACCAGCTGTGTGATCTTGGGCAAATCACTTAATCCTATTTACCTCAGTTTCCTCATCTATAAAAAAATAACTGGAGAAGGAAATGGCAAACTACTACATCATCTTTGCCAAGAATCCCCCAAATAGGGTCATAAAAAGTAGGACACGACTGAAACAAAACCTAAACAACAGCTCTTAAGAGTTATGTACTTGTGAATGTAGAGATAAAGAAATAGGCAGCATAGTGCAAAAGAATTGGATTTGGAATCAGTGGAGTCAGATCCAAATCCTGGCTCTCCCACCTACTTCTTAGGTGTTCATAGCAAATCATTTCATCTTTCTTGGGTTTTAGCTTTCTCACCTGTAAATGGAAGAATTAGGAAATAGTTACCCCTGCCACATCCTCATCATATGGAAAAAAAAATTTGGACCTCCCTTTGTATTAGAGAAGAAGTCTGATTTTTTTCTTTTCTTTTTACAGTGCCTTATCTTAAAATCTGGAGTAAGTATTTTGATATAAGTTCTATGTTGTCTGCTAGTCTTCACATGTCATCTACAGTTTCTGCAAAATTCTTCCCCAAAAGTCCCATTTAATTTTGTATGCCAACTTGTGATATATCAAAACCACAACAGGAAAAGTCATGAAGTGAAAGGGATTACTGTAGCTATAAACTATATGGTGTCTTGTAGCTTTAAATTTATAATCTTAAAGAATTGGGTTATAGGTGATTCCATGTCTGTAATTGTACATTCCCACCATTGGGGCAAATTCAGTTGATCAAGGTTGGGAGATGGGAGCCTACTATGTGACTATTCCTGAGTATGCTTGAGGAAGATTGGAGATGAAAGCCATAGGATCTCAGGAGGCTGAGGACCTGGAAGATCAGTTTATCAAAGGGGACAAGGGTGGAAATGGAGAAGACTGGGATTCAGTTACCAGACTTATTAGGATAGGGGATAATGACCTGGAGATCTATAGCTGACAGAGCCAAGAAGGAGTGTTCCTTAAAGGAAGAGAGTTGGTTGCAGGGTAGCCAAAATGAGTATCTGAAAGTAGCTCTGGGGAATGTAAAAAGTATGTCAACTTATCCTTCTAACCTTGATCAGGAGATTGAGAAAAGCAACTTGCTTGGAGAATGTGGCAAGAGCTGTGAGATTTTCTGAGGAAAGCAAACTTTCAGTGGGCATCAGAAGATGAAAGCAATATAAGAGGACAAGCTAGATTGTGTTCATGTCAGAAGAGCTCAGCGCTCCCTCACAGCCCTGCAAAGGTCTAAAAATGGACCCGAAGCAAAAATGATAATTAAAACTAAAGAAAAAAAAGCAATAACCTATTCTATCTACTCCATCTAAGAAACCTGCCATAAACTTGTAGAGACAAGCCAAAGGAGACGGAAGCCAGCTGAAAAAAGGATTAAACATCCACACCCACATCCAACGGTCCCCAACAAGATCGGCCCCTACTGCACACTTTCACACACTCAGACGAGTTTGATGTAAAATTACATTAAATTCATCAAGCAAACAGGCAACAAAATCAATGGAAGAATGGAGAGTTTAAGATGCAGGACAAAATCAGAGGGAGTAAGTTACATGTAAAACAAGCACCAGTTTTAAAAGGACAATTATAAAAGGAGACTATCAAGAAGGAAGGAAAATATAAGAACTTGACTTGGTAAAAATAAGGGGAGCAGAGGTATAGGCGTAGACCACTTCAGTTATAGATTGCCAATGCTAAGCAGATTCCTTCTTTTTCTTCTCTTCACTTGTTCCTACTTTATTCTGTGTGTCATGGATCCCACTGGCAGTCTGTTGAAACCTATGTTCACTTTCTTAGAATAATGTTTTTGAATGTAAAGGAAGCCATTTTCAGCTATCAAAATTTATTTTTTTTTAATTCCACACTCCAAATCTAAGACTTTTAATTTTTTCTTTGCAAAGAAAGGGTAAGAAGGAAAAAAAATAAGATAATATAATGAAAGTATAAATGGGATGAGCTCACCCATAAAACACAAAGAATGGCTTAGAAAGCATAATCCAGTATTTGTTGTTTGCAGATGTAATGTCTACATAGGATGACCCCACAGTATATCTCTTCACTCTGGGTATCTAGTTTCCTTCTTCCAGAATTTACTACTCCACCCAGCCTGTACTCTTATTGATAAGTATGAACCACCACCATGAGGCTACAACTCTGCACTCTTTTAGGTTGCTAGGGGTAACCTTGTTGTGATTTGGGGAAAATAAAATTCTATTTGCCACTGTATAGCTTCCTATTTACATGAAATCAATCATTCACAATGATGGAATCATTAACTATTAAATATAAAACATATACTAAACAATAATTAATTTATAAATATGTATCATACTTAACAATGCACATAGTTTCCATAACTGGGCAAAAATTTACAGAAAACTAGCAGGGAGGAGTCTTGGTAAATTTATTCTTTCACAGTTCTAGACCATAGGCCTTTATAATCTTTGTCTTTTGGGGAATAATCTTCCCCCTACAAAACATCTTGCTACTTCCTTTCTGGTCCTTACCTTTCTCCTGCTGGACAAATCAACTCTTCTACTCTTCAGGTCATAAAGAGGGCTCTTTTAATTCATAATCACTCTTAAAAGGATATTGATGAAGTATAAAGCTATTGAAATGATTAGCAGTTCCTTAAACCAGAGAACTGCAGTACTCCCAAAATCAGATATGTGAGCAATGCAAAAAAAAAAAAAAAAAAAAAATCCCAGACAACTGTTTTTACTAAAAGGATGGTAGTTTATCCAATCAGTTCTCAAATTTACTCTAATGGAAAAGAGAATGTATTGTTCACCTTCTGTTTCTACCTATCAAGTCAGAGATAGCAGTCGAAAGCAACTAGCACGTTGAAAGATTTCTCTCTCAAGAAATAAATGGTATTGTAGAGAAATAAGCACAATTAAGGTCTCTTCCAAAGAGCTTCAACTTTTCTCTAGCCAATAAGCAACTGCCAGAATCACAACTGAACTTTTCTTATCAAATGAAGCTCCTGCTGTCCTTCTAACTACCTCTTACTGGTTTCTCAATTCAGATCTTTCAAGTTAGTTCTTCCACTTTAAATGGCTCAAGTTAGTCTTCAGAAATAAAAGTTTTTTTCTTTTTTTCTTGCTGAGGCAGTTAGGATTAAGTGACTTGCCCAGGGTCACAGAGCTAGGAAGTGTTAAGTGTCTGAGGTCAAATTTGAATTCAGATCCTTCTAATTTCAAGTCTGGTGCTCTCAAAAGCAAAGCTTTAAAAATCCACATTTCTGTTCGTTTTGAAACCAAGAGTATTTTTTTAGCCATCAAATAGTCTCTAAACAGTTATTTGGTTTATTTGTTTTGTGAGTTTTAAACTCTCAGATTCTCAATGCAATATCATGTACAAATGAATTTAGAACACAGTTCTAGCCTCAAAGATGTCTTCTAAGTTTTCCATTCAGTCCTCCTAATCTTCTATTTGTCTCCTTTTATCCAAAAACTTCCCTCATACTTGAATTTTATTTTTAATAAATACAAATTGTTCTGTCTTTTTTTACAGCCAAACTAGTTATACATAAAAGAAGCTGACATTCTTCAGAAAATGATTTAATGCTTTTTCTTCATGCAAAAGTTAATTGTTGTCCCCAAAGTTCATTTCTTTTCCCTTTCAAAAATCAAATTGCTAGCACAGAAATGAGACAATAGTTTCTAAAAGAAACATAAGGAGTTAAAATGAGGAACTAGAAAAGAATGTATTAAGCTTCAGGCAATTTTTAAACTTAGGGGAAACAATCATGATTTTAGATAAGGCAACAGTAAAAATTTTTTAAAAGTGATTTAAAGAGATAAGCTAAGAAAATTACATTATGCTTAAAGGCACTATAGATAATGAAATAACATAACCCATATTATTATCCATATCCATATATGCATATGTACACATTATAACACATAAACATATATGCATATATTGGTACATATATATATGCACATCTATACATCAACATAGTACCTAAGTACTTAAAGGAAAAATTAGTTAAATCACAAGGTAAAATAAATAACAAAACTTGGATAATTGAAGACCTCAATATGTTCTTTCAGACCTAGACAAATTTTTAGAGGAAAGTAAAAAAAAGAAAGAGAAAGAGAGAGAGAAGGAGAAAGGGAGGGAAGGAAAGAAGGAGGGAGAGAGAAAGAGGGAAGGAAGAAAAGAGAAAAAGAGAGAGAAGAAAGAAGGAAAGGAGGAAAGGAGAGAGAAAGTTAAACCTACATTAAGAACCAGAATATTACTTTCAAAAAAATAGACATGATAAATCTTGGGTAATTATTCAATGAAAATAGAAAGGCTATGCATATTTTTCCTTTATGCATGGATTCTTTATAAAAATTAATTATATGTTAAAGAATAAAAATTTCATAAACAAAGGCAGCCATATTAAACATAATTAATCTTAAACACTGTACAATAAAATCTTAAACACAGTACAATAAAATTATAATTCATAAAGGGTCTACAAAAAAGTATTCAAACATTAATGAAGACAAAATAATTAAATTTAAAAGAATTTCTGGATCAAAAAACAAATCATAGAAATAACAGATAATTTCATCAAAGAAAATAGTAATGATTAGACAAAATTCCAAAATGTTTAGGTTACAACCAAAGCATTTCTTAGTACAGAGATATTAACTTGGGATTCATGAACTTGGTGCAATTTTAAATATTTCTATACCTATTTTAACATAATTGGTATCCTTTATAATGCTATGTATTTTATTTTGCATAAATTCCCTCTGAGGAGGGAATCTTTGAATTTTACCAGACTGCCAAAGGAGTCCATGATACAAAGAAAAAATCTTGGGGATTATCTTGGAGAAAATGTATATCTCTAGACACATTCATTTTTAAAAAATCCTATCAGTCAAAGAACAATTACTTCCAATAATACATAAATTATTTGTAAAAACAAAAGGTGAAAGGAACTACTTTTTCTTTGAGATAAATATAATTATGATATCTGAACCAGGGAAAGATGAAGCAGAGAAAGAAAACTCTAGACCAATGTGTTCTCTGATGAATTGTGATGCAAAAATGCTAAATTAAATATTAGCAAACAACCTTCAACAGCATATTTAAAAGCATATACAATTAGATGATCTTAGATTTTTATCAGGAATTTCACATTAGTTTAATACTAGTGAAGCTGTAATTATAATACACCATCTGGAAAATGAGGTAGAACTAGAGATTAAAGCTGTGATTTCATTGGTATAAAAACAAAAACAATGAAAATTGCATGGCTATATCAGTCTATTCAGGAAAAAAAAAACATTTTTACTAAAATAAAGACAGATAAATAGAGAGATTAATTGCTTTTGGCTGGATGCTATGTTAAAATAATAATCCGGAAACAGGATTTGTAAAGGAACAGCTAGATAGCACAGTGAATAGAGTGCTGACCTGGAGTCAAGAAGATCCATCTTTCTGAGTTTAAATTTGGTCTCAGATGCTAACTAGTTTACTGTGTGACCCTGTTTACCTTAGTTTCTTCATCTGTAGAATGAACTAAAAAAGAAAATGGCAAACCACTTTAGTAGCTCTACCAAGAAACCCCAAATAGGGTCATGAAGAATCAGATATAACTAAAAAATGACCAAAACAACAACAATTTGTGAAAAACATCAAGACTGAAAATGATCCAGGTAAACTCACAGAGTTTGAGGGTTCTAGAAAGGGTTTACATACCTACTATGTTCAATGCATTGTGCTAAGCCTAAGGCCAAAAATATAAAAAAGGCATGAATGCAAAAATGATAACAGAAAGAAAATAGCAAATCCTTAATAACTGGAAAAATTACAATTTTAATTTTTAAAAATAGAAGAAAACAAAAGTAATTGGACAGGAAGCCTGTAGCCAAATAATGGACATCAAAGAATCCTAGATTTAGGACTAGAAGGAATTTTAGAGGTCACTAAATCCACACTACTCATTGTATGATTGAGCATGTTGAAGCCAAGGGAAGTTGTGACTTGTCAAACATCACTCAGGCATTAATTAATAGAGTCAGAATTCAGACTCAGATCCAAAATCAGTACTAGGTGAGGGAAGGCCCTAAAGACAGGGTTAATAATGCTATGGGCAACAGAGAGGCAACTTGTCAGATCAGGAAGATCTGGCTTGAAACCCCACTTGTGACTGGTATTGTAACTCTGGGCACAACCCTAAATCTTTCAGAGACTCTGGCAACTCTGCAAAATTAAGTTTCAGAGAAGATGCTAATCTGCCTTAGGAAAAGGGGCTTTCTCGCTAGTGAATTCACTATACCAATGAAATCATAGGTCCAATCCTTATCTCTGATCCCCTTATATTTACTCATCTATCTACATATTGTATGTCTCCCCAGGAGGATGTATGCTCCTTGTAGGTAGGAATTGGTCCAGGGTCCAGCATATCCCATAATGGTTTATACTTGAGATACCTCTCCCCACTCAGTAGCCATCAGTAGTATGCAATCATAGAGAAGACGAGGATTTTCCTCAATTCTTTCTGTTCCCAGGTATCATCATTATCTTAAATGTACTTATTTTTGTTTGGCTTCAAACATCAGCTGTTCTACATAGTGATCAGATTGCTTCTGAAATTCTTGGTTTTATAGAGATCTAATTTTTTTTTCTTTCACTAAAGTTTCTTAAGATATTTGTTTCTCTACAGTTTCACACAATTGGAGAGCCTTTGACTATGTATCTATTGTGTAAATACTAGCCTACCTCAAAAAAAAAAAAAAAAAAAAAAAAGAGTGAGTAAGCATGAGTAAGTATATCCCATGGTGTGAAATTCTACAGTATAATTCAATACAGAAAGGAGAATTTCTTCATAATCCTGATCAAAGAGATCAGATACCCATGAAAGCATTTAAGCATAGATTCTGGTGATATACTTTCCCACATAATTAAATGCAATCTGTGCAGAAGATAACTAATGGCTACTTTATTTTCCCATCTGATTTTAGACTAGAGTCTCTTAATAAAACTACATCAACAGAACTTGAATTCGATAATGCAACTTTATTATTAACTTTAAGAGTAAAACTATTTCTAAACCAGCACTAATCTAGCACTAATCTCCTTCCATATGAGACTTTGTACACAGTCACCCATGTAATAATTTTTATTGTTGTTCAATTGTTTTCAGTCATGCCCTACTATTCATGATCTCACTTGGGGTTTTCTTGGCAGAGATATTGAAGTCATTTACTATTTTCTTCTGTAGCTCATTTTGCAGATAAGGAAACTGAAGCAAACAGGGTTAGGTGACTTGCTCAGGGTCACACAGCTAGTTAGTGTCTGAGATTGGATTTATATTTAGGAAGATGAGACTCTGTGATTCCAAGTTCAGTGCTCTATCTATTGCACTATCTAGTTGCCAATATAATAACATTAGCTGGCATTTATATAGCTCTTTAAGATCTGCAAAGTTCTTTATAAATGTTATATCATTTTATCCTCACAATAGTCAATTTAGAAGGTAGGTATTATTACTATCCCCTTTTTACAGGTTAGAAAACTAAGACAGACAAATGTTAACTGATATAGGTCATATAATTAGTGTCTGAGGTGGGATTTGAACTCAAGTCTTTCCAACTCCAATGCCCGGTCCATGGTGAGCTCTAGTCCTGCCTCTGACACATATTTAGGCTAGGTGACTCTGTCCAAGTCAGTTGGTGTCTCAGTGTTCTGAACAACTCTATAAGACAGGGAGAAAAGAGACCAATTTAGATTGGTTGACGGAGTTTCTTATATGAAAGAAATCACAGAGAGAGTTCCTATCTCTATCCCTATCCTAATAAGCAAAACAAGGAGGTACTGAGGTTTTCAAATATAGTGATGGCTGTCCAGTTTTTAAGAAGATTATTTTGACAGCTTAGTGAAAACCTAATTATGCAGGTCAATTAGCATGCTATTATAATAGTATAGTATTAATCCTGATGATTCTATCCTACTCCCAATCCTAACAATTGGGAGAATTATTAGGATATTGTTAAAATAATTTAGGGCAGAAGTAATCAGGATATTGACTGTATGAGTTAAAAAAAGATGCAAAAACTTATTATGGTATTAGGTGACTAAAAAGCTATATATAGGCAGTTCTGAATCACAAGCAATCTACAAATGAAAGATCATGTCACCTTAACTCTGTACCATGGAAATCAGATCATAGACCTAGAATTGGATTGTGGTTATTGTTGTTCTGTCCTTTGTTCTTAAAAAGGACCATGACATCAGGAAGGTGATACCATGACTTGCAATGAATTGAATTTAAATGAGATAGGGCTGTGCAAAGTCAACAGCCTTGCTCTCTCCTCTGAAGCTTTCTGGTGCAGTGGCATGACATCTATCAGGACAACTGGAGATGACTAGAACTGGAAGCAACCTTGGAGATGGCGTAGTCCAATCCCTTTATTTTACAGATGAAGAAACTAAGGAAATTAAGTCACTTGCCAAGGTCACACAGGTAATAATCATCAAAAATGGCTTTTGAAACCAGGTCTGCTTGGTTGTCTTGTTGCTAAAGTTTCCACTCTTTTCCCATTTTACCAGCCCTAATCTTTCTTCCTAATTCTAAGAACTAGTTGTCCAATTAGTAGTCAGGAAGAATCTGAGGTTCTAACTAGTATCAGTATTGTTACAATTACCATCAAAGCTGTATTACGGATTAAATAGGCATTTATGGACTAGCCTAGGAAGACAGCCATGATATTTTTTTTGTTTTGAAGTGTTTTTATGTAAATAGTATCTTATTTTTCCAATTACATGTAAAGATAGTTTTCAATATTCATTTTTATAAAATTTTGAGTTCCTAATTTTTCTCCTCCCCTTCCTCTTCTTTCCTCTGCCCATGATGGCATGCAATCAAATATAAGCTATACATATACAATTATGTTACATATATTTCCACATTAGTCATTATAACATTGTTTTTTATGATAGAATGCATTCTGAGACAATTGATTTAAGAATTTTGGAGATGTAAAATTATGAAAGGGAGGGATGACTTATATAGGATTCATTTTTTTTTAAATCTCAGTAACTACATAGTAAATTGGAATATATATATGTACAGATATATTTGTTACATGTGTACTTAGTGCAATAAATATATGTAACGCCCTTGCCTTTTTTCCCAGAGAGACAACCCTATTCTAATCTATTCAATTTCCTTGACTACTGAGATTTTTTGTGTGTGATCAGTATTTTGGTGAGAGGGAATGAAATTGATGATACAAAGTGAATTATTTTCTTTGTCTTGAGGACAATCAAGGAAAGGGGTATTTATCCTGGGCTCCAAAATATTGTACACCCTCGACTTATACAAAATATATTTGAAGTATGATGGATATATATAATTCTAGCCCATTACCTTCTTGTTTATAAATCAGTTAAGGAATTCCATCAAAGCCCTCCTGTTTCTCTCAATTTGTAGTCTTCCTTGAAGGGGGGGGGGGCAAATCTATCCATACCACATGTGAGTTAGCCATCTTATATATATTTATACAGCACATACATATATCCTAAGATATTATCAGTGAAGGTATATGTAATATGTACATATGTATAGGAAGTAAGTATATATCACAGAATCTTAGGAACTTAGGAGTTAGAAGGAAACATAAAAGTCTTCTCATTTTACTGATGAGAAAATTGAAGTACAGAGAAGTTGAATAACTTGCCTAGCAATGTCTAGGTAGTAAGTGTGAGAGCCAGAATTTAAACCTGGATCTTCTTTCTTTAAACTCCACTCTCTTTCCACTGCATTATGCTACTAAAAAAACAGATAGCCCATAATAACAGTGCCCTGCTGATATAGTTGTAATAACCTCTCTCTGTTGAATAATCTAAGTCTGGCATCTACAGTTTAAATGGAATTTAGAAAGTTTGGAGAGCATCCAAAGGAGAACCACAAAGATGATTAAAGGATTGGACAAAAATCCAATGTGGGTCTCCACAGATTAAGAAAATTTAGGCTCTCTCCCTGTAATAGTCACTCTTTATTGAAAAAGTACCTGATTGTGTACTGTTTGAAGAACGTGTCTCGCTTGCTAATTCACCATGAAACCAGAGAACTGAAAGAAATCTTAAGAAACTTAGTTGATCCTCCAGTCTTCTGGGAGGACTATAATCTTTACCAGTCAGTGGAAAGGCATCTAATTTTCAAAGTCATCCACACAAGAAGATTATGCAAGTTTTCTTCCCCTCACCTATTCCAGTTTTTGACAGTCCTCCCTTCTGTCTTATCTGTGGTGCTAGATCTATTTCCTCACATGTCCTTAATAGAAACAGAGAGTAAACAGTCCTTATGTTCTATATAAAGTCCACAAAGATCATGATTTGCTGATATTGAAGCAAAGAAAAGTCCCTAACAACCATAAGGCATTCACTGACTCACATGTCCTTTCTTTAAGATCATGCTTCTACCAGTTCATTAAATAAGGAAATTTGTCTTATTTCCCCGGTGAGTCAAAGGTCCTTTGTAGTTAGGATTTTTCTGATCCTTCATTATTAGTTGTAGTTGGAAAAGATTTGTAAGTGGTAGAAATGCAAGGAATATGGCGATTTTGTTATATTTTTAAAAATGCTTTGATACTCAGAGAGAATTTGGGTTTGGAAAGTAATTCTGTTCAATTATCCATGGTTTTTGTCATCTAAATAAAGGGGAAGAAGCCTGCCTCTCTATTTCTTATTTTTCAAGAAATTTTCAAGAAATTGTTTCAAAATTAAAACATATTGGTATGTTTTAAGTGAGTAGCTGGATTTTTATCCCATGTGCTCATGAGTTCCCCACAAGTCCAATAAAGGGATACCACCTTAATGTGTCACAAATCAATCAGGACATTATTTGATTCCCCCAAGTAATCATTAACTATGACAAATGAAAGGAATTTTCATAAAAGGATATTCTGGGTCAATGAGTGAAGTGAAATATTGCAACAAAATCCCTTAGTATCTGGGATGATGAGTTATAATGTCTTTTAGATTTTTATGCTACTAACAAAGTCAAAAATTCTTTTAAAATGTACAATTTCTTTCCTATTTATCTCATTCTCTAAATTTTTTCCCTTTTGTATATGTTTTATGATGATTATAATAAAAATTAGTGAAGGCACAAAATAATAAGCAATATGTAATTCAGAAACTTATTCAGATAAGAGGGTGTGGAGTGTTTTCTTCGTGCCTGAAAAGGGAATCAGAAACATCTGAAATGCTGATGTCTCATATGTTGTGATTTATAAATAAATATACAATTTTTTGGTTTTTTCTTTAGTTTTTTTGTTTGCTTCTTTGTTTTTTTACTCATGCATTCAAATATTTGGAGATCACTGGTTTGTGTCACTTGGTCCAGATTCTTTTTATTGCAATGTACCTGTCCTTCCCATTCCTTTCTAAAGAAGCTAAGTACTTGGCTCACAGGCTTCCTTTCCACTCCAATCCTTGCATTTATAAACAGTGACTTAAATACTTAGCCTAAGTGTAGCATCAATTATGAAGCTTATTTCTCCTCTCTCCCTTAACTCTCTCTGAGCTGTTTTACTTACTCCAGCCCACAATCATACTTGTATGTCTAAGAGATTTTCCCAGTGGTGAGGGCAAGTAGATGGTAAGTGATCAACCACAGCTATGACTATACTGCTCTGATTTATTCCTCAGTGTCCTAGAATTAACTCTGGCATGTTGGAAGATACATTCCTGCTGTTTGCCATTGTAGCTTCAGAGCCCACCTTTTAAACAAAATCTTTAGTCACAAAGATATCTTTGACTATTAAACATGAAATATTTATTTTTAATCTAAAGCTTAAAAAATTAGCAAAGGTGTTAAAAAAAAAAAAAAGCAAAATGTAATTCAGAAACTTTTTCAGATAAGGGGATGTAGAGCGTCTTCATTGTGCCTAAAAGGCAATGACAGGACATTCTGGAATAATAGAAAGAATAGGGGAGTAGATCTTAACAAACTTGGGAAGCTTCAAATTTAGGCTTTGTTCTTATCCTTTTTCTACTACTAAAAGCTGCTTTATCCTGGGAAAATTCTAAAATATGAAACATCCATTAAAGAGCAAGTCAAAAGCAATAATAAAGATCACATTTACTCAATAGATTATAAAAAGAAGAATAATAAAAATATAATGGTCTACCCATAAACCGAGGTCAAACTCTTCCACTAATACAAATAGTGACTGTGGGAAAGAATAACCACACCCTCATAGGAACTTGGCAGAAGAGGACTTTGAGTAAGGAAATCCATTTGTCTGGGACAACTGAAAACACTGGATTTAAGATCTTGATATCCTTAGCCTTTCAAAGAATTTTAGAAAACTGCTTGCATCACACATCACTTTGCTACCCAACATATCTTCTCTATTATCTGCTCCTTTTGTAATCCTTACAAATCTACTTCTTGTAAAGTGATAAAGTTGTAAAGTCTACTTGCTTCTCTGCTACTCTCAGTGTCTTTAAGGAGTATCAAACTCTTTTAAAACACAGTCATTCTTGTGGTGGCAATGAGACAGCATTATACTCTTTTAAAAATATATTTTTAATGTTTAAAATGGTTGTACATGTATAACCTATTTCAGATTGCTTGCTGTCTTGGGAAGGCGGAGGAAAGGAAGTAAAAAGAAAAAATTTGGAAGTTAATATCTTACATGAATGTTTAAAACTATCTTTACATATAATTAGAAAAATAAAATACTATTAAGAAAAAAAATTTTTAAACCTTATACTTCTAGGTGTTCTCCATGTTCTTGCTTGATCAATTCAATAGGGACCATTAAGATGCAAGCAAAATTATTTACCACTCACTCAAAAATAAAGGAAAAAAAGATGTTTTTAGCATCACTCCAGCAAACCTTTCTTTCTCTATATGCTTTCTCTTTCTTTTTTAAAATTTTATTGTATTTTTGGAGGTTTTTTAACCAAAGCTTTTTATTTTAAAATACATACAAAAATAATTTTCAACATTCACTCTGGAAAAATCTTGTGTTTCAAATTTTTCTCCCTACCTTCCTCCTATTCCCCTCCCCTAGACAGTAAATAATTCAATGTATGTTAAACATGTGCAATTCTTCTATAGTTATTTCCACATTTATCATGCTGCAAAAGAAAAATCAGATCAAAAAAAGGAAAAATGAGAAAGAAAAAGAAAACAAGCAAATGATGAAAATACTATATTGTGATCCACATTCAGTTTCAATAATCTTCTTTTTGGATACAGATGGCTCTTTCCATCACAAGTCTATTGGATTTGGCTTAAATCATCTCATTGTTGAAAAGAGCCATATGCTTTCTCTTTTTGAGCTTTGGAGAGTAGAAGAGGACAACACAGACATCCCTAAGAAGTCTCTCCTCTTAGAGATATGTAAAAAAGAAAATAAGCTCAGACAGTTCTTCAAATAGTAGAAAATTCTGTTTTCTTCCGATCAAATTTAGCAACTATAGTGTTTTCCTTCAATCAAATAGCTCCCTCAATCCACTATTAAATATGCCTGTTGGTTGTGCTGAACTCTTGTCCACTTCTTTATTCTGTCTTGTTTCTCATGAGCCTTTCTCATCACCTTCTGTATATTCCGTCCCCAATTTATAACTTCCCTTTCATTCAGTTTCTTCTCCAGCTTCATCTTCTACAGCCATCAATTCCCTTTTTATTAATCAAGGTCTGTCTATGTTTAGTAACTCATGTAAGTAATCTTTTAATATGAAACTCAAGAAAATCTTTTAAAATCTAAAATTATCTATCAGGTACAACTACAAGAGTCGTTATATCACCATCCTATAATCCACCATTATTTTATTATATAGTTTATATTATATTTATTATTGTATAGCTCTTATTTAGTTTAAAATAATTATTATTTAGTATAAACTATCATATCACTTATTATTATTATTGTATAATATACAATATATGTAATATATTATATTATGGTGGGTTTTTTTAGTTATAACCTTAAAAAACCTGAAAATAGTTATACATAAATGAGGTGATGGATAATTACTTTAAAGACATTCTCATATTCATTAGGAATTATTTTTTCTCTGAAAGTAACTCATTCAACAAAAACAGTTAGTTGATAAAGATTTAGGTATTGCTGGTGATTGCTCCAGTCACTATGCTAAGCCCTGGAGATACCATCCCCTCCATCCCCCAAAAAAAGGTAAAAACAAGATCCCTACCCCCAAAGAGCTAACAGTATGAGGGGGAGGTAATATATAAATTAAAATGTATATTTACATAAGAAACACCTTCCCAAGTGGAGGGAGATAAATCCTCTGAGGAGAAAGCTGCAGCTTGTTTTTATAAGGAATGACAATAATAATACCTAATATTTATATGGATGTTAAGGTTTCCAAAGCTCTTTACAAGTATTATCTCACTTTATCCTCATGAGAACCCTGGGAAGACGTTAACCCCATTTTAGAGTTGAGGACACTGAGCAGACAGAAGGTAAGTGAATTGTGTAGGGCTAGTAAGTATCTGAGGATTTGAACTCAGTCTTCCTGACTCCAAATCTAATGCTCTATCTATGGTGTCACCTAGCTGGGGTATGGTTCCACAGAAGAGGGATTAGGTGAGTCATTATCCAGTAAGCATCAGAAGAAAAAGAAAAACAAGTAGAGGACTCTATATTTAAGATAGAGGCAGCTGCAATGCAGGAGGCAGCTAAGGGTGCAGCTTAGGAATGAGGGGGACCTGAGCTGAAATCTAGCTTCAGGCACTTACTAACTGTGAGACCCTGGGGTTCTTTAACCTCATTTTCTCATCTGTAAAATGATCTGGAGAAGAAAATGGCAAACCACAAATGGAAATCCCAAAAGGGATGTGTAGAATCAGATATGACTGAAATAATTGAAGAAAGGATTTGATGATTCCCTGTGATTTTCAGGCATTATCCTAAATCAGAAGGGTCCTAACCCTATATGAATGACACCCTTCGTGTCTCTAGGTGACCAGGAAGTCACAGACAAGACCAACTGAAAACTATGTCTAGGGAAATACAGTTTGAACCTCGCCTAATGCCCCATGCCAATTAAATCCTGACTGCGGAATTCTCTTATTCCATATTGTGAGGAGAGGAGGGAACCCTCAGAGGTATTAAATCTATTACAATTTGGCTACAAAGATTCAGCTCAAATCCTATCCTTAATGTTAGTGCTTTCCCTCTGAGATTACCTACAATTTAATCTACATATATCTAGTATGAACATAGTTATTTGCATAGTCTCTCTCATTAGAATGTTAATTTTTTAAGGGCAGGGATGGTTTTTGCCTTTCTTTGTATCCCCCAGCATTTAGCATCATTCCAGACATATAGTAAGTGCTTAATAAATATTTGTTGACTTGAAATCTAGAGAGAATCTAAGTATTGTTGCAGATCCTGTTGTCCTGGGGATGGGTCATAGGGGAAATAATATGAAAACCTTAGGGACACAGGTAGTTTTAATTATTGGTTGTTATCTCAGGGAAACACTTCAGAAGATAAAAAGTAGAACAGCTAGTTAAGAAGATAGGATCTGAGATTACAAGTTGGATTTCTAGTTCTTAAGTGAGAGGTAGTTAGTTAAGTGAACAACTAGGTAAGAAGATAGGATCTGAGATCACAAGTTGGATTTGTAGTTCATAAGTGAGAGGTAGTTAAGTGAACAGCTAGTTAAGAAGATGGAGTATGAGATCACAAGTTGGATTTCTAGTTCTTAAGTGTTAAGTGAACAACTAGGTAAGAAGATAGGATCTGAGATCACAAGCTGGATTTCTAGTTCATAAGTGAGAGGTAGTTAAGTTAAACAGCTAGTTAAGAAGATGGGATCTGAGATCACAAGTTGGATTTCTAGTTCTAGTATTCTAGGTCAATAAGAATATTGGAGTCTTACAAAATTAATCAGGAGTGATTTTTAAAAACTAAAAAAATCAGGAAAGAGAGAAAACTGCCTATGTACATTCACTGAGCTAGATGTCAGAAAGAGCATCCACAATATGAGAATAGTATATAATTCAAAATGATAAAAAAAAAATCAGGGAGGAAATTCCACTAGCACCAATATATTTGCAGCAGGATTTTTTTGTGATAGCAAAAAAACAGGAAACAAAATAATTGCCATTGATTGGGAAATGACTGAACAAATAGAAATATAGGAATACAATGGAATATTATTACAGTGTAACAAATGATGAATATAAGGAATTCAGAAAAACATTGGAAGACTTGTTTGAAATGATGCATGGCAAAAATAAACAGAACAGAATAATAAGCACAATAACTAAATAACATAGAGGAAAACAACGCCTAAAAATACTAACATTCAGATCTATGCAATGACCAATTGTGATTCCATAGGACTGATGATGAAACAAGCCTTCTCTTGATAGAGAAGTTTTTGTCTTTGTAACGGTAAAAAAACTAGTCTTTTTTTGAGGACTCAGCTTTCCGAGCACCCACCCACTCAGATTTGCCCTTGGCATGGGCAATGTTCCCTATCTGATTCCAACCAAGTAGGTGAAGCCTATTTATCACCACAAAGGACTAAGGAGTTGGAATCCTGTAGTATCTTTGCATTGTGCCAAGCCTTGGAGAATCAAATAGAAAAATAAATAGTCTTCTGGCCATTTATAAATTGGTGAGTCACTTGTATTCTTGCAGATTTTACAAAGTTCTTTATATATTTGAGATGAGACCTTTTTTTCTGAAGATTGTCTATAAAAACTTTTCCTAATTTTCTGCTTTACCTCTGATGTTCCAGAGAAAGAACTGATAGATAGAAGGTTATACAGAATAATTTTACATATATATATATATATATATATATATATATATATATATATATATATACGCAAATAAATATTTGGGTCTAATGGCAGCCATCTTTTGGGCAGGGATGGAGGGAAGAAAAAAAGGAAAAAAAGTTAGATGATAATTTTATTATATATTTTAAAAGGAATAGCAAGTTGTACATAATAGATTTGCTGTTTCATGTGCAATCATTTTTATTTTCTTTTTTACTACATAATAGAGAAGCTTATTTTATTAAGTGTAGAGTAAAATAATACTTTTTATAAAAAGAAAAAGAAAAATCGATAGTCCCTGTCCTCAAGGAGGCACTTCAAAAAGGAAATTGAAAAGAGGGGTACAAAAACTAGCTCCCCAAACTTACTAATGTAACCCAAATTAGATTAAAATGTAATTGGGAAATATTTAGCAAAATAAATAAAATACAATATGATAGAGATAATGTTAATTTGTGGGTTTCCTAAAGCCAATACATGACTTGCAGGATTTCATTTGAAAGCATACAGAGGAGCAATGAGGTGGTACAGTGGATAGACCACTGGCTCTGGAATCAGGAGGATCTAAATTCAAATGTGACCTTGGGCACTTGACACTTACTATTTGTCGTCATTTAACCCTGTTTTGCCTCGCCAAGGAAAAAAAGCCCACTGGACTTTCAGGAGACCTGAGTTCTAGTTCTGTCCTTTCTACTAACTGTCCATTGGAGATGAGTTATTTCACCACTCTAGAGGACATTTTCTCATCTATTAGATTAAAGAGTTTGACTCTGGGATCAGTTAAGATTATTTGCAATGATAGCAATTTCCAAGTCTATAAGGTAAGATAATTTAATGGTACAGAAATTATACTGAACTTAAAGTCAGTAAACCTATCAGCAAACTTCAGCTGCAAATTGGAAATAATAATAATTTATTACCTCACAAGATTGTTGTAAGGAAAATACTTTATATACTTTAAAGCCCTACTGTGTAAATATGATTTATTATTATTATCTTCATTATTATTGTGACATGTGTCCTCTGGATATATCCATCACCCCTCTGAAAGACACTCTTGTGGGGAGGGGTTGAGGAGTAGGCTCAAAACTTAAAACTCTGGTCCTTCCAACTTCATGTTCACATGACCATGGCTACCAGGTGAGTCCACCTGGGCTGGGGTCCCAAAAGTTATTCCTTGTTCCCCAGAACATCAATGTTGTTCTGGCTACAAAATCTGATTCCAGGGCACCTTCTGGAGCTTTTGAATTCACAAGGTACTTTTTTCTTTTTCTTTTTTTTTTTTTTTTTTTTTTTTTGCTGAGGCAATTGGGTTTAAGGGTCACACAGACAGGAAGTGTTAAATGGCTGAGGTCAGATTTGAACTCAGGTCCTCCTTGACTTCAGGGTTGGTGCTCTATCCACTGCACCACCTAGCTGCCCCAGAGATTTACTATGGTTTTTGAATTTTTTTTGTGTGAAGCAATTGGGGTTAAGTAATTTACCCAGGGTCACACAGTTAAAATGTATTAAGTATCTGAGTGTTGATTTGAACTCAGGTCCTCCTGACACCAGGGCTGATGCTATACCCATTGTACCATCTAGCTGCCCTTGCAAAGGTACTTTTATGGACCTCTACCTATATAATGGAAAAGGACAAATAGAAATGCCAAAGCCTGAGCCAATGAGAGTTTGGGGGGAGGGAGGAAAAGATGGAGGAACTCAGTTGCTTCTCCTTTGCACATGATCTCTGAGGGAGTAGTTAAAAGCAGACTCAAGTATTCTGTCCATGAAAAAATGGCAGGACCTCACCATGTGAGAATCACAGAATGTCTACACAGGCCCCACAGGCTATCCAACTTTCCTTATACCTCATCCTGGTCCTCCTCTGAGCCTTCTCCCTAGCATCCAAACCGAGTGGTTCTATAAGCTGAGCAAGCTGACCGTTGGGCTGAGGGCCAGATTCATATTATGCAATTACTACTGGGTCATCTCTAAGGCTCCTTTTAGCTCTATGATTTCCAAAAATAACAAATATCTATAGAAATTCCAAGAAAGTAAGTTAATTACTTCAGAATAGTGTTGAACAGATTGAATATTAACAGGGTCCTGGGCTGACTAGGCAATGCTATGTGCTATAACTTGAGGGAAGTTCCTCTGACTCAATCCTCTGGAATGAACGTTTATAGACTTTGGAGGTAACAAGGATATCAGGTTGAATTATTCTAGTCTGGGGATGATGGGAAAATCTAAGTTCTCATACCTTTGTTAGAAAGGAAAGGGAGTTGGTTTTGTTTGAGTTTTTTTGGCTGAGGCAATTGAGGTTAAGTGACTTGCTCAGCGTCACCCAGCTAGGAAGTGTTAAGTATCTGAGATCACATTTGAACTCAGATTCTCCTGACTTCAGGGCTGGTGCTCTATCTACTTCGCTATCCAGCTGCCCAGAAAGTGAGCTTTTTATTAGCTAAATAATCATATGGATGGTTGGGTGATACAGTAACTAGAGAACAGGAAGTTAGGAAGGCTTGAGTTCAAGTCCAACTTAAGATAATTCCTAGTTGGGTGACCCTGCACAAGTCACTTAATTTTGTTTGCCTCAGTTTCTTCATCTATAAAATGAAACAAAAGAAAATGGCAAACCATTCCAATATATTTTCCAAGAAAACCCCAAATGGGGTCATGAAGCCAGAAATATCTGAATCAACTGAATAACAGCAAAATAATTATATATGAATATAGGAGGATTACTGAAAGCCTGATGTCAATCTCTGTGATTGCCTGAGATTATAGAATTATAAATGAGCTTGTTCTAGGAGCTTGGATAAAGTAGACCCAAATAGGCAAATTCCAATTCAACATTAGGCAATTATGTGTTATTATCATAAATAATTGGATTTATATGATTTATGTATGGATTTATTTCTGGATTATGTATAATTATCATAAAACAGCATTACAAATCAATGTCATATACAGTAAAACAAGTATATATATGTCATATGTAAACAACTAATATCTCTTAGAATAGTTTATGACATATAAAAGGTGCTGAAGAAATGCTAGTTGATTGAGTAACATTACTCCCAGGTTTACATAAAAAAGACCAAATATAGAGATTATTCCATTGTGAGCTTCTTGAGGGCAGGGACTGCTTCATTTTTATTTTTTTATATTCAGTGTTTGTCATAATCCCGAGAATATACTAAATGCTTAACAAATGCTTGTTGAATTAAATTGAATGAAATAGACAATACACAGCATCACATCACACATATGGAGATTAGATATAAAGTAAATTACACATATATATTACATATAGTCCACTAGAGGGCACATTCTAGTTATATGTGTTACTTTCCCTACACATTTGCACTATAGTAGAAAACTACTATGTGATTTTATATTTTATGTTTCTACATATGATTTATTTGCCAAGTCTAGTGTTGGCAATTATAATGTAAAGTTATATATTATGAACCTACATATGGCTTATGTATCTGAGATTATTGCCTGTGATTATGCTGTATGTGAATTAATGTTGTTTATGATGTGTGTCTAAGGATGTACCTATGTGCCTAATAAAATTTATGGGGACTTCAAATTTGTTTGCTGAAAGGAGGATGTTGTATGAACCAGCATTGCCTCTGCCCTTCTTAGAGCATGATTTTTAAGTGCCCAAAATGGAGAAGCAAGACTAGGATTCATTGGAATTCCATCAGTCTTACATCTACATGCAAAAACTGCATCAACTTGGAAAAGAAGATGGAAGTTTGCATCATCTGGGGAATCCTGGAGCATTCTTGGGCTGCCGTGGAATGAGGTTTATTGAGCAGAATATGCTAATGCTACAGCCTATATCCATACCACAGACCAAAGAGGACAAGAGATTAACCACTTGGGTAGAGATCTGGCAAGATAAATCCAGATGCAAGGAAATGGAGTAAGTTTCCATTTCAGCCTTGAAGAGCATATTGAGAGGAGATTGAGATGGGGGGAGGGGAGAGTTAAGGGAGGAAACAATCAAGTTTTTCCTCACTTAATTTATCCATATACAGGAGGGATAGTTTAATTATTCCCAAAAGAGGGTTTTTTTTCCCCCACCCATCTACCATCTTAGAGATCTAGGAATTATATCCACTTATGGAGGAGGGAGAAGAGAAGAGAATGGAGTTTTTTGTCTGATTATTTCTTCCTTGTTAATGAAATGTTTTCTTATTATATTAGATTTAGGGTTCTTAGAATATGGTCTAGGAATAGAGAATATGGTGATGATGGGACAATAATTAGCATACTTTGACCACCTAGAAACACTTCATATTCAACTTAGAATAAGTAGCAAAGGGTTCCATGCCCAGAGTTCTTAGGTAGAATACATGGTAACAATTTTATATATATTATCACATGTGATGCTTCATTTCCCATCTCTGTGCCTTTACACTGCATATTCCCAATGTCTAGAATGCCTTATCACTTTTCCTTTTTAGAATCTCTAGTTTTGTTTGTTTTTTTCCAGACTCAATCACTTCATTTTACATGAAGTCCTTCCTGCCCTCCCCCATATTTATTTTATATATACTTATATATAAATATATTGCAAATTTCTTAAGGGCAGGGACTGTTTCATTTTTATTTCTGTATTATCAGTATCTAACACAGTGCCTAGAATATAGTAGGCATTTAATAAATGTAGGCTGATTGCTGTGTAGTGTTTTGAATAGAATTCTTTGATATTTTAAATTCTTTATTGTTTCATCTGTGTGGGCACTCTTTCCAGAAATACAGATAACACCTCCATACCTTAGCAGACTGTCCTTGTTAATCATTGTGGTCAAAAATGATTCATTACCCGGTAGCCAACCTTCTGATGAGATTTTGTGGAGTAGAAGTATTCAGTGTTCTTTATAAGATTGTGGGGAGAGTTGGGAGTGAGAAGAAAGGAAGGAAAAATGACTTGAATTAGGTAATCCACATCAAAAGACACCAAAGTCAAACTGATCTCTTTCACCTTTTTTTGCCTAGCAGTGGCTAGGCAAACGTGGAATTATTTTCAGTTTATGTTCAGTGAACATGAGAAGAATTCAACTGAACAGCAATTTTCAGAGCACCTACTATGTGGCTAGTAATGAGCCAGACACTATAAGGGATACACATCAAACAAATCCACTACCATCTCTAAAGGATCTTATAGTCTTCTCTGGAGAAGAAAGGAAAGTATAAAGCAACAAAAGCCTGTTAACTTCCCCGATTACAAATTGTACAATTATATGCAATTGTTTTCATAGAAAAGACATCAGAATTCCTCAGATAAATTATTTACATGGACATTTTTACGAAACATTCACGTGAGCAGTTAGGTGGTACAGTGAATAATGTCTAGAGAACTTGGAGTCAGGAAAACTCATTTTTCTGAGTTCAAATCTGTCCTCAGACACTAGTTGTGTGACCCCTGACAAGTCACTTAACCCAATCTGCCTTAGTTTCTTCCTCTGTAAAATGAGCTGGAGAAGGAAATGGCAAATCATTCCAGTTTTCTGCCAAGAAAACCTCAAATGGGGTCTTGAAGAGTTATATATGACTGAAAACAACTAAATAATAACAACATTCACATAGCGTTTGCAAGATTGCAAAGATTTTTTACCAGAAATCTCATTTTCTCCTTACAAGAAGCTGGGGATTTAGGTGCTATTTTATAGATAACCTTTTATAGATGAGGAAACTGAGGCAGACTGTAAGTGACTTGCTCAGGCTCACTAAATGTCTAAAGCTGGGTTTGAGCACAGGTTTCCCTGATTCTGGAGTGCTTGATTTACTGCACACACACCCCCCTTTTTCTGATGCTATCTTCAGATGTTTATATATGTGATAGCAAGAAAAACTGGGATCCTCCCTATAGAAACAAAGGGACAAAAAGCCTTGAAAAGTGAGCTAGCTATATCACTAATATCTGCCTTAGAAAAGAGTTTAACTGACAAGTTCATTAATGTTACTTTCAATTACCAGAACTCAAATATGTGACCTGTACAGTCGGTCATGGCCATCATCACCATGAAAAATTGGTCCTCCCTGTGAATATACTTCTTGTTTAAACAAACTTTAGGAAAATGTGTAGTGCCAGATTCTTGGAGCCAGAGGCACAATGCATTTTTTTCTTAAATGTTTATGTTGCGGAGCCTGTAGAAAGTAGTGCAACAAAGATCTTTTAGTTGAAGGTAGCGACATGGATGAATGGGGTTTTTGTGTGCTTGTCAAATGTTGGCCCTCCAAAGAACAAATCAAAAATCCATTAGGAATAATTCTGCTTTACCCAGTGATGGACAGAAATCATGGAAAGAGAAAGGAGGAAATTATAGAGGACATTATTCTAAAGAAGTAATAGAATCAAATGTCAAGGAACTCTGTTAAACTAAAACCAAAACCAGATTAGTCTGATTTCAGCTGTGAGCTCCCCCGCCCCTCCTTCTCTCCACCCTACCCCATCCCCCTCTGCCACATCCACACATACATACATTTCATCCCAAGTGGAATTCATCCGTACAGTTAAAGCTGCTGCAGCCACATAACATTTTGAGTTAAGATTCTGTGAGCTGCAGTTCTTGAAGTTAACAAAAAAGAAAAAGAAAATTTCCCCAAATCTTTGGGATTAAATTCTAAAAATGCAAAGAAAATAAGCTTTGTTAAAACTTATGTCATGCATTAGTCATACAAGCTGAGAGGTGGGCTTTGTTTAAATTGGGGTGGGTGGAATTTCAGCATTTGCCATGTGGCTATTTTAGGTAATCCCTCTATGTTAATGCATTTTCCCTTCCTACCCTCAGACTGTACAACATAGGGATTGATGAGAGGCTACTTTAAAAAAGAAAAAAAAAGAAAAAAAAAAAAAAACAGAAACAACAAAAAACCTTATTTCCTCCTCACCTCCCACTCCCTCATTCCCTAGTGCACATTTAAGCCCAAGGAGTAGAAAAATGAATCCCAGATATCAAAGTTGTAGAAGGCCTTTAGCCAATCAGTATTCATCTGAGAACTTCATGCTAGTGAAAGGAATAAGGAGGAAAAAAACAAAACAAACAAACAAACAAACAATAGAAAGTGTTTCCCTAAGTATCAGCCTCAACCTCAGCTCTCTCCTCCTTAAAGCCAAACTAGGTTTTGAGAGGAGTGGCTCTTGGAGGGAGTGGTGATAGCCACAGCTGTACCACATAATCAGGGCTTGGGGACATGGGGGATTGCTGTTCTTTCTTTATTTTGCTACAAACCTGCAATTTTTTTTTTCTGAATTGAATTTCTCACTAAAATATAGTCTCTTTAAAATGTTGGTGAAGAGTTGATGTGTATCTCTGAGCTCAAGGAAAGCAGGATCAGTGTAAGAAATCTATCCCTATAAAATGGACAGTAACAAGAACCATAGTACCTACATCCATCCTACAATAGCTCTCACTCTTGTGCATACTTTACATTCCATCTCCATTTCTTTGTACTGACCAGTTTTCAATCTTCTACCTATACCCTGCCCCCCACTCCACCTTCCACCTTTATTAACCTCTCTTCCACATAACTGCCCCATCTTGTCCCAGAACGATGCAACAACAACAGCAAAATTATGTAAGTAAAAAGTAAAAGGATATTGAAAACCTAGTTCAGTAATGGATGCAACAGGTCCATTGAAACAGTCATATTTGGAAGTCAACTCTAAAAATAAACCTGTCCCTTTCCCTCTATTCTCTTCATTTTTTTTTCTCCTTTCCTCCTTCCTTCTTCTCTTACTCTCTTCTTTCCTCCCTTTTACTAATTTCTCTGTCTTCACCTTCTGTCTCTCCTTTCTTCTCCCCTCTCCTTTTCTTCTTCCTTTTCCTTATCCTCTTTGATTTGCCTTTCTTTTCTATCTTCATCCTCTCCTTTTGTTTTTTCTTTTTCTTTTTCTTTTTTTTGTTCTCTTTCCCCCTTTAAACCCTTTACTCTTACCAATATTTTATCAAGAAAATGTATTCCAATGAAAAATTCAATCTAATGTATGGAAACAGCTCATTAAATCAGTCAATTGTCCAAAACTCACATAAAGTTACCAAGAAAAGGCTCTAGTCCTGCTATCTTTTGTCAGATAAGAACACCTCTATTGATCAACCAATTGAATAATACAGCACATTGAACTAAGTGAAACAACCAAGTTAATCCAACTGGGAAGTAGAATGCTTCTAAGGGACAGCTATGTGGCACAGTAGATAGAATGTTGGTCTTGGGGTCAGGAAGATTCATCTTCTTAAATTCAAATCTGTCCTGGGATTAGCTGTCACTTAACCCAATTTGCCTCTCTTTCCTCATATGCAAAATAAACTAGAGCAGGAAATGGCAAACTATTCAGTATCTTTTTGTCAACCCCAACAGGAATTGAACAGGATTGGAAAATGATTGAACAACAATCAGAATGACTCTAAATAATTCTACCCAAAAAGCCTATTGGTATTGACAATTAGAGAGTTGGTCAATGACTTATGGGTTTAGCATAAAGCAGGAGGCCAGTTTGTAATCTGAGCATTCAAGTACTCAGACAGCTTGGTGATTGATAGGGATCATTCTAGCCAAGCCTTTGAAAGGAAGTCACTAGGAAAGTGGGGGGGGGGGGGGAAGTCTCTGTCTCTTCCCTCTCTCCTCTTGAACAAAGCAAAATCTTGTGAGCTCTGAAAGTTCCAGAAGAATTGCCTTAATCGGGTCCCTGGAATAGCAGATAACAGTTTCTGCCCTGGGAGGTAAGGATAAAGTAGCTAGTTACATCGAGGAAAGTCAGCTTTGGGTCTCCATAGAATGTGAACTCCTTGAGGGCACTCACTGTTTTTGTCTTTCTGTGTGTGTATCTCCAGCATTTAGCACAATGCCTGACACATAGTAAGTGCTTAGTGAATACTTGCTGATTAAATGAGAAAACCACTACACCAAACCTAAGGGGAATTTTATGAGGACTTCTTCAAGGAGAGTCAAGGACTTCCAACAAAAGGATGTCCAGGAACTGAATGTTCTAAATTTGTCACATGTGCTCTAAGTTTCAGCCCTAAACATTTCTTCTTGGACTGACTTTATCTGTCTCTGTCTGTTTGTCGGTCTCTGTCTGTTTCTGTCTCTGTCTCTCTATCTCTTTGTCTCTCTCTAATTGTATCCCACAATTGGGGAAGGAGGAAAAGAAAGAGGATGTTTACACATGATTTTAGCATATTCCCCTACAAAATCCCGCTAACTAAAAGTTAATTTAGTCAATTTATATCAATTGATGAACATAAGGGAAGCATACAAGTTGGGGTTTATTAATTTATAGTGCAGGAAAAACAAGCCTCCCCAATTTCTCAGTTAGTCCCTAGAAACTTGAGTGGAGAAGTAATAACCTCCTTCTGGGACCTACATGGAAATAGGGGTTTGAGAGAGTTAGCTCCAGAGTCTGAGCTACCCCAGAAATTCAGATCAGGAGCAAGGAGTATTAATAGCATTTCTGTGAATCACATTTTAGAATGTGACTATCACAATTTTACACTTTTCTAGCATGGGTGTGATTGTAATCAAGACAGAGCATGAAGAATAGGCCAGTAAGTTGCTGGAATCAATGGAAAACTCTGATGTGTTTAATAGAAAGCAATTGGGAAATGTTTTTTAAAAATAGAAATATAATACAACATTTATAAAAGACTCTGTGAATTGAAATGAAATCCTATTTCCTATAAGAGCAAGAAAAGGTACAACAAGAACCTAGCCTTTAAAAATACAGTTTGTGACTTTCTTTGTATGTATTGACTTCCTCTTAAGAAAAAGTTTCTCTAGATATTTCTTCCTATGCATAAAATATTGAATGTTGTGCAATGTAAAAATAGTTCAGACTACTGTCAGAGAAAGTCTTTTTCATTTTCAAACAATAGAGTTGAAGAAATATTAGGGTTCAAGTTTAGTACGCTAATTTACCAATTGAGTAAACTGAGGCCCACAGAGATTTTTTTTTTAAATGACTGAAGTCATTCAAATAAAATCAATAGGGAGTAAATCAGATCAACAAATAGTTTCAAGCACATAATGTTCATTTCACATTGTCCTGAGAATCCATATCCATTAATATTTAGTGTGGCTATCATCCTAAATTTAACCTTCATCTTAGAAAATTATCTAGGTGATCGATTAAATCCATAGCAATAGATTTCTATGATAAGATTAGGCAGAAAATGTTGATTATCATTTGAACTTTAACAATTATTATCTGCAAATTTATGACATTTCTCTTGTGGGGTTTTTTTGTCCTGAAACAGTTTCCTTTATTCCACTATTATCCTTTATTTAAAAAAAAAAAACAAAAAACTTTTTTTTCTTGATCAGACATTCTTCATTAGACTTAGGAGAAAGTATAATATAAAAAACAAGTGGCACAATAGATGGAGTACCAGTTCTGAAATCAGGAAGATGAGTCTTACTGAGTTCAAATCTGACTTCAGACTCTTTATTAGGTATGTGACCCTGGACAAGTAAGTCACTTACCCCTGTTTGCCTCAGTTTCCTCATTTGCAGAATGAGCTAGAGTAGGAAATGGTAAACCACTCCAATATCTTTGCCAAGAAAACCCCAGATGGATTCAAAAAGAGAAAGAGATGACTGAAAATAGCTGAACAGCAGCTCTATAAAGAAGAAATATTCTAGTCCCTATTCTGCTACTCCCTTATTTATTTCTTTGTAAATAATCTAACTGTCCCTTAGTTTCCTTACCTGGACATTAAAAGAATTGCATTACATTCTTCAATGTCTCTTCCAGTTTTAAGATTTTTATGAGTATGGGGAAGCTAGGTAGAGTAGTGGATGGAGCACCAGCCCTGAAGTTAAGAGGATCTGAGTTCAAATCTGATCTCAGACATTTAATACTTCCTAGCAGTGTGACACTGGGAAAGTCATTTAATTCCAATTGCCTCAGATTAAAAGAAAAAAAAAAAGATTCTACGAGTATATGAAACGTATATCACCCTTTTTTTTCATGAATTTTGACACTTAATTGTACCTTATAAGCCCTGAGGGGACTGTGTACAGCAAAACAGAAAGAGGTATATTGAGGATCCTCTAAATATTCTCATTGATTCTCAACACTTAAAATTTAGCCAGTACACTAAGAAAGAGAATTGTTGCACTGATGTGTTTAAGAGTTAAGTTTGTTGGGTCCTTAAAAATGTAAATGGAAAAAGAACTTTGTTTAAAGATAACCAGGAATCCTGATTCTTAGATATAAAAACATAAAGTGGTACTTAGAAAATCATTGCTATCTTAATTCTGCCATTAGCTTCCTTAGTTTTCAGTATTACTAAAATCATTATTTTGATACTTGGAAAGTCAGCATAAAGGCAACTCCCCCAGAACTGAAACATTTTTTAAAAAACTAACTCCCCTCTGAAATATAGTGAAACACAGAGAAATCATTCATAATGGTTCCTCAAGCAAAAATTCTTCAACTTTTCTGACACTTGGGGCAGGGGGAGGGGAACACAGAGAAACACTGTTCACTGTAGATTCCATCTAGCACTTGGTAGTTGAGTGTCACCACCAAAGCAACTAACAGGTCACAGGCTTCTCTGAATGGGTTTTTGTCCCAGTGGGGTGGTGGTATAGATGGGGGAGGGAGAGAGTTGGCCCCACCAAAATTCATTACGCTGACTTGTTCAATATCTGGGCAGCTGTGGTGAAAAATATAAGCTGTCCACATGGTCCCTTGAAGAAGCTGGTTAGAAGATAATAGAAAATAAAAATGGAAATACTAAAACATAGGTGTCTTCATGTTAGATGATCTAGACATAATGCAACAGCTGAATGTATGACAAAATGTCCTGTAGAAAAGGGATGCTCACGTAAATCTAAGATTGATCTAAGATCAATAATCATAATTAATAATAATAATGTAAGATCAAAATCAAACAAAGAACAGAGAACATTAAAAAAAAACAAGCCATAGTAAATAAAAAAGATGTTTTACACACACACATACACACAAACCAATTTTACTAAAATAAGAAGAGAAAGTATTGATCAGGAAAATACTTTTACATTAAATATTTCTGATAAAAGTCTAGGATATGTAACAAATTTATATATACATATGTATATACATATACATACAATGACATGTTGGTAAACATTTAATATACATATAGTGGCATTTTGGTAAATGTCTACACTTTTTTTTAAAAAAAGAATGTATGTATGACACATTTAGAACTTTAATCTTCATTACTAACATTTTTTTTTCCTTCACCTTAAGTCTAGACAATCAACAAAACAAAAAATCAAGGCCTGCTCTGTACAGCACTTTGTAGTATTTGCCAATTTCTGATGTGCTAATATTCCCACCAAAAATTCAATATCATGAACTAGTATGAGCTGGCTCTAGCACCTCTTGAATATATAAAAGCAAGAGCTATTCCCCCAGCAGATAAGTGGTCAAAGCATACTAGTGAAGCATTTTCAAAAGTAGAAATGGAAAATAAGAAAAAACCATACTGGATCATTAGTAAGAAGAGAAATGAAAACTAAAGCAGGAAGTGGCAGTTCCAATTCATCAAAAAGTTAATGTTAAAAAACAGAAATAGTTGTACTAATAGACCATTGAGTGACATTTTCTAGAAAACAATTTTATACCAGAAAAGTAATGGAATTGTTCATATCCTTTGATTCAGAATTTCCACTATTGGACATATACTCTAAGAAGATCAAATATAGCAACAAAAAAAAAAAGTCCCAAAATTTTCATAGCACCATTTTTGGTGAAAGCAAAAAAAAAAAAAAAATCAAATCAAATCAAAACAAAACAAAAAGAAAAAGACTGAAAAGTGTTTATCTTTCAATTAGGAAATAATTGAACAAATTATGGCATATGAATGTGATGTATTCTTTATTGTAGTGTGAGAAATGTAGAATTGAGAAATTCAAAAATATTTAAGAAAACTTGGTTGAACTGATAAAAAGTATAAATATAATGCAAGTAAGCAGCATCAAGAAAGGAACATATGTAGATATAAATATGTATATCTACATGGAAGTAATCACAGTAATAAAATCAAGAAAAATGATTGTAAAATCTATAAGAATTTATATCAATGCATTGAATTGTCTGGATTCCAAAAAAGGAATGCTAATATCTCTCTCATCTCAGCAAAGAAATGATAAACTTTGGATGCAGATCAAAGCGTTCTCAGTTATGGTCAATATATTGGTTTACTTTCTTTAATTATTTCTGTGTTTTAAGGGAAAGATCTATAGGAAGAAGAAAAATATTGAGAAGTGACTGCCATGTAAAATAAACTGCACTAATAAAACATTTTAAGAAGACAATGAAAGTCCAGGGAAAAGAGTTTCCATTTGGGGTGAGAAGAAAGAATATTCTTTGAGTCCAAGTGTGGTGGTAAAATAATGTTAAAAGAAAGAACATAATCCTGAATATTATTCCAGTTACAATAATCATGAATTATTTTGAAGAGAAAGTAGGTTAATATTTATTTATTTATAGAAAAAGAAAAAGGGACTTTTATTGGTGCCTTTTGTTTTCACATCTATCTATAACCCTGTTCATACGTACTATACCTCTCTCCACTCCAAAATTGAATTCTCCCTTGTAATTAAAAGCAAAACAAAACAATTAAACTGATGCCGTGATCATCTCTAAAAGTATGCAATGTTCTATAACCATAGTTCCCTATCTCCTTACTGAGAAGAAGGTAGTAGGTTTCATTGTTCTCTGATCAAAATTACAAGTACTATCTCTCAGATTGGCTAAGATGACAGGAAAAGATAATGACAAATGTTGGAGGGGATGTGGGAAAACTGGGACACTGATACATTGTTGGTGGAACTGTGAACGGATCCAACTATTCTGGAGAGCGATATGAAACTATGCCCAAAAGGTGAGCAAACTCACCATACCCTTTGATCCAGCAGTGAGTCTACTGGGCTTATATCCCAAAGAGATCTTAAAGGAGGAAAAGGGACCTGTACATGCAAGAATGTTTGTAGCAGGTCTCTTTGTAGTGGCCAGAAACTGGAAACTGAGTGGATGCCCAATAGTTGGAGAATGTTTGAATAAGTGATGGCATATGAATGTTATGGAATATTATTGTTCTGTAAGAAACAATCAACAGGATGATTTCAGAGAGACCTGAAGAGACTTATATGAACTGATGCTGAGTGAAATGAGCAGAATCAGGAGATCATTGTACACAGCAATATCAATATTATATGACAATCACTTCAGATGGATGTGACTCTTTTAGCAATGAGATGATTGATGCTAGTTTCAATGATCTTGTGATGAAGAGAGCCATCTACACCCAGAGAGAGGTTTGTGGGAACTGAGGGTAGACTATAATGTAGCATTTTCACTCTTTTTGTTATTATTTGTTTGCATTTTATTTTCTTTCTCATGTTTTTCCTTTTTGATCTGATTTTTCTTGTATAGCACAATAATTGTATAAATATGTATACATATATTGGATTTAACATATTTTTTAACATGTTAAACATATAGAATTATTTGTCCTGTAGGGGAAGGGGTAAGGGGAAGAGGGGAAAATTTTGTTAGGGTCAATATTGAAAAATTATCCATGCATGTGTTTTGAAAATAAAAAACTTTAATTTAAAAGGGGAAGAAAGAACAAAATTGTAAGCACTCTAGTTGTCAGTCAACATTTATTCAACATTCACTTTTTACAAAGTGCTGTATTAAGCTCTACAAAAAAATAGAAGATAGAACAAGATGATCCCACAGTTCTGAGCTTAGAATGGGGAAATGGATGTTTCAGAGGAAGAAAATAATGGAGTTATATAAAGCACATAGCCCAAGGAAATAGAAGAAAAGAAATAATAGCATTTAAATAAAGGATGGGAGAAAACTGGGTCTAGAGGAGAAATTAGACACAATAAATAGCATTTTCTGAAAAGACCACATACAATAAAAGTGCACACAACTTTTAAAAAATACTATTTATATAAAATTTTTTGTATCTTTAGTAGAAATGAATGAAGCTCTAAAATATAATCATATTTTAGGTCTTTTAAAGGATACAATCTCAGAATTTCAAAAGTCACCTAGCCTAAAAAACGCTTAACAGGAATTCTTTCCATACTATACTTAACATGGGATAATCTACTCTTTGATAAGGAAAAACCCACTTACAACCTCCCTAGGTAATCCATTCTAGTTTTAGAAAGCTACTTGGTAGAAAAATTTTCTTTACATCAAGTTTAAGTTTGTCACTTTGTATCTTTCACCTTAGTTCCTAGTTATACCCTGTGGAGTCAATGAGAACAAGTCTAATCATTTCTCTCCTACTTGATAGCCCATCAAATATAGGAAAACAGCTATTGTCTCTTTTTAAGTGTCCTGTTCTCCAACTGAAACATTGCAATTTTCTTCAGTCAATTCTTGTGCAGCATGATCTCAGGATACTTCAATACAATGGTCACTGTCCTCTGGGGATTCTGCAATTTCTCACTGTCTTTTCTAACATGTGGCACATGGAACTATACTTAATACTCCTGATATCTGTCCTTCCTATAGTCACAATGCTTCTCTTAATGGAGCCAAGGATTACATTTGTTTTTATGACCTTATGAAATACCCTTGATTCCCAATGAGATGAAAGAATCCTTTTTCATTTAAATTAGAACCCAGTCATGCCTTCCTTATCAGGATATTGATATTGTGGAGTAGATAATAGGAAGACAAGTGTGGGATTTTGATTTATCTCTACTAAACTTTACCTTATTTCTAATATTCTATCCCATTGAAATTTTTGTGGATCTTGACTCGTCAAGATCCTTTGAATTTCACGTTATCTGCAGGTCTCAAAAGTAAGCCATTTTTATTTTCGTCCAAGTCATTGCTTTTAAAAAATGTTAAATAATATAGAGCCAAGGATATATTCCTGTGTCATCCAGTCAATACATATTTATTATGTACCTAACATTGTGTAACGCAATGGGGATACAAGATAAAGCAAAAGACAGCCCTTATTCTCAAGAAATTAATAGCCTAATAGGGTAGATAGCATGCAAATGGATGTACATAAATCACATACACATATATTCATATACATACATATATGATAAATTGGAGATAATCAACAGAAAAACTGCATTAGCATTAAGGGGGAATGAGGAAAGGCTTTTCATAGAAGGTGGGATTTTAGCTGGAACTTAAAGAAAGCCATTGGAGCCAGGAGTCATAGATGAGGAGGGAGAGAATGTCAGGGTAAAGGCCAGGGTAGAGTGAAAACACTCCATGATTCAATATGAAAGGGGTAAAGCATAAAAAGACTGGAAAGGTAGAATGGAATTTTGAAGGACTTCAAACACTAAGCAAAGGATTTTGTATTTGATCTTGAGTCACTGGAGTTTGTTGAGGAAGAGGGCAACATGGTCAGATTAATGCTTTAAGAAGATCCTTTTTTTTTTTCAGAGAATGGAGGATGAACTGAAGTAGTTTTGTGGCAGATAGACTAACCAGGGTATTGCAATGGTACAAATGCAAGGAGATGAAGGCCTGTACCAAGGTGATAACAATGTCAGAAGACAGAAGGGAATTTCCGAGAAAGATATGACAAAGGCAAAATTGATGGGACTTAGCAACAGATTGGATGTGGGGCCATGTCAAGAATCAAGTATGATGACTATATGATGGTACTCTTTATAGTAATGGAAAAATCAGTAATAGGAAGAGGTTTGGGGTAAATAGAATGAGTTCAGTGTAGGACATGTTCAGTTTAAAATGTCTATGGGAACCCAACAAAGTTAAGCATAATCCTGAATGGGGAAAAAAACATTCAGTGAATTGCCAGATTATTAGGATTTTATTGCAAAAATTATAGAAAATTTGACATAAAATATCCAAGATAAATATCAAAGGCTAATTACAAAGAACTCAAAGACAAACTGTTTATGTTAATGCATGGAAATGTAAACTATATGTTCAAGATTGTCATTGGTATTTGGGTAGTTTGAAAGAAAAACTGAGGTAGAAGTGAGTATGATGTGATTCTAAAAAGCAAAACAACGTAGGAACCACAGAGGAATTAAATTCAGGGGAAGGGCTGGTACCTCTGGAACCCTCCTCTCATCAGGAAGGTTTAAAGATGGAATAATTAATTTATATTTAGAAGGGTATAAAAGTCTTCTAAATTCAGAAAGAACTAAGAGGATAAACGGATAAGGAACAGGGAGAAGATAAGGGAGGGATGCTGGGGGAGGGGGTGTGGGTAAGTTAAATAATATCAAGGCCAGGTAGCAGGTAGAACAAAAGCAGAGGAATCAGGAGGGATAGGAAATAAGTGATACACTTTACAAACATAACAATAATGATGATCAGAAGTAGAATTTATCAGGAAAAAAAGGCCAGGATAGTAATCATTGATTTATGTCAGACAAAGTTAAGCTAAAATAGATTGAATCAAAAGAGAAAAAATAAGAAAACTAAACTGTATGTCAGACATATTAATCAAAGTTGTTTTAGACTATTTAAAATAACTAGACAGCATAAGGTTGGAATATTGCTGTAGGAAATGACGAGTTGCTGGATCTAGAAAATGTGGAAAGACTTGGATGATATTTACCTTCAGAGAAACAGAGGACAAACAAGTAGAGTACAGCTTTACATAGATGTAAATGAATGTATGTGTGTGTGTGTGTGTGTATGTGTGCGTGTGTGTGTGTGTGTGTATGATTATAGATACTTATGGATATGTATGTGTGTATAAGTATATCCTTGTTTAATTCTATCTTTCTTGGGAGAGGTGAAGGAGAGGAAAGGGAAAAAAGAATAAAGTAAAAAGTATTAGAAGAGAACAAAAGAAAATCTATAAGAAGGCAAAGATGGCAGTTCTATACATAATATATAGAAATATAGTTCTTGAAATAAAAATATATTGTTTCATATTTTGAATCTACTCTTATGTTCTGCTATGTACATGGCAATGTTTTTTTCTATTTTTATTTAAGTTTTTTTAAATTAATTTTTAAAAGGATATCTATATAGCAAAAAAAAAAAAAAGTTGTACAAAAGGATATCCAATTGAGAGAGAGTACAACTGGATATACAAGTTTAGAAGTTGGGAGAGTGGTGAGTGCTAGATAATTGAGAATCATTAGCATAGAGATGATTTCATAATAAGAATTGAAAAGCTTGTGAAGTGAAAAAATATAAAGGAATAAAAGAAAAGGGCCCAGGACAGAGCTCTGTGGGGATACCCACAGTTAACTATCATTGACCTAGGTGAATTATCTAGCAAAGAATGAACAGTCAGAAGAAAAATGGAAAACTAGAGTAACATCACAAAAATGTGGGGAGAAGACAGTAACAAGTAGAAGAGGGTAATTGACTGTCAAAGGCTATGAAGACATCAAGAAAGATGATGATTGAGAAAAAACAATTTAACAATTATAATCATTTAGAGAGAGTAGTTTTGGTTTGAAGTCAGAAATCATACTATAGAGAGTTAAGAAGAAAGTGCAAGGAAAGGAAAAGCAGGTATCTATTGTATACAGTCTTTTCACAGAATTTATCTATAAGAGAGAGGAGACATAGGATGATAGCTAGAAGGAATAGATGGACCATATGAGGGGTTTTTAAGAATGGAATCACTGATGGAACTAGCTCTTTTCAACAATTAGGTGATTCAGGACAATTCCAATAGACTTCTGATGGAGAGAGCCATCTGCATCTAGAAAGAGGATTGTGGAGATTGTGTGTGAATCACAGCATAGTATTCTCACTTTTATTGTTGTTAGCTTGCTTTTTTTCTTTCTCATTTTTTCCTTTTTGATCTAATTTTTCTTGTGTAGCATGATAATTGTGGAAATATGTTTAGAAGAATTGCATATGTTTAACATATATTGGATTACTTGCTGCGTAGGAGAGGGGGAGAGGGAAGGGAGGGAGAAAAACTTGGAACACAAGTTTTTGCAAGAGTAAATGTTGAAAACTATCTTTGCATGTATTTTTGGAAATAAAAAACTGTTATTAAAAAAAGAATGGATTCAGACATGGGCATGTTAGAGAGGGAGAGATTAAAAGTAAATGAGACAATGGAGATGATGGTGGCCATAACAATCTGCTGATAAGATGGTGGAGTGGTATTATTTGTGGATTTTGAGGGTCTTGCCTTGGCAAGAGCAGCATCATTTTTTCATGAGGATGAAAAAGGAAAATGAGGAAGTGCTTGCCAAATAGCCTAATTTTTTTGAATGAAATATGAGGCAAAGTTGTTGGCTGAGAGGATGGGAAATGGGGGAGCTGTGAAGTTTTAGGACAAATCTAAATGTTTAGAAAGACCAGTGTTGTGAATGGAATAGTGAGTGGGACTATCCCACTCAATCAATTAGGGAGATATAAAAGTATTTCCTCATTTAATAAGACCTACAGTTACATAGCATACATTTATAGTAGATCCAGTCACTACAGTTTTGTGGGTTTTCTCCATTTTCATTTAGCCTCTCTTGAGTAATAGTAAGGACAGAAGATGGTAGGAGTAATTCAGGGTCAAGGCTTGTCAGGGCAAAATCAATGCTAGAGTAAAAAGACATGGGTCTCAAGAGAAGCAGAAGGTGTAAAGTTGAACTAGTTCACCAGTGGGTCAAGATGGGGAAGAAACGGGCATAACCAGGATAGGGCTGATGGTCTGAGAAAAAACTAAGGTGGGGTAAAGAGAATAGCAGTCATATTGAAGGGTTTGAAATTTCAAGGCAGAGAGAGATGGAATGAAAACAATGTAATCAGATAAGAACATTTCAGAGTTCATGAACATGGAAATTGTACATTTGTGGGTGATGGCAAGATCTTTTTTTTGCCATTTGGTATGGTGGTCTCTGCATGTATCTCAAGTGAAATGGAGGGGTAGGTCATGTGAAATGACTAAGTTGGGGAATTGTAAGGTAAGAAAATGTATGTTAAAGTCCCCTAATATGAGAGCAAAATTTAGGGAGAAAAAAAAAATTGTGAGGCAGTCACTGAATTCATTGATGAAAGAAGGGAAATGTCCAGAACTTTGATTGGGTAGTAGATAAGGATTGAGTGAAACTTCAAAGAAGGGGAGTTTATTGAGTGATGGTGGTGAAAGGAGAATCTACAAGAGGCAATGGAGAATGAATGTTCATACTTGTCCATTTCAACCAGTGAGTGGAAGAAAGGAATGAAAGGGCAACCAGAACAAGAAAGGATGGACAGAGAGATTGTGTCATCAGGAAGGAGCCAGTAAGAACCAAAAGATGAAGGGAAAGGAAAAGGAAAAAAAACTTAAGATGAAATCAAGTTTGTTACCTATGGAGAAGCATTCCAGAGGACATAGTAGAAGAGGTTGATAGAATGTTGGTAGAATTACATTTAGATGTGATATTAGGAGCTAGAGGAGGTTGAGGGAGATGGAAATAAGAGAGGGAGCAATGGGACATGTATATAAGATGTCATCTTCTAACCTGCTGTTGATCCTAACTAGTCATATAAACAATTCCAAATCTATCAGATTTGCTACCAATTAGACCACATCTTTTCATTCTTTCCTCAAAAACAGCATAAGAAGAAGGATAGTATATTGAAAAGAGGATTAGACGTAGATAGAGCAGAAAGGTTCATATTCTGTATTCAACTTTTATTCATCTTGTAACCATGGGCAAGTCTTTGCTCCTTCAAGTATAATATAAGCATAGTATTGTATGTAGTGTTTACTTCATAGGCGTATTATAAGCTCCAAATGAGCAAAAATGTGCAGAACACTTTACAAATCTTAAAACATCACACAAAGGTCAGCTATTATTATTGTTAAATCTTTGTCAAAATTTTAGTACTATGTCTACAATATTTTCCTACATTACTGGTCTTGTAACCCTGTCAAAAATTTAAAAAGGTTACAATGATATAGCCAGTTCTTGCTAAAGCCTTGTTAGTCCTTGATAGTCCCTAAATCTCTTTCTAAAAAGTAAAAAATCATTCTATATTTATTGCCTACTGAATCAAAATTTTGAGACTAGAATTCAAATCCTCCCACTATCTGGCCCAGCCTATCTTTCCTGCCCCTGGGCTATCTCCAACCATCCTAATTTTTGTCTTGCCCCTGGACTTCCAGGACAGGAAGAGACAATGAGACTGATGATTTTGCACAGCTCTGCCTCACTTCTCACTCAGGTTAAGACTTCACCTGTGATGTCACGGGTCCTCTTTGAAAATGGAAGACAACCATCACCACAACAAACCATTTCTTTAAAAATAAATAAGATACCAAATTTTGCGAGGCACCAAAGTCAAGTACACAGAACTATAGTTTTTAGACTCCAATCTCTTTCCTTATTTGGAAATTTACACATTTTTGACAAACAGAAATCAAAAAGCAGAGCCTCTATAAGACAGGTGGCCAGAAGTAGTTGTTCAGAAAGTTTCTAAATCAATTAAGGAAAAATTGGTTTAGGAAAGGAATGAGAAAGTGGGAGAAGGAATTAAAAATAAGTAAATCAGAAGAAGAATGAAGTAAAGTATTTTGTAAACTTTGAAGCCATTGGAATTGAACATAAGATCCAGAGAAAACCAAAAATGTTACCAGTTAGCTTGGTTCATCTAGCACAGTATGCTTTCTTTTGGCAGTGGACTTATTTCTAGTAACTAAATTCCAATAAATTAAAACAACAACAACAATAATGAGTTGTTGTTGTTGTGATTGTTTTTATCACAGACTTTAGAGTGGGTATGGAATTTAGAGATCCCTATTTTTGTAGCTTGAAACATTTAAATGACTTACCCTGATAGAAAAGAATTTGAATCCAGATTTTTGATTCTCAGTTCAGTAATCTTTCCATTCTATCACATAATTTTATTTGCTTTAGGCAAAAATTAGGAGATGGAGAAGAAATTAAGCCTTGAATATAGGATTAGTAACTTTTTTTTTTTGCAAGGATAACGATTCTTAAGCATTGAGCAAATTTAGCACTTGAGCTCTGATTACAAAATGATGAATAAGGATTAATTTGAGATTAGCCATGTTTGCAGGAAAATGTTTCTGTTCATTCCAGGTATTAAGGGACAAAGGTGGGAGATAGTTTAGTTGTTCTCTGAGAGACCTGTGAATTGAGCAAAAATGGAAGGCAAGTAGGTTTGAGTTCAATTTAGGTAAAGAGAAAAAACACTGAATGCAGAGCAAGATATGTTTCAAGTTTCCCTGACTCATTGCATGTTTCTGCAATTTATCAAGAAAATGCACAGATGAATATTTTGTCTGATAGGAACAAGGAGATACAGATACTATAACTATGATGGGTATCTAGCAGCCCTCAATGGGTTAATTAGAAAATTCATCGGTGAAGCCCTATGTGGTAAACTAGCATGTTTGCTATTTAGACAGGTGTAGAAAGGAAGTTTAAACTGAGAGCTGCTTATGCAGATGACATACCACTGTTTGTATGTGCTGATGAGACTACACAAGCCATCTCCTAAATTTATGAAACATATGTTAAAGCAGCTGGTTCTAAACTCAGAAGAAGAGTTGCTCTTGGGTTTGATTGAACTGATAAACGGGAACAGGTGATAATCTTGGAGGAGGCTGGTGGTAAAAAAAAAAAAAATCTCAGCAACTGTGATTCTAGGAGTCTTATTTTAGCATCAAAACAATGAAAAATTAAACAGAGAGAAAAATAGAAGCAAGCAAGAAGTTAGGGCCCCTCTGGCAGATTTGGAGGTTATTTTATTGGAATAGGAGTATTGTTAATTAAATCATTTTTTCATCTCCTAGAGCCATATGGAAATGATTTACTATATTTTTCTTGCTGTCCATTTACAAAATTATGTTAGAAGCTGGCAAAATGCCTACTTTTGGTTTTTGTTTTGTATATGTGTTTTTAAAGCTTATCTATATAAAGATGCTGTAACAAAACAGTAAAAGAGGAAGCTCTTAGCAGAGGTCCTGTGGAGGCTTTGGCAAAAAGAGAGAGAGAGGGAGAGAGAGAGAGAGAGAGAGAGAGAGAGAGAGAGAGAGAGAGAGAGAGAGAGAGAGAGAGAGAGAGAGAGAGAGAGTGTTTTATGAGGAAGAATCTAAGAAAACTTTCTTCTAGGCAATTCTGTTATTTAGCGACATATCTGGGAATAGCTGTGCATCAAATATACTGATTTCTTAATTTTTTTTGCAATATTACCTATCTACTCAATATAAACAGCAAGTAGGATTTTGATAGTCCTGTGAAAATTTTAATATAGAAGGTATAATGTTTGAAATGCAACTGTTAGAAGGAAAAGATCCATATGTATACCAATATTTATAGCAGCAATTTTTGTAGTAGCAAAGAACTGGGAGGAAAGTGAATGTACATTGATTAGAAAACAGTTAAACAAATTGTGGTATGTGAATATAATATAATATTATTGCATTGTAACAAATATGTGAAATTCAGAGAAACTTTGAGAACAGTGGTGCGAATTGATGCAAAACAAAATAAGAACCAAGATAACAATTTATATGATCACAACAGTAAGGTAAATGCAAATAACAATTGAAAGACTTCAGAACTCTGAAAAATGCAATGCAATTGTCATTTCAGAGAACTAACAGTCAATCAACAAATATTTACTTAGCAGTTACTCCAGGTCAAATTTACTATGCTGAGTGTTGGGGATAGAAAGAAAGTCAAAAACAGTTCCTGCTCTCAAAGAGCTCACATTCTAATGGGAGAGACAACATGCAAATAACTGTGCATGTGTGTGTGTGTATACATACAAAAAATATATACATATACACATATATAGCATGCATATATGTATATACAGTGTAAGTGGGATCCTAAGAACCTTAGAGTCACCAAGCCAGGCCCTTTTCTCTACAGGTGAGAAAATTGTGAACTAAGGCCACACAGTTAATAAGTGGCAGCGCTGAAATTTGAGCCATTATTTTCCCTATATTATATTGACACTGCAATTTAAATGCAGGAAAGGAAAAGATGGTTAATAACTTATTCAATAGGCATATTCATTATTTAATTAGAATTTCTTTCCCCCCCTCCATATTTAAAGCAGAGGAATGATAATAAGTATGACCAGTTTCTATGAAAATTGATTTTAAATCCTTCAACATTAAGATTTCTTGGATTATTATAAAGTTAATTTTAGGACAAAGTAATTTCTGCTTCTCCTAGATCAGGCTAACCTTGTTCAGTAGATTTGGATCATCATTGCCTTTATTTTTTGACATTTCTAAACTGAGTTGCCTTTGGACAACTTCAGTTCTAGTCAATGAACAACCCTCTCTTCCTGGTAAGCACAGATAACTAGAAGCAAAATTCTTTTAGTCATGGATAGGAATCTCTCCAAAGTCAAAGGGTTCTTCTCGTAGAGTTTTTGCCCTTTGGAAATTTCCATTGTCCTGAGTCTAAGCTTGTTTTCCTAAGAGTTGAAGCACATGGGAGCACATGGAGGGGGATGTCCATTATTTCTGTTGCTTTGTTCCATGCCTTTCCTAGCTCTTCACTTGAGGGTCAATTGGATAGCGAGCTCACCATTGAAGTTCACACCTATTTTTTGTTGTTCAGTAGTTTTTTTTAAATAGTATCTAACTCTTGGTGATCCCATTTGGGGTTTTCTTGGCAAAAAATAGTAGCATGGTTTGTCATTTCCTTCTCCAGCTCACTTTACAAAAAAGGGAAGGAAATTGAGGCAAACAGGGCTAAAGTGACAGCTAGTAAATGTCTGAAGTCAGATTTGAACTCAGGAAAACTAGCCTTCCTGACACCAGGCTCTATGCTCTATCTGCTGAGCCACCCCACTTACCTGTAATTTGAAATACCCATTTCTACAGATGCAAAATAAACCAACCTTCTGATTATTCCTCACTTGCAAATAAATATCTGAGGTGAGATTTGAACTCAGGTTTTCTTGATTCTATTTATTATACCACCCAGCATCCAATGTCCCCTTTCCACCATCCCATCCCCCATCTCTGTCCTATCTGACCCACTTATGGAATATGTTCTATTCACAATGACACAAACCAAATAAAAAGAGAGAATATCCATAATGACACTTGGCTGTAGCATTGTAAGAGCCAGGCTAACACTATGAAAACATAGACAGTTTATCCAACCCCCTCCCTCCTTCTCCCCTTCCCCCTTTCCCCATCCCCACCCCCTCCCATCTATCCTGTGATTTCATCATTTTAGAGAACTCTCAGTAAAGTACTCTATCTATAAAGGCAGATCACAGATTGGTACCTTCTTTTTAACCTACACTCTTAAAGAGAGGCATAAATAAATATACACTTTTGTTTGTTTATCTGATTCATTTAACCCTTGTAAAATTAGCATAATCCTCCTCAGGGTCAGTAACCTATGTAAATACATAATTGATTTGTGAATACTAAGTATAAAGTCAGATTCAATGCAGTCAGGAATTCCCTTCCAGAAGCCTTTAGATTGGGGGAAGGGTGTTGGAGGAGGGAGGAGATGATCATTTTCATTGTTTCTCTTTGGGAGGCTAAAGCAGATCTCCTACTTGTACCATTTGTGTTTCCACTTGGGTCTCTTCCTTGTCTTCATCACTCCACCTTTGGAGGGAAAATGATATAAGTAAAAGTCTGCCTCAGAATTGCCATCTATGAGTAAATGAGATGTCTAGCCTGGGAATATTCGAGAAATGTGGGCCAACTCTTCCAGGAGGGGGTTATTAGCTGCTCCCCAACCCACCCCCACAAAATCCTGACTTCTTCAAATAAACACTTTCTCCACAGGCTCCTAAACTCCTGCTGGAAGTGGGGAGGGGGGAATTGAGGGAGAGAGTGGAGGTGGGCAAGGAAGGGAGCTTGTTTTCTTTTTTAATGTGAGTCTTCCAGTCTATGACACATCCATGTTCCTGTTAAAATATTTTAAATAAATCTTCCCACTATATACAACGTTCTCCTGCAAGCCTTCTGTCTACACAAACCTCCTCATTAAAATGTACTACAATCCACAGAGCCTGTATTTATAGAATGCAGCCAGCATGCTCACTCCCTTCTCTTTTCCATGTACTTGGAAATATTTACAGTAAATTGGATTTTTTTAAGCTTAGTCTATACAACCTTCTCTCTAGTAAGTGGATATTTGTGGAGAAGATGGGCTAATGAGGTAGCAAGTGTTAGGAAGAGGCTTCAGTTTAAGCAGGGAGGTCTGGATCCTAGTTCTGCCTGGGTCCCTAACTAGTTGCGGCCACAGTTGCTGTCTTCTGTGAAAGGAAGGAAGCTAAAAATTGCTGGCCTACTTCCCTGAGATGAATCGAATGAGAAAGAAGGAATGAGGGCATTTTGCAAAAGTTAGCCTAAGGAATTAGTCTAATACACTGCCAAGTAAACAATCACAGACTGTGCCAAAATAACACCAAAATATCCATTTGGGATTCATGGGTGGGATCCCCAATCAGCTAACTAGGTGGTTTTGCTTCTTGAGGTCAAAAAATCAGTTTGACTAAATTTTTAACCCAATTAAATGAACCAATTAGATACTCTTGTCATGGAGACAAACACAATCTAAGTTTACTTCATATCTTCCCTTCTCAAATTTCTCACAGTACTTTGCCCTGGGCTTTCCTTCCCCCTCCCTCCCTGTATTATAATTAGGGGAGTACATGTCTGCCCCTCCTTTCTTAGAGCATAAACTGCTTGGGAACAGAATATCCCCAGCACCATGCCTCGCACATAGGCTGAGCTTAATAAATGTTAAATTTATCCAATTGTTACTGACTTGAATTGAAACTCAGCCCTTTGCCAGCAAGCAAAGTTAGAATCATAAACTACTTTTGCAAAACTCTAAGAACAGTGTAGCGTAATGAGAAGCACCCTGACTTTGCAAGGAAAAGCAGAAAATTTGTCTCTGCCCCTGCAGTAGCAGAACAATCTTGGCTGGGCATTTAAGCACTTTGAGCCTCAATTTTCCAATCTGTGTTAATCTCAAAGCCCGTTGGGGTAGGATTCTCCCCTCTTGGGTGGGGATGAATGTCCTTCCCTGTTGTGGGAGAACTCCAGCCTTCCTGAGACATCTTTGGAACTCTTCAAGCTTTGAGGTGCTTCAGGTGTTGCTGGCTTCCACCTTTGAGATGGTTAGATGGCTAACCTTATTTCCAGTTGTTGAATGAAAAGATTTTGAGAAGACATTAGAGGAGATGACAGTCACTATCACATTCCTGTCCCCAGCTATCTACACTAGAAACTGGGGAAGTTTCCCTTTGGGTTAGGTCTGAGACTCTGTCTCTCTCAGTTAAGCTGAACTTCCAGAGGTTATATTTTGTCTCCTGTTTATTTCTCCTGTGTATACCTTCTCTGATTTCTCTTTTTCTACCAATTTGAATAAACGTGTTTTGTTTTGTTTTTTGCTATTCACTATAAATATACATTGTGGAAATGGAATTTGATATTTGGGAAGAGAATCAAGCTTTGGGTATAAAGCTTGAGGTCATCCTCCTATTACAATAATAACATGGCAATCAAAAGTTAGCTTGAATCTGATCACACCCCATAGACTAATAATATTTAAGGGAACAGATAGAGTTCTAACTCAGCAATCCCTTTCTGAAGAGAGCAGAGTGGCCTCTGGCCCCAACTTCCTGCTTCCAGTCTTGGCTGGAATGAAAGTCTCTCTTGGAGAAGGGTGGGAGGAGAAGAGGTGAGACATGTCTATTCAGCCTCCCTTCAAGCCACATAATGACACCTTCCACATTCTATGTGAGGGACAGTCCTTCATTATAATTGCATTTACCTCACAGAGTTGCTAATGAGGAAAGTGGATGTAGAATTCCATTGTAGCAACAAGAATTAGCTTTGGGCTTGTGGGGCTGAGGCTTTTGCTCTCTTGTTCTCCACTAAAGATTCCCTCATTTCTCTGGTCCCCAAACATGGGGACCAGGTTCGGACCTGGGAAATCTGACTCTGAAGAGAGAGGGAAGGCTCTTTTTTTTTCCTTTTACTTTTTAGAACTTTACACCTTCACCCCAAAACTCCAGGAAAATTACTTAAAACTTGCATTGGCTCATTTCGAAGCTCTTCCCCACCCCCCAAAGAGAAAAGTAAAAAGGCCTTTTATTGCACAGTGTAAATAAATCATTTCTTCCCTCCACACAAAAGAAATACTTAACATAGGAGACTCACAAGGCAGCAGAAGTGACATAACTACTGGGATGCTCTCCTCTGATGTTAAGATTTAAAACCATCAAGCACAAAGCCATTTATAAGACTGCTGAATAGGCATTTTATATTTAACTTTGGCTCAGCACTGTCCAAACAATTCCCTTAAGAATGTCTCCTGTCGAGCTGGAGCAGAGGTGGAGCTCTTCCACCTGCTGGCGATTATCTTCTCGGAGGAGATTGCAGCTGCAGAACACGCCTGCTTGCCAGTCACATTTCTCAACCTCTTGTGCTTAGGAGGCTGCCTCCCAGGATGGATGGACACACGCCTTGGGATTTGGTCACTTATGTTTGGGAAAGGAACACAAAACAGAAGTGGCAGCCAGGGGCCCAGGGCCAAGGCTTGCCTAAGCCAACAAAGGTGCTATGGTTGCCATGTGCTCACTGTGAGTGTCACATTTCTGCCAGAGTCGAGGAGGGATAGAAGCTTGCTCCCCCAACCCTCCATTGAGAGGCTCCCAAGTTTAACAGATGGGGAAAAAAGATACAGAAGAAAGAGCTTTTCCCTTAGTAAGGTCCACTGAGTCAGCAGCTCATTCTGCTCAGTAGTGAATGAGGGGAATTGCCTAGTTATCTCAAAGTCCAAGCCCTTTCAATACTGAGTCACATAAGTGGCCTAAAGTTGCCAGGGGAATTGCACTGAACATTCAAAGGAACGGTCTCTATAAGTCCATCCCCACACATCCTTCAATGTACAATACCCCCACACCTCTCCCCTTTCCTCTCTATTTAAATACATACACATGAACATTGTCATTATCTACATTAAAGTAGATAATAGTTTATCTATTAAAATATATATGTAAGTATGTATATAAATTGTCCCCTTTATGTAATGTGAGATGCTGAGAATTGCTTAAAGGAAGGCACGACTATATATCTCTAGCATCTCCTCTCCCAATAATTCTTCCCTAGGAGAGACTTTGATTCCTCCCAGGAGGGGAAACAGGAAGCAAGGGGTTGGGACCAGGGGCTATCACTTTGCTTTCCTCAGAGAGAGGGAATACCAGTTTAGAATAATATCTATTTATTACCTTAAATATTATTAATCTAAGGCAAGGCTTCTTAAACTTTTCTCACTTATAATTTCCTTTCCCCCAAGAATTTTACCTATATACTCGAGGGGGTATATAAAATGGCATACAAACCATTTACTGATAATAAAATATAATTTTGTGACCCCTATATTCAGTTATAAAACCCCATATGGGATCAAAAGCCACAGTTGAAGAACTTGGGGTCTAAGGGATATAATTTTATGATTCAAGTTAATTTTCAGAACACTTCATTAATGGAGAAAGAGGATCCAAGCTCTAAATCTAGGACTTGACTCCCTTCCTAACAAATATCAGTTTCACGATGAACACACATAGCAAATAGGAAAGACTGATCCACATGTATAGCAAAACAGAAATCAAAGGGAATATATATATGCATATAAGCCAGACAAAACAAAGTGAAGGAGCTCTCCCATTGGAGTGAGTAAACTTAGATCAGTCAAGAGATTCCCAGATCTCACTCAGAAGAAAATTCCCCAAAGTCTCTTACATGAACATAATTCTTCATGTCAGCTTCTTTCCAAAATTTTTTTCTCTCCTCATGCTCCTGAAGAGAAATTGGAATCCCTCACATCTTCTTTCTGGAAACGCTAAGCCAGAAAAATATAAAGAGCCTGGATCTCTTTCTTTCTCCTCCTCTTTCCAACTTTGCCCCACCCTTCACACAAGCATGGGATGTTGATCTTCACCATTGAGGGGAGAGTCTCATTTCACTAGATCTGTGGGTACACACACACATAAATGTATATACATCTATCCATATATACACACGTATATGTGTTATTGAAACTAGAGGGGGACACAAGAAGGTACAGAAAACAAATTATTTAGTGATTTCATCTAACATGTCTCATATGAAGAGTAGCCATTCTCCATGATGTGTGCGTATTTCTATTAGTTTTGCTATAAACTATGACATCTTTTGCAAATGTGAACTGTGTAGATGTTTCTTTTAAGATGGGCTGGAAGCTGAATGATAGAAACAAGATGCCCTTTACAGCTCCCTGATATTGTGTGTCTGAAATGAATTATCTATGTTATAGATGGAGTGAAAAAAGTGGAAGTGAGTCCTAAGGGAAATGGGCTTCAAATGAGGAAGAAAACATGAACTTAATAAGAAAAAAGATGAGGGGATAAAAAAAAACCCAAGAGGAGGTAAAAACAAGTTGCTACAGAGAACAGAATAATTGATAGAGACTAAAAGAATCCAGACAATCAATGCTAGAGAGAAAACTTCTTGTATGAAAGTGACCTGGGGCAGTAGAAGAAAAAAAGACTAATTGAAAAGGCTATGATCATAATACAGGAGTACAGACCGTCAGCTCATAGCTCCAAAGTTCCAATTTCAAGATGGAATATAAGGTTGTATCTGGCTTTCAGGCAGAAAGGTCCTGGTTTTACCAGTACCTGGGTTCAGAAATAGCCAACCAGCCTAGAGGGTGAAACATGTTGAAACAAAAAAAGCCAGACATGTATTAAGCTGTGCCAAGAATCTATGAATAAGCTTAGTGCCTGCAATTTAACTATCTGTATATAGTTTATACACCTAAATTCCTCTTGTTGTGGTAAAGAATATTTTACCCTCTAAGTAGCTACCTTATTGTATCATAATGTACTATTTACTCACTCGAAATGATGGAGAGATTCACAATCCTAATACTATATAGTCTAAAAAAAATTTCTCAGTCTCTTGATTAAGTAGCATAGAATTAATCTGAGTCAATTGTAGTAGGCATGAGAGTTGGGGAATATATTTGAAAGTATCCTGAGTGATTTCAGCCTCCTTGGCTGGCTGAGAATCTGAAAATGGTTTTACTTTCAAAATTAAATAAATCCATGATAGGAATTTATTTCATTATCATTTCTGCATTCCTTTAAAAGAAATATTACCATATTACCCCTCAAAATGAAAAATTACAGGTAGTTGAAGATTCAAGTGAAACAAGATTTATTATGTAAAGTTTACAAGAGTATTTTGATATTATGCTAAGATGTAGGATGCCATCTTCTATTCTAGAAGGCTAGTTCTCAAAATAAGAAACATAAATTAACAACAACCATGTATATAAATATTCAGAATTTCTAATAATCAGGGAAATGCAAATCAAAATGATTTTGAGATTTTGTCTAACACCTATCAAAATGGCAAATCAATCTATTAATCACCAAGCATTTATTAAGTGCCATTTATCCACCAGACTATGCACCAGGTATTAGAGATTCAAATACAAAGAACAAAATAAGTCCTATTCTCAAGGGACTAATAACCAAGAGATTGAACCTCGGATTTTATTGGGAGGAAAAACTCTAGACTGAAGAAATTTCCTCTAGCAATGTACAAAGACATTTCTAAAATTTAAACATTTGACCACAACAGGGGGAAGCAAACTTTTTCTATAAAAGACCAGATGGTAAATATTTTAGGCTTTGTAGGCCAAAAGGCAAAACTGAAGGACATTATGTAGGTACTTATGTAATAAGAGAAAAAACAAATTTCCACAAATTTTTATTGACAAATTTCAAAATATAGTCATAATAATTGAATATCTTTTTTTGTAATATAGGTATACTAATGAGAAGAATGACATTCTATTTTTGAGAATAATATTTCACTTAATGTTTAAGTTTAAAGTTTAATATTCAGGAGCAGCTAGGTGGCCCCGTGGATAAAACACTATCCCTGAAATCAGGAGGATCTGAGTTCAAATGGAGCCTTAGATAATTAACACTAGTTGTGTGATACTTGGCAAATCACTTAACCTCAATTGCCTCCCCTTTCCTCTTCCTTCCTCCCCCAATATTAATATCATCCATGGGCTAAAACTGTAATTAAGCATATTCATTGCTTACAATACATTTACAGAATTCTGTTAGAATCTACTTTTGATATTTGTCTTTTAGCATGTTATTACATTGTAGATTAATCATTTCCAACTGAAGATTAGGTGGGAGCTCCTCAATTGTAGTATTAATTAGATTTTGAAATGTGGAGATTTTTTTAGAATTTGCATTGAGATTAAAAAAAAAATACTGCTGAAACTACAGTTTGAATTCAGAAAATAGATCTATTGCAAATGTATGGGAATCTTGTTGATGTTCAGTCCTGTCCAACTCTTTGGAATCCCATTTGGGGTTTTCTTGTCAAGAATACTAGAGGTTTCCCATTTTCTTCTCTAGCTCATTTCATAGGAAAAAGATTCTTCCTGATTTTGGTTCAGTCCTCTTCTATCAGTACTACCCAGATGACTATTGTATGAAAATATCTACTGCAAATTTATGTGAGAGATATCACTTATTATTTCAGCTTTCAGTAGCATGGGAAATCAAGTTTGATTCATTACTTGTGATTCAAACATATATTTTTTGCTACCCAATTAATGTTACTGCAATATAAATTTTGCATTTAAACATTGTTTTGCCTTGTAATTTTAGGCTGAATTCATTAAGATATATTATCGAATCCATAGCAAAAGCCAATTTCCAAAACTATTCAGTGGTCAATAATAATGACTGAAGGCAGTTCTAGTTCAGAAAAAAATCATATTAAGTTAAAAAAATCATATTAAAATTTTTTTCTCTTCTTTTCTTTTTTGACATGCCCTGGACTTTTAAAAAATGTCACAGTATGGCAATAAACTTAGCCTTTGAAACACTGTAGAGTTATAACCTTGACCTTCCTGAAATCACAGCAGTGCCAAGTGCCAAGAGTGCTCTCTACCCTGTCTTTCAAAAACTACCCAAGTCTGTCATTTGTCGTGTGAAAGCAACAAGAGACAATATCTAAACATGGCTGTGCTTCAACAAAATTTTATTTAAAAATATATTTTTAAAACTACCTATTCTTAGTTTACTTTACCCCAGAGCACCGCGAGTTTAAATGATTTTTTTTCTGGTCAATTCGTCGTGTCTGACTCTCCCTGACCCAAATGGTTTGTCGTTTCCTTCGCCAGCTCATTTTACAGGTGAGGAAACGGAGGCAAGTTAAGTGACTTACCCAGGGTCACATAGGTAGTAAAAATCCGAGGTTAGATTTGAACTCACATCCTTTTCACTCCAAACCCAGCACTCTATCCATTGTGTCACTTAGCTGCCCAGTTTTCTAGCATATATCAAAGATTAAAGCCCCTCCCGGAAAGGCAAGGGACAGTATCTTTATGGTTTGGGAATGACTTTTCTTCCTCATAGGAATCTAGATTGTTGTGCCTTCCAATTTAGCTCTGCTAGCAATTACTACTTGCACTCTGGTTGTCTTTGATGCATCCATCAATTGTCTTCAGATCTGGCTCATGCCCCATAAGGGTGCACAGGCTGTCTATTAAAGACTTAACATAAGTAAGCAGCTGGAGGGCATGAGCAGCTTGGCTCCATCCTGATCACTATTCTCTCACATTGCTATTAACCTTCAAAAGTTCCTGTGGGTTTTTTTGTTAATGACTCACGTTCTTTCAGGTCTGTCTGCACCTACCTGTAGCCACAAACAAGGAGAATGACATTGACATCAGCATCTCAGGAGTACTGCTGGGACTGTTATACTTGAGCCCAAGCAATCTACTTCATGAGGATGAGATGAGGGAAGCACAAAGCTTGACAGCAGCTCCTCCGAAAAAAGCTCCTGTGGTTTTAGTGGAATGCAAGCTCAATATGAGTCAACAGTATGGCATGGCACCCAAGAGAGTTTATGCAACTGGAAGCTGTATTAAGAAAGTCAGTGTCCCTGACAAAGGGGTGGTGGTTCTTCTGGTCCGAGCAAACAAACTACTTCTAGAGTATTGGGTTCAATTCAGTTTTTCAGGAAGGATATTGAAGGAGGGAATAAGCATTTATGTAGCACTAAATTAAATGTTTTGTGCAAAAACGATCTCATTTGATCTTTGCAGTGATTTTTGAAGAATGGGTTAGGTGCAATTAATACCCCCATTTTACAGTTAAGGAAACTGAAGCAAACAGATTAAATAACTCATCCAAGTTCATGTAACCACTAAGTGTCTGAGACAGGATTTGACCTCTAGGTCCAACATTTTATTCAGTGCACCACCAGCTCCCTCTGATAAACTAGTTTAGAAGGAAGGCTACAAGAATAGTGAAAGGTCCTAAAATCATATGTTATATGAGGATCTATTGATAGAATTGAAGATGGCAAATCCAGAGACTTAGATGGGACATGATAATTGTGTGGCACAGTGAAAAGAGACCTGACTCTGGAGTCAAAGGAACTGAATTCAAATCCTGCCCAGGTCCTTCCTACTTGGATGACTTTGTACAAAATCTTTTAGGCCTCCATTTCCTCATCTGTAAAACAATGGAATATAGTACTCTATGGCTCCTTCAGTCTCTTTGAGCTCTAGATCCAAGATATTATGGTGCCATAAAAGCTGTCTTCATTTTTAAGTTGGAGAGGAATTTAACTTGTTGAACTTGGCCCTACAAGACAGTCCAAGGAGCAATGAATGATAATTCCACCTCCCATGCTTACAAAATAAGAGGATTAGACAAGATGATTTTTTCAGTCTTTTCTATTTCTATAAATATGATCCTATGATCATTTAAAGTTGCAAAGCTTTAGTCTGATGTAAGGGAAAATGCCAACAATTAATCAATTTAATTCATTCCAATAAAGTTATTAAGTATGAACCATGAGCAATGTGCTGGGTTAAATGTTCAAGCTTATTCAAATAACTTACATTTATATATGCAGATAAATAAATATATAAATATGGGGAGAGAGAGAGAAACAGAGAGAGAGAGAGAGAAACAGAGAGAGAGAGAGAGAGAGAGAGAGAGAGAGAGAGAGAGAGAGAGAGAGAGAGAGAGAGAGAGAGAAAGAGAGAGAAAGAGAACTCAGAAAAGGATTCCTATAGGACTAGAGCCTGAATTAGACATGTAAGGGAGCCAAGGACTCTTATTTGGTGGAAAGAGAGATAAAGTGTATTCCAGATCTAGGCTCAGAGAGAGAGAGAGCAGCATGTAACTATGGTAACTGAACATCCCTGTTTGACCTTAACAGAGAGTACATTGAGGGAAGTAGTATAAAATAATACTGGAAAAGGAAGGAGGTATAATATTGTGAATAAATAAAACTACTATTGTGGGCATTATCTTATAGACAAAAGAGAATCACTGAAAGTTTGTGAATAGTGGTAGGACATGGTCAGATCTGTTTTAAGCATATTATTATAACAGCTATGAGGAGGATAGATTGGGAAAAAATAGATTAGGCATCTATTTTAATATTGTAGGTGAGAGATGATGATAGAGCAGCAACTATGTGACTGGAGAGGAACAGACATGGATGTTGTAGGTAGAATTAATAAAACTTGGCAACTGATTGGGCATAGAAATTGAGGAATTAGTAGTCCAGGGTGACTTTAGGATTTTGAATCTGGATGTTGGAGAGAACAGGGATATTTTTAGCAGATAAAAGGAAAGTTTTGAAGAATTGGTATGAGAAGAAATACACCAAATTTCATTTTGTTGAGTTGATGTGCCCTATGGTCCTTCCAAATGTAAATGTTCAACGAGCTGCTAATAATATGGGATTGTGTGTGTGTGTGTGTGTGTGTGTGTGTGTGTGTGTAGATAGATTTGAGTCTTTTGATTAGATATGACGATTGAACCTATAAAAATGGATGAGATCATGCAGGAGAGACAGAGAGAAAAAAAAAGGAAGAGGGCTCAGAGGAATAATCACATTTAGTAGGTGAGAGAAGGATGGTGAGATTGAGGAGGGGTAGTTAAAAAAAAAAAAAAAAAAGAACCAAGAAAATCCAGCAACATGGAAGTCAAGGGGAGTACTGGGAGTCAAAGGAGTACTATTCAAGAAAGATAGCAGTGTTGACAATATCAAAAGCTATGGAGTGGAATGAGCACTGAGGGGGAAAAATCACTAAGGTTAATAATTAAGAACTCATCAGTAACCTTGAAGAAACTAATTTCATTTAATTGTTGGAGTCATGGGAGCAAGTGGTTGAAAAGAGAGTAAGAGATGAGAGGATGGAGGCAATAAGTGTAGACAATCATTTTGGGGAGTTTGGCAAAGTTAAAAAGAAAAGATAAAGAAGGATATCCTGAGGGGAATAGCTCAGAACTATCCTACAGTGGATTGGGCTGCCAGAGGAGATAATGGTTTCTTTCTGTGTAGTAAGGGTCACTGCCCATTTCCCACCCCCACCCCCATCCAATTGATCACTCAGATCAATCAGAAAAGGCAAAAAGAAATTTATTGTTTTTTTCAACGAGAGAGGACATCCCCAGTATCGACTAAAACTGAGTCAGTTAAGGGAGGGCAAGGGTGAACAGTTCTCAGCAGGTTTATATAGACCCTAAAGTGGAGTCCCTCCCCCACCCCACCCCTGCCCTTTAGAGATTCTGTCAGGAATTTTCCCCAGCAATAAGAGTCCACAACAGAGATGTTTGCTTAACAGGTAGGGAGACATCAGTTTCGCCCTTCCCCCATCCCCAATGCATCAAGAAGTCTTTTACAGAGTAAAGAACAGAAAGGTTCCTCTTAAATCTCAGACCACACCCCCATCACAAAGCCCAATCCTTGCCTCCAAGGAGCTTGCATTCTTACATTCTTTTGAAAGAGATAATCTCCACTTCTATTACCTACCCATGTCCCTGTGGATCTCAGTTTTCTAATTTTAAGTTTCATTTTTCTGATTTAATTTTTATAATTGGGGAAACCAAACAAATATTCATCCATTTCTTATATTCCACATTAGAGATTTCTAGTAAATGTTGAATGACCCCCTTATTGGGGATTTTGTACAGGACAATCCTGTTTAGATAAAGGTTGGATTGAATAGCTTTTAATGTCATTTTAGAAATCATTTTTAATTGGAAACTTGCTAATTCATAGAAATATGGGAATACATATTAAGTGATATAGAGATTTTTCCTAAAAATTGGTCTGCTTTTGTAGGTGGGACCCTCTGTCATTGAAGACCACTAACAAAACCTTGGGGTATTTTAGATAGGATTTTTATTTGCGGGTACATTAGATTAGAACATATCTTAAAGTTTTCCACTCCTGTCTCCTTTTACCAAAAAATTTTTTACACAACCTTGGGTATACAGATATATTTACAGATAATAAATCATAATTAGTTTAAAACAATTCTTGGATATACAAATAATTTTATCATTTATTAAAGATGAAGGCAAATTTACATACTAATGTGATGATGTGCTTACTTATTTTTACATAAAAAATTAAATCTTGGCAGAATATTTGATACCTTTTACTATTGCCAAATTTTTCACGACCCCATTCAGTTACATGACCCCATATGGAGTCACAATTCAGTTTAAGAACTTTGGATTTGAGGATCTCTGAGAATTCTTCCAATTTTTAAAACCTGTTATTCTTTGCTTCTGTGAAGAAAATAGAATTTAAAAAAACATATATAATGACTATAGCTATGTAGTAAGGTCAACAGTGACAATAAATTATATACACTTACTATATTCCCCTGTTAGGAAAAAGTTCACCCAGCTATTATCAGATATAACCAATTCCCAGACTATTCTGTCTGTACTGAGTGATTGTGGTGATGGAATTCTTTTGTCTATCCCTCAAACCTTTGTGCATCTTTAAACAACCTTTGAGATATTAATTAACATATACTTAGACAAGTCTGGGACCTAGTCTGCAGGGTGCATCCCATCTGGCTCCTTGAATTCCCCTACCTTTGAACTCCCTGGTATTTCCTCTCTTCCTTGATTCCTCCCCCCCCCCCCTCCCGCCACTTCTTGAGTTCTAGTCTTTACATCTGGAAAACTCACAAGGCTATATTTCCCCTATAAAGAATCTGCTTATGATGAAGAACTTCGCTAAGTTTTTTTCAGAAGTAAATCCACCATGAGTTACTCTCTCTCTCTCTACCTCATAGTCCCTTTTCTTTAATGGTTCTTTTCTCCTTATTCTAGCTAACTGGTCAATCTAACTTCCCCATCAATGGCTTACTTCCATCTCACGGGAGTATTTCCTTTAATAATTGTGAGTTCCCCTGAGGAATTGTCTTTTTCCTTGCTAACTATATGGTCTCCCGACTTTATTTCATATTTGCCACTCCTGGTGTCTATTTTATTTTTTATTTTTATTTTTATTTTTATTTTTGTCTATGACCTAGTACCTTCAATAAACTTGCCTTTTGCCAAAGAGAATGACCATTGTGAATTTGTCACATGTTTATTTTGAATTAGGAATTGCTACCCTAACCTTATTATATATTACATGTATGTGTCTACATATGTGTACACATACACATATGTATGTCTCAGTATGCATATGTGCATATATGTTTGTGTACATATGTATCTATATCTATCTACCACTTATAGGAACATGGATATGTGTGTGTGTGTGTTTGTGTGTGTGTATATATTTATATATGGGATCCACAGTATGACCTCTTTATAGAAAAGGAAACCAAGAACCAATATAGGAGAAGTAACCTTAGAATCATAAAGAAATTGAAACCAAGAGAATCATGAGATCATGGATGTAGAACTTGAAGAGACCTTAGAGGCCATTGAATCCAAACATTTTATGTTTGATAAGATGAAGATTTGAAAGCCATGAGAAGTTAAATCAGCTCGCCCAGTATCACATAGCTAGCAAGTTTCTGAAGCAGGATTTGAAGCCAAGTCTTCCTAATACTAAATCAAGAACTTTATGAACAATCCCTTCATTACAAAGTGCTTTCTATAACTTCCTTCAGGGTATCATCAGCCCTCCCCATTTTACAGATGAGAAAACTGAAATTCTGAACTTCATGACACACATTTCATGATCACACAACTACTGAGAATCTGAAGTAGGATTTAAAACCTAAAGTCTAGCAAGCTTTCCATGATGGCATCCCATTTTTCATTTCTACCATTTCCAGCTTTGTGTCATCACATTTGGAATTATATTTCATATATAATGACTGCATGCTCCTACCATGCAAAGAAAAAGAAGAAATGTCTGAATGCATTTCAGTTTTTTGGTACAATAAAATGAGGGATTTGTAAGTGTATTATTGTTTCTGTAGTTTTCTAACCAGACTGGAAAAATTGAGTTGTAAGGCAAGTTCTTCACCTTCACTCAGTTTCTCAATTTCTAGTGGCCTCAGAAAAATAACATTGTTCAGCAAATATTCAAGAGGGCAATTTTCCTACCCATCATCTCATCTTCAGAATCTTCCCCATTTCTGTTTACAAAACAGGATTCTCAGGATACATGTTTTAAACCTGTCTTCAGAGCTTCTATTTAGGAGTGACAAATATCTCCTGCTCTTCAGAGTAAATGTGTGACTTGGGATATTAAAGTGAATTTCAATACTTTCCAACTCTCAGATGGCTTTTCTGCAGGTAGAAAACAGACATAGGAAATAACCACAAAGTTCATTATTTCTGATTTCCTGAGCTCTCTCTTCAGAATTTCATAGAACAGAGAAATGTGACTCTCATTCTTTAGTCTAAATGCTATAGATTTGAAATCCAATAAAAGGGATGTGAATATGTGACCACCTTTTCTTTTTAGGGACATAGACAATAGAAATCCAGAGCAACCTTATTCTTTTTTTTTTTAAGCATCAATAGTTTTTTTTTTTTTATTAAAGCTTTTTATTAACAAAACATATGCATTCTCAACATTGACCCTTGCAAAACCTTCTGTTCCAAATTTTCCCCTTCTTCTCCCCACTCCTTCCCCTAGATGGCATACAGTCCAATACATGTTAAATATGTTAAAATATATGTTAAATACAATATATTTATACATATTTTTACAGTTATCTTGCTGCAAAAGAAAAATCGAATCAAGAAGGAAAAAAAAACCTGAGAAGGAAAACAAAATGCAAGCAAACATCAACAGAAAGCGTGAAAATGCTATATTGTGGTCTACACTCGGTTCCCATAGTCCTTTTTCTGGATGTAGATGTCTCTTTTCATCACTGAACAATCGGAACTGGTTTGAATCATTTCATTGTTGAAGAAAGCCATGTTCATCAGACTTGATCATCATATAGTCTTATTGTTGCTGTGTACAATGATCTCCTGGTTCTGCTCATTTCACTTAGTATCAGATCATGTAAGTCTCTCCAGGCCTCTCTGAAATCATCCTGCTGGTCATTTCTTACAGGACAATAATATTCCATAATATTCATATGCCATAACTTATTCAGCCATTCTCCAATTGATGGGCATCAATTCAGCCTTATTCTTATTAAAAATTTCAATACAAGAATTAAAAATCTGTTCTACTATCTGAATAACCTTAGGCAAATCATTTAACCAGAGTTTTCTGAGCCTCAGTTTCTCATCTGTAAAGTAAAACAATTGGACAAGATGAATTCAACTCTAAAGGTGTATTCCTTTATCCTTCTAAGCATGTTTTATATGATTGCACATGTATAACCTTTATCAAATTGCTTACCATCTTAGGAAGAAGGAAGGTGAAGGAAAGAGGGAAAAAATTGGGAAACAATTTTTTTAAATGAATGTTAAAATTCATCTACGGCTCTACATTTATCTTTTTAGGTTTCTTTTGCTCCCATGTTCAAGAGGAAGTAGCCTTCTTACCCTTAAAGATCACTGTTCCTGTGATCCTTTCCTCTGACTGATCACTTCCAATCATCACCCTCCTCCCCATCACATCCCCATCTCCATTTCAAGGAAAATATCCAGGACAGCCTTCTGGCTTCACTCCTTCATTCCTCTTTAGATCTGCTCTTGCCTCGTTAGACTTTTTTCTCTCCTAAAGATAATTTCTTTGTTGGCCCCTCCTACCCTTTCCAGCTTCCTTGTCTTCTCCATTAGAATGAAAGTTCCCCAAGAGAAGTCTGCCTTTTTTATTATGTTTGTATATCCATCACTAAGCATATAATAAATGCTTGTCTTGATTAAATCTATGATAACATATTTCATTTTTTTTCTATTTTCCTTGAGGGGTAGGCAGAAATTTGAAAGAAGGAAGAACAAATCAAAAATAATAAATAACAGGCCAGTGACTTTATTTTGTAACATAAATGGACAGGTATGGTTTAGATCCACAACCTAGTATTTACAAAGAAAAATACCAGTAGACTAAACTCTTCATTTGTTGAGCCTCAGTTTCTCCATTTGTAAAATGAGGACAATAATAACACCTCTCCCATAGAATTTTTTGCATTAAATTATATGTATAAAATATTTGCAATATACAGTTAAACAGAGTTAAGATAAGAATTTTAAATCTGCAAGGGATGGGAGAAGACATCTCATTCAACAAGTAAATCTCAAAACCACCATCCAAGCTTGGGTTTTCTTTCTAGCTCTGAATTCAGTATATTTTCCTCTTTAGCACATTGCACATGCTAGATATTCAAAGTTTGCCAGTTGTTCAATTGTTTCAATTCTGCCCTCATTTTGGGTTTTCTTGGCAAAGATACCAGAGCGGTTTGTAATTTCTTTCTTTAGTTCATTTTACAGATGAGAAAACTGAGGCTAACAGGATAAGTAACTTGCTCAGGATCACATAGCTAGTGAGTATCTGAGGCTATTGTTGTTTGTCCTTTGTTCTTAAAGAGAAATATGACATCAGGGAGATGATATCATCACTTGCAAGTGAATTGGATTTAAGTGAGGGAGGGCTGTGCAAGGTCACCTGCCTCACTTTCTCTTCCAGAGCCATCTGGGTTCAATGGCAAGATCAAGACGACTAGAGATGGTTGGTATTAAATGAAAATGAATATTGCAGACTACAAGCCTAGTACTCCATCCACTTCCATTTTGCTTATGAGAAAAATCAAAACAAAACAAAAGAGAGATTACATTACATAGGATCAGTGAGTGGATCCTATGTGTTAGACCTGGAATTGGGAAAATCCAGCTTTAGACACTTAGTGGCTCATGTCACTCCCAGACAAGATAGTTAACCTCTATCTACCTGTTTCCTATTGTAAAATGGGGATAATGATTAATAGCAGCTCCCTCCCATGGTTGTTGGAAGGAGAAAATTATACAATGTTTGAAAAACATTCTGCAAATGCTATATAAATGATAGCTCCTGTTATTTTTATTATTATTGTTCCAAAGGATGGAATTCTTAGCCAGGTTTTAACATACGCAGCATCCTAGATTTGCCAGCAGGAGGAGTTAAATGTTCGTTTCAGTCTGAGTATGGGAGTAAAGACGAGAATGACTGCTAAGGCTTTCGTTTTCAGGCTTGGGTGTACTTATTATATTGCTTTGCGTCCATTTTCCCTTCATATTTGAAGGGAAAGGGGGAAAAAAGCTGTTACTGAATAAAGACAGATCACCTGAAGATGCAGCCAGCACTGGGCATATTTTATTTTCTTAGAATCTCCTCTCTCAAGTTCAAGGTATGTACTACATAGAAATCAAAAGGATTTCTTTTTTTAGCTAGTTCATCCATATAGTCCTATGTAAATTTTGTAGAGAACAGGATATTATTACTTGTATATGCATGAGAGCGCTGAAGCCAGATAACCCAAGAGTCCAAGGCCATATATGTCTATGGGAAAATCAAAGGGAACAGAATCTCTCTATAGTATTATCTCTATGAAGCTCTAGCATCGTACTTTGCACCTAGACGTGTTCTATAAATATTTGTTAAATGAATGAATGAATGAATCCCTCCTCGTTGTTAGCAATGAGAAAACAAATATAGAGAAAATAAGTGACATTCCTAGGGTTATTACCTAAACTAGAAAGTCTGAAATACGAGCTGAAAATAATATCTATTTCTTTTTTATAATTTATTATTTATAGCATTATAAACTCAAGGGCTTGAAGGAGTTTTAATGATTATCCAGCCTAGTACTTTTTCTCTTCTGTCCTCCCCAACCTACACACTTTGTTTATTTGAGTTTTTTAATGTTCCTTTTTTTGTATTTCCAGTACTTAATAAAATGCTTGGTACACAGTAGGGATTAATAAATATTTGTTGTCTAGACAGCTGACATAGGTAAGGAAATTTGAGACAAATTTGTCCAAGGTCACAACAATTAGGAAGTATCAGATCTCAGATTTGAATCCAGATCCTCTCATTCAAAATTCATTGCTTTACTAAGGACAGAAATTCATTGCTATGATCTAAAGTATCTGTAGTTCTGTTCATAGAAGATGGGAGACCCTTTTTCTTTTCTTTTCTTTTCTTTTCAGATCAAAAGTACTAAGCTAGTATGAGGAGGCAAATTTTGGCTTCAATTCAATAAATGTTTATTAATTTGGACTATGTACACTGTGCTAGGTTGTTAGGTCACTGGGGGAAAAATGGAAATAGTTCCTGCCCTGAAAAAGATTACATTCTAGTGTTAAAAAACAAAGGTAACATTTACTAATAATGTGGGCTGTGAAGAAAACAACCTAAGATAAAATTGTTGACTAGCCAAAGAAATTGGAGACCATTACCCCGTGAATTACAGAGAGTAATTTGCGGGGATACCAATAATAGCAACCAGAGAAATGAAATGTCCTCTTTAAATCATGGCACTTTAGTGTGACCTAGAAGAAAGCTGGAGATTCAAAGAGATATTACTGAAAAAGAGCATTGTAGATAGGGAGGACAGTCTTTGTAAAGACCTGGAGATAGGAAATGCGTTTTTGTGTATGATGAAAGGCAAGTAGGCTGGTTGGGCTGAGATGGAGAGTCCAAAGATAGGTATATCATGTGACATTATATTATAGACTTGAATGCCAACATAAGAGTCTGTATGTTTACTCTTGAAGCGAGAGAGCTGTGGAAATTTCATGGATAGAAGAGTGAGGTGGTGAGATCCGTGCTTTAGATATATCCATTTGTTGACTATGCGGAGGAGGAATTTGAGAGGGGAAAGACTGGAAGCAGAGATGGCTATTGAGGGCTATTGCAGGAGTCCAGATGGGAGGTGATGAGACCAGCAAGAGAATGATAACAATAGGCCTGGAAAGAAGGGTGGGTAAATGTGTAAAAGCTGTTGTGACCTTAGAAGCAACAAGATTTGAATGTTGATTAGATGTGGAGGGATAATGAGGAGAGAGAGTGGAAAGGAAGAGTAGAAAATGATTCCAAGGTTACAAACACTGGTTGGTGTTGCTCTTGAAAGAAAGAGGGAAGTGAAGATGAGAAATGGGTTAAGAGGAGGAAGGATAATGAATTGCATCTCATTCCCGTTTAGATTAAGATTCTTGTATAACACCTGGGTGGAGAGGTCTGACAGGCAGTTAGTGACAGGTAACTGGAGACCAGGAGAAAGATGAGGGGTAGGTTCAAATATTTGGTAGACTATGATATGTTGATATCATAATATGATATCATGAAATTATAATATGATATTAACATATCAGATATGAAATAATAACTGATCTAATTATCATCATAAACTTACTTGGAACAAAAGAGAAAAGGGGCTAAAAGAGAGCATAAAACCTTGAAATACACTCATATGTAGTGGACAGGAATAGATAAGGGAATGGTTTTGCGGTCAGGAAGAATTGGATTCAAATCTTGTCTCACACACTTACCAGCTGTGTGAATACTTAAGTTTCTTCATCTGTAAAATTAGGGAGTAGGACTTGTTGGTCTCTAAGGGATCACTTAGGTCTAAGTCTTTGGTCCTCTGATGATCCAGGAAAGGAGATTGAGTCAGACAAACAATAAATATGAATGTCAGAAACAGGAAAAGAGCAATGTCACTTAGAAATGAAGGGGAGGGATCAACAAAGTTGCAGACTGGCCAAGAAGCAAAAGATGAGAATATTGAAAAGGCCAGTGGACTTAGCATTTGAGAGATCATTGGTAGTTTTGGAGAAGACCACTTTGTTTAGACCTGGAGTTAGAAGTCAGATTAAAAAAGCCAGAAGTGAGGAGGGAGGCAGGAAGTGGCGGCAATCCAACATGGGCTGCTTTTTCCAGGAGTTTGGCCATGAAAAGATAGAGATAAAATATAATAACTCAAGGAGAAGGGAGATTCTCTAGAAAACAACTAAGGTGATGAAGAATTTTGAATCACTCCATAAAGCAGCAGCTCTCAAAAAGACATATGGAGACTCTTGAAGTTCCCAAGACCCCTTCAGAGAGGAATCTGTACTGTCAAAAATAATGCTAAGACTTTTTTTTTCATTCCAAATACAATCAATATCAGTAGCTATAATCCATGTAAACAAAAAACTCTTTCCCAGGAGGAGAGGTTGACTTCAGTAATTTTCAAGAGGGTTAAATAATCCTGAGAGCTAACATTTGAAAATTGTTGCCACAGAGAATCAGTTGAAGAAACTGGGTGATATTTGCCTAAGGAACAGAAGAGTTGGGAAGCTACAATAACTATAGTTATTGTTGTTCAGTCATTTTCAATCTCGCCAGACTCTATTATGTGATTTTTTTTTGGTGGTGGTGGTTGTTTTTGTTTGTTTGTTTTTTGGCAAAGGTACTAGATTGGTTTGCTATTTTCTTTTCTACTTCATTTTTACAGATGAGGAAATCTTTTTACAGGATTAAGTGAGATGGCCAGGGTCGCACAGTTAGCAATTGTCTGAGGTCACAAAAAGATGAGTCTTCCTGACTTCAGGCTGGATGCTCCATCCACTGCCAAAAATCTTAGGAACAATTTTAAACTGTAATAGTTTATGAGTTTACTAGCTTAAAATTGCCCTAAGACTTTTGGAACACCTTGTATGAAAAGAATGTGAATAGTTATAAATGTAAAGGATTAAATTTTCTCTCTTTGGTCCCATAGGACAGAACTCAAAGCAGTGGTCAAAGTTGCAAAGAATTTGATTTAGGCTTTATGGAAGAGAATACTTGCTAACAATAAGAGCTATCCCAAAGTAAGGCAGCTAGGTGTCTCAGTGGATAGTTCTGGAATCAGGGAAACCTCAGTTCAAAACCTTCCACACTTATTAGTTGTATGACTCTGAGCAAGTCATTTAACCCTGCTTGCTTCAGTTTCATGTTCTGTAAAATGAGCTAAAGAAGGAAATGGTAAATTATGTTAGTTTCTTTGCCAAGAAAACCTCATGCAGAGTCAGATGTCACTAAAACAACCAAAATGACTTGAGCAACAATGTGGACTAGGCTATCTAGGAAAGTGGTAGGTTTCCCTAATCTGTGGTTTTTCAAATGTAGATTAGATTGCCACTTAATGGGTATGTTGTAGAATGAATCCTTGCCAGATCCAGGTTGGACCAGCTGGTCTCTAAGGCACTTTAAGATTCTGAGACTTAGGACCATACAACCTGCTGTCTGCATCTTCATCCTTGGCAAAACCACGCTAAAGTTTCATAAACCTGACTTCTGACCATAATGGAACTGTGATGAATTCTTAGTAAGATAGTTCTTCCAGGCTGTGGTTTAGAAACTGAACATTTCTTGGCTAAAGCATTTGATTTGTTCAATATCACCCTTGCATAATGAGTGCATGAGCAGGTTGCAACACATAAATGAAGAGAGATTTAGAAAGAATGAAAACAGAAACAGGAGTCATCAGGAAAATGTGGCTAGAAAGTGAAAATGAGCTGGTCATAAAAGAGGAAAAAAAAGAAGAATTTACAGCATATTAAATAAATCTCTTGTGACAAAATTATAGAAAGCTATACACGAGTCACAAGATGGACAGGCATAGATAGATTTCCATCTGCACTGTTGGAGGGAGCATCTACATTGATAAGATTATGGATCCATTTGAGTATTTGAATATTTTTTATCATCATTTAATAGCACACTGAAGACAGTTAGATGTCTCAGTATATAGAGTGCTGGGCCTAGAGTCAGGAAGACCTAAGTTTAAAATCACCAACTTAATAGCTGTGTGAATCTGGGTAAGTCATTTAACTTCTGTTTCTCTCAGTTTCCTCATTTGTAAAATGATCTGAAGAAGGAAATAGCAATCTACTCCCTATCTTTGTTAGGAAAAAACCTATGATTTTTGCACAAACAATGCAACCAAAAATATAAGGAAAGCAAAAAGGAGAGAGGGAGAGGAATTTGCAACAATCTCTGATAAAGGCAGCATTTCTCAAATAGAGAACTATGTAAAATTTATAAAAATACAATAAAAAATTCCCCAATTGATATATGATCAAAGGATATGAACAAGCAATTTTCAGACAAAGAAAACAAAACAATCTATAGTCATCTGAAAAATGCTCTAAATCACTATTGATTAGAGAAGTGGAAATTTAAATAATTCTGAGGTTGTCTCACACCTATCAGAGTGGCTAATAAGACAAAAAGGGAAAATGTTAGATGTTGGAAGGTATGTGAAAAAACTGGGACACTAATGCACTATTGGTAGAGTTCTGAACTGATCCAACTATACTGGAAAATAATTTGTAGCTATGCTCAAAGGGCTGTAAAATTGTGCATACCCATTGATCCATTAATACCACTCCTAAATCTATATCTCAAAAATGTCAAAAAAAAAAAAAAAAGAAAGAAAGAAAGAAAAGAAAGGGACTTATTTATACAAAATATTTTAGAAGCTCCTTTTGTGGTGGTTAAGACGAAGATCAAAGGGATGTCCATCAATTGGGGAATGGCTAAACAAGCTGTGGCATGTGATTGTAATGGAATATTATTGTATTATAAGAAATGAAAAGCAGGATGATTTCAAAAAACCCTGGAAAAACTTACATGAACTAATATATAGTGAAGTGAACAGAATCAGGAGGATGTATACATTGTTAGATGAAAAATTGTGAATGACTTAGCTATTCTCTATGATTCAATGATCCAAGACAATTCCAAAAGACTAATGATGAAGCATACTATCTGCTTTCAGAGAAAGAAGTACAGATTGAATACAGACTGGAGCGTGATGTTTTTTCCTTTTTTTTTTATTCACATCTTTTTGTACAAAATGACTACTAACATGGATATGTTTTATATAATTGCACATGTATAATATATATCTGATCACTTACCATCTAAGGGAAGGGAAAAAAGGAAGAATAGAATTTAGGACAAAATTTTAAATAAAAATGCTTAAAAAATTAAAAATAGATTAATTAAATGAGATGGAAAAGGGAGAAAAAAAGAAAATTGTGGTATAGTCCATAAGGTCACGAAGAGTCAGAAATTAATGAACAAAAATAGTACAAAGATAAAATAAAAAACATAGAGAACCAGAATAGCATCTCGCTTCATATGTGCACAGAATAAAATTCTGGGAGATACAGTGGATTGTGCCAGGATTGGAGTCAGAAAGACTATCTTCCTGAGTTCAAATCTGGCCTCAGATGAATACTATTTGTGTGACTCTGGACAAATCATTTATCCTGTTTGCTTCAGTTTCCTCATCTATAAAATGATCTGGAAAAGGAAATGGCAAATCATCCTAATAGTTTTGTAAGAAAACTCCAAATGGGATCATGGAGAATTGAACATGATTGAAATGACTAAACAACAATAATAAAAAATAAGAGAAGTTCTTACCCAAAACGTAAAGATAATTTGGGTAAAATTGGTTTGAGGGCTTGGAAAATTTTTTCCACTCCCTATTTTCTTTTGCCCATTGTACAGTACTTTTCAAGGTCCATTCTTTTGTCCCAGAATCTTAGTTCCACTCAAATCAACAAACATTTATCCTAGATTTACTGGCATATAAGCACAAGGCATTGCCAAAGATTCCACTTAATTGTAATCCCTCAGACATTTTGTAGCTGAAAACTATTAAAAATCAGTTAACTCAAGAAAGCTTTAATAGTCAGGGCATAATTTCCATGAAGAAGAAGAAAAGGATCCCTTTGGAATGAACTTTTAATTGTATCTCCTTTTCAGTTTTAGACATTTTGTTTCTCTGGGGTCTACTCCATGATGGGCTGGAGAAGGGAGGAGGGGCTGGAGGGAGGAGCAGGCTCTTATAAACAAAGCAGGGGTGGGGAGCCCTACTTCAATCAAGGGTCACCAACCAGAGAGAAAAACTACTTCAGGGCTATATAAAAGGCAACTTTTGTTTGCAGTAGCTATTTCAAAAGTAAATATACAGAGTTGGAATACTTTTTATCTTCAAGTAACCTGCAACAGGATATGGTAACTGAAGAATAAATGGAAGGGGAGGAAGAGGAAGACCTGGGAAATTAAGACAGAGAACATGAAACAGAATCCAATAATGTTACAAATAGTATTTTAAAAACAAACAACAAAACAACTTCACTTCCATATTGTGCCTGGTTAAAGCCCCAAAAAGGGAAGGAAAAGGGGAAAATATGAAAATGAAGACAGTCTGAGGAAAAGGGAGGAAGAGACCAACAGAGAAAGTGAAAGGCCTGTAACCATTACCTGCCACCATCCCTAACCCCACCTCCACTTCTACTAGTCAGAAATCTGTTGCTTCCCTGGCTGGCATTGGATTGAGTACTGGGTGCCCCAGGCCCTCTCTTGGCCAGGACCCAAAACCACCCACTAGCAGGATCTCATTGTCATCTCACTTTGAAACTGCCTTAAGCAAGAGCCTTCCTCTTTCCTACCCTCAAAACTCTCTTTCCGGACTGCACAATCTTATTGGTTGATCTCTTCATTATTTATTTTTAGAAAAGAAGTAAAAGTTGTCTTATCATCCTGGACTTATACATGAAATACCCCTGATTAAAAAGCTTTATATTAAAATCCCCCCAAATCAACCCCCCTCAGCTAGAGGTTTGATAAATCCTGAAAGGCTCAAGTTTCTCTAGTAACTAACAACATACATAGAATGCAACAGAACCTCCTTCATTTCAGCTTCACCCAGAGAAATCCAGGATAAAACGACAGCTCTTGGTATAAAGAAAAACAATGAGACAATTATAAAGAGTTCATCAAAGCTATCACTAGCTTGGCTAAACTTTTAAGTATCTGGTGGGTGATTCCTGAGAATCTAAGCTAATATTTATGTAGCTCCAAAAGGTTTGTGAACTACTTTCCACAATATCTCAGTGAGTTCTCTCTACATCACTGTGTGGTGGGTGCTGTAATTTTCCATTTTATAAGAGGAAGCTTAAGCAGAGATAAATTGGGTCACACAGCTAATAAGAGCATAGAGCATCATTTGAACTCCAGTCTTCTAGATTCTAAGCCATGTGGCCCATCACCCTCCTCATAAAATAACTTCAAATACTTAATAAGAATATGCCAAAAAGAGGAGAAAAGTCATAACATGGTAAGTGTACTGGAAAGTGCACTTGGATAACCAAAATGTAGCTTAAATAAAGCATTTAGCTTACACCTAAAAGATTTCAGCTAACCCTGACCATTTTGAGCTAGACCTAGTCCTACATCTAACCATAGATAAAGGGAATGCTGTGGATAGGTTTTATCTAAATGTTTAACAAAGTTTTTGATAAAATAACATGCTATTCTTATAGAGGAGATGGAATATCACGAATTAGCTAATATAATTGAATGGACTCAGAATTAGATGGTTATTTGGTCATACTCAAAATGTATGTTGGTTACAACATACAACAAAAATGTATGTTAATGGTTCAGTGTCAATATTCCAGGCGAAATATTCCAAGAATCTGCGTCTAGACCTATACTGTTTTTTAATACTTTTATCAATGACTTGGATAAAGGTACACTCTGCTGATTTCATTTGCATATGACACAAAGGTGGGAAGAATAACTAACCTTGTAAATCACAGTTAAAATCAAAAAGGAGATTGACAGGCTAGAGTGTTTGATTGTATTATGATGAAATTCAATAGAGGTAAATTAAATTCTTACACTTTAGGACAAAAGCATAAAATGGAGGTACCATGAATAGATGCAAGTTGTTCTGAAAAAGATCTAGGGGTTTTAATGGACTTCAGTCTCTATGTCAGCACTATGATGGAGTAAACAATAAAAACTAATTTTATTTTGAACTGCATTACTTGGGACATAGGTTTCAAGAATATGGAAGTGATAGTCCCACTCTTCTCTGCCTTTGTCAGATCTCATATGAAGTGTTATGTCCAGTTCTGAGCCCCACGGTTTTAAGTACATTCATAAACTGGATAGTTTCCAGAGGAGAAGTAGCATAAAGAGAGGCGCTGAGTCCATGGTATATAAGGATCAATTGAAGGAACTGGGCATATTTATTTAGTCTAAAGAAAAGATCTGGAATGAAAGGAAGAAGAATGTGAAATCTGTCCTTAAGGATACGAAGGGCTAACACCTGAAGGAGGATTCCTCCCTTAGTGGGAAAAAAAAAAAAAAAAAAAGTTCTATTGTCTATCTTTGCCTGTCTATCTCAATGGATACAATTTCTCGATCAAAAAAATATTTATTGAGCCTCTATGTAGTAGGTACTGGACATCTGGGGAGTTAGGGAACAATTAAACCAGTTTCCTATTCTTAAGAGTTATACTAATTGCCAGAAGTTCCCAGAGTTTGTATCCTCCCCAGGGCCTCACACCAACTCCTACACATAGTCAGCTTTTAATAAGTGCTGATTTAAATTGACTAAATCAGATGAATTTATATTCTAGTTAAAAGAAAAACAAAACTAACACAGTTCTGCCCTGGAGCCCTGCTATTTTGATTGGTGAGAGTCTCACTCACATAGCAGCTGACTCAGCCGTCCTTCACTTGACTCATTAGCTTTGTTCTTGACTGTCTCCACTGTGTGCTCACACTCCAAAGACCTTCCTTCCCCATCCCTCTGCCACCCACCTTTCTACTTATGGAACCCTAATCAAATTAATCCTGCCTTATCTATGAAAAGGTGTATCAATTCATTGTCTAGAGCTCTACTCCTTAAACAGATGAAGAGCAACCCAAAATATCTTTCCAAGTCTCAAACTCCCCTATAATGTATTCTCCCCCAATTAGAATGTTTCAACCTGAAATAAAAAGAACCAGCAAAGTAGTAACAACAAGGTCTTTAATGGAGGCAAGGGAATTACAATTAGGGAAACCTCATGTCACCAGAGTTCACATGCTCCAAAAAAAGCAGCCGGCAGGGTTTAAATGCACATCCGCAGAAAGTTCTGAGAGGCAGCAAGAGGGAAGAGTTAAGGTATTTTGCAAAAGAGCCAAAGACTGCCGAATGATTGACAGTTGGTCAGAACTACAGGTCCAGGTGTATGGAGTTTCCAGAGATATCACAAGATCTGCTCCAATAAATTGGAAATTAGTATGGCAGAAATTAGGCATGGACCCACACTTAACACCATATACCAAGATAAGATCAAAATGGGTCCATGACCTAGGCATAAAGAACGAGATTATAAATAAATTAGAGGAACATAGAATAGTTTATCTCTCAGACTTGTGGAGGAGAAAGAAATTTGTGACCAAAGATGAACTAGAGACCATTACTGATCACAAAATAGAAAATTTTGATTACATCAAATTAAAAAGCCTTTGTACAAACAAAACTAATGCAAACAAGATTAGAAGGGAAGCAACAAACTGGGAAAACATCTTCACAGTTAAAGGTTCTGATAAAGGCCTCATTTCTAAAATATATAGAGAACTGACTCAAATTTATAAGAAATCAAGCCATTCTCCAATTGATAAATGGTCAAAGGATATGAGCAGACAATTTTCAGAGGATGAAATTGAAACTATTACCACTCATATGAAAGAGTGTTCCAAATCATTATTGATCAGAGAAATGCAAATTAAGACAACTCTGAGATACCACTACACACCTGTCAGATTGGCTAAGATGACAGGAAAAAATAATGATGAATGTTGGAGGGGATGCGGGAAAACTGGGACACTAATGCATTGTTGGTGGAGCTGTGAACGAATCCAACCATTCTGGAGAGCAATCTGGAATTATGCCCAAAAAATTATCAAATTGTGCATACCCTTTGATCCAGCAGTGTTTCTATTGGGCTTATATCCCAAAGAAATACTAAAGAAGGGAAAGGGACCTGTATGTGCCAAAATGTTTGTGGCAGCCCTATTTGTAGTGGCTAGAAACTGGAAAATGAATGGATGCCCATCAATTGGAGAATGGCTGGGTAAATTGTGGTATATGAATGTTATGGAATATTATTGTTCTGTAAGAAATGACCAGCAGGATGAATACAGAGAGGCTTGGATACACTTACATGAACTGATGCTAAGTGAAATGAGCAGAACCAGGAGATCATTATACACTTCGACAACGATATTGTATGAGGACATATTTTGATGGAAGTGGATTTCTTTGACAAAGACACCTGAGTTTCAATTGATAAATGACGGACAAAAGCAGCTACACCCAAAGAACAAACACTGGGAAACGAATGTGAACTATCTGCATTTTTGTTTTTCTTCCCGGGTTATTTATACCTTCTGAATCCAATTCTCCCTATGCAACAAGAGAACTGTTCGGTTCTGCAAACATATATTGTATCTAGGATATACTGCAACATATCCAACATATAAAGGACTGCTTGCCATATAGGGGAGGGGGTGGAGGGAGGGGGAAAAATCGGAAAAGAAACGAGTGCAAGGGATAATGTTGTCAATATAAAGTAATCATTAAATAAAAAAAAAAAAGATCTGCTCCAATCATGGGGTTAGTGAGGTGAAGGTAGCCCCTTCTGATGACTCCATTTAGCAAATGAAAGCTCTTTGAGAACAGAGATTGTCTTTTATTTGTATCCTCAGTGTTTAGTGTTTAATAAATCATTCATTCAATTTAATAAAATAGAATTCAAACAGGATGAATGTATGGTCTTACATTTTTCTTCAAAAAATAAATTTCTTAAATTTGGCAGAATTGTCATTAAACAGCACTTCCCTGAAGAAGATTTGGTGTTTTAGTGGATCACAAGCTTGCTAAAAATCAGCAATGTGACAGGCAACTCCCCACCTCCCTAACAGAAAAACAGCTAAAAGGAAAATTCATCATAATTACTCAGGCAAAATTCAAGAGAAGAGAAATAAAGGTGTTTATTCAAAAAATAATAATTCAAGGTAGCAACACATTGATAGGCTGATCATTAGAGATCATCAAGGGATAACTTTTCTAATAAGATAAAAATAATTCAGATAGATCCAGACAAGCCCTTCCCCAAGGGCCAGTATGTGAAGGCTAACAGGTAATAAGTGACCTGGTACTTGACAGATAGCAGGTAATACAAAAATTGCAGACTGGGTGATACCTCTCTAACCAAGTCCTCCTCCCTCCTCACCCCCCAGTATTTGACACAGGATTGGGAACTAAGGCAGTGTAACTTTCTTATTTTTTAATAGTATTTTATCTTTTTAAAAATAAGACAATTTAAAATACTCATTAAAAAAAATTCAAGTTCCCATTTTCTCCTTCTTCCCTAAAATTGTAAGCAATTTTATATAGGCTATATAATGCAATTGTGTAAAACATATTTTCATATTGGGCATATTGTGAAAAAAGAAACATAAACATACACACAATGAAAATAGTATACTTTGATCTTCATTCAGACTCCATCAATTCTTTCTCTGGATGTGGATAGCATTTTCTATCATGAGTCCTTAGGAATTGTCTTGAATCATTGTATCGCTGAGAAGAGCCAAGTTATACGTAGCAGATCATCATACAATATAGTTGTTACTTTGTAAAATGTTCTCCTGGTTCTGCTCACTTCACTCAGCAGCAGTTCATTTTGAAATTTAATCGTCAATCATTTCTTATAGCACATAGTATTCCATTACATTCATGGACCATAACTTGTTCAGCCATTCCCCAATTGCTGATCATTCCCTTAATTTCCAATTTTTTTCCCATCACATCAAAAAAAGCTGTTATAAGTATTTTTGTATATATAGATCCTTTCCCCCTTTTTTACAGTATAACTTTCTTCTTTTCAGATTCAACAAACATCATTTATTACATGCCTACTATATTTAAGGCATTGTACAAGACATAATGAATCACAGTAATCAATTTATAAATCACAATATAGAAATAAAATTAAACTGCTATACTATTATATCCATAACATGAATAATCCTTGAAAGAAAAATACTTACCAATGTCATATGACATTGTAGTGTATGCTGATGATATTTCACATGTCACAAAACAAAGAGTATGTAGAACAGAGGTGAATTTTTGACTCACTCTCACCTTCCTCTCTTTCTAATCATCATCTACTTTCCAAGAAAAAAAGTCACTGATCCAAATATGCCTTTTTTAAAACTACAAATGTTAAATTTTAAAATATCTCTTCCTTTTAAAAATTATTTGGCAATTGTAAATTAAAGAAAAGACAAACATCTGTTTAACACAATAGACCTCTTAATGCCTAAATTTTATAGTTATTAGATATATAAGACAGGATATTTCAGAATTTTCATTTATTAAGTACAATCACTGATTGGTCTGTGAGTAAAAGGCAAAAATCTTTTTCATAATATTGTCAAGTAGCATTATAGCACTTTTACCTGGGGGGGGGGATATATATATGGATTTTTTAATTTGTAAGAAAATATTGGAAATCCATTGGGGCACAACTCTTCTTGACTAAAAACTACGTACAACATAACTTTCAATAATGATCTTGGGTTATGTGGAGAAGCTATGCTTCTAGGAAAAAGGAGATAATAGTTTCTTCTTATTCCACCTTAACTATCTTTGTCAGACTTAGCTGGACTACTATGTTCAATTTTGAGTGACACAGTTTAGGAAAGACACTGATGAGCTAGAGTTTCCAGAGGAGAACAATTAAGATAGTAAAAGACTTTGATATTATGCCAAATTAGCATCTCGCTAAGGACTGTGAGGAAAAAAGAGTTTGAGAAGCTAGATAGCTGTCTTCAAGTGGATAAGGGACTGACGTGTGAAAATTGTATTAGTTTGGTTGAAGAGTCTATTCTGCTTAGCCTGAGGTCAGCAACATGTAGAAGATGCAGAAGGGCAAATTTTGTCTTGGCATCAGGAAGAACTTTTTCTTTTTAAGCAGAAATTGGATAAGCACTGGTCTGATAAATTATGTTGGAAGGAAGAGCAGGTTCTTTTTGTTTTATTGATTGGATTGAATGGCCATTGAGAATCTTTCCAACCCAGTATTCAAAGAAGACCAATGCCATCATGGGATGGTATCTTGTCTCTTGTGTGAATTGGATTTAAGTGAGGCAGCATTGCACTGTCATCAATCAAGAATTGATAATTAAAATTTAAGAGGAAAGAGAAGAGCTTCTTGGGAAGGTGAACAAAAAACAGAATAAAGCTTAAATGTCTCCTAAGGGATTTCATTATTTTGTTTCTTATCACCAAATTTCCCATTAGCCTTATCCACATACCTCTTTTTAAACCTGTAGACTTGTTTCTTTCATTCAGAGGCTGACTTCAGCATACAACTTTCACACTTTATTCTCCTAGAGTAGATTTCCACTTCAAGTCAAGCATCCTTCACAGCAGAATTTCCTTTCTTGAAAACCCTACTTAAAATGGGCTCTTTGGGCACATCCTTCTCCCCGGATTTCCTTATGACTAAATCACTTAAGAAGTTCTATGTTTATTAGGAGATTAGAAAGATAAGGCAAAAGAGGAGTTTTCTAACAAGTTTGGGTGAAACTTTTCAGCCCAGGGATGTTCCTCAGAAGCTAATTTGATCAGAATTCATTGTGTCCATTGTGGTATACTCCTGAGATAGAAAGACAAAAACTGCAACAGATCTTGACCCCAAGGAATTGATTCTGGTTGGGGTAGGAAAGTGATAAAAGAGGGGAGTTTATCATAAGTAATTTACATTGATGCAAAATAATACAAAGTCAATTCAATAGATTAAGTACTTGAGAAAGTTCAAGGGAAGATTGGTCTAAAGAATGCTGACAGCTAACATTGATAGAGAGGTTAAAGTTTGCAAAAGGCTTGACATATGTTATTTTTCATTTGACTTAATAATAACCAAAGAATAAAAGCTCTTTGAGACCAGGGACTGGTTTTGGTCTTTGTATTCCCTAGTTCTGAGGTAGCTGGGTGGCTCAGTAGATACAGCACTGAGTCTAGAATCAGGACAGACCTGAGTTTAAATCCACTCTCAGCCACCAGCTGTTTCACCTTGGACGAATTGTTTAACCTATCTGCCTTAATCCACTGGAGAAGGAAATGGCAAACCACTTCAGTGTCTTTGCCAAGAAAATCCCATATTGGAGTACTATGCTCCACAGGGTCATGAAGATTCAAACAACTAACAACAACAATCCAATAGTATAGAAAGCATTGTGCTTCATCGTCTTTTATTGAATTATTAGTTGAAGTGACCACCTTCGTTTTAAAATAGTGTTTAGGTTGTTAGGTTTTTAAATTACTTTTTCCCCCTATTTTTAAACTTGAATATTTTCTCTTGTCTAGTATGTTTTAGGTCATAGGTTGACAAAATATGATCTGAGAACTCCTCTCAGAGAATACACAAGGTGAAAATTATTTTTATAATAATACTATTATTAATAACGCTAATAAATAATACACTATTTGCCTACCAAAATATTCTTTTTTCAACTATATAGTTATAGGAGATTGAGTTTTATTCACATAATTCACACAAAACAACATATTGGAACAAATTGGATTCAGAAGCATATATGAAAATTCAATCATCTTTTATTAAGATAAACACTAACGAATACAAAAATATTAAAGTTTTCTCATTTTTTAATTTTGAAAAATATCTTTTTTCATTTAACATGCTACTTAATATGTAATAAATGTCATTGTTATGGTAATGAATTAGTAAATAAAAATTTTATCTGTTTTAATTTATAACAGTAAAGCTCAATAGCCAATAGTAAATTTCCAACAGAGTAAATATCAATAACCTATATTAACAAAAGATCTTTGCATTTCTTAATCATTTTCAAGAATGTTAAGGAAACATAAGTCCAAAAAGTTTGGGAATATGGTTGTTTTAGATGATTTTTCAAGGATTTAGACCACTGTTTTCTGATCTGCTGGGTAAACAGCAATTCTACTTCAAAAGGGAATTATCCTTGACCATCTTGCTCTCTTGACTCCACCAGATTAGGAAACAAGCAGAGATAAGTACAGATGTGGTAGAGCTTTGTAATACCGCAAGTGAGGCCTGAGCAATAAATGTTAGGTTAAGTACAATTCATCAAACAAAATGTTGTGGGGGAGAGAGAACAATCCTAAAAAAAATTATGGCTTACATTTCTGTGGTGCTTCAAAATCTACAAAGGACTTTTTCTCCCAATAACCACTACATTATTACCCCAATTTTACAGATGAAGTAATGAAGGCCCCAGGAAATTAAATTACTTGCTCTAAGTCATATAGCTACTAAGTAGCTTCTTATAGGAAAATTTCACATAAGTATCTTTTAACAACTGAAAAATGTTATAAGGGAATTTTATCTAATATTTGAAATGTTCTTTCTTACACTCCCCCCCCCCAACTATGTTTGTCTTATTTGGATCTAAAAAAAGGATTTTTTTTCACCTTTCTAATGCACTTCTCATTGACCCATATATATGTCAAATTCCCATTCTGAATTGAAAGTTTTGAGGTCCTATCTTAAATAAACTTTGCACTCTCCTACCCCTTCCTCGTGCCCCACACAGAGCCTCAGTACCCTACACGTGGTAACCATTCAATGTTTGTGTAATTAAATTGAACTGATTCCTGATTTTAAAAAATAAACTCGCTGCCAAATTGTTTCAATTTATTTTTAAGTTTGTGCTGAAACATTTTATATAGTCCAAGATGAAGTGCCTTGTGGTTCCCCATATTCTGCCCCAACTTGAATTGGAACAGGTTGTACTATATACTGTGTCTTGTTACAAGAAACAATTTGACATATAACTCAGAATTTTATCAAAGATATGGAGACTTTTTATTAAAATTCCATCTTTCATCCCTGGCTTCACATCTATTAGATTCTTGGAAGATCCATGAGAATTCAGAATCTCAGGTTAGCAATCTCTAATCACTAAATTGAAGCTACTGGGGAGAAAGGAACAGGAATTTTGCTTCAAATCTGGGTCAGAAATCTCAAATCTTCTCATTAATACTAATTGGTCACATTTATTTAGTGCTTTGCAATTTATAAAACCGTTTCCCTCACAACAACCTTCACACTGAACATTTACACCTTTACTAATTCTATCGAGGTTATTACTTACAGTGCCCACCTTCTCAGAACCAAGAAATAGGACACATAGACTGATAAAGGGTTTTTTTTTTCAGAACCTCATTAAAAGTCCATTTTCTTTTCTTGAAATCCTGGTTTCAGCAGACAAATGCACAAAGGAGCTTACCTCACTCACTGAGCCTATTTGGAAGAAATGGATTCTAACCTCAAAAGCACTGAATATATATAACATATGATCTACTATCTGTTCTTGCCACAGGAAACCTATTAATTGAACAAAAGGAGATTTTTTTGTTGTTTTGAAAAATTATATTTGGGGAATGGTTCAAGTGACTCCTAAATTCTCCTCAGACACATCAAATACCCCCACCTCATTAATTTCATGACTCCACAAAGTTGTCATTTCATCTTCTGATTTTCTTCAGTGAAAAATACAAAGGAATTAAAAAGTAAGGTAAGATGCCATATAATATGAAATTAAATTTTAATATAGCACATGTGTCTTGATTTAGTTTGAAAGGAGGCAGGAATAGATACATCTCTTCTTTACATCTTTCTCCAAGGGACACTTTCATTCTTGCCAAGAGGGGAAGCAGGAGATTGAAGCCAGAGAGCTAGAGTCCAGCAACTGCTTTGCTCTCCTCAGAGAGAAAGGGGGTACTGGACTGGAATAATATTTATCTATTCCCTTAAATATTATTAATCTAAGTAATGTAGTTTTAAGGTTCAAATTAAACTCCTAGTTACGATTTCTTAATGAGGAAAGAACTCCAAGCTCTATATCCAAGACTCGACTCACCTCCCAACAAATATTAGTTCCATAATGAACACACACATAGAAAATAGCAAAGAAACTCATTTATCCAAGTAAAAGGCAAAACAGAAATCTGAGAAAGTATGCATGGGAGAATATATAACAGCCAATAAAGAGTGAAGGAGTTCTTTATGTTGGGAGCAAGGTGACTGGCAAAAAGGTAACTGTGTTACATCTAACCTCTCAGAACTTTATTATCACCCAGAGTCTTAGAAGAGTCTAATTATAAAGAAGATCTAGGTGTGAGTATATTACATTTGGCAATCTCTGAAGAAGAATGTAAAGGTGGAGAAGATATATATATATATGGAAGGAGAGGAAAAATGAGAGAAATTACCTCACATAAATGGAATGAATAGTTTTTACAACAAATGGGGTGGGGGATGAAGGAAAGATACTTGAACTTCACTCTCATCTGAAGTGGGTAAATGAGGGAAGAATATACTTACACACATAATTAGGTACAGAAATTCATCTTACCTAAGAGGGAAGTAGGAGAGAAAGGGGTTAAGGGGAAGAGCAGGGTGGATAGATTAAGGGAGATAGTAGGCAGGAGCAAAGTAGATGTAAAGGAGAGACATTGGGGAAAAGTATGAAAGAATAATGTGAAGAGAAATATACAGCAATCATAACTAATTGTGAATGGAACGAACTCGCTCATAAAACAGAAAAGGATAGTGGAATGGATTAGAAACCAGAATTTAACAATATGTTGTTTATATCAGAGATGTTAAACATGTGGCCCACATGCAGCATAATATCATGTAATATTTCTTGTAATGTTCTAAACCAGATTAAAATATAATTAGGAAATATTTAACAAAATAAATAAAAATAAAATAAAACATTGATAATGATATGTGGATTTTAATAGAATTTTATTTTTCCAATTATATGTAAAGATAGATTTCAATATTCATTTTATTTTTTATTATAGCTTTTTATTTACTATATATATATTTTTTTTATTATAGCATATATGCATGGGTAATTTTTCAGCATTGACCCTTGCAAAACCTTCTATTACAACTTTTCCCCTCCTTCCCCCCACTCCCTCCCCTAGATGGCAGGCAGATCCATACATTCAACATTCATTTTTATAAAATTTTGAGTTTCAAATTTTTTCTTCCTCCATTACTTCCCCTCTCCCAAAGACAAGGAGTAATCTGATATATGTTATATATGTATGATAATTTTGAACATATTTCCAAATTTGCCATGTAGTAAAAGAAAAATCAGAACAAAGGGGAAAAAACAAAAGAAAGGAAAAGTAAACAACAACAAAAAAAGTTGAAAATGGTATGATTTAATTTGCATTCAGTCTCCATAGATCTCTCTCTGGATGCAGATGACATTTTCCATTCCCAGTCTATTGGTATTATCTTGGATCATCACATTGCTGAGAAAAACTAAATCTATCTTAGCTGATTGTCACATAATCTTGCAGGAAGTGTATACAATGTTCTCCTGGTTTTGCTCAGTTCACTCAACATTAATTCATTTAAGTCTTACCAGGCTTTTCTGACGTCAAACTGCTTAGCATTCCTTATAGAACAATAACATTACATTACATTCATATGCCATAATTTATTCATACATTCCCCCATTGATGGGCCTAGACTCAATCTCCAATTTCTTATCACCACAGAAAGAGCTGCTACAAATATTTTTGCACATGTGAGTTCTTTCCCCCTCTTTAAGATCTCTTTGATACAGACCCAATAATGACATTGCAGGACTAAAGGACATTAGTTTCAAATTGCTCTCCAGAATGCCTGGATCAGTTCAATAACCCAATCTACAATGAATTAGTGTCCCAGTTTTTCCACATCCCCTCCAACATTCATCATTATTTTTTCCTGTCATCTTAGCTAATCTGACAGGTGTGAGGTTTTACTTCAAGATATTTTAATTTGTATTTCTCTAATCAATTGTGATTTAGAACATTTTAAAATATGACTATAGAGGACTTTTAATATTTTTATCTGAAAATTGTCTGTTCATATCTTTTGGATATGTAGTTTTCTAAGTCACTATGTGACCACAGGGATCCTTAGGTATGGTTATTAGTGGCCCTTATGTCTATTTTAGTTTGACATTATTGCTTTACATAAAACATACTTGAAACAGAAACATACACACAGAGTTAAGATAATGGGTTGGAACTGAATCTCTAGTATGCTTTGGCTGAAGTAAAAACCACAGGGATAGCAATCATAAATCAATAACAATAATAACAACAACATGAAAATAGTATGCTTTGATCCACATTCAGTCCCCATAGATCTCTCTGAATGTGGATGGCATTTTCCATCACAAATCTATTAAAATTTCCTTGAATCATCTCACTGTTGAAAAGAACCAAGTCCATCACAGTTGATCATCACATAAACTTATTGCTGTGTACAATATTCTCATGGTTCTACTCAATTCACTTAGCACCAGTTCATATAAATCTTTACAGTCTTTTCTGAAATCAGTCTGCTCATCATTTCTTTTAGAGCAATAATATTCCACTACAGTCATATACCATAACTTATTCAGCTATTCCCCAACTGATGGCCATCCACTCAATTTCCAGTTCCTTGACACTACAAAAAGGGCTATATAATTTAAACTGTCCATAGTTATTTTAAATGGAATTGCTTTATCTTCTCCTGCTGGGTATTATTGGTATATTGGTAATAATATGCAAAAATGTGGGTGATTTTATGGGTTAATTTTATATTCTTTAATATGCAAAAAATGCGGGTGATTTTATGGGTTAATTTTATATTCTTTGATTTTTGCTGAAGATGTTGACTATTTCAATTATTTTTATTGACTCTATAGGCTTATCTAAGTAAGTCATCATATCATCCACAAAAATTGATAGTTTTATTTCTTCTTTGCCTGTGCTTATTCCAACAGTTTCTTTTTTTCCCTTGGTTTATTGCTTTAGCCAGTATATTTAGTCCAATATTGAATAGTAATAATACTGATAATGGACTTCCTTGCTTCACCCCGGATCTTATTGGAAAGGCTTCTAGCTTATCTTCATTACAGGTAATGCTTACTCTTGATTTTACATAGATTTTGCTTGTTAATTTAAGAAAACTTTCATTTATTACTATATTTAAAAAAACAAGAATGGCCTCTGTTTTTTTGCCAAAAGCTTTTTTCTTGCATTCTTTGAAATAATTATATTATTTTAATTGGTTTGGGTACAAAGCATGGCACATAGAAAGCTCTCTATAAATCTTAGTTTCTACCATTACCGTCACTACTAGTACTACCACTACTTTAACTATTTCCCAAGACATATGCTTCACATACACATGCATTATATGAGAACACATACAGAATATTCTTCACACAAATAAAGATTGATTTAAATAATGGAAAATATTAATTATTCATAGGTAGATTGAGCCAATATTAAAAAATGATACTATCCAAATGAATTTACTTATTCAGTGCCATACCAATAAAACTATCAAAAAATTACTTTTTAGAGCTAGAAAAAATAATAAAATTCATGTGGAAGAACAAAAAATTTAAAAGAAGGGGAATTAGCAATAACTAGTCTACAAATCTAACACAATTTGGTATTGCATAAGAAATAGGCTGATCTATGGATCAGCTTAAATACACAATATGCAGAAACAAATGAGCACTATAACCTAGAATTTGATTAATCCAAGATCTCAACTTTTGAGACAAGAGATTACCATTCAAGAAAAACTTACAAAAATTGGAAAGTAACCTGGAAGAAAAAAGCAAAATAACAAATGCTAGAGGAGATGTGGGAAAACAGCTACATTAATGCACTATTGGTGGAGTTGTAGATTCTATAGAGCAATTTGGAACTATTTCCCCAAAGCTACTAAACTGTATGTACCTTTTGGCCCAACAGTTCTGCTACTAGATCTGTACATCAAAAATATCAAAAAAGAGGAAATCATCATACAAAAAAATATTTATGGTAGTTCTTTTAGTAATGGAAAAGAACTGAAAAATGAAGAGATGCCTAATAGCTGAGGGATGATTGAAGAAGTTATGATATATGACTGTGGGGGAAGATTGAAAAACCCCACCCCCTATTGTTTCCTGATGCCAGGCTTAGTAGTGCTGATCAGAAGTGATCCCAGACTGTGGCTATGGGTGAGGAGGCTTAACACCCACAAAATATAGTATCACAGAGATCAAGAACAGTTTTGCGACAGTGTGCTAGGGACCATAACTATGGCTTAGGAGATGAGAGCAGTCTTGAGATTGAGCTCCAGACAAAATGCTGAAAATGGCATATTTGACACAGAAATATCACCACAAGGAATATTTTCAAAGATGATTATGTAAAAAGGAAAAGAACCTAAATGTTCTGAAATGTTTATTGATCCTCAATTTGTGTTGGCAAAGAACATGAAATTGCAGGGATGCCCATCAAGTGGGGAATGGCTGAACAAGTTGTGGTATATGATTCTGATGGAATTGTACTGTGCTATGAGAAATGATGAGTTTGATGATCTTAGAAAAACATGGAAAGACTTGTATGAAATAATGATGAGTGAAATGAGCAGACCCAAGAGAACATTATATATAGTAAAAGCAATATTGTTTTAAGAATAACTTTAAGCAAGTAAATTATTTTGACTATTACACTATCCACTTCCACATTAAGAATTGATGGACTCAGATTACACAATGAGATATTTCTTCTCTCTTTTCTAATTTTATTTTTGGACATGGATAATGTAGGAATTTATTTTGTATAACTATACACACTTGTAATGAGCTATATTTTCCTTGCATTCTCAATAGTTAAAGAAAAGAGAAATAGAAGGGAAATATTTTAGAACTTTAAAAATAAAATAAAAATGAACTTTTTTTAAATTTTAGAGGCAGCTAAGTGGTTCAGTAACTAGAAAATAACTTGGTTTCAGGAAACATTAATTCAGATTCAGTCTCAGATACTTTTTAGTTATGTAACTTTGGTCAAGTCTACTCAATCTCTCCATGACTCAGTTTTGTCATATGTAAAATGTGATAAGATTAACACCTTCCCCCCTCCAGGGTTATTGTGAAGACAAAAAATGATATCTGTAAAGGGCTTTGCATACTTTAAAGCATTGTATAAAGTTAGCTGTTATTATTTTTTTTAAATAATTTTACTGATATTTTATTTCTTACATTACCATGTATCCCAAGTTGAGGATGACAGTTATCCAACATGAAACAGTGGATTTTTTTAGAGGAAAAAAATGGTGAAATTGATTAATACTTTTTAAAAATCTGATAACATGTGAATTGTATAACACTTGTGGACTCTCACCTCCACCAAGTAGTGAGTGAAGGCATCTTCTCATATCTTTTCATTTAAGTCCCACTTGATTTTTACAATTTTGTTGCATTGATTCTTGATTTGTTAGTGTGTTCTTTCTGTTTACATTTCTATTTTAGGATTTCTATTTACATGCAGTTATCATATGTGTGTGTGTGTGTGTGTGTGTGTGTGTGTGTGTGTGGTGTTTTTCTTGGCTTGTTTATTTTACTTGGCATTGATTCATGTAGATCTTCCAGGCTTCTTTATATTCATTGCACATACAATTTCTTACAGCTTAGTAATATTCCATTATATTCATGTACCACAATTTGTTTCTAGAAATTACTCAGTTGGTGCTTTGTACTAGCTGTAACAAAAAGGTACTTATTATTATATTGTATTTTACTTACCTAAGAATCATTTTTATGGTTCTTTATTAATCTGAAAATCATTATCTTCCTTGATAGAGAAAACAAAAAGTAAATAAGACTTCTACCTCTAAATAGAAGTAGTTCTGCCTTCTTTCCATCTTCTGTGACTATTTTGCCATCAGCTTCAGGCAAGAGTTCTATCTTTTCCCTGATCTTCTTGCATTTAATAGATTTTTGAAAGCCCCTTTTGTTGTCCTTAGAATTTACTTCAAATCACAGATCATTTTAGGCTTTAGTCTTTCTGATATTAATTTATTTTAAGCTTACACATCAATATAAAGAAATAATATGAAATCAAACTTGTCAGTTGTAATCTTGATTATTGTCATTTGCTAAGCAATATCTGCATTTAAAGTTATAATGTTTCTTTTTTTCATCTTTTGGGGTTTTTTTGCAGTGGGGAGGGATTGGCCATCATTATAGACTTGGAGATGAATAGTGAAACTTCTAGGAATGTTACACATTGGAAATTTTCATTTCACAATCCTATGGATCTCATTTCTCTGTTTGTGTGGATATATGTGTGTTTTTTGTCAATTGTGAGAAACTTTCTCTGATGGTTTTTCAAATTTCAATTCCAATTAATTTGTTTTTTCAAAGTTCTATAGAATGTCAGAAGCTCTGAGATTATTGCACTAGGATCTATCATCCAAATTTACCACTTAGTTTTATATTGTTAACAATTTGGACAATTCACTGATTATTTTTTGAATTCATATTTCGTGCTGCTCTGCATTGTGTGTACTTCAATTTTCTGCTGTAGTAAGTCATCTGTCAATAACTTTAATGAATTTTGGAGGGTTTCCATTGTAATTGTATCTTGTTTTTTCCATTAATTCTTCCTGATATTTTATTTAGCATCCTTTTTTGTTTATGTTTGTTTGCAAAGGAACTGGGGTTAGGTAACTTACCCAGGGTCATATAGTTTATAAATGTTAAGAGTCTGAGGTCAAATTTGAACTCACATCCTTTTGACTTAAGACCAGTGTGCTATCCACTGCACTATCTAGCTGCCTCTATTTTTTTCTTTTTGGCCAGGCAATTGGGATTAAGTGATTTTCTCAGTGTCATACAGTTAATAAGTATTAATTGTCTAAGGCTGGATTTGAACTCAGGTCCTCCTGATTTCAGGGCTAGTGCTCTTATCTATTGTACCATCTAGCTGCCCCAACCTGTCCCTATTTAGCATCTTTTAATTCTAACTTGAGTTCTTCTTGTGATCTTTTACTTTCTTCAAGGTCCTTTATTATGTGGCTCTGTGAGTTTTCTAATCAATAACAATTCTTGCTTAGATTCTTGTAATGTATCATTTATCCATCATATGTCTCTTAGGATTGCTTATATACTTTCCTCATACCTTTTGCTTCTGATATTTTAGCTCATTCAGTTGTTCTATGGAATTTTAAAAATAGTATCAGAAGTCTATTTAATTCATTTAAAATTTTGGTTGACGCGTTTTCTTATGTGTATGTTTGTGTGTGTGAAAGAGAGAGAGAGAGAGAGAGAGAGAGAGAGAAGAGAGAGAGAGAGAGAGAGAAAGAGACAGAGAGAAAGAGAGAGAGAGAGAAACAAAGAGAGACAAAGAGAAAGAGAGAGAGAGAGACAGAGAGACAGAGAGAAAGAGAGAGAGAAAGAAAGAGAGAAAGAGAGAGAGAGACAGACACAGAGAGACAGAGAGAAAGAGAGAGAGAGAGAAAGAGAGAAAGAGACACAGAGAGAGAGAAACAAAGAGAGACAAAGAGAAAGAGAGAGAGAAAGAGAGAGAGACAAAGAGAGACAGAGAGAAAGAAAGAGAGAAAGAGAGAGAGACAGAGAGAGACAGAGAGAGAGAGACAGAGAGAGAGAGAGAGAGACAGAGAGAGAGAGAGAGAGAGAGAGAGAAGGAGAGGGAGAGGAAAAGGGAGGGGGAGGGAGGGAGAGAGAGAGAGAGAGAGAGAAGAGAGAGAGAGAGAGAGAGAGAGAGAGAGAAAGAGGGGGAGGGAGGGAGAGGGAGATGCTTTTCTTTTCTTTGTCATTTGTTTGTTTGTTTAATGGTGAGGTATATAAAGACCTTGAAATGAATCTTCTCTATCAATCTCCTGGTCTGAAGAAATGTCAGTAACTGTTGCACATGCAAGACATAATGACAGGGTTCCCTGACTTTTTAAAATTAAAATTTTATTATTTGAAATTTACAAAACTAAGTATAAAAGAAATTTAACTAAACTTTCAAGAGATGTTTATAAGTTTGTAACATTTATTCATATTTCTAAAGTTTAAAACTACATCAAGTATACTGGGACTCACATATTTGTATATATAATATGTATATATGAAAAATTAGCTGACCAGAATTAGTTCCAGATTATCTTCTCATGATCCATGGTCTTTCTAAAGCTTTTCTCTTACATATTTTTCCCATCTCTCTATAAAGCAACGTTTCCAATACCCACGTATGGGAAAGTTGCATCAGCCTTAAAGGCTGATGGACTTTTGGCATTCTTCAGACTGCATTACACATATTCTGTACAATCAGTAATCTGAAGCCATTAATAATATTATTGTCTCGCTTTATGAATTTCTTAGCCTTAAATTATTGGCATCTCCCTTGCTATTCTCTCTCTAAGTCATATCTATATGGGTAATTTTCTCCTTTCTCCTTCATTTTCAATTTGAATCATACAGATTTCAAGGCAAATATATTCTTCCTAACCCTTGTTAGATAACAATAATTAATATTAATAATAATTTTATGACTAATTAAAGGTTACAGTGAGTTTTGTTACAATCCTTTGAGATATTTAGTACAATAATTTCATACCTCCTTTTATAGAGAAGAAACTTGCTGAGGGATACATAGTTAGAAAGAGTCAAAAAATAGGTGCTCAACTTTAGTATTCCTGACTTCAGGTCAATTCTTTTTAAGATACTTTTACCAAGCTATGGTCAAGAATCCATCATTCCTTTATCTTAAGTTCTATAATCTCTTTTAACTTCCAAGGTCTACCTTCAGTGGGCAGCCATGGTTGACATATTACCATTTGAATTCAACAAACATTTATTATGTCTGACCTTTATGTCAAGGTATTGTACTTAGTTGATGATCATACAAAAAAAATGCTATGGTCTCCACCCTCTAAGAGCATATATTCTAGAGATGGCAGTACAACATGAACACAGGCAAATATAATGCAAGGTAGGAAGTATTGGGGATCAGAGAAAGATCCAGAGAGTGTGATCAAAGAATATTTGAAGAGGGAGACAGCATAATTTTAGTTGGGAATATCAGGGAAGACTGCATGGAAGAAATGGTCACTGAGTTGAGTCTTGAGCAAAGATGAAAATTCCAGAAGGTGGAGAGGAATAGGGACTGTATTTCAATCCTGGGGAGATGCTCAGAGGCTGAAGAGGCAATTCATTTGCCCAGTTTGGCTAGAAAGTAGAAGGTGTGGAGTATTCATGTGAACAAATCACAGAAAAGATAGATGAAAGCCAACTGAGCCTTAACATTCAGTTAAGGATGAATTTAATAGATATCAATAGAGATCAAGAGCTCTTAGGAATATTGTGCAAGATATATTTATGGGATTTGGGGAAGGAGAGGACCATTAAAAGGGAGCGCAAGGGTGCCAAAGACTAGTGTTACCCACAACAAAGTCTTGCTTATCAAGATTTTGTTTGATCTGCTAAGACCAATATAGAACTAGGCACGGAGGAGTCTTGTCCTGAGGAACTACAAAGGGTCAATGCTTTAACAAACTCTCTGAGCAAAGAAATCCTAACTACATGAATACAAGTGATAAAGGCTATAGAATTATCTGGGGGAAGTTTGGAAAATAACATTATTTCTCAAGAGCTCAGTTTGTGTTATTTTTTTCTTCAACCACAAATAGAAATTTTCTTCTTTAAGTTTTGGGACCTATGGACTTACAAAGAGAGGTAGCAACAATAATTTGGATAGGATCATATCAATGAATTTCCCAAATTTTTTATTTCTACTTTCTCCTCGTGTTCTATCACTCCTGGACAATTTTTTGGATTATTTCCTGAATTATTGTGTCAAGATTCTCTTTTTGGTCACAACTTTCTTACAATCCAATTATTCTTGTATTTTCTCTTCTTGCTCTGTTTTCCAGATCTGTCATTCTTATAAGATGTTTCACATTCTGTTCTATTTTCTTATTCTTTATAATCGCTTTTATTATATCTTGGTCTTTCATAACTTCACTGGCTTCCCCTTGTCCAATTCTGATTTTCAAAGAATTATTTTTATCTTTGAGACCCTGTATCTCCTCTTCTAATTGGTTAACTCTTTTTTCATAATCTTCTTGTTTTTCTTGTATGGTTTTTATTTTATTTTTAGTTTTTCTTCAATGTCTCTCATTTAATTTTAAAATTCTTTTTTGAGTTCTTCTATAAATTTTCTTTGGGTGGGGAGCCATTTCATGTTACTCTTTGAGGCAGAAATTTTTTCTGAAAATTCTTCCTCATTTCTTATGCCACAATAATATTCCATCACTATCATATGCCACAACTTGTTACTCATTCCTCAATTGATGAACATCCATTCAATTTTTAATTCTTTGCTATCACAAAAAAGCTGATATAAATTCATATATATATATATATATATATATATATATATATATATATATATATATATATATATATATGTTCTTTTTCTTTTATTTTGACCTCTTTGGGATGGTAGTGATATTGATGGGTCAAAGGGTATACACAATTTTATAGCCCTTTGGGCGTAGTTCCAAATTATTCTCCAGAATGGTTAAACCAATGTAAAACTCAGCCAACAGTTTATTATTGTACTTATTCTCCCTAATTCACTCCAGCTTTTGTTGTTTCTTATAGGTGTGAGGTAGTATCTTAGAGTTGTTTTAATTTCCTTTCTCTAATTAATAATAATCATTTCTTCTTTTAAAAACTGCTTGTTCGTATCCTTGACCACGGACAAATGGGAAATGGCTCATTTTTAAAAAAATAAATTTGACTCAGTTACCTATGTATCTGAGAAATGAGACCCAATCCAGAGTAATTTGCTCCTAAAATTTTTGATATTACTTCATTGTCTATGGTAGTTTTTAGCAAAATGTCATTTCCTTGATAATCTTTTTAAAATAGGTCTATTTGACTTTTGCTTTGTTTTATATGAGATTGCTACATTTAATTTTTTTTAGGTCAACTGAAGCATATTATATTCTGCTCCAGCCTTTTATTTCAATTTCGTGTATCTGTCTTTCTGTTTCAAGTGTTTCTTTTATAATTCTGGTTTCTGCTGTGTCCATTTTATGGATTAACTCATCCTATTCATATTCACAGTTATGATTTCATATATATATATATTTATATATACATATGCTATTTTCCTCCATTCTATTTTATCTTGTTTATCCTTCTTTCTCTTTTTATCTTGATCCTCCTTGAATGTTTATTTTATTTCTGATCACTGCCTTTCATAAGCTGCCCTCTCTTTTATCACCTCTCTCCCCTGTATCTCTAATCTATGTCTCCTCCTATTTCCACATTGCTAAGATAGATTTTTATAACAATTGTGTGTATATGTATGTATATGTAATGTATATATATATGTTCACGTGTGAATCTTCCCTTTTGAACTAATTCCGATGAAAGTTTTAAGAATGACTTTTCTCCCTCCAGTCTAAAAGCTCTTTTTTATGTACTTCTTTTATAGAGAAAATGTTCATTATTCTATCTCCCCCTTCCCCATTCTGATACATCCTTCTTTCTCATCCCCACTTTTTTTTTGAGATCATCCCATCACAATTAATTCATTCCCATTCCTTCTGATGATGTAGATTCTAACTGTCCTAATAATAATAAAGTTTTAAGAATTATATATATGTATATATATGTACACACACACATACAAAAAGATATATATGTGTATATATATATATATATACACATATATATCTTTTTCCCATTTAAGAATGCAAACAATTTAACTTTATTGAGTCCTTTATGACTATTCTTTCATGTTTACCATTTTATGTTTCTTTTGAAACTTGTGTTTGAATATCAAATTTTCTATTCAAATCTGGTTTTTTTTTTCATCATGAATGTTTAAATTCCCTCTATTTCATTAAAATATCCATTTTTCCCCCTTTTTGGACAGCTGGGTAGTGCAGTGGATAGAGCACCAGCCCTGGAGTCAGAAAGACCTGAGTTCAAATCTAGATTAAGAGGCTAGATACTTACTACCTATATGATCCCCAATTGCCTTGCTGAAAAAAATCAAATTCATTTTTTTCTGAATAATTATACTCAGCTTTGCTGAATAGATTATTCTTGATTGTAATCCTAGCTCCTTTGCCTTCTGAAATATCATATGCCAAAGCCCCCTTTCTTTTTAATATTAAAGCTGCTAAATCTGATCTATTGCTGACTATGCCTTCATGACATTTGAATTATTTGCTTATAACATTTTCTCCTTGTTCTGGGAACTCTGGAATTTGATTGTAATATTCTGAAGAATTTTTGTTTTGGAATCTCTCTCAAGAAATGATTGATGTATTCTTTTAATTGATCAAAGATATCAAGGCAGTTTTTCTTTAGAATTTCTTGAAATATGATGTCTACTTGTTTTTTTTTTCTTTGACTACAACTTTCAGGTCCAATAATTCTTAAATGATTTCTTGTCAATCTGTTTTCCAGACCAGTTGCTTTTTCAATAAGATGTTTCACATTTTCTTCTGTTTTCTCATGCTTTTGACTTTATTTTATTGTGCCTTGAAATCTCATGGAGTCATTAGCTTCCACTTGCTCAATTCTAATTTTTGAAAAATTATTTTCTATATAGTGAGTTTTGTACCTGTTTTTGTACTTGGCCTATTCTGCTTTTAAAAGAGTTCCTTTTTATTGTGATTTTTATGCCTCTTTTACAAGCTATTAATTCTCTTTTCATGGTTTTTTTTTTTTTTTTAGTATCACTCATTTCTTTCTCAATTTTTCTTCTGCTCATCTCTTTAATTCTTCCAGGAATTCTTGTTGGCATTGTACCTAATTGTCATTTTTTAAGACTTTAATTTTGATCTTTTCACATTGTTCTCTTCTTTTAAGTTTATTTCTTGGTCTTCCTTGATACTGTAGTAGCTTTTTATGGTCAAGTTCTGTCATTGTTGGTGTTGTTGCTGCTGCTGCTGCTGCTGCTGCTGTTGTTGTTGCTGGCTCATTTCCCACCCTATTTCTTCACTTTAAACTTAGTTGGGCTCTCTTCATGTAGGGGATGGAGAGGCACTGTCCAAAGCCTTAAGCTTTTTCATGCTGCTATTTTGGGGTGGAGTGGGAGGGATCTGCAATTTTTCAGGGCTTTCAAGATGGTATGATCCAAGGAGAAGTATGGTCACTACTCTCCTGGTATGTACTATGGTCTTTATTCAGAAAGGACCCTTGCTCTCCTGTAGTTGCAAACATCAGCACTCCTCTTGGCCGTGAAAGTGCATCCAAATCCCCTGCTCCCTTGTGATTGATCACAAGTGCTCCTCTCTGCCCTGCAACTTCAGCTCAGAACTTCTTATGGACAATAAGAGTTGCCAATCAACACCAGCTGCAGCAATGACAGTATATCAATGTAATCTCTTTCTAACCAGTTGTCTGACCCCTTATTATCTGTGGACTGAGGTCTTCTAAAGCTGCTGTTGTTGCTGTCTCCAGGAGTCACTTTGGTGCTGTTGCTATGCTCTGAACCAGAATCCACCGTGCTGGGTGCTGTGCATCTCCTAAATTGTCTTAAGCTAGAAAAATGTCTCTGACCTTTTGTTAGCTCTGTTGCTTCAAAATTTGATTTGAGGCATTATTGTACTGTTCTTTGGAGGGCAAGGTTGGGAAAGTTTAGCTGGATTCCAGCTTGCTCCATCATCCTCAAGAAATAATTGTAAATATTAAAATTTGGCATAGAAAGAGTGTTTTGGTTCTCGCTGAAATTTTAACAATTATCTTATCTGTTTTTTTGGAGTGTTCTCTTTTTTGAATAAGGAAAGAAAGAGAGAGAGAAAGAAAGAGAGAGAGAGAGAGAGAGAGAGAGAGAGAGAGAGAGAGAAAGGGAGAAATGGAGGAAGGGAGGAAGGAAGGAAGGGAGGAAGGAAGGAAGGAAGGAAGGAAGGAAGGAAGGAAGGAAGGAAGGAAGGAAGGAAGGAAGGAAGGAAGGAAGGACGAAAAAGTTAAGATAAAAAAAAAAAAGGTTACTTAGGGAGGAAGTGATGTCCCACAAAGCAGGAACAGAGATAAGTACTGAATTTGTGATTTCATTGTCCCAGAAAATTCATACATGAGGAAACTCTCTTTATAAATTTAGGTTTGCATCTCTTCTGCAACTTCATTTTAGGGAATTGCCAGTGACTAGCCCAAGATTTTGGGCTATTTTGCAAAAGCTGTCAGCCAAGGAAAGTTTCCTTAATTCTAACCAAGAACAACACATTTCCCTATTTGAGCTCTATTTCTTCAAGCAAAGAGGTGGATGAAATGACATTTTTACATCCTTCCTCCCACCCCCTCTCAAGATCAATAAAATTTAGGTTCCCTTTAATCTAAGAGTTATGAAAAAAAGATCTAACCAATAAATGAGGGGGGGGGTGTTGGTGGAGGAGTTTTAGAGCTCCTAAAACTAATTTCTGTCTCTTCTGTGCTGCTGACTCACTGTGTAATACTGAAGGAGCTACTAGTCAGCACAAGCAAAACTCCTGACCTACAACATTTCATGTAATCTGTATCTATGCAATACTAAAACTTCATATCAGTTTATAGAGAGTTTAGGTTATTTCTACTTTGTACCTTGTCATGTACAAATGTGGAAAAGGTTTATTACAAATCCAGATGCTTTGTGAACCTCTTGATATATATCAGTATTTGAAAGTATACAGATAATTGATTGCTTTTCAGTTTTTATCTAGTTGTTTAATATCAGAAGAAAAAACCCACAGATATTTCAACTTCAGTTCTTATCAGTTTTTTTTTAAGTTACTCAATTTGGGGTGTGAGTTTGGGGGGATGAAGAGGCTGGGGAGTTTAAGTATGTCATTGAATTAGCCCAGTCAACTTGAACTTATTTTGGAAAAGGAAAACTAACAGAGCAGATCTAGAGTAATGCTTACTCACCTTTATAGGACTCATTAAGATTTTAAAAGTACTTTATTCAGTGAGGTTAAGTGACCTGCCCTCTGCTAACAAGCTAGGCTTTCTGACTGCAAGTCCAAGGCCATTTCCACAATCACATGCTGGTTAAAAAGTCAGCTCTGTGACTGATTAAACTATGTCTACACACAACAGGAAAGAACTATTTTCCTGGACTTTTTAAAAAACAAAAGGTTGATGTCTATTTTGGGAAAAAAAAATGGCTTTGACATTTCTTTGTATTCTCACAGGTTAGCACATTGCCAGGTATAGAATAAGCATTTAATAAATTATTTTTGATTAATTAATTGATTGATTTTAAAATTTGAATTGGTAAGTTATTTTGACAGCAAATATCACTTATATTATGAATGTCATTTCTTATTAGTATAGTTATTTACATAAATAAAGAGTTCTTTACTATTTATTCGGTCTTAGAACAAATATTGTGCACACACACATATATACACATATATATAAGTCATTGTTGAGATTTTTCTCTGCTATTACCATCTAGATTCATATTTTATAGGCTATTGCCCTGTCTCAACTTTTATTTGCTGGCATACGGTAACTAGAAAGCCTCTCTTGTGTTTCCCCTACAAGAATAGACCAAAAGCTATTAGGAGCCACCATACTTACCTAAGAGGTTTCCCAAGAAAAAACAGGCACAATGTCCAGGCTAAGAATAATAATTTCCTTTTATTCTTTTTGTCTTGGGTTAAACTGAAGTCTCTTTTCCTAGGTAATTCTGGTTTTCAGTTAGCAATTTATAAGATTTTCTCATTTGTCATCAAAATAAGTCTGAATAAGAACAAAAGCTAAGCAAAGAAAACATCCTCATCATTCTTGCTTTTTTTGTAATATTTTACACTGTTGATTCCCCACTCTCCCTCACTTCCTCTCTGGGTTTTTATGAAGCCTCTTTGGGGTTTTCTCCTACATGTTTGATTAGTCTTCAGTCTCCTTCAGTTATAAGCTCCTTGAAGGCAGGGATTGTCATTTGGCTATTTTGTATGCCTAGCACTTAATCACAGTGCTGGCACATAGTGAACACTATACAAATGTTAGCTATTATTACTAGTATTATTAGTGCTATAATTTGTCCAGCAAAAACTTCAGTTTCCCTACATCTTTCTCCAAATATTGAATTCTCTATCCTAGAAAATTACATGAATTACACTAGAACATTTATGAACATGCATCATAACATGAACATAGCATATGATGCAATCATAGGTCATTCCAACTGCATAACACAATGTACTTGCAATAGTCATTTACATTAGAATTACATTCAGTTAACGGTGCATGCAACAGACCTAGCAATAGCATTTAATTAATAGCACATAAGACAAGAGCACATTGATTAAACAAAGACATAATTCTTGTGTAATGCATATGCTGAGCATACTTGGGACTCATTTGTAAAATGAGAATGTTGGTCTAGGTAGCCCCTGAGGTGTTTTCTGGCTTTACATCTATGATCTTATGAATAAAAAAAGAATTTCACATAATGAAATACATAGGTCACATACAGAAATACACTATATGTACATGTATCAAGTGTGCAATGTATTCAAGCATAAATAATAAAGAAGTGTAAAAGCAAGAAATGTATAATCATGCATAGGCTATGTCCAATACAAACTGGTAATAACACAAAAAACAAAAATTATATGCATTCCAACAGTAGTTATCTTTTGGCAACATGGGTAACCGTATCTTTCATTTTTTCTAAAGGCAAAATCATTTCTGTTTGGGCCAGAAAGACTGAGGATCTTCCCCTCCTAGATTTTTTATTTAGATTTTCTTTTTGATTAGGTGAAAGAGCCCTTTTTTTGTTTCAATTGCTACGTAGCCTTAATCACTGAATGAGTGTCAAACTGAGACCTGTTGAAGACCTTAGCTTAAAGAAGCCAAGGTCTTCCACTGCATCCAAAGCCATCTCCAGACATCTTGATCTACATCTTGCCACTGGACCCAGGTGATGCTAGAGGGGAAAGTGAGGCAGGTGATCTTGCACAGCCCTCCCCCACTTAAATCCATTCACTTGCATATCATAGCATCACCTCCCTGCTGTCATGGTCTTCTTCAAGAACAAAGGACAAAATAGCAACAACAAAGGTGTTCATTGGCCTAATCGATCTAGTACATATGTATTATGACCATTTCAACTTATGAATGGCTCAGGTCAACTATAACTATCTCCAGCCTGTATGATTGCTCCCTGTTCTCTCTTGTTTAAAAATTAGTTTGAAAAAAAGCTGCCGATGTCACAGTTGGAGTATTAGTCTGAAAAGAAATGGCCCTTAGGTTTAGTCTTTTTCTCTTCTACCCCATGTAAACAGAAAGCTTGGGATGGAACTATTCTATTGACTCCCTCAAACTCTGGGAGGGTACTAAAGCTCAATTTTTCCTTATCTGAGTCATTGTCTATTGATACTTTATCATGCTCAGGCAGTCTCTCTGTAACTTGTGAGCAACTGGACTCTGAGTCCATTTGGCTGACCTTCTTACACTCCTTTCTTCCTGCTTATCAGAAAGTCAACTATCTCTCCAATAGACAAAGTATTGTCTTTGCATGTTGTCAGTTCTCTGGTAAGTCACCAATGTTTCAATTATAGGGAAGTTTTTTATACATTTACTATCTTGTATGTTCTCCAAATACCAGTATTTCTTAGCAGAATTGTATCAAGATTTCTGAGTAAAATGATAAGTTATCACGAGGATATTGTTTATGTTTTGCTATCTCCATCTAGAAGTTAACAAGTCTATATACACAAGCGCTAAAGATTCTCCATGAATAGATACAGCATAAGTTTATAAAACTTTCCTTTGAACACATCAAGTACAAGTATCAAAATTCTTATAAACATCTGTGGTTATTTTTGCCTAATAAAATCTATTTCTTTCTAGCACAAGTATCCTCATAAGTTCTAAAGTCATTTTACAGTGATTTCATAGCCATAGAGCAAAATGCCTTGGATAATACCAACTGCTTCCTGATATCAGATGAGAGACCTTTAATGTAGCACAGAGAATTGAGTATTGGGTCTGGAGTAAGGAAGACTTGAGTTCCAATCCTGCCTCAGATACTCATTAGCTGTGTGACCCCAGACAAGTCACTTATTCCCTGTAAGCCTCAGTTTCCTCATCTGTAAAATGATGATAATAATAGTACCTACTTCCCAGAGTTATTGTGAGAATCAAATTAAATCAGATTTGTAAATGCTTCACAAATCTTAAAGTAGCATTATAAATGCTAGCTACTATTATTATTATTACAATTAGAAGAAATATAGCACTCTGTTTTGTAAATTATTCAGCTCTTTTCCATCATTAACATTAGCTATCCTCTAGGGAATGAAGTGTGAGTCTCTTGATATCATTCCATAATTTCTTGACTTGTATCACTTTTTGTTGTTCTTAGACACACTGTTACTCCTAATGCCTATCATTCATGAGCAAATGAAACAAAAAGAATTAGTACAATACAACAAAGTTTACAAAACCTGTCACATTCTGTGGCAGAAGTTTCAAATTCTGCATTGAATTTTCTTATTACAAAGACCCATCCTTCTGCATATTATATATAACCATCAATTTTTTTTCACCTGAAGATGATCCTAATTTTATATTTTCATGGTCTATGAGATGCAGCATCTGCCTCATATTAGTCTTTTTTGGTAAAAGATATTTATTGCTATTTTGTGATTAATAAGTTGTACACTTTCCCACAACTGAATACCAGTATTCTCTATTACCGAAGTTGGTACTTAACAAGACTGAGGAAACAAGGCAGAAAGAGCAGACATGTGAATATCACTGGTAACTCAATTTACATTCTTCATGTCTGTGTACTCCACATTATTCCCACCAAGGAAAAGTATCAAAACAGATTAGTGTGGCAATATGGCTTTCACAAGCTTTTTTGTAGCAAGCAGTTACAGAAGTGATAGAATTGAACTTCAGTATTTCCTATGATTTTGTTGGTCTGCACCCACTCACATTAGTTTTTATTCACCAATGGAACACAGTGAATTCATAAAGATTTAATTCTACTACCTATCTCTGGCAGACATCCTCAGATTTGACTCTGGTCAAAACAGATGGATAAATTATTGTCAGTCTATACTTGAAATTGAGCACTATCTTTATAATATAGGGATTTATTAGTGATGATCCACTTTAAAACCAAGAACCACAATTTGTATATAGAATAATCAATTTTACTGTCATTAAATCTTCCATTGGCAAATCCAATAGATTTGTCCTTTAAATTTTCCAGGCTGGCATCAATGTATCCCATAAAAGGCTTGTCTTTGTCTGCTTAAACCAGATTCATGGATCTAAAATGGATCAAATTCTTAAAATCTGTTCATACTTCTTGTTACAATGTTCTCCTTCAATGGAGGGTTTGTTCACTTTAGCTTTAGCCTTTCTTGGTTCTTCTTAACCATGAATATGAAAATGAGATCTTTACACAGTTTTAGCAATGACTTCATTGCTGTTTTTCATTGTTTCAAGGCTGTGAAACTCTAGAAACATATTTCTCTTTTTTAAATTAATTTTTTCAGTTTGCAAAAATCTACCTTTTCTTTCTTCTACCCCCTTCACCCCAAGTGAGAACAAAAGAAAAACAAAACTTCTGTTAACAAACATATATTGTAAAGGAAAAACAAGTTTCTGTATTGGCCATGTTAAAAAAAACACATTGTCTTATTCTAACGTTCTTCAGCAGGGGATTACTATCATGATTCATCATTGGTCCTCTAGAATTGTGATTAGTTATTATTCTGATCAGAATTCCTGTCTTTCTAAATTGTTTATCTTTACAATATTATTATTATATAAATTGTTCTTTTGATTTTGTTTAGTTTACTCTGTCATCAATTCATACATCTTCCCAATTTTCATTTGTATCATCATTTTGTATAGAATAATAGAGAATTCCATAGTATTTATATACCATAATTTCTTAAGTCATTTCCTTGTTCATAGGCACCTTCCTTAGTTCACAATTCTTTGTCATTGAAAAAAAAAAGGCATAAATATTTTTGTTTATCCTTACTTAGAATTTGTTTTGCATAGAACTTATCTCCTAGGACTAATAATCTTATTCTCCACTAATTTATTTTCCCTTTCCCCCCTTTCCTTCCTATTTTTCTGTTGAATGAAATGAATATCTATACCAAACTGTGTGTATGTGTGTTTTAATCTTCCCTCTTTTGAGGGATGTTCAGATGAGAGTGAGGTTCAAGTATGATCTACTCCCCCAATTTTTTCTTCTTATTTGTATAACCATCTGTTTTCACACCCTGTTTATGTGAGACAATGTCTTCTACTATTTCCTGCGCCTTTATATATCTTATTCTCTCTCTTCCCATTAATTTTTTTTCAAGATGTAACGGAACCACTTTTATATACCTAATAACACTCTCTTATGACCTCGACAATGATAGGGCTCAGAGGGAACACGGGTACATCTCCAAATATTAGAATATAAGGAGCTTATTTTTATTTAATCCTTTATAATTGTTCATTCATGTTTACTTTTCAATTTCTCTTGACCCCTGTGTTTGCACTTTGTAGTGTCTACACAGCTCTAATCTTTGTAGCAGATATGCTTAGAAGTCCTCTATTTCATTCAAGATCTATTTTTTCTTCTATAAGATTATACAAAGTTTTATTTATTTACATATAGATTACTACAGATCATATTTTAATTTTCATATATTATTGTTACATATGATTTACTTGGTTGTAAGCTTATATCTTTTGCTTTCTGGTGTATAATATTCTGAATTCTTTGCCTGTATATAGTGGTGGCTGCTAAATCATGTGTGATTCTTACTCCTGGTTCTCCTGTAAGCTTTTCTTTGGTTCTTTTTCTGGATGCTTGCAGTAGTTTTCCTTTTTTGATCAGGAAACTCTGAATTTTGTCTATAATATTCCTAGGAGCTGTCATTAAGGATTTTCTCTCAGGAGATGAACTAATAGGTTCTTTCTACTTCTACTCTACCATATGTTTCTAAGAGATTTAGATATTTTTCTTTTGTAATTTCTTGAAATATGATGTCTAAGTTTTATTTTTTATCATGATTTTCAGGCAATCTAATGAATTTAAAATTTTTCTCATTGATCCACATTCCTGGTTAGGTATTTTTTGTTTTTGTTTGTTTTGGGTATGAGATTTTACATTTTTTCCTATATCTTTTTAAGTGCTTTGACTTTGTTTTAATTTTGTTTGTTGCTTCATGGAATCATTGGCTTCTACTTGGTCCATTACAATTTTCAGGGAGTTTATTACTTGTATAAGCTTTTGTCCTTCTTGCCATACCATTAATTCTTTTTTCCAATTCTTTTCCCCCTATAACTTTATTTCTTTTCTAATTTCTCCCTAGTATTCTCATTTCATTAAAAAATTTTATCTCTTAATCTCTTTCAAGAATTTCAGTAGAATTTGTGACCAAATTGTATTTTTTTTGAAGCTTTAGTGATAGATGTTTTGAAACTGTTCTCCTAGATTTATGTCTTGAGCACTCTATCACCATAATAAGTTTTTATGATGAGATCCCTTTTTTGTTTGTTTGCTTATTCTTAGCCTACTTCCAAATTTCTAACTTTATTTTAGGACCAGGTCCAGTGTATTTATAGAGAAAATGTCTGGACTGGTCTTGCTGCTGCTTTTTTGGAATATTGAGTATTATTTCATTCTCAGAGATAGTTCATGCTGAGGACCTGCAAGCTTTCAGTGTTCCCAGAATGGTCTGATTCAGAACAAAGTCTGACAACCACTTGTTTATATGAGTTCCTTTCCTAAAACTTTTAGGTTTGAGCAGCAGGCCTATGAGCTTGACCCATTTGGAGTTTCAGTAAACTGTTGCTAGATTCAGTCTCTCTCGCTGCTAGCGGAAAAGCTCTCCTGGTTTTGAGTAATAGAACTGTAGGCTTTTCTTTGGTCTGAGCTTACTTTCCTAATAATTCCTCTGCTACTTCACATTGAGGCACCATTATACTCCTTGGGTCTGACCCACACAGCTGCTGCTTGCTTCTGAACTTACTCCTATTTAGTACATAGCCTAGGGCCTGCAAACACTCCTTACCCTGGAATGTCACCCTTAAGAACAGGTGTCTTCTTTAGTCTGTCTTGGATCTGTGACCTGTAACTGGGTGAGTAACAAATGGCACCTGTTCCTGTATCTTGTACTTTAGGTTCCTCTGTGCTATATCTGGGGCCTTTTCTTGCCCCTGGAACATAACCTCTCCCTACACTGAAATGTTCCTCATGTCGACTGATCAGACTCTGTCCCCAGTGTCCCCATACCTGTTTGCCTTGCTGTGATGACATGGACTGGAAAAATAAGACACTGGTTTTTTTTCCCTTGAATTTTCCAATCGGGAACCTGTTTTCTAGAAACATTTGGAGGAATTTGGATGAAGAGAGAAGGGAGGACACTGTAGTTTTTGTTTCTCTACCATCTTGACTCCACAATTTAGGAAAAAAAACACCTCAATTTCTCAAAAGTTCTTTGTATATGGGTAACTGATAAATCTTGTCTAGATGAGTGAACATTTCACACTGAAACACTGCAGTCCATATACTGGACAGAGGCTCTGCAAAACTAATCCTTGCTAATTGACAGTTTTAAACTACCACCTTTTTACTGATTCTTGTGCTTTTTTTCTAGTCTTTTCCCAACAATAACAAAGTTATTGAAGTACACCAGTATTGCTAAGTAGTATATAAACTTCAAATACCTTCTCTACCAGTCTTTTGAAAATGGTAGGTGCTCTCAAGGTTTCTCAGGCATATGATTCAGTTGGTAGGTTTCTGCTGGACAAATGAATTCTAGTTTCTTTTTTTATTCCTCTGACATTGGGATTTGAAAATACATATTGCATAAACCTTTGGGGCAGTTAGAAGGCTCAATGAATAAAGCACTGGGAGTCAGGAAAATCTGAGTTCAAATGTGGTCTCAGATACCTTCTAACTATGTGACCCTGTGCAAGTCACTTTTTCCTGTTGCCTCAGTCCACTTAGTCCACTTAAATCCACTGTATCTTTGCCAAGAAAACCCCACAGACAGTATTGGGATACTATGGTCCACAGACTTACAAAGAGTCAGACATGATTAAACAACAAAAAATTGCATAAATCCAATACTGAAAACTTCTATCTACAAAATAATACAGTTTTCAAATGTGGTCTGGTCCTTAGCACTAAGATTCTTTCAGGAGATTCTCGAGGTCAATACCCAAGGTGCTGTTTGCCTATTAAAATAGTCCTTCCTTTTCCAACTACATAGCTGTGAAGCCAGATTTTCTTCATATATTTCAACCAAAACAATATATAATAACAAATGAATGCAGGAATACATATGAGAATACAATTCTCTTCCATCAAGCTAGACATTAAAGAGATTTGCTAATATTCCATTTTTTGTTTTTAAAAATAACTTATTTATGTTAATATACATAAAATATCAGTTGCTATTTATTTTATTGTTTTAAAATAAATATATTAAAATGTATTGGTTTAAAATTTTAATTCTACAAATATTAATAAACATAACACATAAAAAAACAAAAGGTTTTAAGGAGTTTCAATCATTTTAAGAGTGCAAAAGGATCTGAAAAAGTTGTGAGAACTGTTGGTATAGGAAATCTTGAACTCCTGAAATGATATAATGTTTCACTTTAGTACAGTTGTTCAAAATTTGTGAATTTACAGGTATACAGATTTTCTTTGTCTTCTTTCTATATCTCCATGTAGACAATACATGTAGAACATAAGACTCTTTGGGTATTTTTTGAAGTCTTCTATCTCAGTGAGGGTAATCTTTTTTTCTTTTAAAAATCAAGAATTTAATAACATCAATGAACATTGCACGGTAGTAAGAAAATTGCTATCTTCTATTTATCATTGTAAACTTTTTGACTTCTTTATTTTGATGATGCTTTTATTTGGTATGGGTACCACTATCCATTTACACATACACATACACATACACACACACACACACACACACACACACACAATATTCAAAGATATAGTTATATCACATGTCTCACCATCCAAAGAGAACCTTTAACAGGTTTAATGCTAAGTATTTTCCATTCCTCAGGTACTAGAAGGTCACTAGAGTTAAACTTCTCTAGTTCTGCTTTTTTTTTTTTTTTTTTTTTTGCTGAGGCAATTGGGGTTAAGTGACTTGCCCAGGGTCAATGTTAAGTATCTGAGGTCAGATTTGAATTCAGGGCTTCCTGAGGATAGGCCTGGAACTCTGTCTACTAAGCCACTAGCTCCCTCCATGGTCTATAGAATAATCTTTTCAAATATCTTTTATAAAATAACCACAATATATGTATCATTTGGGATTACTGTGCAATACAGAAGAGTATGTTTTTGTTTTCAATCCTTACTGTCAATGCATTCCTCCCTTATTCCACATAAACAGCTGGGGTGCAGAGGATCAATATGTGTAAGAAGCCCTTTCTTCTTCAGATCTAGGTCCCCAGCAGAAATTGCATAATAGGCCTGGATTTCCCTTTTGTAGTTTCTGCCTCCTCCCAATCAGTAATACTGTTTTTTCATTTGGCTCTGGCAAGTGAGGAAACTGATCTGGTCTAGTCACCGCATGTGTTGGACATAATCTTGAAACATTTGACTCATTAGGGAGAGTTGAGATGAGAGCAGGGGTAATTGTTTGTGAGATGATTCCAACATCAGACTAAGTATGGGAAGTCAGAAAAGAGCTAGAACTATGTCACACCTCAGGATGTTCTCCTATATAACGCCCCATCAGTGATTTTCCAATGTATCCTGGTAGAAAGATTGATGAAAACTTGGGGATAAGATTGAGTCAGGTCTTTTGGGTCTTATGTATCCTTATTTCCTAAAATCAGATCAGCTTCATTCCAGTTTTGGTTTTCCTCTCAAGTGCATTCACTGTAAGAGTGGCTATGTAATCTACAGACATAGCCAAATATACCTCCTCAATTGTGATACATGTTTTATATTCTGTGTTCCTCCATGGTGTTCTTACAACAGTCACTCTGACATCTAGTCTTACTATTCTGTTTTTCCCAGATTTTTCTGTCTTACCAATTTTTCCATTCTTCATCAGGCTTTTCCTGGTCTCCTGCCCTTGAATTTGGATATCCAGAATTATTCTTCCTCTTGCTTATATAATGTATACATGAGAACCTATTTTGGTACCAGTCAAAGCATATAGGCTGACCTTTCAGGTCTTTGGCTTCCCCTCTAAAAACTTAACTTCCCACAGTAATTGCAGCATCCATTTGGGTTTCTAATTACCTTAAGGTGGGCCAAAGATTCCATTATATTAATTTCATTCTGCAACTCAAGAACCACCTAACATGGTCTAACATAATCCATCTATTCCACTTTTGACTGATCCTTTGAAACTCTCTTGCTATAGATAGTAAAAATTCCATTTTTTTCTTTTCCTTGATGTTAGGTAACTATAGACTGCTTCTGGAATCTCTAACTCACCAAATTATCCTTACAGACCTCACACACATTCTGATACTGTATTGATTTCAAATACGGTTACCTTGAGACTTTTCATTAAGCTCTTCTATGCTCCAACTTCATTTTCTTTTGTAGTAGATGAAAGTTTCTTGAGGCCAGAGACTGTTTTGTTTTTATCTTTATATTTATCTCCTCAGCACCATTATAGGATCCAAATGTTTTCCATTTATTCATGTTGTATTTAATATTCAAATTCTAAATCAGTTACTTTATACTAATGTTCTAATTCTTGGACAGACAACTATATTATTGACTGGTTTTTCATGCTTTCATAATTCTTCCCAATATTTTGGTAATCTGTAACTATAATTAGACAAAATGAATTACATCCTTTTATATTTACATGGGTTTTTTTTTCTTAGCTTGAAGTCTACCTAGTATGGTTATGCCTTAAAATGTGTTTTTTAAAAGAGCTAAATTGAAATGCTAATCTTATTACCAATTAAGATTATACCCCCTGATTACTTTCATGCTTCAGTTTTTTAATCTTTAAAATAAGAACAAGTGTGTGCAAAATGCATTGAGTTTCAGAGATAGAAGATATCATGAAACAAAATGTTCTTAGTAATGACAGAAGACTCTGGACTTAACTGTCTTAATTCTACATGCATTAGTAGGTCCTCAGAGTATGCATCTTCCCCTCAGGACTTTATGGATAATCTTAAAGAGTTTTGGGATCTTTCTAATGTTATTGTCTTGATTATCTATTCAGGTGTGTTTTCCCCAAGATAACTTCACCCAGTGCCAATTAATATATCTTCCAAATCATCAGTGATCATTAACTTAAATAGTTAATATCTCTTCAATATCATTGATAATCAGTTAACATCAGGTAGCTTTCACAAAAGGATTATTTACTGAAAAGTTATAGCAAGACCCAAAGTACAAAATGTCTTCCTGAATTGGGACACACTCTACCTTTCACACTTTAGTTTTTGAGGAAAGAGGGCTCAAATTTAAAGTGTTATAGACAAAAAACCATTTTCCCCATCAAGTGCATTTACAAATGAGTCAATAGACAAGTTGCTTCCTTGCTTGCACGATATGTCATCTCAGTTTCTGAATTTATCCATTAATAGGCTAGATGAAGTGGATCACTAATGTTCAGGACTACTGCTTTCCCAAGCTGGGCTGGGACCTCTGATGACTCTTCTGATCTTGAAGTCAAGGCCATGTACAAAAATAATGAAGACACAAATAGTAAGCAGCCCCATGTCAAACACTAGCTAATTTTAAAAGACATATATTTAAAGGCAGCCATGGTAAAGAGCACAATCCTCCCCTGATCCTTTGGAGCACAAAGAGTTTGTCACTGTACTTTGTGACTAGCAGATCTGGTTTATTGGTGCCTTATGTATGCACACTCAGTTTTGGCTTTACAGTCAATTGAAAAGCTTTCATGCAGTAAGCCAATAGGACACAGTAACAGAATTCTTATACATTTTCTGAAGTGGAGGGGAGGACTTTTCATCCTACTTTTCTGGAAAAAGGTTTCTCATGAATTTATGCAAGTAAACTGCCAGGAAGAACAAATTGTACATTTTCAAAAGACTAGTCTTCTATTGACTAGTCCCCTATAATAGTAGATTTTCTATCTTGGGAATGTGTTTTTGAGTTGTTTTTAATTCTGAAATTCTTTACCTAAAGAAAATGAGGTAGAAATAACATAAATGGTGTCTTCAACCAAATCTCAGTAAAAATATGGGTATACAAAGCAATTGTTCATGATTTTGAAATTTTTACAGCATAGAAAACAAGATCAGAAAATGTATCTCCTACCTTTTGTTTGAATTTGGAGTAGTAATATGCTGTCTGACTTATTTAAAGGTTTGTTTATTTTTGTTAATTAAAAAACACTTTTACAAGGGAGGTTTACTGAATAGAGGAGGAGGGTATATTTATAAAATTAATATAGAAGTAAAACACATCAATAAACCCTTTTTTTTAAAAAATTGGGAAGCACAAGCAGAAGATCTAACTATTTAAATCTTAAGTGATAAAGAATGGAGAGTTGTTAGCAAAATCTTAGGTATGAAAACCAAAAATTGTAAAACAAAAGAAATAACAGTATTATATACAATCATCTTTTTTTCTTTTCTTTTCAGTCTCTGTATAGAATAAACAAAATAGAAGCAACCATGATTTATTTGAGTATCACTGATAGGCAGCTGTTGTTTGTCTGTAAGGAGCTATAAAATAAACAGCATTTAAAATAAAGAACAACAGTGTACTTTTATTTTAATGTTATTTATATAATCAGCACAAACAAACTAAGCTCTATACTTATTTCATTTGGTGAGCTCATTAGCCTTCATGGATTCAATTATGATTTCTATATAGATGATTTTCACATCTATTTATTTACTCCTAACATTTCTTCTAACCTCCAGTCTCACATCTCCAACATCCTATTGGCCATTTCAAACTGGATTTCCCATAGACATCTTACATACAACATGTCCAAAACTGAACTCATTATCTTTCCTCCCAAACATTCCCTTATTCTGAACTTTCCTATCACTGTCAAGGATACCACTATCCACCTAGTCACCTAGGCTCACAACCTATGTCTCATCTTTAAGTCCTCATTCTCTTTCACCTCTCTCAATGTCTTTCCTTTCCTGCATCATTCATATATATATGTATGTATGTATGTATGTATGTATATATATATATATATTGTTTTTCCCCCTCTTCTCTTATACTACCACTAGTCTGGTATATTCCTTTATCACTTCTCAATCTATTGCAAGAGTCTATTTGTTGGGTTGCCTACCATAAGTCTGTCCTCTCTCTAGTCTATTCTCCACTTAGATACTGATCTTCATAAACTCAGATCTGACCATGTTATTCCTCTATTCAATAAACTCCATTAGTTCCCTATCAACTTCAGGATCAAATATAAAATTCTCTCTTTAGCCTTTACAGATTATTATAATTTTGTCCCTCCCCACCTTTCCAATCATTGCACACTTTTCTTCCCTCCCTTTCATCAATCCCATTTCTATCTACAATCCTTGCTGTTTCCTAAAACAAGGCACTGTAGCTTCCAATTCAGTGCATTTTCACTAGCTGTCTCCCTTCCTGTAATGCCTTTCCTCTTCATCTTGAACTCCTACTTTCTCTGGCTTTTTTTCAGGTCTCAACTAAAATCTCATCATCTATAAAAAGTCTCCTGGTCTTCCTTAATATTAGCACCTTCCTTTGAAGTTATCTCTAATGTATCCTGTATATATGTTGTTTGTACATAGTTGTTTGGTCAGTACCAAGAATTATAAGGGGAGAGAAGCAATGGATTGGCTCAGTCAGAAATGACTTATATACCAATTTACTTATATATATACTTATACATATATATATATACAAATATACTTATATATATACCAGAAATGGTATAAGTCAAAATTCCTATGTCCATCAGTAGTGGGATTAGACACATTAGTGACCACTGTATTTTCAACTAAGCAAGATAGAAAGACAGTCTAAGTTTTGAAAAATTAAATAGTTCTTTGTATGTTGTTCCCCTGCCATTGGATTGTGGGCTCTTTAAAGAAAAGAACTATTTGTTTTTTTCCTTTTCTTTAAATCCTCAATACTTTGCATAGGACCTAGCTCATAATGGATATTTGATAAATATTTGTTGATTTGACTTGACTAGAAATATGCAATGGATTTCCCTTTTGGATGGCCTTCATGTCCCATAATTTAAGAAGCATCAGTTGTTCCCATGGATGTCAGAATTCTTTCTGGTCTTTCCAAACAAAGTATAACACTAAAAGAAAAGCAAACAAAGAAAAAAGGAAAAATTAAAGCAGTTTTAGCTATTGTGTATGAATCTAGAGAGATTACTATCCTTCTGTGTTTTCCTCTGGTCAGGACAAATCTGGAATGTATAAATTCTGTTTAAGACATCATATATTACAAAGGTCAATTATAAATCTAAAAAATGTCTCAAGGAGGTCATGCCGAATAGTGAAAGATATCAAACTGGTGCTATCTAAAGATCAGCTGAAAAAACTAGACCTGCTTAGCCTGGGGAAGAGAAGTTCTAGCAAAGACATGATACCTATCTTTAAGTATTTAGGGCTTTCATATGGAAGAAATATTCAATCTGATCTGCCTGGGCCCATAGGAAAGAAGAGGAGCAAAAGGTAAAAGTTGCAAAGAGATAAGTTTAGTCTGATATAGGAAAAAGTTCTTAACTATTGAAACCATCCAGAATCAGTGTGATTATGAGGGAGGAGATAGTGGGCTCCCTTCCACTATCTTCAAGCTAATCAATTCATAACATGTATAATGTAGTGAATGGCCATCCAATATGCCAATGATAGCCTTGATGAGTGACAAGAATAGGAAGACATCTAATCTACTAACTCAATTACCCCATTTCCAAGGGAGACAGTTCTTCCCAGTTTTCTGAGAAGAAGGGAACCTTGCATGACTACTCACTTCTTAATTCACCTGTTTCCAAGATAAAGCAAAAAATATAAATTACCTGGGAAAGAACTGTTTTTTTTTATTAAAAACTGCTGAGAAAACTGTAAAGCAATCTGGCAGAAATTAAACTTAGACCAATACTTTACACCATATTCCACAGTATATTCAAAATAGATACATGATCTTAATATTATAGATTATACTATTTTTTTAAAAAGTCAGAAATGAAGCAGTTCATGTACTTCTCACAACTATGGGTAAGAAACACATTCTTTTAAAATTATTATTTGCTTCTTTTCTACAAGCTTTAATTTTTTCCAATAGTATTTTATTTTTCCAATTATATACAAAGATAGTTTTCAACTTTAACCTTTGCAAAATCTTGTGTTAAGAGGTATATTCTTAACCAAACAAGGGATAGAGACAGTTCTAAAAGATAAAAGACAACTTTGATTATAGGAACTGAAAAACTTGTACACAAACAAAACATTATATTAATGCACTTAAGACAAAAAAAAGAAAGAAGTGGAATGGGGGAAAACCCTTTCTATCAAATTTCTCTGATAACGGTTTGATCATCTAAGATATAAAAATAATTAACATAATTGTATGTGAATATTTATATTAATATGATCAATAGTTGTTTCCCCTTAGATAAGTGGTCAAAAATATAAACAAATAATTCTCAAAAGGAGAATTGAAAAGTCTTAACAAGCATATAAAATAATAATAATTGAAATATAAATCAAAACAAGTTTGAGGTTTTACCTTACACCCTGCAAATTTTGGCAAAGATGACACCAAAAATGTCAATAATCGATGTTGGAAGAGTTGTAGGACATATTGATGTGTTTTTAGTAGAATTGTGAATTGGCACCCATTTTATAAAGCAATTTGGAATAATGCAAAAAAAGTAACTAAAATGTTCATGTTATATGGATTACAAAATTCCATTATGACTTATACCTCAAATAAGTCATTAATAAGAAGAAAGTCCTCAAACACACCAAAATATATATAGCAGTCCTCTTTGCGATAGCTAAGAATTAGAAACAAAGTAGATGCTCATCAATTGGGAAATGACTAAACAAATTGTGCCACACAAATCTAATGGAACATTACTATACTATAAAAAATGATGAATGTGATCATAGAGAGACATGGGAATCTTTATATGAACTGATGCAAAGTGAAATAAGTATAGTCAAGAAAACAATATGCACTTGTAGATGTTTAACATATATTGAATTACTTGTTGTCTAGGAGAGGGAGTAGTGGAAGGGAGGAAGAAAAAATTTGGAGCACAAGGTTTTGCAGAGCTGAGGGTTGAAAACTATCTTTACATATATTTTGAAAATAAAAAGCTATTATTTAACAGAAAAAAGATAACAATATGCACAAAGACTTGTTGTTGTTGTTCAGTAATATCTGACTCTTTGTGACCCTTTCTGGGGAAAGATACTTGACTAGTTTACCGGCTCTTTCTCCAGCTCATTTCAGAGATGAGGAAATTGAAGCAATCAGCATTAAGTGATTTGTCCAGGGCCACACAACTAGTAAATGTCTGAAGCCAAATTTGAACTCGAGTCTTCCTAACCCCAGGCTCAATGCTCTATCCATTATGCTACCTGGCTACCCTATCCAATGACTACAACAATGTAATTGTAAAGAACAATAACACACACACAAATTAACAATGAGTGCTGCAAAATTATAAAGAATAAGTATGGGTCAAAAAAAAAAAAAAAAAAGAAACACAAGAGGATGCTTCAACTTTGCCCTTTGCAAAGGTATTTCACACTGTACATATTTTGGTACATTTTCAATGTATTGACCAGTTTGTTGATTTTTTTTTTCTTTTAAAAATACTACTTATTATAGAGGATGGTTCTCTGGAGAGATAAAGGGAAGAAATACCAGTGAAAACTATGATAATGCTGTTGGGTTGTTTTTTTTTAAATTATTATTTGTAAAAACTTAGGCCATTTTTTCTGGATTTTTGTAAAGAATATTCTTCTTCAGGCATGTTTAGATAAGATGGCCTTTCAGCTTTCTTTCAATTTTGAGATGTTGTGGTATAAACAGTTTAAGGTATAGGGCCTCAGGGAGTATAGAGCCCGAGGCATGTATGACCTGTCCAACAAACCCCTGCAGAGCTATTCCTTAGAAACATTTCCACATAATAAATTCATGAGAAACAGGGGGTCAGCCTGTTCTGGATACTCTCTAACTTTTAATACATCTAGGGTTTTTTGGTTGCTTAAATCACAACCATTATGAAAAGCAGGAAGTTAATCTTTAAATACTTTGTCTCCTCAAGATTTTCAACTTCTCTTTAAAAAAAAAACAAAACAACCAACACTCTTTATGAACTATGGCTTCATGCCAACAGCCTACTAGTCGTCAAGCTCATTACTACCGACTACTTCTGTAACACTTTCTATTTTCAAAGCATTTCACCATCATTAACTTCATGTCAGTGAAGTAGGAGATTGAACTTGATGGAAAAATGACCTAATCCAGGATGGAAAATTTTGTTCCTACACCCTGCACCTGAGACTGGAGAACTTTCTTTTTCTGTGTGAGAACTTTAAAAAAGAAAGTGGGGGGGGGGATTGAGTTCATTTGTCTGTCCTCACCCTACAGATTTTATATATGAAGCTCACTTTGCACATTCCTGAAGTCAATTCAAAGTGCAGGGAACATGGAGAATTTGGGTGCATTGGAAGTGTTTTGTTTTGGTTTTTTTCCCCCAGAAAGAAAAAAAAAGTCCTGGTCAAAGTGCAGCACTTGGCTAACTGAGAACCACAGCCTGCCAGAATTCTGAAATAATTTAGCTGGTAGCTTAATACTCCCTTAGAACTGAAAGCAGAGTCTTATTAGGAATGAAGGGAAGGAAGTAGTAGGGATTACAAGGCCAGTGGTCTCCCAGATGAAGGTCAGACACACTCAAGTAAATCCATTAATAAAGGAAAGCTTAAAAATCATGCTTTGATTTAGTGAGTAGATCGGTTATTTGTACCATTTCTGTTTTGTGACTCTTATCATTTGCTTTCTTCTCAAAACTAGCTCAGCAATGCTGAGCTGTCATGAGAATGTCCTGGTTCTTAGGAACTGACTGTATTCCAAAACCTCATTATTAGAAATTTTGTATCTTATATAAGCAATGTATTAAGCAGAGTTATAACTAGGACAGGGCAATCAGAGCCTTGCTTCAGGGCACCAAAATTTAGAGGGCAAAAAATCTTTAACACATGCAATTCCTTTAGCACATAGAAGCTACTATAATAACTATTCCCTTCAAGTGATTTTTTAAAATTAGTTCTTTAATTTTACCATTAAGAATTGTGAAACAGATGACATGTTTCATGATGCTTGGTTCAGGTGTCAAAGTTGATAATTCTGGTGTTAAAGATAAAATCCAACTTACATAAATGCTAAGAGGTTCTTTCTCTGTGTCTCTCTTTCTGTCTGATTCAATCTTTATAGTTGTACTGAAATTATTTTTTGTGGGTCAAATGTCAGTATAAGAAAAAAAAATTTTCCTTCCAGTCCTAGTAAGGGACCCCTTATTTTATTCAGTTAACAAGCATTTATTAAGCACTTTATATTTGATAGCCACTGTTAAGTGTCAGAGATATAAAGAAAGGCAAAACCAGACTGCTGCCTATATTCTCAGGGCAATTGTGTAGATACAGGATATATTTAGTATATATGGAAAATAATCTGAAAGTGAAGATACTGACAGTAAGGAGATTTCGTATAGAAAAGGCCTCCCACAGTAGGTGGAATTTGAAATGAGTCTTATAGGAAGCTGGGAGTTAAGGTGAAGGAGGAAGAGCATTCTGAGTATGGAGGGCAATCAGTGAAGATGCCCTACATTAGGAGATCGATTATCATGTGAGAAGAAAAACAAGAAAATCCATGTCACTGGATTGTAAATTAAGTAGATATAAGTGAATGAAAGACAAGAAGGCTAGAAAGGTGGGGAGGGCTTAAGTTATGAAGAGCTTTAAAGAACAAAGGACTTTATATTTTTTCTTAGAAGTAACCTGGAGCCATTGACCTTATGGAGAAGGAAGGGGTGATGATAACATGATCAGACTGACATGATTAGATATGCTCTATAGGAAAATTATTTTTGTTGTTACTTAGAGGATTGATTGATCAAGGCAAGGAGATTATTTGGTAGCTTATAATAGATGGACACACTGAGCACTGGTTTAGAAGCAAACTGGAGGATTTAGAAGCAAAAGTTTATTATTCACAATTTAGAAGGCATGTTGGCCCCTCTGCCCAGTTCAGTCCCACTGGACAACCATGTGAACTTTGGGAGCATCTAGATGTAGAGTAGGATGAGTATGGTCAAGTTAAGATTCCCTTCTGATGCTTGGGCTGGGCTTTATAGGCCAGAGAACAGGGAACAGGATTGGCTTAACCTAATGTAAACCAAACAGCAAAGGAAATTGTCCTCACACCACATATAGAGAATTTTAACAGCAATCCACCAAATGAGGAAGTTACAGCATATTGGGTTTAGCTCTGCCTTAGACAAAAATGCACATATGCAGTGCTTTACATGCTAGAGGAGAAAGTACCAGGGTTAACCCAGGGTCTATGGCTACTCAGAGATCAACCAGCAGGCTATTGCAATACTCCTGACAGGAAATGATGACGGTCCACACCAGAGTTTTAGCTATGTGAGCAGAGAGAAGGGAATGTAATTGAGAAACATTATGAAGATAGAAACAGTAAAACATGACAAGTTGTATGTGTGGAGAGAGTGCCAATGAGGAATGGAAAAAGATACCAGTACAAGAAACTGCCAATACAAAAATTTAAAAATTATCTTGAAGTTCACTACAATGGAAGATAACTTGCATTGAGTTTGGTTTGAGTGGCAGCTAGATGGCTTAGTGAACAGAGCATCCTGGAGACAGGAGAACCTGAATTCAAATTCAGCTTCAAATTCTTGCCACTAACTATCTTTGTGGTCCTGGACAAATCATTTAACTCCAATTATCTCATTTAAAAAAATTGATTTGAAATATTGAGCTTAGATAAATGGTAGCATAACAGTATCCTGGACAGTAATAAGAAAATTCAGAAGAGGAGAGAATTTGGGAGATAATGAATTCAGTTTTAGACATGCTGAGAATATCCAATTCAAAATGTCCAGTAGGTATCAATTATTAGGACTGAGATCAGAGAAGAAATTAGGGCTGGATATTACAGAGTAAGGATTCATCTTCATAGAAATGAACATTATACTCATGGAAATCACTAAGATAGTATAAAAAAAGAAGAAAAGAGGGTTCAGGACAGAGTTTTCAGAGATATACACAGTTAATGGGTATACATGGATGAAGAACCAGAAAAAAAGACTGCAAAGAAGAGACCAGGTAAGTATGTACAGTTTGACTGCCCTATGGCCATATTTCTAAACTCCTCTTCAGAATGGTTGGATTAGTTCATAATTGCACCAACAATGCATTGGTATCTCAACTTTCCCCCCAACATTCCTTCCAGCATTTATCATTTACTTTTTCCACCATGTTAGTCAATCTAATTGACATGAGGTAATACCTCAGAGTTATTTCAACTTGCTTTTCTCTAATCATTAATGATTTAGAACATTATAGATGATTTCTTCATCTGAAAATTGCCTCTTCATTTCCTTTGAACATTTATCAATTGAAAAATGACTAGTATTCTTTTTACCTCAATAGTATTTTATTTTTCCAAATACATGTAAAGATAATTTTCCACATTCATTTTTTATAAGATTTGTGTTCTAAATTTTTTTTCTTCCTCCTCTTATCTCCCTCTTCCCAAGACAGAAACCAATGTGATGTAGATTATACATGTACAATTCTTTTAAGCATATTTCCATATTTGTCATATAAAAGAAAAACCAGACCAAGGGGAGTAAGCCATGAGAAAGAAAAAGCAAGAAAATAAAATAAAAATAGTGTGTTTCAATCTATATTCAGTCTCCATAATTCTCTCTCTGGGTATGATGGCATTTTCCATCCTCCATCTATTGGAATTGTCTTAGATCACTGCATCTGAGAAAAGCTGAGTCTATCATATATGATCATCACTTAATCTTGCTATTATGGTGCATAATGTTCTCTGGGTTTTGCTCACTTCACTCAGTATAAGTTTATATATGTCTTTCCAGGCTTTTCTGAAATCAGTCTTCTCATAATTTCTTAAAGAACAATAATATTTCATTACTTTCATATACCATAACTCATTCAGCCATTCCTCAATTGATGGACATCCATTTATTTTCCAATTTCTTGTCACTACAAAAAGATCTGCTCCAAAAGTTTTTGCACATGTGGTTCTTTTCTCTTTTTTAAGATCTCTTTGGACTATAGACTCAGTAGTGATTCTGTCAGACCAAAGGATAAGGACACACTTAAAATCTTTTGGGCATAGTTCCAAATTGCTCTCCAGAATGGATGGATCACTTCACAACTCTACCAACAATGCATTAATATGACTTGTATGCTTATAAATTTTACTCAGTTCTCTATATGTTATAAGAAATGAGGCTTTTATCAGAAAAGGTGTTAGCAGAAACACCTAATATAAAAACTGTTTTCCAGTTTCTGATTTCTGCCAAGGTTACAAACCTAAGAAGCTGGAAGAATGGTGATGTCTTCAACAGAAAAATAAGGAAATCTAAAAGAATCTTAAGTTTTAGGGGGAAATATATATATATTTGTTTTTGAACATGTTGAAGTCGAGATGTTTCTGGGACATCCAGTTTAAAATGTACAAAAGGCAAAATAGTGATATTCAGTTGAAACTCAAACATTTAGAAAATAGAGATAGATATATAGATCTAAGAATCAGCAGTAAGAGATAATTACCATAAGAAGTGATAAAGTCACTAAAAGAGATTCTAGGGAGATAATCATACAGAGTCTAAGAGCAAGTTATGGGGAATACATACAGTTAGGAGGTGGGAATCAACAAAGGAGATTAAGAATGATTAGACTGTAGGAGAACCGAGAGAGTAGTGTCATGAAAGAAAAGAGAATAGAGAGTATCCAGGAAGAAGGTTGGCCAACAGCGTCAAAAGCAAAAGAAATTTGAGAAGGATTAGAATTAAAGAAAAACCTTCAAATTTGGCCATTTTTGGAAACAACACTTCCTGTTGAGTAAGTCAGAATGCAGAATTGAGGAATCATTAAGAGCAAAGAGGAGGCAGTAACTTTAAACAGCTTTTTTTTTCAGTCTAAAAATGAGAAGAAAATAAGAGGACAATTTCTTGAAATGATGTAACTCTAGTGAAGATTTTTTTTAATTGTAAGGATGGATTTTTCAAAGCCCATCCCAATTAATTTTAACATAGAAGGGCTATATTTCTTAATTGAGCCTATCATCAATCAATCAAAGGTATAAACCAAAGGCATAAATCAAATGCATTCAAGTCCTTAATCCATTCCTTTAATCATTGGATCTCATAGAAAATATCTCAGTAGTTGGTTAAAGATAATTAGTCATGCTCTGTGAATCTGCAAATACAAGAGCAAACCTATTTGGAACCCTGTGTTCCAACAGCAAGTCAATATAACTTTGGAGCATTTGGATCCAAGAAGAGCATTCTCCCCAAAGGGAATTTTTTTGGAGAGGGGAAGGGAAGGAAAAGGAAGAGACAAATATAATCTCTGTCTTTTTTCCTCCTTACTGTCTCCCTTGCCCCAGATACTGTGAGTTGAGGAGATCTACCAGAGAATATTTGGAGAGGTGCCATCAGCAACTGGAGCTGGTAATAGTGTTCTTGAAGCAGTAGGGTCTGATAGCAGTATCTGCTTTGGAAGCATGGACACATTTAAGGCAAATTGGATGCACTAAAGAATAGCTTCAGTACTCTAAAAAGACACTTCAGATCCTGCAGACCTAAGGGGAACTATTTGAGGATTTCATGAAAGGAGAGATTTCCTATAATCAGGAACCATGGTCCCTTTCTCATCTGTATTCTCTTTACCATTTTAGTACTTTCAGCTTGTACTACTCTTCTCAGGAAAAAGTATTTGTGGGACAATGTGTCCCTAGTTTGGGATGTTTATATTAAGTATTATTACTATACCTTATTGGTAAAGCTTACCCAAAAAAGCTAATTATGTCTGGTTAACTGATAATCTACAGAGAGCACAGGATTTGATTTAATACTGACCCTAGATGCTAGAAAGCATTAACCCTAGAACCTAGAAAGTCAATCCCTATCTAGTATCCATACTAGATATGAGGAAAATAAGAGGAAATTGGAAAAATAGCCTAAAAGGGATCCTGGCATAAGGATTTAGAAAGATAGGCATTTTTGAAGGCAGTAGGAAAGGAACTATTATACAGACAGACATTGGAAATGGGGACTGTAGGAAATACGTGAGGTTTCCGTCTCTTGACTAACAGAAAGAGAAAGAGAGAAAGTATGAAAGACTTGTGGAGAGAAGATAAGCTTTAGAAAAGTCTTTCTGGGAAGTGAGCTAGGCAATCAATTAAAAAAGAATCAAAGGATTGTGTATAGCAAGAGCCCAAGTGAAGTTGGACTTCATGAATTCATAATGGGTCCAATCAGTTTGATTGCTCAACTTTCCCTAACTACATTAAGCAGCATCTGAGTAGGAATGGAGGAGATGAATGATAGACATAATCCAGATTTGAATTTTGGCCAGGGAATGAGTGAACTTTAAAAGAAGATTTCTACAGATTGATAAAGGCCGAAAAAAATTAAGCCAGAAAAATAATACACACAGTCGTGGACTCATAGAATTTTAGCATTATAAGAGACATTAGGATTTGTCACTTGATCCAACTCACCCCTGAAAAAGAATTTCTTTCACAATATACCCAACAAAAGATTTCTTCTTGTGCCCTTCACCTCTTGAAAAAGAGTGACTAGACAGGCAGAGGAAAACTAGAAGAAAATAGTGTCATAAAAGCCCAAAGAGGATATCTATTTGTGTATACTAAATATCAGAAAGTTTTTTGTGTCATATATATGTATTTTTTCAGAAAGTCAGACAAGTACATATAACTCAGGAAATACAGTAGAACAGTAATAAAGTTTCATTTTAATAATCCCTTTTCAAACCAAAGTCATATGCTATGAATTTTTTGTACTTCATGTCTAAGTGATTTGTTTCCTTCATTATCTTTTTTAAAAAGAGAGAGAAGAAAAATAAATATAAATAAAATGCATGCAAATGATGAAATGGACCCTTACTTTTTTATTTTTATTTGGCTTTTCTTTTGTAATTTTCTTCTTGGTCACTGTCCCAACTTCTTCCCCATCACTTGTCACACTGAATGCTTCTGATCACAGGATGGTATTTTAGCAAAAGCCCTGAGGATAGAGCAAACTAAATGTTATCTTTAACTTTATCTCTTTGTACTTTGCCTCTGCTTTGCCCACTCTCTTATTTATAGCAAAATTGCATTTAATTTTTTTTGAAGTAAGCTTCTTACCTATAATCATATCTGTCCAGATACACATCTCACAGACTAATTATCAGTCTTCAGAGTAATAGCTTTACTTATACGTGGTCTATAAGGACCAACAAAACTTTGTCTATCCCCATGGTTACTTCTCTCAGTCCCCTTATTTCCTTCAGATTAAGAATAAAGTACAAAAATATTTGTCTCATCTTTATCCCTCTATGCCACAATTGTATATTGAGTTGGAAAAATCATCTTTCTAAGAAGCGTTTTCTTGGCAACTAGTATCTGCTTTAAGTCACAAAAAAATGCCTATGTATTTCATCCTAAATATTTTTTGTGAAGAGGAAAAAGTCCTGTGTTACCAATCTCTAGTTTAAAGTCTGAGAGGGAGCTTAAAATGTAACAAAAAATTAAATTAAAAAAAAAGAAAAAACTATAAAAAATTAAATAAAAGCCGAGAAGCAGCCAATAAAAGAGAAACAACTTGGGGTAGGGGGGAAGCAAGGAAAGCAATCACTTCAATCCAAGTGGTCAGTTCAGTCCATCAAACATTAAGTCTTACAATGTACAAATCACTATACTAAACTCTGAATAATGGAGATAATGATGACTGGCACTTACATATGCTATCTCATTTGCCCCTTAAAACACTAGGATTTAGGATTTAGGTACTATTGTTACCATCTTACAGGTACCCTGGGAAGTAGATACTGTTTTATCACCATTTTATAAGTGAGTAAAGTGAGGCTGAGATTTAAAGACTTGCCCAGAATCACATCGCTGGTTAGTGTCTGAGATTAAATTTGAAAAGGCAAATATTAATCATGATCCTATTCTTGTAGCATTTTACAATTTCAAAAGAACTTTCCTTATAACCACCTCCCCATTTTAGAGAAGAGGGAACGAGCTCAGAGAGATGGAGGAACTTGCCCATAACCACACTAAAGTGAACGGCCAAAAAAGGGACTAAAATCTATTTTCTCTCTCTTTTATAAAAATTAATTAATTAATTAATTGACAAAGCATATGCATGGGTAATTTTTCCAACACTGACCCTTGCAAAATCTTCAGTTCCAAATTTTCCCCTCCTTCCCCCTATCCTCTACCCTAGCTGGCAGGTAGTCTAATACATGTTAAATATGTTGAAATACATGTTAAATTATATATATCTATATATGTGTGTGTGTGTATACATATTTATACAGTTATCTTGCTGCACAAGAAAAATCAGATCAAGAGGGAAAGAAAAGAAAAACTGAGAAAGAAAATAAAATGCAAGCAAATAACAACAGAGAATGCGAATGCTATGTTGTGTTCCATACTCTGTTCCCATGGTTCTCTCTCTAGCTGTAGATGGCTCTCTTCATCACTGAACAAGTGGAATTGGTTTGAATCCTCTCATTGTTGAAGAGAATCACGTCCATCAGAATTGGTCGTCCTATAGTCTCATTGTTGCTATGTATGATGATCTCCTGGTTCTGCTCATTTCACTTAGCATCAGTTCATGTAAGTCTCTTCAAGTCTCTTTGAAATCATCCTGCTGGTCATTTTTTACAGAACAACAGTATTCCATAGCATTCATATGCCCATAATTGATTAAACCATTCCCCCTGATGGGCATCCACTGAGTTTCCAGTTTCTTGCCACTACAAAGAGGGCTGCCAAAAACATTTTTGCACATGTGGGTCCCTTTCCTTCTTTAAGATCTCTTTGGGGTATAAGTCCAGTAGAAATACTGCTGGATCAAAGGGTATGCACAGTTTGATAGTTTTTGAGCATAGTTCCAAATCATTCTCCAGAATGGTTGGATCTGTTCACAGTTCCACAAACAATGTATCAGTGTCTCAGTTTTCCCAACATCCCTTCCCCATTTTAGAGAAGAGGAAACCACCTCAGAGAGATGGAGGGACTTGCCCATAACCACACTTCAGTGAATGGCCAAAAAAGGGACTAGAATCCAGTGATGAATAAGATACATACCGATTATCACAATAAAAGTCAGAGAGAGAGGTACAAAAGAGAGGAAGGAAGTATTTTGAAAAGGTTAAAGACCCTTTGATTAAAGATCCTGGGAAGATTAGGGAAGTCTTCATGAAGAAGGTAACTCCTAAATTCCAACTTCAAGGAAGGAAGAGGTTTTACTAGGGGGAGGTGAATGGAGTCCATTCCAGGTATGAGAGACAGCTTGAGCAGCAACCAGATGATGAGTGAAGGTAGGGTAAGAATGCTGAGAGATTTACTGAAATAAAGAATAAATGTGAAGGGAAGCAATAATCACAGGAATCAGAAAGACTACTGAATTCTGTTCTTTTCTAGGCTCCTTTTCTGTCTCCCTTGACTTTCTCTAAAATGCCAAGTAGCCTTTTCTTGTAAGTACACTTTGTCCCTTGAGACCTTCCTTTGGTTGGTTACTCCTTGATTCTCCCGATCAGCCACATTTTCTTTCTTTTTCCAGGCTCCACAGCTGATTTTCCATATTTTTTCCATCGTGCCTTTCCCTGATTCCTTCCTTCCATTCTCCTTCCCATTCTTTTTAAAATTTTCTTACCTCATTAGAATGTAAGTTCCTTAAAGTCAGTGGCTAACTTTTTATTTGTATTGCTATCTCCAGCTCTTAGCACAACATCTGGTATATAGTAAGCATTTAATAACTGCTCATTGATTTGTTGAATTTTGAGTTAGAGAGCCTGAGTTCAAATTCTTGTTCTACTGTTTATCATCTTTGTGACACTGAGCAAATCCAATTTCAGATTATAAATTCTTATAAACAGTTATGAGCAGCCAACTCTTTATCCAAGAGCCAGGCTCTCCCTGATGAATTAGTATACAATTAGAAATCAGCAACAAATCAAAAGAAAAGATAAAGATGAAAAAAATTGCAGACAATTGTAACAACTTTAGATTGTTCTAGTCAAACAAATTATTGAGGACCAAAATTAGAATTTAGAAAAAACCAAAAACAAAGATATTGACTTTGAATATCAGCATTTCTTGCAGAATTTTAATCAGATAAAGTAGTAATCAATGCAGAGGTTAAAATAAAAAAAGATAAAAGATTTTTTAAAAATCACCTTAAGCCAGCAAACACCTAATCTTCTCCTTGCCAAGTAGAGAGACTAGGCAATCAAGCGTAAAAACAGTTTATAATACAAACTTTTTTTTTAAAAGAAGGCACTACAAAGGAATACCATGAACTGAATTGCCACATAAAAAATGAAAACAAATCTTCAGATAATTTGGAATGAATCCAAATAGAGTCATATTATCCCAAGAGCATTCATACATGAAAATGGTAGAATGAAGACAGATAGAAAATAGAAAAGATATGTCATCATTTCTAAAATAACCTATTTTTGTTATCTGTGAAGGCACAGAACCTTATGCATAGAAGGTACTTTGTAAATGAATATTTCCTGAATTAATTTGAATCATTGACAGTGGAAACATTGCAAGTGTATCTGACACCAAAATTCATGATGTGCTATATAATGAAGCAGAAACAGAAGTAGAAAAGATGGCGTCAGGAAGAATGGCAAGGCCAGATCAAATATCCACTTAGGGAATCTGCCCAGGAGATGACATGATCTTAAATATGTTGAGGGACCACCTTACAACATATCAGGAAGGGAGAAATACTAAAAAAAAAAAATAGACACCTTACTGTCCCCAAAGAATAACTGAAAGGATATGAATAACTACTAACCCATAGGCTTACTTTTTCATCTTTATTGATTCTTTATATGAATAGTCTACACATGCATTCTTGATGAAAAGATGAGAAGGGAACAGGTAATTTTTTGCAAATTATTTTCTATAGGAGAACATATCTTTAAAGTTGCACAACTGACTGAAAAGTACAGAGAAAACAAAATCCCAGTGTTTAATGTTTAATTACCAAAAAGAATGAAGGCATTTTAAGTGGTACAGCAAAATGGGAGAGGGAGAAAGGAAAGGGTAAGGGAGAAAGAGAGATTCCTTGATAAACTCATTCACAGAAAATTCTATTCAATTATCTTTTTGTAACTGACATAAAGAAAGCATAGAACATCAAGAAACTGCTTCTAACATGAAGGATGCCCTATACCAGGTCCAAATGAAAAAGAGATTCTCTTCTGGGAATCTCATGAGGTGATTTTTTGGATAAATAACATTTTGTTGTCTACATCATTGCAGAATATTATCGGTCCTTCTCAGTTAGAGCCATGCTTGTTTAAAAGAACCTAAGAGTTTATCCAGGAAAAAAAAAATGAATGGGTTGCTCACATGCAGTTGCATAGCTAGTATAATGAATTAGGACAGTCATTGTAGATAGATGAATGATGATCTGTGACTAAAACCAAAAAGGAGGAAGAAAAAATGTTGAATGGTATTTGGAAAGTTATGTCCTGGTTTTTAGAGTGGTATAATAGTAATCATTTGTAGCGAGTAGACCACATTACAATACTAACTGCCAATTATTATCTATATAATCTAAGTAATTCACGTTTTTGGACCTCAGTTTCCTAAAATGATAGAGTTGGATTAGATGACATCTATGGTCTCTTCTAACTCTAAGCCTATAAATGAACCAAACTACTTCCCAGTAATGAGAGTAATAATGTTTGTAGGTAATGCTACATGTTTACAAATCTTGGAATACCCTTATCTCTGAATGTCCAGGTATCCCAAAAGGCAATGATGAGAATATGTAGCACATTTCCAACATGGACCACCCTGTACAAGAGTGGTGTGGAGAAATATTATCTTGGAAATATATGACTGGAAAAGAAGTTATGCCTGTCATATGACAGGGTCAAAGGATAAAAATTTTAAAAAAAGATGGTACTATACTGGAACTCATGAAATTTAAAAACAAATGGAAAGAAATCTTTAGTCTAAAAGATATATGAGAGAATATAAACTGGAGTCAAAGAATTGCAAAACATGAGACTTGAGAAGGACTTCAGTCACCCTCTATTCCAAGTTATAGGATAAGGAACTATGGTTGGGTCATAGGTTAGATCAATGGAGGGAATATCCATATTATTGAATATGTACAGATTGCTGCCTCACTGATAACTGAAGAATAATAACTGATATGCCTTTAGGTTTTTAAGTGTACAAAGAATTTTTTCACAACAATTTTGTATGCAAGGCAGTACATATCTGGCTCTTCCCATTTTACAAAAAGGAAAACTGAAGTTCAAAAAAGTTAAGTGATCAGGTTAATAATATAATTACATCAAGTATCAGAGGTTATATTAGAATCCAAATCTCTACAGATTCAGGTCTCTTTTCTATCCTGACCCTCTTAGCAGTGCAAAATAAGACTATAAATAAAGGGGACAGAAAATATAAAATCTTAATACATCAAATGTGATTTTGTTGATATGAGAACATGGTAAGATCATAAACTGTTTAAACATATAGTCTACGAAAGATCAGACAGTCTGCCCATGGTCACACAGGCACTAAGTGATAGGATTGGAAGAATCCATATCGTCTGAATTGCTAAGTCTATCATCCTATCCATTAGGTGCCACACTCTTTTAAAACATCCAAATCAAGGAAAAGTTTTATTGAATAAATCTACTAGGACACAGTGCCTATCCAGTGAGGAAATATTACTATCTCTGTTGCAATCTCTTACATATCAATATACCTTTGATGCCCACTTACTTCCAAATGTTGCTCTTATTGGGGGAAATATATCAGTGAGTTAGTCAACAAATATTTAGCAAACATGTTCCTGGCACTATGCTAAACCCTGGGAATATAAAGCAAGGCAAAAAACACAAAACAAAACAAAAAAGTCCAGTCCCTGATTTCAGGAATTCAGTCTAATGAGGGAGAGATAAATATGTTCAAATGAAATGTCAATATATGTGTGTATTATGTACATATATATGACATATATAACATAAATATGTATGTGATATGTGTGTGATTGTAGAGAGAGTGAATAAATAGTTAATTGGAGATATCAAAGCAAATTGATACTATCATTGCTAAATGATAATATTCCTATTATTATCTTCATATATACATCGATCTCCTTTGTAAAATGTTAACTTCTTAAATGCCAAGGGTCATCTCAGTTTTACAGTCAAATCCCAATACTTATTTCAGTGTTTAGAATAAATGCACACTGAATAATAGTTTGATCTTAGGATACAGCACAAATATTTGAGTCAGATGCCTATAGTCTTTGTTAAACGTTCCACTCTCAGGTGTCAGATACTGTGTTAAGCTCTGTGGATTCAAAAAAAGCACAGAGACTGCTTTCCAAGAACCGTAGTCTAATGTAAGGTTATAACATGTGTAGGATTTAACAGGATCAAAGAAAAGACCAAAGCTCCTCCCTGAAGCCTTTACTTGTCCTCCTCCTTTGGGGTGTTTCTTCACCCTTAATTTCCCTTGAATTTAGGGATGTGTGTGTGTGTGTGTGTGTGTGTGTGTGTGTGTGTCTGTGTGTGTGTGTGTTCTCTATCCCCTTAAGGAGCAGAAAACAAGGTTTCATTTGTTTGTATATCTCCAGTTTCTTGCATATATAGGTACTTGTTAAATGACTGTGGAATTGAATTGAACTTATTTACTGAAACAAACAAACCCAGAACACTCTGCTCTGTAGAGAAGGCTTGATGATTGCTCCAGTGAAGCACAAAATAAAGAATGCCTTAAATTTATTTTATTGGTTCTTTTTGTTTTTTACATCATAGACATTTCCCAAATATCACCTCATTCTATGCAGCACTTCTTTTGTTACAAAAAAAAAAATAGCTAAGCAAAATCAACCAAAGTAGCAATTGCTATGACAGCATGTACAACATTAAGGACTCATAGTCCCCCACCTTTCCACCAAGGGTCCAGGGACTGCTTCATTATCTGTCTTTTAAACACAATGCTTATTATTGTCTTTGTCTTTCAATTTGAGTTCATTTTAATGTTGTTTTCATAAGCAGAATTTTTATACAAATTTCAGCATATGTATCCAAACTCCAAAAATGTCAGTTATAGAAAAGGACATTATACTTTTCCCCCACAATTTTGTTTCATATGCTTTGAAACATGTCATGAAGGAAAAAAAAACCTTTCCTTTAGGAGACTAATTTAAACGAACTATCCCTACAGATGGAAAAAACTAACTAAGCTAGGTAGGAAAATAGCTAAGTTAATTAGAATATTTCCTGAAGAATCTCTGGGGAAAGACAAGGAGAAAGAAACTAGGAAATTTTCCATGGATTTAGAAGGAAATAAAAAAAACGTAATGTGATGATAATCAAGGATTTAGGAATGATAGATATTAGGTAGAAAGTGATGGAGGGAAAATATTTATAAGAGGGGAAAGGACTAAAATTATCTTATAGAAATAAATGATCACCAAGATGAGGCAGATATTCTTTGCATATTTTCTAGGTCAAGCAGTCAGAACAATTTTATTAGCTCTATGCTTTTCTAGAAACCTCTGTAAAGCTCTTAATGGGTTAAGCTAAGAATAAAACTCTATGGAGAAAATCAAATTTTGCCTTTCCAATGCCAAAGCTACTACAGGGGTGCATTGTAATGTGTTTAATTCTGATGCAGAATCTCTTGATCCACAATTCCGCCAAACTGTAAACCTGAAGGAGACCCTTTGGAGTGAGGAGCAAAAATAACCTTGAAGGGAAGGGGCTTTTTGCTCAGAAGAGCTTTTTGTCTGGTAATCTTGTGACTAAAGATAATCTTTGTTTATCTTGTATGTTTAACTTGTGTCTCCTATATCCAAAGGGCTAAAAAAAAAAAAGTGAAGTTACAAGTAAGTTAGTGAGCAAACTCGTTGTATAGGCTATAATTTTTCTTCATGGGAAAGACAGGAAGAGCAAAATCAGTAGTTAGGGTAGAATGTATTTTTTCTGTGTTCACTCCAAACCTTTCAGCAGGATAATTTTACAATGAAAGTACTGATTTTCAGCAGCACTTGATACAAACTTGTTACATCGCTCATGCAAAAGCAACCTTATTTGAAACACGTTTTTGATAACTGTACATTCTTTGCAGAATTGACTGATAAAACTTCAGGGGAATTCAAGGGCTGGTAAGCCCAAGGCTGCAGAAGACCGAGAAGGATTTAAATATTTAGCGTCATCCAATCAGTGAAATCCGATTAACGAAGCTCAGGGAGTACACTGGCTTTTATGAGAAAAAGAGGGGCTGCTAGAAAAGTTCTTGGGGGCGACACATTCTGGCTCTTTAATGATAAAAGGTCCAACAAAATTCCCAGAGCCAAAACTGTATGCTCTATCCCAGTCCCTTATTTCTCCTGAGTGAGATCCAGTCCTCCCATTTCTCTCGTTACAGGCTCGATATTATTGAAGTCAAGCCAACAGCAAGTTAGCAAACCAGCAGGGGAGCAAATTGATTATACAGTTAACTGTGGAAAAAACTGAAATTCTTTATTAAGGGAAAATGAAATACAGCTAATTTATATTTCACCCCAGCCCCTCCCCACGTGGCATTTACTCTGCTTGCTCACTGACTTGACTCCAAAACTGTAAGCCAGCCAAAAAATGACAGGCACTTTACTGATGTAAAAATAAGGCAGGTTTTGAGCTTTTTTCCCCCTTGCATGATGATTTTTCCAGCTACAATTACTGTAACTCACTCATTATAGAGGATAACATGGCAGGCAAACAGGCAAGAGGGGGGGGAAAAGTGTGGTAAAACAGTTGGCAGGATGTAAATTGAAAGACTTTGCCATCTAATTTTAAGCAGTATTTATATAGAGAGCCCATAATATAGCATTCAACGTCTGACACAAATCTTTTAGATTCTTGAGGAAGCATTTGCTGAAGTTGTTAACAGAACTAGTGGACACTCATATGGAAATGAGTAAAAAACTCAACTGCTCCAAATTAAAAAATATATAGAGATGTGAACAAGTTTATGTTACATGCATTCATTATAATTTGGGGTGAAAAAAACTTCTGCTTTAAGAGCTGTAAGAAGACTGATATCTTGCATTCATAAAGTATTATTTTCAGAGAGCTGGATGGCAGAAATTATCTAATCCTCATGTAACAACTATTCAGTCAAGCAATGCTCATAAACTCCTTTTTGAGGGGATGACAATTGCTGTTTCTATATAATAAAATGTAGCATTTGGCAGCATACTAATAATGATATAATATATTCCATTCCACTCAACTGAAAGGTATTGTAGTAAAGTGGAAAGAACACAGAATTTGGATTAAGAAGGCCTAAGCTCAAACCCTGACTATGTTATTAATTACCTGTGGGACAAATCATTAAAATCCTTTGCTGGTCTCAGTTTCCTTATCTGTAAAATGGGGCTAGCGGTTTTGAATTGGACTAGATGATCTCTAAGGGAGTTTTCGTCTCTGAATTCTATGAGTTTAAGAATGACCTAAGTGTCCAAGATTTTGCCAAGGAAACAATTACTTTTGAGAAATCATAGTACCTCAGAGTTGGAAAGGACCTCAGAGGGCATCCAGTCTGATACCTATCTCCAGTAAGAAGTTTCTGAACCATATGCCCTATAAGTTTGAATCCTGATGGTCCTTGAAGACATTCATTAAAGGGCACTTGAAGACCTCCAATAAACAGTAATCCACTATATAACAAGGCAACCTATTTCATGTGAGCCTAAGAAGCATTGCCTTATGCAGAATAGAAATCTAACTTTGTGATTTGCAATACAGGCAGAGCAAACCTAATCCTTCTTCCATGTGACAACTCTTTGAATACTTCTCAACAGGTATTATCCCAATCCTGATTCCAGGTCTTTTCCTCTGCATAAAAAAACCAAAAAACCAAAAAACAACCACAGTTTCTCCAACCCCTTACTGTATATAATTAATATGAAGCCCTTTTTGATTTCCATAGCTGTTAGGGCTCTAATTGGTATTTTTATTGCATTAGTTTTCTATGTTCATGTTGTTTCCTTCTAGTAGAATGTAAACTTCTTGAAGACAGGGATTATTTAATTTTGTATTTGCATCTCTACTACCTCTGGCACACATTCTTGCCATTTCCTTTAACTTTCTGGTCACTCTCCTCTTCTTCAGTGTGTCAATAGCTTTGGATTTTATTCCTTTCCTAATGCAGCCCAAAATTTTTTCACTTTTTGGGGGGCTCCTATATCATATTATTGACTCATCAAGTTTTCAATACACAAAAATTCCAGATATTTTTCACATGAATTAGGATCAGGTTATGCTTTCTTCACCCTAAACTTGTTTTGTTTTGTTTTTTAATTCTCAAGTGGGACTTTTTCACTTTTAAATTTCATCTTATTAGGTTTAACTAATCATTCTAGTTTATCCAAATCTTTTTGGATCCTGGCTTCTGTCATTTAGCTGATTAGGTATTCCTACCTAGCTTCAAAGTATCAGCAAATTTGATAAGCATGCCATTTATGACTTCATACATTTCACTGCTACAAATGTTGCGCAACACAGGTTCAAGGTTGCATTTCTGAGGCCTCCCACTAGATACCTCCTTTTACATTTTATTGATTTATTAAAGAGTAATCTTTGGGCCAAGTCAAGAATTAATTCAAAACCTACCAAATTGTACTATGATGCATAGTTCTTCTTCTCATCTTGTCCACAAGGGTAGTGAGGTTTTTCCATTTATTTCACTAAAATACAAGATACTGAAATAAATCAAGTGCTGGATTTATAACGTGGGGGATTTCTTGCAAATCATTCTCTTTGACTTGGGACACCACTGAGAATTTCCCCTGGAAATATCAGAAATTAGTTTATATCAGAACTCCAAGAAAAGAGAAAAGTACCTTTAACTATTATGCAAGTACTCAGGCTAACGATTCATCAAATGTAAAGTCAGCTTTATTTAACCTAATTTTTTAAAAAATGTATTCACAAACCTATGAATAGTCAAAACAACTCTCTTTCTCAGCTTCCTCAGGGACATATACAACCCTCCATCCTTTGATAATAGTTTTCTAGATTATAAACTTATAAAGGCAAGAAGTTTCTTTTGCCTTTTTTTGTGTCCTTGATATTTAGTACAGTGTCTAGCATATACCACCAGGCACTTAATAAATATTTATTGAATAAATGAAAAGACTGAAGTTTCCTTGGAATGCAAAATAAAATATAATAAAATAAATGAAATTGAAATTCCTAGGCAAGCAATAACCTTCTCTTCTTTCAATAAGACACCTCTCTAGGGACCTATAATCCTCCAGATTTAAAGTCAAAGGTCAAAGTCTGTCATTATTGAAAAGGGACAGCTAGGTGGTATAGTACATAGAGCAGCCAGTGTGGAGTCAGGAAGACCTCAGTTTAAATATCACCTTAGAAACTTACTAGCTGTGTGATCCAGGACAAGTCAATTAACTGTGTTTTCCTTGATTTTCCCATTTATAAAATGAACTGAAAAAGAAAATGGCAGACCCTTTTAGTGTCTTCACCAAGATAATCTCAAATAAGGTCCCAAAGATTCAGATAGGTTTAACAACAATATTCTTGAAAATAACAGGAATTCACTAGAAAATTGTCCCATTTTCTTTTTGTCTACTGCTGTCATCCATAGCCGTCTAGGGGAATTTTTTTCCCTTGGGGCCATATGATTACCTGATGTGGACAGTTTTCTGATTCACATAGTTCTCAAAAGAGAGAACCACAGGGCCACACAGGGACTTGCAAGTTTATATGTTTGTGTATGACTACTTCAGGTTCTTTCCATGCTCCTTTTAAAAGTCAAGTACAAGGATGTGGCTCAATAGTGAGGTGTTAACTGGCTGGTAAATACCCATGAACTTCATCATTAAGATGGGGCTAAATCCTTTATACCCAGGGTAAGGCAAGTTCACACCTTGTCAAAAAAAGTGTCCTAACTGCCAGAACAAAGGCTTCAATTATGTTAACCTAGTTAACAAGGACTAGCTCCAAACCAGAAGTTAATCTTGTCACAGGCATAACACTCCCTTAGAGAGATAAAAGAGATTTACCCCATTATATGTGTTTGGGGCATTACCCTAATTTACCAATCTGATAGTCCTGAAAAAAAGTACATGAAATCATTCTGACATGACCTCTACTTGTTGAAACTATATTGGTCTTTAGTAGTCATCATTTCGTTTTCCAAATGCTCATAAACTATGCCTTTAATACTACTTTTTTTTCTGGGAATCAAAATCAAAGTCATTAGCTAACAGGTATATAGTGGGCATTTAATTAATGATTTTTCCCTTCTCTTTCCCCCCTTCCCTTCTCTTTATGAAAATTGGGACATTCGTTTATTTCTTGTCTGGTAGCAATTCTCCTGTTTTTTCCCAAATCTTCATAGATCTCTGACAGAGTTCCAGCAAATATTGGTTCTTTCAGACAAATATGTTAAAGGAACAAAGGAGTACAAAGAGTAATTTTTCCTAGGACCAAGACTGGTTCTGGTTTTAGAGGCAGCACATGGTTTAACAGAAACAACAGTGGATTTGAAGTCAGAGCTATTGTTGTTCGGTCATTTTTCCAATCCTGTCTGACTCTTCATGACCCCATTTAGGGTTTTCTTGGTTTGTCATTTCTTTCTCTAGCTCATTTTACAGATGAAGAACAAAAGCAAATAGATTTAAGTGATTTGCCCAAGATTACACAGCTAGTGAGTGTTTGAGGCTGGATTTGAACTCAGGAAAGGACTTCCGTCCAATGAGCTACCTAGCTGTCTATATGAAGAGTCTTCAGTGCATAATCAATGTCCATACAAGTGCCTCACCCCTTTAAAGCCAAGGAGTTGAGCAGGTAACCAGGGTTAGAATTCTGAATAACTTGGGCAACTTCACTTATAGATCTCAGTTTCCACAACTGTGAAATAAGGGTTTTGAATTATATAGTCTCTAAAAGTCTCTTTTTAGCTTTAAATCTGTGCTCCTATAATCCTAAAGTACTTTCTATTCTCAAAGAGTTTGTAATTTATCTGCTGAGCAGATAAGTAAAAGATTTACAAAAAGATAATTTACTGAATATGACACAATACATGTTGCTGATATTATTAATATTGATATAGTGTTTTAAAATTCACAAAGCATTTTAAATATATGATTGAAAATATGATGCTTTCATTGTCCCTATGAAGTAGGTCCTATAGTTTCATTCTCCCCATTTTACAGACTAGTAAACTGAGGGTAAATAGAAAGCTATTGAGGTCTTTAGAGTTGACTTAAGGAAGAGATTCCAGAATTCCCTGTCCTTGTTCTATCACTATTCTTAGCTACAAATATTTTTTTGAGAAATTATCACTAGGTATTGGAGATATCATGAGAAATAAAAAGTGAAATCTCATCCTTAAGGAGACTACAGCATTAACTATATGTAACTCTTACATCTGCCCATGACTTTTAGTATGTAAAAATCACTTTGGCTAAAATACAGCCTGAGATGTATATTTAAATCTATCAATTAATTAACATGACTAGTAAAATATACTCAGATGTTGCACACACAAAAAAAGCCTTATTGTTCTAAGAATTTATGCTGTTTATCAAACAAGAGGAACCCAAGCACCCACATAAAATGATGAGAATAACATAAGGCTAATGAATGTCAGGGCATGGAATAGGCACTCAGTGCTTCTTATAGGAGGCTATGATCAGAGTGCGGTGAGACAAGGTGGGATGTGCCTGGTAGGAATGAGGAGGCTTAATCAAGAGGACAGCAAAAAGTATCAAGGCAGGAATGTACATAGCCTGTTCCAAGAACAACTAGTACATCAATTTGGTCACAGGAGAAAAGTTTCTATTTTTTATGTTATCCAAAAAAAAAAAAATGAGAAGAAACAGAATTAGTAACAGAATTTGAGCTTAGCCTATCAGGGCTTTGAGAAACATTTTCATAAGAAGTTATGTTTTCTTCCTGATCCAGTAGTATGAGTGTAGGGTTGATCAGGAGAACCTGCTCAACTCCTTGGCTTTAAAGTTCCATCCACTTGTATGGGACATTGATTATGAACTGAAGACTCTTCACATGCCTCTAAGAGGGAACGATTCTCAGCACTGAGGTGATTTAACAAGCTCAGGCTCCTGGGCATTGAAGGTAGGTGTCTTTTGTACCTGGTCTATAAAAGAGAGTGGTCAGAGCTGCCATCAGCTTGAGAGAGCTATATTTGAAAGGAGATCTGAGCACTTGGGAGGTGAAATTGATCCTTCCATATAATCTCCAAAGAGAATATCACAAAAGGAATATCCAGTACCTTTATCTCAGCTCCAGAGAACTGAGTTCTGGCTGAGTGATGGGAATTCCTAGAGTTTAATACAGTGTCTGGCCAAAAGTTGGCACTTAATAACTGCTTTTTGAATTTAATTTGATTCTAGAAGAATAGTGAAAGTTCCTGAATGTGAGTTTTCTGGAGGAGTGTTGAATTTCGGGACCTACGACAGAGCTTGTGGACCAGGTACTGGAGGAACAAGGAAATGACTCATGATGTCTAGAAGTCGCACCTTGCCTTTTTCCTCTGCTACTATTGTGAGTTTTTCTGATAATTTGATTCTAATGGAAATAGATAGCCTCTCTAGAAATCCCCAGTGAGTTCCTTTCTAAAAAGAGTGAACTTCTTAAGAAGTACCATAAAGTGAGAGGCCTGTGTAGTTAGGAGTGGGGAGTAGGGAGGGCAGCAGGAGGGAATTGGAATATACAGAAATGTGAGGGATAGCCCCTCCAGCAACTCCAAGTATGTTTCCCTTCTGAGACAGTTCCAACCCATAGGGAAATATTATAAAATGAGGCTAGTATCCTATGGCAGAAAGTGAGTTTTCTCAGAGAAAGGTACTCTGATTGTTATGGGCTCTGGTGAATTCTTTGTATTTTTTGCATTTTCTCTGTGGGATGGGAAAAAAAAGCTGTCCTATATCCAATATTATTACTGTGAGCATGGAAGGCTGAGGTTCTTTTACTCAATTCTGTGGAGACCTCAGTAAGAATTATATTCTGAGGTTCCCAGAGGAAATTCTGGATGATAACAAAATGAGGCAAAGTTATATGACTCAGGGGCAGTTCCCCAAGATTGAACCTGATCCCTGTAACTTCAGAGTTTGAGATCTTGAATTCTCAGGAACATATAATTTCCACAAAACTAAATAGTTCTCTTTTCAAAAACCATATTTTTCTAGAATTCTTTATGTTGAAATTTCAGTCTGGTTGATTTCTCCCCCCTTGATTTGCTATGATTTAGATTTACTTTTATATGAGGTAAGCCTGATTACAATCAAGGATGCAACTTTATTTGGAAATTGAGTAAGTGGGGTGTTCCAAGCAGATAATTATACATTACTGCAACTATAACCATGATTAACTTACACACACAGACATACACAAAAGACTCATCACACACACACACACACACACACACACACACACACACACACACACACAAAACCTATCAGATTATCTTGAGAACCTTTGTGGCATGGCAAAGTGGATAGTGTTCTGGACTTTGAGTCAGGAGATTTGGGTTGAAAACCTGCCTTTGATAATATCAAAGACCCTATGCAAGTCATGCATCTCACTGAATTTAGTATCACCCAACTAAAGTGGGGAAAATACAATCTACTTCACAAAGTGGTTGAAGATCAAATGAGAACATAGAAAAAATAATTTGCAATTCTTAAAGATTATGTAAATATCAGCTAACTCATTATTATTACATACACCATTAAGTGAATTATCACACTTCTATTTTGTTAAAAAGCTTTGTGCAAGTTGAGAAAAAGAAAGTAGATAAGAAAGTGGCAGAGGATAATGAAGATAGATAAAAGACAGAAGAATTAGTAAATTCAGCCAAATAGGAAAAAGGCCTTTAGGGTGGAAGTAGTTTCATTTCATTTCATTTGTTTTAAATTTAATTTTTTTCACTTAAATTCTCTTTTCTCTCTTTCCTACTTCCTCTCCATTAAAAAAGAAAAAACAAAAACAAAAATTTCATAACAAATCTGCATAGTCAAGCAAAATAAATTCCTACATTGATCTTGTCCAAAAAATCCATTTTATGTTACACCTTTGTCCCTGGAATCATGGTTGATCATTGCATTAGTCTGAAATTTGAACATTATTTATCTTTATAATGTTATTGTTATTGTATGACTTATCCTCCTGGTTTTGTTTCTTTTACTTTATACCAATTCACACAAGTACTTTCTAGGTTTACAATCATCCATTTTATTTTTTAAAAAAATACAATAGAATTCTTTCACATTCATATACTATAATTTGTACAAATTTCCCAATTGATAGGTACTTCTTTAGTTTCTAATTCTTTGTCACTATAAAAAAAAGCTTCTATAAATATTGTTTTCACACAAGTCCTTTTCTTTGATCTCTTTGGGTATGGGTATTAGTAATAAGTATCATTGGGTAAAAGAATATGCACATATAGTGACTTCTAAGACACAGTTCTAAACTGCATTCCAGAGTTGTTTGCTCATTAACATTTCATTAGTGTGCTTATTTTCTCACAGTCTTCCAACATGTAATTTTCCTTTTTTGCCAACTTTACCAAACTGATGGGTATTAAGAACTTCAGAGTTGCTTTAATTTGCATTTCCCTAATTATTAGTGAAGCAGAACATTTTTTTTCAAATGATTATGGATAGTTGGATTTCTTCCACTGAAAACTTCATATCTTTTTGTTACTTATTATTTGAGGAGAGGCTATTGTTCTTGTAAATCTGAATCAATTCCTTACACATTTTGGAAATGAGACATTTATCAAAGAAATTTGTTACAAAATATTTCTCCAGTTACCTACTTCTCTTTTAATTTTAGCTATATTGATTTTGTTTGAAACCTTTTCAATTTTATGTAATTAAAATTGTCTATCTTCTTTGATCCTCTTAATTCTTTAGTTATGAATTGTGAAGGAATTTTCATTTTAATGGAACACAATGAAGGTAACTCTCAAAACTTTGAGAAAAAATGGTAAGGTTAACTTTTAGACCATTTTGACTTTATTTCTGTGACTGATTCCACTATTGAAACATTGGTTCTAAGAGGGGATCTTTGTAAAGAAAAAGCAAATGGTTTCTCTAAAAACATGTATAGGGGACGGTTAGTTGGCACAATGGACAGAACACAGGCTCTGCAGTCAGTCAAATCTGACCTCAGACATTTAACATTTCCTAGTTCCTAGTGACTAACTGAGCAAGTCACTTAACCCCAATTTCCTCACTGTGCCCTAAAAAAATTAAAATTAAAAAAAAATAAAAATAAAAACATGTACAAAACTGCTTAAGAATTGAAATCCAGGCTTCTTGACTTTCCACATAGTACTCTTTGCATTTTTCCACAGAATATAGGTAATTATATTTGTAAAATTATAGTATAAATTATATAAAAATAACTTTTAAAATCCATTTGTGTCATAGAAAGCCAAAAATATTCAGGGACTTTCCTGGACTTTACCAAGTGCCTGGCATATAGTAGGTATTTAATAAATTCATATTTACTGAATTTAGGCATGAATGTTACCCTATGATATTCACTTTTTGGCAAATAACTAATAGATAAATACTTAAAACAGAAAAGTAGCTAAGCAGTATAAGAGAAAGGGATTATATTTAAACAGAACAGCATTTTCATTTTAATGGAACACAATGAAGGTAACTCTCAAAACTATGGGAAAAAATGGCCGAAAAAGCTAGTATACCATAATACCTGAGATCAAAAACAAAAACATAATTTATACATTAGATTAAATGAAAATGATATAGCAATATCTTAAAGAATAAAGTGAAGCAAACTTGAACTTATAAAAATAGCAGTACTATACATTTATATAATCTGAGAATCTTACAGTACTTCAGTACAAATTCTCACAAAATCTTTTTGTACTCTTTTTATTGATGAGCAAGCTGAGGAAGAGAAGATCACACTTAAATAGAAAGCAAAATTCCTAGGTAAAAATTGCAAACTGATGTTAACCATTTTATGAAAAGGAAGCATTTTTCTAATAATGCTTTTCACAAGAAATAGTCTTTGTTAACCAATTCATCCAAAATTTTAATATGAAAAAATATGTGGCCATTTTTTATGACTTTAAAATCATAATTTAGCACTGAAATGGACTTGAGAAGTCAGTTAAGTCCTTTCTTTTCACAAATAAGGAAAATGAGGATCAGAAAGATGAAATAATTTGTCCCAAGTCACACAAGAAGTATGTGGCACCAGTAGGATTAAATCTCAAGACATTTGACTACAAATCCATCTCTTTCCATTCTTTCTGAAGGAAGTGAGTGAGCTGCATAATAGGGGACATTCTGCAATTTTTTTCATGATAATATAATTATTCTCAGAAATGATGACAATTTCCCTTTAAAGGCTAAATAACTACAAATCATGAAATAACAAAAGCTCCAAATAATCACAATCATGGGTAAGTCCAGAAGACAATGGACAGAAGTATACAGAGCCCAAGAAAACCATAACATACTGTATTACCAATAATGATTTGCATGAAAAAAAATGGCATGAAGAAAATCATCCAGGAAACGTATAATTGGAAAAATAAGTAGGTAGGGCATGAAATGAAAGTAATAACTGATATACAGCCTTAGTGCTGCACTGGTACCTATAAAATATTAAAAATTGGACAAATGATCCTAATGTGTTGGATCCTCTGGAAATGATTTGTGGAAGGATGTAGACAAGAATCACAGAGGACCAGAAGGCCTGAATACATTATTGTCTGCCCCTAGATAGGAAATACCCACATCAATAAAATCATGCATTCTGAAATATTGAAATATCTATCAGATCATTAGTAGATCTTGAAACAGCAACCTAATGGACTGAAATTTTCATTTTTTTCATACAGATATTTGATGTCGCATAAATATAGCCTAAATTATTTGACCAAAGCCTAAATAATTTGACCAAAGTTTAAATGATTTGACCATTAATAAATGACAAGGGTAGAGAAGAAACTCATGCATCTTGGATCCTCAAAGCTGCTTTGTTCAATACTACAGCATAGTCCTGTCCAAAGTCGATGTAATTATTTTAAAAATGTAACCTCAATGAAAATTGACTTCTCTGTATGCAGCTTCCCAATCATGCCAAGTTAATCTCTTAAAATTTTCTCAACTACGACAATTTATAAAACACCTACGCCAAATGAAATAAATCAAATAAATAGAATTGCATAATGGAGAGTTAAATATAGACTAAGAAAAATGAGTGAGATTCAATTAAGTAAATGCTATATGTGTGTCTAGCTTTGGTGGGTTAGAATAATACATTTTGAGTTATTTTAGTATAAGGCTGAATTGGATAGTCTCATAGCACAGTTAAAAAAACAGAATAAAGGAAAAGACTAGAAGTAATAACTTAGAAAAATATAATGGATAATAATTTCTTTGTCAAAATTAAAACTTGAGTTATAGAGTGTTAATGAAATTGAAAATGAAAGATCTGAGTTTAAATTCTAGTCCTGGTATTTATAGGCTATGTGACCCTGGAAAAGTCACTTTGGATATACATTCATAAATGTATTTATGTCAGTCTATATATCATGGTATGTTTCATGATTTTATAATAACTTAATAGAATGTGAAAATTTCTCCTAGGTTTCATCTATACACATTATGTTCTCTACTTCAGGATCAAATATCTATTGATATTGATATCGAAAGACAAATAGCCTTTCATGATGTACTTCCTTTCAGTCATCCCTCCAAACCTTTCTGATCTTCTTACATTTTCCATTCCCCTCTACACTCTTCCATCTAGTAATACTGGCTTCCTGGCCATTCTACGCAAAAGATACTTACTCCACCTTTCTGCTCCAGTCATTTTCTCTACCTGTCCCCATATCTGAGATATTTCCTTCTTCATTTCTTCAAGTTCCAGATAAAATCCCACATGCTATAGGAAGCCTTTCCCATTCCTTCATTCCAATGCCTTCTTTCTATTGATTATTTCCCATTTATCCTGCACACACCTTAAATATCTACATGCTTAGTTTGCATATTGTCTACCTCGTTAAATTGCTATCTCCCCAAGGCCAGGGATTATTTGTTTGCTTTTCTTTGTAACCCCAGCTCTTAACACAGTGACTGGCACATCGTAGGTAGTTAATAAATGCTTATTGACTGATTCTACATTGATAAATATTTTAGATTTTCAGAATCATCTGAATAATATTCTAAAGTTTTCACTTCTCATATCGATGTTTGTATCGTGTAGTTTCATTCTGATTTTTGGTATCACTTCTCACATTTTTTCAATAGAATTTACACTTTTAGTGATGAATGTCCATGATGTTCATTGGACTGGGTGATATGGGGAATTACAAAGGAAATAGAAGGCATGCCCTCTGGCTTTGTGATGCTTAACATTTATTAATATAAATTGCAATGGCTTCACATGAAAATGTGCAATTTTATTGGGAACACTTTAGGGTTGCATGTCTATGTCTATGACTAAATCAAATTTTCCTTTAGAATTGTAGTTCTATGCCAAAATGATGGCAACTAGTAAAGTTCTTTTATTTTTCTGGTTGTATATATATCATGAAAAACTTTAGGGGGCAAATCCAGATATAGGATGCATACAGCAGTTTTTAACTATATTCATTATATAATTAGTTATATAATGTTAGCTTGATATGACTTCTTTGTGATCATTGTGATGATTCTCAAGAAATACTGATTCTCTAAGTATTCACAAATCATCTTATATAGTTCTTTATATTTAGACAGCCTAAGCCATGCTTTCCTTCATTCTTCCCCCTTATTTTCTTTCCAGTTGTCTTGATGTCACATCTAACCTATGTTTTTCTTCCTCCCTCCCCTTCCCTCCCATGCTCATCCTCCTACCTTTAATTTCCAGTTCTGGAATTAGGATCAAATAAATAGTAGCATTGATATTCTAACAGCTTCTCTGTTGCTGCACTCACCGTCTTTGTTATTTTCTAAACCAAAATAAATTTCCCTGACCACTTCCCTAAATATATTATCTCTCCTTTTTAGAATGTAAGCTTCTTGAGAGAAGGGGCTAGTTTTCTTTTTGCATTTGCATTCTCAGTGTTTAACACACTACTTGGAATGTAGTAAGCATTTATTAAATGCTTTTTTATTCCTTCATAATATTCTGTTTAGAATTTTGTCATGGGTTGGAAGTCATTTAGTAATCTTAAACCTAATTTCCTCCTCTCCCCCACCTAAAAAAAGAAGAACATTAGCCCATCCTTCTGGTTTTTTTCATTCTCCATGGTCACAATCTCTAGAGATTTTGCTCCTATTTTTCCATGGGTTCTTTACCATTAGATCTTGTTAAATCTAGAGGAACTATTACACTTATGCTTATTATTTTCTGAAGTATCTCATGCTTTTAATTAAGATGTTTTTAAAGCTTAGACTAAAAATAAAAGAATCACAGCCTTCATGTCACATAAAAATCCAGCATCAAAAAGAATATAAAGATACTAAAAATATAAAAATGCTGATGTCTAGGGAAAAAATAGCAATAAATAAAATATGTGTACTATAATCTCTAAGGAGTTGAATTTCATTATAACCTTGTGTTCTACAAAAGCCTGGGGTAGTTTTCCTCAGGGACAGTTCTTTGATGTATATTGTATTTAAAGGAATGTGACTTCTGATAGAACACTGAGCCTCAGTCCTAAGAGTGGAGAAGGTACTTCAGTTGATTGGACACACAGTTTGGAAGAGGATCTCAAGAGAGACAAAATTTAAACTTTCTTTTTTTATTTAACTTTGGAGGGAGGCAAATAGGGTTAGGCGACTTGCCCAGGATCACACAGCTAGTAGTGCCTGAGGCCTGATCTGAAATGAAGCCCTCCTGACTCCTGAACCGATACACCACTTAGCTATCCCAATTTAAACTTTTCAATGGCTAATGGGAGCCTTGGGAGCCATAGACATGTGGGAAAGCTAACCTACAGAGTTGGATTTCCTTTGGTGAGATAATCTCCTTTCTTGGTTGAGCTGTACTGTTTTAGTTTGATCTACAATGAAAGAGCTTCTTTTCTATTTGATCTAATCAGTAAAAATACTTTGATTTCTATTGTTGTGTTCTTTGATAAAATGGTTAGTTTTATTATATTATTTATATATTATATACATTTATATTATGTATTATTATAATGTTATGTTAATAATGACTATATTATGTATGATATATTACATATCCTACATATAATATATTCTATATCATAATTGTAATATATTATTTTATAAATATTATATTATTTCTTCATTTTATATATATATTTACATTGGTGAGGGTCTTTTATGAAAAATCATTTGGTGGGAAGTAGTGAAGCTGGAGAGAGTAAGCTAAAGTCTACCTTTTCTCTTTGAGAGAGATTAAAGTTAGCAGTTTATATTCTAGACCCAAAGGCTATTTACGTGATAGCCTAGTGGATAGTGCATAGATTATTAGCCTTGGAGTCAGAAGGACCTGAATTCAAATGTGACTTCAGTCACTTACTAGCTGTGTGTTCCTAGGCAAGTCACTTAACCCTATTTGCTTCAATTCCTCATCTATAAAAATGAGCTGGAGAAGGAAATAGCAAACCACTCTAATGTCCCTGCCAAGAAAACACCAAAAGTTGTTATGTAGAGTTAGACATCACTGAAATGACTCAACAACAATAATTCTGAACCCAGACTCATATCTTTAAATTAGAAATGTTTGAAGAGTAGTGATTTCCTCTACTTTCTTCTGCAAATGTGGGCCAAATCCCCGATCATATCTACTGATGTTGGAAGTTATGTTTATATATTAGACAGCTGCATGTATGCACATAACTAACATAGAAAACAAACACAAAGTAAGTAGACTATGTAAAATACAAACCCAGAGTTATTGTTCTAACCTTTTTCAGATAAAATGTGAGTTGTGTGTATTTTCAAGAGGAAAAAAATAATCCAGGGTAACAGAAGGAAATTCAGGGCAAAAGAAAATATACAAAGAAGAAAAGGAAGAAGGACTACTGAACTTTTAGAATTTTTTATTGGGTTCATAGATCATTTCATAGAGAATAGAGCTATATTCTCTGATTAGAAAGAAGGAGGAGAACAAGGAGCAGGAGAAGGAAGTGTAGAAGGACCAGGAGGAGGAGGAAGAAGAAGAAGAGGAGAAGGAGGAAGAAGAAAAGAAGGAAGAGAAGGCGATAGAGAGGAGAAGGAGAAGGAGAAGAAAGAGGAAGATGAAGTGAAGGGGGAGGAAAAGGGGAAAAGGAGGAGGAGGAGGGTAGGAGGAGAAAGAAAAGGAAGAGAAGGAGAAAAAAGGGGGGAGGAGATGAAGGAGGAGAAAAAGAAGAAGGAGGAAGAGGAGAAGTAGAAGAAGAAAAGGATGATGATGATGATCCTATTGGCCATCAGATCTCTGTTGAGAGATAAATCAGAAATATCCAGAAAAGAATAATCAAGAGAAATGCTTTCTTCCTTGTGTGCATATTTGGACCATAACAGAAATTGTTCTAAGACTTGTCAAATAACCAGTGATCACTGATCCCCTTCTGGTGGTTCAGATGGGGATAAGTGACATTATTGCTAAAAGAAACCTAGAAAGCCTCTCTAAGGATTGCAAAGTCCTAGGCAAGTCCTATTTTCATTACAATTACCAATTAAAAATAGAAACAAAAGGAAAGTGGAAATAAAAGGGGTGAGAAGGGTAGTATTTTATATTATGAAGGTTTACCTCCTCACTTTTCTGTGAAAAGGCATGAACTAGATGGGTGGAGTATGGTTAGAACATCTGGGGAAAAACCAGAAATAGGAGAAACAGAAGCAATATTGTGGTGGGAGTATACGACAAACTTCCTGGTTAAAATAAGGAAATGAATTAGGAGTTTAAAAAGCAGATTATAATATTGGCACAGAATTGTTATGGGGACTTCAACTCCTCTGGTACCTGCTCAAAGTTTCTCTGCAGAGCAGAACAGTTGAAAAATTCTTTATTTGCCCAGCTGATCATAATTTCATCCTCCAGAAGGGAGAGGAAATGACTATGAAGACTATGCTTCTTGAATCTCATTCATAAACAAGAACAGGTTATAAAAGTAGAAATAACAGAAACTTTGAGAAGTGACTACACTATCTTACAATTACTGATAGTGACATTGGGAAAGCAATGATTTTGGTGAGTCAGGAATGTAGGGAAAAAGTTACTATCTCCACTCTGCTCTCTCCAGTATTGATTGCTAATTGACTGGTCCATGGTAATTTGTATGATCCAGAAGCTAATAGTTAAGGGAATTTGAAGGGAATTTTTTCAACCTACTCATATCACAGGAAAATAAAGAGAAGAAGGAAGAGGAGTAGGAAAAGGAGGAGAAAAAAAAAGAAAAACAGGATGAGGAGGAGGAAGAGAAGAAGGATGAGAGGGAGATGGAAAAAGAAAAGAAGGATGAGGAAGAAAAGAAAGAGGAGATCTAGAAAACTGAGTGCTAAAGTACAAGCAAAGCATTTCAAAACATTACCTTAAACTAAGGGTTTTTCTCCACTTTGGGGATGTCACATAAGAGCCAAAATAGCTCTAATACTTTGGGCTAAATACAGCAAAAAAAAAAAAAAATATATATATATATATATATAAAACCACCTCCTACAGAGAAGAAGCCACATAGTACCTGTAATTCAGAAGAAAACCAGGAGATATGACAGCTCAATAGAAAAACAGCAGTGGACAACCAGCAGTTCACAGCTCGACCTTGGTTTGGTAGAGAAAGCAGACCAGCAGGTGACATCAGCAGAAAACAGCTTTAGAAGCAAAGAAGGATTCCATTTTAGAGGCAGCCCTAAGAACATGAGTTGCACTGGGTTAAGTATTTTCCTTGCATATGTTCCCTAGCTACATGTGTTCCCTATTCATGTTCCTTTTCCTAATGGTGACATGGAAATCTGTGGGAGGGTGTGCTTCTATTTACATGACAAAGATTTTTCTTATTACTTTGTCATGCTATTTAATTAAGTGTCTTTTGCTTTGAATTAATATTTCTTCTGGTTTGATCTAGTAAAGGAGAAATATCAGCAGGCTCCTGAGCTGTGGGGTCTTTTTAAAAATATAAATTCCTTTTTATTTTTATTCAGAATTTAACAAATGCCAAAAAGAATAGGCATTTGCATATGCCTAGTAGAACAGAAAATGAGGATTGGATCTGAAGTGTAGGTCTCTATTATGTACAGCTTGCTTTTATTTTTAAATACAAAATAAGATAAAAACCTAAAGCTTTCAAAGCTTTGTGTGTGTCTAGTCTTCTTCCTATCCTTTTGTTCTTTTCTTCTTATTTTGGAAAAAAAATCTTCCATGAACCTCTTTTTTTCTTCCTTTCTCTTTCTCTCTCTCTCTCTCTCTCTCTCTCTCTCTCTCTCTCTCTCTCTCTCTCTCTCTCTCTCTTTCTCTCTCTCTCTTCTTTCGTTCTTTCTGTTTTTTTTTCCTTTCCTGTTCCTATTTCTCTCTGCCTTTCTAACACTGTCCCCTTTGGGAAATAGAAAAAGAATATTGTTCGATCAGATCATAATGTAATTGTATAAATTGTTCATTTCATTTTGTATCAATTTAAACGTCTTCCCAGATTTCTCTGAGACAGTTCAATTCATCAATTCTTGTGATATAATGATATTCTATTATATTCATAGTATATACATACATACATTCCACAATTTGTTTAGACATTCCCTAATAGATATGTATTCCTTTGGTCTTCAGTTAATTCAAAACTTGCCTTAAAGCCAAGGCTGAGGGAATCCATGGTTAAGGGGGTTCTGAGCTCTATTAATAAATATGTATAATGCTAAACCTATTTTGACACACAACTTAAATTTTGAAAGATTAGATTTCAGAGCAGGTAGAATTCTTTTTTAAAAAATTCAACAGAAAACATATGCCCAAGAAAAATACCCTGATAACATAAATTATTTCAATCGTGAAGAAAAGTAGCAACTTTTTATAGAGACAAATGTGAATTCGTAGAGAACTTATTGGCCACGTTGATTTATTTAAAATCTATTTAAATATTTTTTAAAATGAAATTTTAAAATACATGAACAGAAAGTAGAAATAGAGATAACTGAGAATAAATACCAAAGGTAGCTTAGTATTATTAAAAGAATGTCAGGAACAAGGAATGACTACATGAGATGAAGTTTGCAATGAATGCTTAGGAAAACACATAGATCTTTTTTTTGGTACCCTGGTTCTATCATTCAACCTATTTTAGTGTACTGAGGACAAGAAGATAGCCAAAGAAGGGATAGAAGTACAATTTGAAGTGTCATGGACAATGGAAAAAAACAAAACTATCCACCTCCTATTTTCTTTCTGGTTTTACTACCAAGGAGAATGATATTCTGTTATAGAACAGAATGATGAAAAGATAATGAAATAAGTGAAAAGTGTGAAATATTCTGATACATGCTGGGGATATAAATAGGGGGAAAATGAGACAACATCTGCTCTCAAGGAGCTCATTTCTAATTGGGGGGAAAGAAAATTTATGGAAAAAAACTTTAGATGGGAAGGCTTCCATAGCAGGATAAATGGCAAGTCTCTGGGGTGCTTAGGTTACAATGAAAACCAATATAAAAAAAAAAAACAAGGTAAGAGAATAACTAAATGTGCCTAGTGAGTTTAAATCACTAGTACCAAACAAATTACATCACAGGATTACTTTGGGAAGTTCTTCAGTCCATTTGAGAAATGGAAATGCTCAACTTTGCATTCCTCTTGATGTCTCTCACTATACATTGCACACAAATACTTGTTGAATGAATAACTCGAGTGTAGAAATGTTTATTGTATAAGTAATTTCATTGATATGTTTTTATCCAGCAGAAATTAAAGGTAAAATTGACCATTTTTGTTTCACAATATGGTGTTCTGGTGAAAATTTATACTTGTTTTCTGAGAGAAAAAATGATGATATACTAAGTTTAATCTGCTTCATTAATACTTTATCACTTGCTTAGATCTAGACAATCTATAAAACAATAAATTATAGCCTGATTTGCAATGTTTACCCATTTCAAAGATATAAATGCTCACACTGAAAATTTAACAATCAACTGTTGTGATGGCATGAACTGGCTTGAGTACATCCCTAAATTCAAGTCAAAGTAAATTTGTGATTGTAAATTAATCTTTAGAAAAATTTTAATCTTTGAGTTAACAGCATGCTATGAAAGTTAATATGATCTTAGGCTGTATTCTGAGACACAAAGTTTCCAAGAATCAGAAAATAGAAACCCAATGTTACTCTACTCTGGTTAGACCATATCTAGAGTATTTCCTTCACTTCTAGATACCAAATTTTAGGAAGGAATGGCGAATTGTCCATAGGAGTATGACCAGGATGATGAAGGACCTTGAGTTTATTCCATATGTAAATCAGCTCAAGGAAATAGGAATAGTTAGACTTGAAAAAAAGGCAGCTAGGGTAGAGAAAGATGATAAAGCAGTTGTGTGAAAGTATTTGAAGGGCTAATTTTTCAAAGAAAAATTAGACAATCTGCTCAACCCCCAAGAGCAGAATTGTAGCAATGGGTGGAAATTACCAAGAGGCAGAATAAATTTGATGTAAGGAAAAGAAACTCAAACTGTCCAATGGTGGAAGGAGCTGCCTAGAGAAGTAGAGGGTTTTTTCCTTTGGGAGGACTTCTGGCAAAACCTGGATGACCACTTGGTATACTGTAAAAAATGTCTTTACTTGGTAATGAGTTGAATTAAAATGTAGAAGTTCTCAACCTGGAGTCCATAAACTCTTTTAAAAAATATTTTTGTGATTATTTCAATATAATTGGTTTCCTTTGAAATCATATGTATTTTATTTTGAGCATTTATAAATAATATTCTGAGGAGTTCATGTTATACCAGTTTTTCCAAAGGAATGTATGACATACAAAAAATCTCAAGAGTCCCTGAACAAGATGCCCTCTCATACTCTTCCAACTCTGTGAGTCAGTTATTTAGTTTGACTATTTGCCTAATTATCTTAACTGCCAAATCTCCCATCTGATTAGACTCTGTAAATTCAATTTTTATCTCTATTTATATTTAGTGTTTATTTATTCAAATACATTTACCTACAGCCAGGGCCAGGCCAAGGTAAAGTTATAAAATACAAAAAAGTATTTTCTTAGCACTTTTTTTTCTTCCTGGGATTCCTCACTGAATGCTATACTGAATTTTTATCAGCATCTTATAGTAATTGCCCATATTTCTACTGAGGTTTTATCACCATCCTCCTAGTAATGTAAGTAACTTTCTTTATGATAACTCCTTGTGTCCAATCAGCTTTCAAGTCTTTTTTTATTCTACTATTTTTTCTATCTCTCCCCTTCTCTCCACTTCCAGAACCACCATTCTAATTCAAAACCTCATAACCTGTTTCCTGGGCTATCATATTGACCTCCTAATGGTCTCCCTGCTTCCAATCTATATTCCATGGCCCTGGTAAAGGAGTCTTATTAAGCACTTATTAAAGGATACTGCTATGGCTGTCACTGGTCTGTTCAAAAAATCTTCAATGGCTGTTGTCTCTAGGATAAAATAGAAAGCCTTCAAGGCTTTTGAGGTCTGCTAACTATTACCAGCATCCTGGTTCCCATTTTTGATCTCCATGCATTAGCACAGACATTCCCCCATGCTAAAAATGCTTTTCCACTCTCACCTCTCTCCCCTATTACTTCTACCTATCATTCTCCTTATTCTTTTAAGAATCAACTAAAAACACCTCTTATGAAGCTTTTCCTGAATCCACAATTGTTACAGTCTTTCGCTTTTCAAATTGTGTCATATTTATTATACCTTAGCTATGTAAATTATGCCTTTCTAGGGGGAAAATATTCTCTTTGAGGGTAGGGACTTTTTCATTTTTGTCTTTGTGTTCCCAGGACTTAGTCCTAATTTATTTAAATTCAAATCCCTAAAAAACATTTAGATGTGTAAGGAAACTCAGGGAGTCTTGGGCAGGACCATAGAACTTGTTAGGCTGGTTTATGGGTCTAACTATGGACGAGTTGACTTGTTACACCTGTTCCCTGAGTCAGTCATTCTCTTGTAGGGAAACAATCTGCTCTCAGAAGCAGCTTTTTTCTCCCAAGGTATATCCAGACTGATAGTGAAGAAAAGCACTATCTCACGCTGCTGAAATGCCCGAAAGCCAGCAGCCAGGTCTCAATCATTCATAGACAACTGAAGGAAAGAATTCAAATATGTTGTCTTCTGCTGTGAAGGTATAGGGATGAGACTGGTATAAGTACATTAGCTCGAGACAAGTCAAGTTCCTGGAAAATGAATTGATTAAAGGCAAACCGGCAATGGGAACCACTGAGGCTGCAGAGGAGAAAGCAAGTCAGGTTACTAGCAGTATTAGGGGCCAAGGAGCCAACACCTCAACACTATGTTGGTATTATAGTCTTTTACTCTGGGGCTATTTGGTGGCAATTCTTCCCCATCCTCTGACACCCTACCAGAGTCCCTGACATGACTCACAGGATCTCCTGTGTGACTGATCATTATTGACGGAGAACTTGTCTTCTGAATTTTCTCCTAGACATGAATTTGCATTGGTACTTGGGCTTAGCATTCTCTCCATATCACTAAAATACACTAATCTCCTAAAAGAGTTGGTTTTTATTTTACTTTCTTAAGAGTCATGGTCATCATTACACTTTTTTTTAATTTGAAGACTTTCCCCCACCTACCCACACACAGATTGTTTTTTTTTTTAAAGAATGCTGAATTCAGAGCATTTGCCATAGAAATACAAAGGATCTGTTATGCTTATTATAAAGAACTGTAGATATATCCTTCAATTTTGTCTTATACATATAATTGTGAAGTTATTTCCCCCCAATTTTTTTTGAAATTTTTCAAAAAAAAAAAAAAAAGGTTGCAATCTCTTTGCAGGAAAATTTCTTGAAATGTCAAACTTCTGCCTCCCTTTCATAATGCTCACTTCAGTGCTCTGCATACTGTTTCTACTCAATTAAAAATTAACATATACATATAAATACATATATTTTCATGGCCTGATTAATAGCGAATCCATTTGTTACAGTCCAAGTTATATCTGTCACCTAACAGGAAAAGAGCACTTCCAGACTGTATATTATATAATAAAGCAGTGTTTGTCAAAGCTATTTAATGTTAGAAAATAGAAAATAGAAAATTAGATCAATGGAATAAAGTAAAGATAAATCATAAACAATAAAGCTTGATGGCTCAGTGTTTGATAAGTCTGAGAACATAAATTATTTGTGGAAAATTTCCTATTTGATGAGTTGGAAAAACTAGAAATCAGTTAGGCATAAACTAAATTTAGACATGCATCTTATATCTTATATCAAAATGATCTGAAAATAGATGTATCCTGAATACTAAAGGTCATGTATTTTTGAAGAGAACCACATCACAGACTCTTCACAAGTATGGCTAGAAGGAAAATTTGTAGTGAAACAAAAGATAAGGGTGACTATTTCCTTCTCCTAATAAATGATTTTAATTGTATATAATTGAAAAAAACTTTTGTATCCACAAAGTCAAAACTAGGATAAGAAGAGAATCTGTTGAGGGAGAAAACTTTATGTAAAATATCTCTGACAAGGGCTTAATATGCACAATGTACAGGAAACTATATATATATATATATATATATATATATATATATATATATATATATATATATATATATAACCAAAACCCATTTCCCAGTGAGTTCATAGTCAAAAGATATGAACAAATAGTTTCAAAGAAAGAAATACAATTAACAACCATATTTATGATTTCTTCAAATCATTAATGAAAGACATGCAAATCAAAATAACTAGCCTCACAATCAACAAACTCACAACAGTGATGTAAGATGAAAATAGTCAATGGTAGAGTGCCTATAGAAAGATCAGATAAGAGTTCATCTGATTCCTGTTCTCCCCTACTTCCTCCTACATGTTTGTATACTCTTCTTGTCATGTGCCCCAATTAAGAGAAATAGAAAGTTCCACCCCTTCTTCCTCCTTTCTACACTAGTGTATTTCTCTTTTCATGCTTCCTTTTCTTTCCTCTCTTGAAACCTTCATAGCTGAACCAATCCACCCCCAGATCCTTTGTTTTTATTGAACTTCCTCAATACTCTTTTAATTAAACTTAGGAAGTATATTTGTTTATTCTCCCACTATTAGAATGTTAGGATTATATCATCACACAACTTCTTCCAAATAAATGGACTTTTCTGGGATTTGCTAGATTTGGGGGGTTGTTATTGCAAAGTTCCTTCTCAGGTCTAGTCTATTCATGAGAAATGGTTAAAAATCTTTTGATCTTTAACATCTATTTTCCTCCCACTCTCCTGAAGCAGGATTACATTCATCATTGCAGAGTAACTTATCTAAGGTTTTTAAGAAATAATTTTTGCTTTTTGATATAGTATATATTCCAAAATCTCCTCCATTTAATAATAGAAGCTTCCAGAGCTTGTGTGAACTTAATAAGTAAAGTTGCTTGGTATATAAACTGCTTTCTAGCTCCTTGTAGTATTTTCTGCTTTGATAATGGCAGTTTTCGATATCAGCACTGACATTCCAGAGATTTTTCCTTTTGGGATTTAAGTAGATGAACAATATATTCTTTCAAATTTAAATTGATCCTCTGGTTCTAATAGATTTGGGTGATTTTTCAGTTGTGATTTCTTGAAGTATAACATCCAGGCTTTAAAAAAAAAAATCACAAAAAAAACCCCATGGTTGTCAGAGAGTATCTCTTGGCTGATTGGCCAAATCAATTGCTTTTGATAATAGATATTTTACATTTTCTTCATTTTTAAAAAATTTTGTTTTTCTTTTACTATTTCTCACTGTTTCATGGAACCATTGACTTCTACTTCTTTTATGCATCTTTTCAGGGAGTCTATTATTAGTACAGAGTTTACTACTTTCTCTCTTAAACTATTTATTCCCCTTTCAATTCTTTTTCTTTCACTTTTAAAATTTTCTTGTTCTATTTCTTTCAAGTATTTATGCAATTCTTGTGGAAATTCAATTTTTTGCCTTTAATATCTTTCATTTGCTATAGAGTTTTTTAGGTTGAAGTTTGGGGCATCCTAGATCTGTAATAACTTTTTTATACTGCTAAGTATCTTCTTTGATTTATTCATCTCTAGCTTTAATTACTGAATTGAGGGTTTGGGATAGGGCCAGATTGTATTCCCCGCAAAGCTTTTTGCATTGGATGTGTGATATCACACATGAACAAAAGTAGTATCAGATGAGACAATGCTGATAAATTACAATCTTTATTGACAGAGAAAGCACCTATGACATCACAGATTGATCAGACTATCAATTAATCAACAATTACCAGATCAATCAATAAACCATCATTTATTTAGTACTTATGTTGTGGTAGATTCTCTGATAAAATGTTAGGGATACAAACACAAAAGTGAAATAATCCTTGCTTCCAAAGAATTTATCATCTTATCAGAAAGATAACACAAATAGGCATTTATTAGAGTAATGAGGAGTAATTCAACTAGTGTCCATTCTTAGATACAAGGTGACATGTGGATGTTTAGAGAACATACTTCCAGATTGTTTCCAGGCCACTTATGTGTTCCTTTTGACTGACTGCTGAGCTTTATCTGGATATGTATACAAAAGATTACCACAGGAGCAAATCAGTCTCTTTCTTGCCTGTCTGGATTTGAGTAAGGAGGATGAACTGCTGTTGGCATCCAGATGGGGAAGGGCTTTAGCAACTTTTTACTCAAGTTTTGCTCCATGAGTCTAAGGCTAGTCTTTTATTATATAAGGTATTTTTAAAAAGACATAAGGTAATTTTAGAAGAAAAGGTACCAGGAACTGGGAGGGGAGACAGTCTAACTTTCAATAGATGATTCTTGAGCTGAAGTTTGACTGAAACAAGGGATTTTAAGAGGAAGAGATAGAGAAGGAAAATTATCCTGAAGAATTGTTCTTAAAAAGGCAGAGAGATAGGAACTTGGTGTGGACATGCTTGAGTTAAAACAAGTAGGTCAAATAGGTCAGACCACAGAAAGCTTGGAAAGGAATAATATACAATAAGACTAGAAATGTGGGAAGAGGCCAGATTATAACAAGCTTTAAATTTCAAATGGAAGAAGATCACTTCTTTGATATTATTCTCTCTAGATATTTTAAGTCTTGAGAAAGAAGAAAATATTCAACTATATAGTCATTTCTTTAACTCTTAGAAGTCTCCTTTATTTTGTCTTAATTATCTTTGTATGTTTCTCAGAGTCCAGTGTATTATATTGTATGTTGTTGTTGTTCAGTCATTTTTCACTCATGTCTTTGTGACCCCATTTGAAGTTTTCCTGGCAAGATGCTGGAGTGGTTTGGCATTTTCTTCTCCAGTTCATTTATAGAGGAGGAAACTGAAGCAAATAGAATTAAGTGATTCATCCAGGGTCATGAATACAGCTAGTAAGTCTTTGAAACTGGATTTGAATTCAGATCTTCTTGACTAGGTGTTCATCCTCTATGCCACCTAGTCATCATTTTATTTACAGTATGTACTTAATCAACAATTATTAAATTGAATGAACGCACAAAAACAGAAAACAGAAATCACTACCATCATATCTTAAAATTATCCATTGTAGCTGTCTCTATAAGGTGATGTCTACTTATTGTGAATTGGACAATCTCTATTAAAATGGAAGTCTTTTAAGATAGGGAGGAAGAACATCAAAGTGAAAATTTGATTTTAGTAACCTTTCTATACTCACTCAAATTAAAATAATTAAAACAGTTACAAAAAAGTAATTCAAAATTGATCTCCCTCTGCTTCTAATATTCTTATTCTGATAATGAAAAAACATCACATCAAAAAATATATAGGAGCTACATACAAGCAACTAGATAATATAGCTGATACAGTGTTGCATTTGAGTAAGGAAGACCTAAATTCAAATCTTCTCTTAGCCATTTACTAGCTGTGTTGTCCTGGGCAAATAATTTAAATTCTCTCAATATCAGTTTTCTCATCTATAAGATAGAGATAATAATAGCACTTATTTCATAGAACCATTGTAAGGTTCAAATGAGATTATGTGTGTATATATCACATATGATAATTTTGATGTATTATATATGTATGAGTGTATGTATATATATATTTTTTTCATTCACTTGAACATAGCACATTCAGCAACTCATAGCAGCTCACAGACTAGATGATAGAAAACATTCCTTGCTCCTAAGCTGATAAATGGTATGCCTGATAACAGAGTAACTATTCTATCATGCCTCAGATGAATCAATAAAGTGGATAATCCTCTGATTATCTTTATTGAAAGCAAACCAGATAGAAATTAAAGCTCTAAAGGTATGTTTTACATATAGAATTTTCTTTTAAAAAGTATTCCTTCTTCTTTTATTGAAATAATCCAATTTTGACAGTTTTTAGTCTTTAAATCTGTTATTTAGTGGAGCAAAGGAAAAAGAAACAGCTTTGTAGTAGAGAGGACTTGGATTTGTATCTTGGTACTTCAACTTAATAATTGATAAGTTTGGGCAATTCAAAACCTCTCTCATCCTCAGTTTACTCTTCTGTAAAAGAGAAAGTTGGACTAGCTTTTCTCTGGGATGTATTCCAGAGAAATAAACAAATAAACTTATGATTTTTTGGCTACAAAATCTCAATTACACCCTTTCTTCGAATAATCCTTTCTTGGGATAGCCCTCTATAACAAATTTACATGAATTGGTGATGAAATTTCATGCAATGTTTTATGAGATTGAATGTCCAAACCCAGAGTCTAGTGGAAGTCCCATCAAGGACAAGCTTTCTGCCTTAATACAGTACATTGTTTCTGTGAATTGCTATTGTTCCAAAACAGCTCCACCACTCAGGTTTTTCCATAAAAGAATATTCCTTGTTATTAAGAAAGCCAGCAGCTACCTCACTGACATTAAGAAAAGGCCAAAGTTTTGCTCCCCATGAATGCGCAGGAGTATCATCTATAGATTTCTTTGTGCTACATGGACATATACTCAAAGACAAATTTAATTCTATGTTTTGATATAATTTCAATATGTACTTTTTAAAAGAAATAATACAAAATTGCATATAAGTTCAAAAGAACCCAAGTTAAATTTTAATTTGTTATTTTTAGATGTCTCAGGTTTTATCTTTGTGAAATATAATTTTTTTCACCTGATGACTCCAGCAATGTGTTTTTAAATTTCTTCCAGAACTTTGAAAGTCTAAAGTAAGCTAAAGTTAAAGCTATAACATTTTACAATTTTTAGACTTCCCTGTTTTTCAATATTGTCAAGAGCTAAAATAATCTAGTTAATAGAGAGAAACCATGAATATCACATAAAGTTGATCAGTCTTCAAAGAATTAGGTTACCATAATATACAAAATAATACCAAACATATTTTAATTTTTCTCTTATGAATCAAAAACAGTTCAGTGTGTTGAAAACTCAAACAGGGTCATCACTGTATATATCAATGTTCAGGGTATAGGTGAAGCATGAAAGCATTAATAATTAGAGATTTCTAGAACACTTGATAATTGAAATTTACAATATACGTTTCCCTATAGGTTACAACATAACTATTTCTTCAGAATAGCCAGCCTTTCAGTTAGTTTTTAGTTTACATGACAGTGCTCATATCTAAGTCAATTTAAATTGATTTAGCAAGGGAAATATCATGTAAGTGTATTGAATGCTTTACTAAAATTAGAACATATAAAAACTAATGCATTTGCTTCATCTACTAATCTTGTAACTCCATTAAAAACTAATCAATTTTGCCCAACATAATTTTTAATGTATTACAAATGATTCTTATTGCTCAGGAGTCTAGTATAGCATTTATACATTTGGTTTATCTTAACATCTATTTCATTCTTTTAGTAGAGTATAGCATCTAAGTGTGTATTGGGATCAGAGTCATCAATCCATTTTTGACATCTTTTATTTCCCACTAGGAAGTGCTAGGTAATTTTTTTTTTTCTCGTAGGGCATAAATTCCCTAAGAGTAAAGGAGGAAAGAGCTTCCTGGGTCAATCAAGTTCCTAAATATTCTCTTCCACTTAGATTTACTACTAGATGGAGGAGGTAGTTAATGAGACACCTTTGTGACCCTTACACCTGACTGAGCAGAAGATTACCCTAAGCAAATTTTTCATTAATAGGAACAATATATTTCCAAGGGTCAATGGCACAAAAAAGGATGCTCCAGAGAATTGTGGATGAGCACATTCCTTAGTGTCATTCCCACCTATTTTTCAGGCTTTGTCTCTAGGAACCATAAAGTTTCAGTAACTCTAAGGTACTGAACCATCTGGACCTACAACAGAGAGTAATTCTTATTTCCCTCCAAAGTTTAGAATGACCACATTAAAATGTGCTCCCACTAACTTGGTAGGACAAATCAAAGTCACTATTTAGTAAGTTTCACTCCCTCCAGGACCTAAGTAATTCCTCTGAAGAAAGCTAAAAGCAAATTAACTATTTCAGGTCACTAAGGTATCACTTATTACAATGAATATTTCATTTTACTATTATTTGTTTACTTCCAAGATAGATCCCATTAGAAACTAGAAAGAGGAAATAGACTTCTCAGGGAGTTAGGTAAAGGAAATGTGGAAATTATCTGAATAAAGGTTTCTAGTCCGATACTGAGACAGAAGAAGCATTAGCAAGAGTTCTTTCCTAAACTGCACAAAACTGAATTCTGTGTCTAGCTCATAGATGTATATTTACATACCCTAACATACTTTTTTTTCTTTTCTTTTTTCTTTTTTATAGTAGCTTTTTATTTTTCCTAACATATTTTGTTTTCTTATGTAAGGCTGAAGTTGAGAATTAGCTTGATAACTAATAAACCTATAAGGCCAAAGTACTTCTCCAAATAGAGTCAAATAGTCAGTAGTTAAATATATAGCCAAAGGATATGAACAACCATTCAAAAAACAGGAATTGCAAACTATTAACAACAAGATAAAAGATTACTCTAAATCACTAATAGTAAAAAGAGCAAATCAAATCAAATCAACTCTGAGGTTTCATTCACAGCAAGCAAATTGGCGAAGATGACAACAGATGGGGATAGTCAATTTTAGAGAAATATTAATGCCCTGTTGGTAGAACCATGAATTGGTCCAACTGAATTGGAAAACAATTTGAAATTATTCTACTAAAGAAATTAAAGTTTTCATTCCCTTTGATTCAGAGATTCCATTGCTAGACATATGCTCTGAGGAGGTCAATGATAAAAAGAGCCCACAGATACCAAAATTTTTTTAGTAGCATTTTTGTAGTAGCAAAGAATTGGAAAGAAAGTAGGTATCTATTAATTGGGAAAATGTCTCAAGAAGTTGTGGCACATGAATATAATGGAATATCATTGTGCCATAAAAAATAATAAATATAAAGAAGCATGAGATACAAGAACTAATACAAAGTAAAGCAAGCAGAACAAGAAAAACATGATTATAAATGGAAAGAAAAGCAATTCAAACTGCTTTCTATGAAACTAGAATGATGATGCTTGGCCATAAAGAAAAGATATGAAAAGGTACCTCCTCATTTACTTTGCAGAGGTGGAATGCTATATGTAATGTCAGACTTGTAAAACATGTTCATTAGTTTTGTTGAATTTACATTATTTTCCTCTCTTTATTCTTTATTATAAAGAGTAGTTCTCTGGAAGACTGAGAGAAGGAATATAGTGGAAAATATAGGTGATATAAAAGAAAAAACTACAAATAAAGTTTTATTTTAAAAATTAAAAAAGAATTGAGAATATGGTTGCTATAGCAAGGAGGGAAACAGATAAAGAGGAATATCATATTCCTAGGATTATAGAAAAGATTCTCCAAATCTTGGATGCTGCTACAGTATTCTAAATGTCTACCATGCCAAATATTGCCCTAAGTGGATCTAGGAATTTCAATGAATCTATTAACTAGAATTTAAATTTTGTTTCTGAATTTTGGTTCACCTTAGTTGATCTATGTAAATCTATAATCTGGAATCTATGTAGATCTATGAATCTGGGATTTTTAGTCACCACAAGCAATCTAGAGACTTAAATTTTCAAATTTTACCCTACATTAACTATACACTTAAAAAAAATCTATGTAACCTGACTTTATTAGGAAGGAAAGGGGAATTCTCATTAAGGAAACATTATGATAAGGTTAGTGTTACTGACCTACTTAAGAAAGATTCTGGAGGAGGGGAGAAGAGAAAGATAACTTGAGGTGAGAGGGATGGCAGCAGCCAAAAGAGGATCCACACAATTATTTCTGTCTTCATGTCTCTGCAGTGTCACAGTTTTCTTTGGGGGCTACAACTTAGAACTCTTCAATTGCTCTTATTTCTAAGCAGATTAAAGTGGAACAGCCCCACTTTCTCCACACCTCTTTCCCCTTTTAAAGGAAATCTGACTGGCTATGATCTTTACTTGCTACTTTTTAATGCATATCTACAAATATTATTTCTCACTTCTTAGCTCAACATGGAACATTAAGGCAATGGCTTTTTTTTTATACTAATCGGAAGTGAAATATTTTTAGATCAAACAGTGATAAACTTTTTTCCATCAAAAAATTTAAAAATTACCTCTTTTAGGATAATATGATAGGGACTACCAGAGCTGAAACTAGATTTATTGAACCTCAAAGACAAATTTAGATAGGGTTTGGGAAATAGGGAGGGAGGAAGAACACAAAGACAGTCATTCTTGGAAGATAGGATGTTCCATCCCCAGAGAATCAACCACATGTTCCTGTAGCAGTCAATGGTCACTAATTCCTTAACCTCTCCCCCCACATCCATCTCCTACCAGGACCTGGCCAGGGTAGGCGAAGTAGGAGAAGAGAAGGACAGGATCTTTTCCTTCTTTTCCAGGAAAAATAACCTCTGGGAGAGAGTCAACAAGGCTAGAACCCTGGAGGTCACTGTTTGGACCAGGTGAGAGTGCAACAGGTGGTCTCGTCATCTTCTAGGGCCAGTAGAATATCATAAGGTATGAGATCAATACTCTTAAGGGCTATCAAGAGAAGAAGATAGAGTCAGTGAATGATGGCATCTTGTTGAAAAGCCCCTGTCACCATGTCCTAATTATAGCATTGGGTACTACTTGATGCTGATATGGAGACTTCTAATGTCAGAATGAAATATCTAGGTCTGCCATTATCTGGCAGTCCTTTATTAAAGAGTCATTTTTGGAACATTAAGGTATTCAGTGTCTAGTATTCCCTAGTTAATGTTGAAATTTTAGGTAGCTTATTAAATCATTAACACCTGAGAATCAGTTAATTTCTGAGATTAGTTTCTAAGACATATCTGAAAACAGGATCTTGAAGAAATGAAGTAATCAGGAAAGTGGATCTTGATGAGAGGATGGGGAATAGAAATGATTTCTTAAGTGAGGGATAACAATTTTAGATGAGTTGTTATGAGGTGACAAGGATATGTGGACAATGGGGAAAAAATTTTGGGAGAGATAGTAAAGAAGTACTTCTCATACTGTCTGGGAAAGGGCATGCCAGAAGAAAAAAGGAAAGAATAAAAATTAAAGAGCTTTGCCTGTTACACACTTTCGGTTGTTCTAATCCCTAGGAGCCCCTTTATAGTAGGAAATGTTTTTTCTTGTGCTGTCAGTTAGTGACAACTAAGTATTTTTTAACAGTTATAACAAAAAGCTCTTTAAAAGATGTTTATATAAATAATGATAGCATGCAGGTTTTCAATGAATACAAGGACAGAATGAAAGTTAGTAATACTATTTCATTATGAGATTTAGCCTACATAAAACAGCATTTTTTATTAAAAAATAAACGGTTTTCTGCCTGTGAAAAGTTATATTACCCTTTTTTGGAAGCAAAAAATAATGCTAGTTAGCCAAAAAAAATTCTCTGCTTGCAAATTTCTGAATTCTAGGTCATTCTTTAACTTATAATTAACTTTTCTTGCAAATAAAGACCTTGAATACTTTGATAGATCTATGATTTTGGCAATGGGGATACTGCCTCCAACACAGTACAGATAGAAGAGATGACCCATTGATAAATCTTAAATATAAATATTAAATATTTCTTATTACTTCAGTTCTAATCTCTTAGATGAGAGTATCCCTTCCATTGAGGTAGATCTCAAGCATCCATGTCTATGTAGTTTGTATTCTCTTATCCCTGACTTCTTATACATCTTCCATAGGGGATACAGTTAACCTTCTGGGGACCTTCTTCTATCTTTTGACCCTGCAAGTAAATTTATTTTGCAAGACATCCTGTGGAGACTCAAGCAAATACTCTCTTAGAGTTCACCAGTCGGTGACATATTTGAACCTGTATTACTGGGATTGTGTTTTGGGAGAGCTTCTAAAAGAAAGAAGCCAGAGGAAAAGAACCATTCTTCCTGTTCAGCACGTGAAGGGAAAAGCAGAAAGCATCAAGTAGGGGCCCTAATTTCTGGGTTCTGGCTCATTTTCTCCCTCTGAAACCCAATAAACCCAATAGAAATCAGATGCTGAAGAACAAAGGGAGCTCTTCCCCCTTCTCCATTAGCCTAGAGCTGATGAGCATACATTGGTGAGATTATAGAGTGGTCAGAAGGAACTACCGATTTCTTCTTGCTGGTGGAACTGCCTCAAAGTTCTTATCTCTATTGAATTGATAACTTTTCTCTCTTTTAGGGATGGGGCTGAAGTCTGTAGGAAAAACTAATTCAGCCTCTAAAGCCAGAGACAAGTTCTTCACTATTTTTCTAACCAAATAAAAGTCCTTTCAAATATTCACTGTTCTCATCCAGCCATTCTGGAGAGCAATTTGGAACTATGCTCAAAAAGTTAGCAAAATGTGCATACCCTTTGATCCAGCACTGTTTCTACTGGGCTTATACCCCAAAGAGATACTAAAGAAAGGAAAGGGACCTATATGTGCCAAAATGTTTGTGGCAGCCCTGTTTGTAGTGGCCAGAAGCTGGAAAATGAAAGGATGCCCATCAATTGGAGAATGGTTGAGTAAATTGTGATATATGAATGTTATGGAATATTATTGTTCTGTAAGGAACGACCAGCAGGATGAATACAGAGAGGCTTGGAGAGACTTACATGAACTGATGCTAAGTGAAATGAGCAGAACCAAGAGATCATTATATACCTCAATAACAATACTGTTTGAGGATGTATTCTGATGGAAGTGGATCTCTTCGATAAAGAGAGCCTTAATTGATCAAAGATGGACAGAAGCAGCTACACCCAGAGAAAGAACACTGGGAAATGAATATAAACTGCTTGCATTTTTGTTTTTCTTCCCGGGTTATTTATACCTTCTGAATTCAATTCTCCCTGTGCAACAAGAAAACTGTTCGGTTCTGCACACGTATATGGTATCTAAGATATACTGTAACCTATTCAACATGTAAAGGACTGCTTGCCATCTGGGGAAGGGGGTGGAGGGAGGTAGGGAGGGGAAAAATCGGAACAGAAGTGAATGCAAGGGATAATGCTGTAAAAAATTACCCTGGCATGTGTTCTATCAAAAAAAAAGTTATTAAAAACAAAAACAAAAACAAAAAAAAACCAACAAAAAAACCCAAATATTCACTGTTCTTTCATTGCAGTTGATTTATTCAACTCTTTGTACAAAAGAAAATCTAATGGCTGCTAATCTATATTTATACATTCAATGAAGGCAAAGGTAGTAAAAATAATAAGAATGATAAAATAATAATAGCTAGCATTTACATATCACTTTGAGGTTTGCAAAGCACTTTACAAATATTATTTCATTTGATCTTCACAATCCTGAGAGGTATTTGCTACTCTTAACCTATTTTATGAGTAAGGAAACTAAGGTAGACAGAGTTTAAGTGCCTTGCCCAGTTACGAAAATAATCTGAGATAATATTTGAATTTAGGTCTTCCTGATGCCATGTCCAATTCTCTATTCCATCTACCATATTAATCATGTTCATTTTGGTGACAATGGAATTATCAGAACCTAACTAGTGGCTGTCTAGGGTCACATAGCTAAGAAAGTGTCTGCAGCAGGATTTGAAATCAAATCTTCTTAACTTCAGATGTGTGTGTCTGAAGACGAAACAGCCTGCTTCAGCACAGCTGAGGCATAAGGGACTAGGAGCATAAAGTGATTCCCTTCAGAAGTCCCAAATTCAATGGAAGCTTATTGAAATAATTATGTTTTTATGAATGAGGGCTAACCAGAAGTTTAAGTTTGAGATTAGAATGAAATGAGACACTGGTAGTCCACCTAACAGTTAACAAAGAGAGATTTACTTAACCAAAGTAAGACAGAATATTCAGCAAGTATATATAGTGAGGACATAGTGTTCGTTCAGCTGAGTTCAGCACCCTTACCTCTGAGCTTCCCAAGGTGCTCCAGTGGTCATGCATCTGGGAGGGGTTTTCCTCTAAGCTTTTCCAGGAAACATCAGTGGCCTTAGGCAGATTGAGTTTCAAGGATTGTTCTAATACCTTAGAAGGAAGAGGAGTAGGCCAGCCACTACACCGGACTCTGGGAGATATTCCTCCTGTTGCAATCCCTTAGAAAGTACAAGTTTCCATAAACAGGAAAGTCTATAAGCAAAGAGAGATTAATAATATAAATGTAAATGTACGACCTAGTAGAGTCTAGACAAAAAGGCAAACGCTAACAAAGCCTGCAAACGAGGCTACCTGTTGCACCCACTTTCTAATCACTTTAAATGGGAGATATCCCTATTTAGATGTGTATATCTTACACCTGGGGACCCCCATCTATTATTTATACAGGGATGCCAGAGGACAAACTCTTTCCCATCAGCTATTTCACGCTCTTTCTGTGAGAGTGCCTCATGTTCTCCCCTGTTGCTTCTCTCTGATGACATCCTTTTTATCTTTTATCTTTTTTTTTAATAACTTTTTATTGACAGAACCCATGCCAGGGTAATTTTTTACAACATTATCCCTTGACTCACTTCTGTTCCTATTTTTCCCCTCCCTTCCTCCACCTCCTCCCCGAGATGGCAAGCAGTCCTTTACATGTTGAATAGGTTACAGTATATCCTAGATACCATATATGTGTGCAGAACCGAACAGTTTTCTTGTTGCACAGGGAGAATTGGATTCAGAAGTATAAATAACCTGGGAAGAAAAACAAAAATGCAAGCAGTTTATATTCATTTCCCAGGGTTCTTTCTTTGGGTGTAGCTGCTTCTGTCCATCCTTGATCAATTGAAACTGAATTAGCTCTCTTAATCAAAGAGATCCACTTCCATCAGAATACATCCTCAAACAGTATCGTTGTTGAGGTATATAATGATCTCCTGGTTCTGCTCATTTCACTCAGCATCAGTTCCTGTAAGTCTCTCCATGCCTCTCTGTATTCATCCTGCTGGTCATTTCTTACAGAACAATAATATTCTATAACATTCATATACCACAATTTACCCAGCCATTCTCCAATTGATGGGCATCCATTCAATTTCCAGTTTCTAGCCACTACAAACAGGGCTGCCACAAACATTTTGGCACATACAGGTCCCTTTCCCTTCTTTGTATCTCTTTGGGGTATAAGCCCAGTAGTAGCACTGCTGGATCAAAGGGTATGCATAGTTTGATAACTTTTTGGGCATAATTCCAGATTGCTCTCCAGAATGGTTGGATTCGTTCACAACTCCACCAACAATGCATCAGTGTCCCAGTTTTCCCTCATCCCCTCCAACATTCATCATTCTTTTTTCCTGTTATCTTAGCCAATTTGACAGGTGTGTAGTGGTATCTCAGAGTTGTCTTAATTTGCAGTTCTGTGATCAAGAGTGATTTGGAACAATCTTTCGTATGAGTGGTAATAGTTTCAATTTCATCATCTGAAAATTGTCTGTTCATATCCTTTGACCATTTATCAATTGGAGAATGGCTTGATTTCTTATAAATTTGAGTCAGTTCTCTATATATTTTGGAAATGAGGCCTTTATCAGAACCTTTAACTGTGAAGATGTTTTCCCAGTTTGCTTCCCTTCTAATCTTGTTTGCATTACTTTTGTTTGTACAAAGGCTTTTTAATTTGATGTAATCAAAATTTTCTATTTTGTGATAAGTAATGATCTCTAGTTCATCTTTGGTCACAAATTTCTTTCTCCTCCACAAGTCTAAGAGATAAACTATCCTATGTTCCTCTAATTTATTTATAATCTCATTCTTTATACCTAGGTCATGGACCCATTTTGATCTTATCTTGGTATATGGTGTTAAGTGTGGGTCCATGCCTAATTTCTGCCATACTAATTTCCAGTTATCCCAGCAGTTTTTATCAAATAATGAATTCTTATCCCAAAAGTAAGGATCTTTGGGTTTGTCAAACACTAGATTGCTATAGTTGACTATTCTATCTTGTGAACCTAACCTTTTCCACTGATCAACTAATCTATTTCTTAGCCAATACCAAATGATTTTGGTGACTGTTGCTTTATAATATAATTTTAAATCAGGTACAGCTACTGCCTAAACTTCTTAAGAATGCCTTGAATTAAGGAGAGTCTTTAGTGTTCTAGGTTTTGATATAATCAGTAAAACATCATCCATAAACATCCTTACTATCTATAGAGAATCTCTCTTTCATTTGGATAAATGTTCTGGGCTTGCTCCAAAACAGGTCCAACACATTTGTTAAGCTTGTCCCTTGCTTTGTAACCCCCTTGCTATTTGGAGACCTTTTTCTTTCTTCTTTTCTTTTTCTTGATCATGTCATAGGATCATAGATTTAAATTAGGCACCTTAGGAGAACAGCTAAATGGTGAAGTGGATAGATTACTGGGCTTGGAGTCTGGAAGATCTAAGGCCAAATGCAGTCTCAGACACTCAGCAACTGTGTCACCCCTGGTAATCACTTAACCCTGTTTGCCTTAGTTTCCATATCTATAAATGAGCTAGAGAAGGAAAAAGCAAACCACTATAGTATCTTCGCCAAGGAAACCCTAAATGAGGTCATGAAAAGTTAGATATGACTGAACAATAACAGCACCTTAGAAATCATTTAGTTAAATCCTTTCATTTTACAAATGAGGAAACTGAGACTCAGAGAGTTTAAATGATCTGCCTAAGGTCATACATCTAGTAAATAGTAGAAGGAGATATTAATTATTTAATGCCAAATACTGCACTGTTTCCATTACATCATGCTATTCTCATATGAGAGAATGAATCTCTTTTAGCATGAATTTTAAAGACATTTAGTATTAATGTTTATATATAAATAGTATTCTTAAAAAAAAATAAAAGAGCAGTTCAGGGGATCCTTTCTTAGAGTCTACAAATTTGCCTATGTCAGCATTCCTGACCACCATTTTCTATATTTAGTGACGATTCTCATACTATTTATTTAAATTATTTTTTATCCAAAGCTTACCTTTTTAGAGTAACTTCATAATAGCCTCTCTATTCTTGCCTTTGCAGTCTCCTTTTAGCATACTTGTGATGTCCTTTTCTTTTTTTTCTCATGTTCACACTGTGTCACTGCGTCTCCTGGTACTCTATACCATAACATTTTTTGTTTTTTCTTTTTTGAATGAATTTATATTTTATTAATTGCAATAGCCACTATGTGGATTAGAAAAATAATGCACAGATGCCAAATGAGATTTTATTTAATTAACCTGCAGAAAGTATATTTGCTTACTTACCATAGTGAGCCATACTATATAATGTTTCAGTTTGATCTAAATGACAGTGTTTAGATTCCCTGGTAGATCTTTTGCAGAAGAAATTACTCATGTCTTAGGCTCTGTAGCACACAGTTAGTAAGTACTTTTCTAGGTCATTATTTAATACCAATTATCATTCTGATGTCATGAAAATTGCTGAGGTGCTATTTTGAGGAGCGACAAAGAAGCTGGACACATTTAACAACTGACTGAAAAAATATACACATAACACATCTTTTAGTTTCACTTGTATCATTAACATTTTTTCAATCATAAAGTCCAAGCCTTGGCTTGTAACATTTGATAATTTCTGAGGTGTAAGTACTCATGCTGTAAATTTAACACTCAGTTCTCAAAAGCAAGTCTGAGCTGACTCTAAAACAATCCTGGCTCAGGAAGCACTTTTATATTTTCCATCATATGTTTTAGAGAGAAAACAATCTTTTTTCACTAACTTAACAGACTAATTTCTGTCTCAGAAGAATTGGTTGTCTTTTACTGGGGCATTGAGGTGGTACAATGTATAGAGCACAGGGCCTGGAGTCAGAAGAACCTGAGTTCAAATTCCTCTTTAAATATTAGCTATGTGACCCTGTGCAATCATATAACTCTATTTGCCTCAGTGTAAAATGAAAAGGAAATGGCAAACCACTCCAATGTCTTTGCCAAGAAAATCCCAAATGGGGTCACAAAGAATCAGACCACAAGTAAACAATGTATTATCACATGTATATGTCACATAATATGTGATTTGTTGCTAAACAAACAACTCCATAAGATCATAGCTCATAACATTATAGATTTAGAATTGGAAGAGATCTAGTCTATCTCCTTCATTGTACTAAAGCCCATTCAGATTCAATGACTTGCCCAAGGTTATACATTCACTTCATATACAACATCTTTGCAGGAGTAGGTACTCCCACAAAAATGATTTTTTTTTCTCACAAGGATGATATTACAAACGAAATATACAATCTAGGGTAAATGAGATTTGCCCTTTCTGTAGTAGCTCTAAAGGAAACTGGAAACAAAGCATTACCCATAGGACTGGCTGAACAGATTTAATTATATGAATGCCATGGAATTGTTTTGTGCAAAATAAATGACAAATAGGAGGAATCCAATAAAATATGGGAATACTATGAATTGAAGCAGAGTGAAGGAAGCAGATCCAGGAGAAAGATCTATTCAATGATTATAATGACGTAAATGAAAAGAAAACTAAAATAAAGGTATGGAAATTATTAATCTGAGTTTATTCTCATATTATAATAATGTACACATCAAAATCAAATTACTTAAGTATTCTATGGTTCAAATTAGAAACTCAGCACAGCATAATAATATCTCATTTTGTGTAATTCTCAAATTACAAAGTAACTTAATATTAATTTTCTCATTTATTTCATAACCACAGTGTGAGATAGTTGAAACAGATAAGAAATTTGAACTGAAAAAGGTTAAGTGACATATACAACCTCATATAGAATGGGCAGATTCAGGGATCTAGTGAAGAAGAAAATTTGGACTTTTATTCAGGAGACTAAAATTCACATCTGAGTTCTGATGGGTATCAATACCAAAATATTAGAATCATAATCATAGATGGCCTACATGATAATGGAAAGATGCATGATGAATATTAGCAGGCTGTATCAACTGAACAATGATTTCCAATTGAATTCCAATACAAAGAATTCCAACTGAAAAATTTTGCAAGGAATTGGCAAAATAAACTTGCATATGAACAGAATATATGGGATATAATTTTGTTTTGAGATGTTGAATACAAGGAATTCAGAGATATATACAAACACATGAATTAATTCAGAGTTAAGTAAGCAGAACTTGAAACATAAGTAAACACAATATCAACACAAATGAAAAGAACAATAAAAAGAAATACTTCTGTTTAATTACTGTGATCAGCCTTGGTTCCAAGGCCAAGGAATTGCAACCATCTTCTTTCATTAGAAAGGTGCACTATAAATGTGAAATGTTCGTTTGTCCAACAGATTGATATATAGTTGATTTTGGTTAATTGATTGTTTCTCTTTTATCATAAGAAAATATTGCTGCTGGGCAGAAAGCAGTAGTGGTAATATTGTGGGGGAAGAGGAGCATATCCAGAAGTGTCTATGATATAAAAACAAAAGCCCCTTAGGATTATCCCTAGAACACTAAGAAGAGTAGTCACCTACTCTTAGGGGATGGGTGTACCAATTTATTTAAATGGAAGTCCTGGAAGAGGTATTAAAATAGGCTTTTAGAGTTGAAATAAGAAGAGATCTCAGAGGGATCAAACCCAATGCCTATACTGCTGGGAAAATGAGACCTGGTGAACTTGCTTAAGTTCAGAGAGATAATAAACATCAGATTCAGTATCTGAATTCAGGTACTCTGACTCTGTTCTTTCTTTTTAGGGGGAATATGATTGGGAATATGATTATTCAATATCTTATTTTATTACTTTACATGCAAATTTATTTCCTGAACAGAGTGTTGTGTAACATTTTGTAACTCCTTCCTTTTTCCCCCTACAAGAATATTACAAATAAAAATATATGTTAGGATAGTTTCAACTTACTTTTACCCCCTCCTAATCATTCATAATGTTCTTTTGTATTATTAACTCCTAGGTTCTCTTCTAAAACAGGAACAACATTTATATTATAGTTTTAAATTGGATTATTGCTTTAGATTTCTGAGTCTTTGAAAAGCTTTAGTATGTCTTGTGAAATATTTTTAGGTTTTGGATAAAAGCCATTAAGAAGTAATATTAGCAGTTCACTAAAACAATCTAATTTTATACAAACCTCCTGAACAAGTTGGTGTATTTTATATGGTAATATGCTTAAATAATCTCTATCTTGGAAGATTTGGGAGATGTGTTGGGGTGTTATGTTATCAGGTCAAAGAAATTTCTCAAGTTACTGTTTTAACTTATACTTTGTAATAATTTAGGAGCACAATACTAGGGGCTTAGGCATTTAATAAAAGAAGTTGAAAATGATGATCATAAATACCAACGCAGACAAGGTATAATGTGGGTTCACCCTGTAAACATTTTCTATAAAAACAGGGCCTTTCTATTTTAAAGCTTAGGAAATACTGCTAGTATGAGTTCTCTGAACTGAATAGAAATGTTTGTCAAGTGGTTTACAAAGGCCTATTACATTAATTTCATAGAAAGCAAAGAGTGTATTAATCTTCAGAAACCAAATCTTCCATTGGGGGAAAAAAGGCTCCAGAAATATTTATTCAGACTGCATGTTTGTTTTGTGAAGACAGCTCCTTTACTCTGGCTACAATTGAGAGAGGGAATTTTACACAAACCTTGAATTATAGCATAAATGTTCTTTTCCACTTCTAGCAGAATTTAGCTACATATTATACAATCACAAAATGTTATTGCTGGAGGAGACCCTATAGATCACCTAATCTAACTCCCTCATTTCTAAGGTAAAGAAAATGTGACCCACAGAGAGGACTTAAGAGAGATGGTCGAGATCACCAAGTTAGCTAGTGGTGGAGCTGGGACTAAAAGTGTCAAAAGGCCTTTATTTCTTGTCCTTTGCTCTGATCAGTCAGGGTTTTAATAATTAGTGGGAGGATTTCCTTCTTTTAGTGAACAAGGACTATATTTAACCTTGTTAATTAATATTACGTTTGCCATTCTATTAACATTTGCTGACTGGGGGCATGGCATGTCAAAGTTTTTGGTTTAGTAATGTAATTCGATTCTGGGCAAGTCACTGAGCCTCAGTTTCATTTGTAAAATCTGGTTGATCTTGGAAAATCTCACATGAAGTGATGTGAAGTGAGCAGAACCAGGAGAACATTGTACATAGAAACAGCAATGCTATACCATAATCAACTGTGAATGATTTAGCTAATCTCAGCAATACAATGATCTAAGACAATTCCAAAGGACTCATGATAAAAAATGCTGTCCACCTTCAAAGAATTGATGAAATCTGAATACAGATCTAAGCATACTATTTTTCTTTTTTTTTCCTTTGGGTCTGTATCTTCTTTCACATTATGATGAATATGGTAATATGTTTTACATGATTGAATATGTATAACCTATATCAAATTGCTTATGGGGGAAAGGGAGAGTAGGGTAGTAGAGAAAGAGAAAAGGCAGAGAGGAAGGGAAGGAAAGGAAAAAGGAGAAAAGGAAAGAAAAATTGGAACTCAAAATTTTAAAAAATGAATATTAAAATTGTCTTTACATGTACTTGGGGAAAATAAAATACTTAAAAAATAAACTTCTGCCAAAAAATAATAAAACATAGTTTAAAATATTTGTATACCTACTTCAGAGTTATGAGGAAAGTCCATTGTAAACCATAATGTTTATATAATTTGCATTGTTATTAATGATATTTTTGTAGTTTAAAAACATCACTACTTCAATAAAGTATAATTTCGCAGATCTGCATATTTCTTCTAGTGATGTTACATCTCTCTATAATTTAGAGATCTCTCTATAATTTAGTAGATCATCCTTAAGAACTGCTATTGCTAAAAAAATATACTATCTAAAGCCAACCTGGAGATGAGACATTTTGTACTTAATTCTTACCTAGACTGCTAGAATGGCATCCTAATATGTTTCTCTGCTTTAAGTCTCTTCCCTATATGATCCATCCTGAGCACAGTTAACTGCCAGTGATATTTTAAAAACACAGATTATTCACTAGAAGAGTCCCAGTGTCTCCTCTTGATTAAGATAAAGCACTAATTTCTCCTTTGGCTTTTAAAGCCCTTCATAATTTGACTAGGGGCAGCTAGTGGATAGAGTCCTTGGCTTGGAGTCAGCAAAAGCTAAGTTCAGGGGCAGCTGGTTGGTGTAGTGGATAGAGCACCAGTCTTGAAGTCAGGCAGACCTGAGTTCAAATGTGACCTCACACACTTACCACTTCCTAGCTGTGTGACCCTGGGCAAGTCACTTAACTCCAATTGCTTCAGCAAAAAAACCAAAAAAACAAAAAACAAAAAAAACCTGAGTTCAAATTTGAAGACAGACTATTACTGGCTGTAGGACTCTAGGCAAGTCACTTAACTCTGCCTCAGTTTCCTTATCTGTAAAATGAGCTGGAGAAAGAACTAGCAAACCACCCAGAACTGAAAAATACCATGCAACAATAGAAAAGATATGATAAAATGTGATTAACTGTGGTTAACTGGTACATTGAAAACAACAGCTGTTATTTGGAGTCAAAGGATGCTGGTTCAAATCCTTCTTAAGTTTCTATGTGACTTTTGGTAAACCAAAGCTTTTTTGGACCTTGGTTTCCTCATTTGTAAAATGATGTGGTTGATGATGATGTCTGAGGTCCCTTACAATAGAGATCAGGTTTCTCTATTTATCACATTCATTGGCTTATTAATGAAACTCTCATGCCAATATCCAGAGAAAATATTAATATGGAAAATGAAATTATAGCTCACATCTAGGGAACTTAAAAAGGGGAAAGTAACAAAGGTACTCAATATATCCTATTAATCAAGCATTTGGGCAGGTGATTTATTCTTACAAAAAATGTTAAATATAAAAATAAACATTATATAATATTAGAATGATCATAACAAAATTCATTAATTTAATTTACAATCAACTGAGGCTAATATTCACACCTTATCAGAACATAACTCAGTTTTGTAATACTGCTAGTTAGCCAGGTTGCATTTCACTTAGGCTTGGCTTTGTCCAAAACATTCCTAATACTTGTCTTCTGATAAAAGTCCAGTTTGCAATGTATAAGCTTCCTTGCCTTTGGCCTGAGTACTCCAGAGTTGCCATACTCAACAAGCTCACCAGACCATTCAGACTGACAAGATAACCTGCTTAGGAGAGGAAATATACAGAAGAAAAGTTGAGTCTACATTTCTATGTGGAACTGGCATCTTGATGAGGAAAACAAACCACAGCCTAGAGCCTACCTTTAGGTCTTAGCACTATTTACTAAGTGAAAAAATTCAAGTCCAGAGGTCCTCTTTTAAGAGATATAGTTTCTTGTCTTTTTCTGCTGTCACTGGGCAAGGGGAAGACTAAGGTACTATATTTTTTCCATGTCATTCTAAAATATCAAGCCCTTTCAGCACTGGGCTACCACATGGCCAGAAGTAGCCAGGAAGTTAGTCATCCACCAAAGGCTCAAGCAATGAGTCACTATATCTTTAGAGTTCCCAGAAGTTTCTGGAAGAGTTTTGGATTATGCTTCATGGAATAGCCTCTATAGACCCATTCAACTTCCATTACATTACTGAACTTACAAACTATTAAAATACTTTGCAGAATGGAGATTATGTTACATTGGTAGGGACAGAAAAAACTTTAAAGATTTGAATAGAAATCTGTTCATGAGAAGACAGATTAGCAACATATTCTCCTCTCCTCCCATAGTCTCTCAATCTAAAAGATATCATCTAAATGTGGAAATATGTATAGAAGAATTGCACATGTTTAACATATATTGATTTACTTGCTATCTAGGGAAGGGGATGGTAGGAAGGAAGGGAAAAGATTTTGAACACAAAGTTTTGCAAAAATGAATGTTGAAAAATATCTTTGCATATATTTTGAAAAAAAAGTTATTTAAAAAGATATCTACTCGTACACAAGCAAAAGGGTAAGGAGTCTGGAGATGGAGTAAAACAGTTTATAAAGGTATAAGGTTCTTTTCCAGGAAGAGTAGATGATGTTGGAAAAGTAGGTCTGGACCAGTCTGCCAAGAGCCTTAATCATGTTATTTAGACTGTCCTGTAGGCAACAACAGTGATTCTAAGCTGTTCTATTGAGTAGGGAAGGAAACAAGATAAAAATGAAGTTTCAGGAAGATTAATTTGGCAGGGTTGTGAAGGATGGATTGGATCCAGAAAAAAATGAAAACATGGAGATCAGTTTGGAGGCTACTGAAGTGCCAATAAGGGGCTAACCGGCATCAGCCTAGGTTGGTGATTTGGGGAATGGAGCTATAGGATTTTGTGACTAATTGGATTATAGGGAAGAGTTAGAGGATGAAGCAGCCAAAGTAGGAAGTAATTCAAAAGTTTTAAGACTTGGATAATAATAAAACATACCATTTACATTGCTGTTGTTGAGTTAAGAACAATTCTTCATGATGCCATTTGGGTCATGATATTGGAATGGTTTGCTATTTCCTTCTCCAGCCCATTTTACAGATGAAAAAAACTGAGCCAGAGTTGCATAGTGTCTGAGACTGATTTAAAAAAAATTTAGGAAAAACAGTCTTCCTGACTACAAGCCAGTTACTCTATTAAGCTAGTCAGTTAGTTGGTCTTACCATATACATACCACTTTATGTAAACCTTTCTTTTGTTCTTACAAGTCTTATAACGAAGATACTACAAATATTATGGTCCCCATTGTAGGGTTCAAAGAAGTTATGGAATTTGCCCGTGGACATGCATCTAGTGTCAGAGGTGAAATTTAAACAAGTGACTATGACCCAAAATCCAACATTCTACTATACCAAACTATTTCCTGATCTAGTTTTTAAAAATTAATTGAAAAAATAGAGCAATCAGGAGAGACATTTAAGTTTTAAAAAGTAGTTTGCTTTTAGAGCTACTAAATTTCAGGTACTTGGAGTACCTGCAAACAAATAACCATTTGAAATATGGAACTAGAGCTAGAGATTAGAGCTGAAAATATAGATTTTGAAGTAATCTATAAAAAAAATGAAACTTGAAAGTATAAGAGTAGATATTTTCCAGATGGAGAGAAGAAAGGAGAAGAGAGAAAAGGGGAGGGAGAGAAAGAAAAGAAGGGAGGACAGGGGCAGAAGAGAGAAAGAAAGAGAGAGAGAAAAAGAGAGAGAGAAAGAGAGAGAGAGAGAGAGAGAGAGAATTAGATACAACTGAAAAATGAATAGTGGAAAATGAAAAAACCACAGTGTTTTTATTAGAAAGATGCCAAATAATTGATTTGATAAATTATGTAAGTGAATTTTTGAATGAAAAGACTGGTGTTTTGTGTCAAAGCAGATACAGCCAAAGGAGAAAAGCTTATGATAGAAAATACTATACAGGACAGAATTTATTTTAAATGAATTTATAAATGATTTTCTAATAGCACATTTTCTAATATTGTCCTCCCTATTTATTAGGAAAAGATGGGCATGAGAATACAGGAATAAGACTAAGATTTTTTCAACTCTGATAATGAGAATGTCCTGTTTTCTTCTTGCTAGTTTTTGTATATATAATCTTCTAGGTCATTTCACTGACTCAATTATGTTTCATTACTGTCTGTCAATATATTTCTCCTTTACTAGTTTGTCTCTTTGTACTCTTGTTTCATAGTTATTCACTTTTCTGTTTCTCATTAATTGCAAAAAAATTCCTTCCACTTTATGGTTAGTCAGTTAGACAGGCAATAAATATTAATTGCTTAGTATGTGCCAGGTACAATGCTAAACATTGGAGATTCAAAAATTTAAAAAAAGGCAAAGGACAATCCCTACTCTCAAGTAGTTTACAATCTAATGGAGAAAGACAAGATAGAAAATAGAAGCAGGAAAGGAAAGGAGGAACACTCCATATGGGTCAGGAGGGAAAATTCCAGAAAACTGTAGCCACAAGGGAAAGGAAAAGATGATTGTCCTTGACTCCTTTGTTAAATGGAGACTCTGGAAGGAGCCAATAACAAAGAGGGGGTAGAGTAAAGAAAGTATTGATGCAGTGTCAGAAGATTGAAGTGCTCTTGAATAGAGGAAGAGGTTCTTGGGCATGATGGAGAAGAACAGAGAAGGGATAATCTCCTTGTGCTACACATCCGGTCAATATTCAAAGCCCTGTTTTTTCTTTTTTCTTTTTTTTTTTCTTTTTACTGCCATCACTATCGATAATAATATATCACATTTTGCCCATCACCTTCCTCTCACCAATTCTGTGAGATAGGTTAATTTGACTAAAATACTGAGGGTTGAAAATTGAGCTACATGCCAAGTGTCTCACAGGAAATAGTTGTGCTGGAAATATCTGCGCTGCCAAAACTCAAACCCAGGACTTCTGGTTCCAATTCTAATATTTTTTTTCTACACCATTGGTCAAAATTTTGACTATTGCTAGATGAGTGTTCTTGCATTGATCACATACAGCTAGGCCACAATGGAAATAATGAATTTTTTTAGTTGATTACATTATTTGAATTTGCATTGCCTATGTCCATTAGATTGAAACCAGTTAACATATTACAACTTCCAACTGTATGGATTTTTATACCTGGTGGATATGGCTGTATTTCCCATTTACTTTGTCACATTTTCTCCTGAAGAATTGTTTTTCCTCATTTCTTGACTGTGCTTATTGAGCACTGGCGCAATTCTTCATCAGTGATATTGATAATCATGGCTAGGACTTGTAAAATTACTGTAGATTTGTTAAATTTATGTTTTAGGGTTTGTGTGGATGTGTGTGTATATCATATTATCCTACAAGGAGTAGGGACTAATGAATAAGAATTAAAAAGGAAGGGAAAAATATTTAGCATTAGAAAAGACAAGCAAAAAGTAATAATACAGAAGGAAAAAATAAAGAGGAACAAGTCATAGCCTACTGTGCCTAATAATTCTCCTACGAGGCAGGTAAGTAAGAGGTAGCTCAATGAATAGAGCATTGGGGCTGGAGTCAGAAAGATCAGAATTCAAATTTGATTTCAGACATTTACTAGCTTAATCCCTTAGAGAAGGAAATGGTAAATCTTTAGCAAGAAAACACCATGGAGAGTGTGGTTCATGGGGTCATGAAGAGTTATATATGACAAAACAAATATGTTTATAGTTTCATAGCTCACTTAGCATTTTCAATATTTTATTTTTATTAAAATAAAATTTTAAAATAATTTTAATATTTTAATTATTGCTGTCACTTTCTAGCACGCTATCCTAACAGAACCCTTCTGTATAACAAATATAGCTGAGCAAAACAAATCCACATTGGCCACTTCTGACATATTTTGCCTTCTTGTGTACCTATCAAAAAGCAGGAGACATGCTTTACCATTTGATCTCTGAAGTAATATTTAGTCACTTCATTGATCAGTTCTGAAGTTTTTTTGTGCTGTTTTCCTTTAAAGACACAGATCTAAAGCTGAACAGGATCTCAGAGGCCATCTAGTACAAACTTCTCTTTTCATAGATAAAGATACCAGGGCATTTGAAAGTAAAATAATTTGCCCTAGGTCATACTCTAGCAGCAGATGTACTAAGGAACTTTACTTCGCTGACCTTAAAGCCTGTGTTCTTTCCCTTAGATGGGATATATTACCAGTGGTAACTGTTACCCTGCTTTGGTGGTTCATCCATTCACATTAGACAGGTCTTTGCCAGTTATTACTCTATTTTACAGATGAAAAAACTAAAGTACTGAAGTTACATGACTTCCCAGGATTATGAAGCAAATCAATACCTGAATTAGACTCACTTCCCCTGAATCTCACCAAATCACACTGTATCCAAGCTACTTCTTAAAAATAAAGGACTGATGCCTTTTGAGACAAAAAATCAAAAAGTTATTTCCCTGTAGCTTTTCCTCCATAGTATATTCCCTTAAAGACAGTAGAAAAACAGCAAAATCATCCATTTGTCCTGTGACTAATAATTCTCATAGGAGGCAGCTAGGTAGCTCTGTGAATAAAAGCATTGGGCTTAGAGTCAGAAAGACCTGAGTTCAAAATACCTTGGTACAGGATATTCAACATCCATAGGCCCCCCACCTCTGCATGAAAGAGCTGTGTCTTGCATTGCTTGTGGAGTCAATTTCATTTTTGTAGCTGCCTATTTTAATATTTTTAATTTATACGACTGCTGTTATGTTTAACGTTCTTCTTGTTCTTTCTTCACTCTAAATCAATCCTTATTGAAGATTTCTCTTTATTCCTCATATTGTCTTGTGACACAATATTCTATTTAATGTACCATGATTTATTCAGCCACTCACCTGTTAATGAGGATTTACTTTGTTTCCAATTTTTAACCACAGAAAAGAATGATATTGTATATGGGCACATTTAGTTGTGGTATTAGTCAATTTTTAAAAAGTCATTTATATGTACCCAGAACATGTAAATTGAGTATTTTCTTAAATATGGGCATTCAATTAATCACCATTAGCTAATATTGACCCCAAAAAAGTTCAGAATATAGCAAAATGTCAGGATCCAGAATCACCACTACCCTTTTTCATGGGTTGTTATGAATTTTTTAAAAATCACCAGGTGGCCAGGCTATTGGTACTTAGGTAAGTCCTCTGAAAACAGACTCCATCTGTTACCAGAGAGGTTTCAGCATGGTAGGACCTGCCAGAGCTTACATTCTTCTGGCACAGCCTTTGAGAACTAAGGGTCACCTCCAGGCCAAAATGAGGCACTGGAGAATGTAGGATTACCTCAGGACTAGGATTGCTGGAAGTAGGTAAGCTCTATGTGGGAAGGATGAAGTATTTATTTTTGTGTTATGTCCCCTTTGGCAAGCTGGGTGGTTTACCAACTCAAGAATATTTGTAACCTGCATTTGTTCATATTAAGGATGGAAATTTAAAACAAAAACTTGCCTCTTGTTCCACTCTGACCTACCCTAGTCACCTCCTCCTCCTCCTCCCTAGTCAGTCAAGACTATTTGATAAACTAAGATTTAAATTAAAGGGTACCTGCTCTTTCACAGCACCATGAAAACTATGAGGTACCCATTGCCCCTTCTAGTTCTTCCTTAACCTCTCTCTACTTATGTTATTTTCAGTTTCTTTTTCTTTACCTTTTTTGCTACTGTTAGATCAAGAAGTAGGATTTCCATATAAAAATCCTCTTGATGGTTCTAACAACGTTCAGACTCTAAAAATTCTAGAAGAGCTCAGTTTTTGTTTTGTTTTTGCTTTACCCTAATCTGGTGGGATGAACTTCTATTGCAGCTGGCCTTGCCTTTGCTTCTTTTCCCAGCTTTTTCAGTTAAAATACACGTGCAATAGGAAAAACTCTTGGAAGATATGGGAAAAGGGTAGTGGCAACATAGGGATGTATGGAAGAAGGATCGTGGGGGCACCGTGTGGTTTGGATAAAGGAATGGAGGCAGAAGTCTGGCACAAAAGTGATGTAGCCGCCCTTCTAAAATTGCCAAACCTAATGTTTTCTCCTTGGGTTGTAGCAACTCCCCAACTAAACAGCAGCCCTAAGTTGCCCATTGTCTCCCCTCTGCTGTATAGGCCCTTCCTCTGCTCATCCTTTCTCTTTTTTTGACATTGCCCTTTGCCTGGCCGCAGAGTCATCTGTTTACTCTCTTTACACTTCCAATCGCCCACAGAATCGGACACCCTTCCTCTCCCCGTTTTGCGACCCCTCCCCCCCTTTTCCCTTCTTCCCTCCCCCACAATCCCCGAGCCGCTTTTGCGCTCCCCACCTCCCCTTGGAAGTCTTGGCTGCTTCAGACTCAACCTCTTCTCGAACCACGACCCCGACCCCCCCCTCCCGCCTCGCTCTGCGGTCCCGGTGCCCCTTCTGCCACCTTTGCCCCCTCGCAGGGGCGATGTTGCGGAGCAATGGGAGGAGGGAGGGGAGTGGGAGGGAAGTTTCCTCCTCTCGTCCTTCCCCCAGTGACAGGACTTGGCTGCTGCTCCTGCGCCTGTAGTGAGGGGGAGGAGGAGGAGGAGGGGGAGGAGGAGGAGGGAAGAGGAGGAGGGAGGGAGGGGCTGGCGGCCTCACGGTGCCCCCTCCTCGGCTCGCTCGCTCGCTCGCTCTGTCTCCCTCTCTTTAAGTGAGGCGAGGAGGAGGAGGAGGGAGTCGGGGGGAGGATCTCCATTGAAATAAACAACCAGGCAGCAGTTATTAACACGGGAACATGGCGGCCACAGCCTCCGCTCCAGCTTCAGCCGGGAAGGTCAGCGCCGTCGACAGCCGCCACTTGACAAACTGACCAACCCACCGATTTCCCGGTAAATGCACCTTCCCGGCGCGGGGGAGGGGGAGGTGCACTATCCCCAACCCCCAGCAGCGGCAGCTGGGGAGCCCGGGGGAGAGCCGCCCGGCGGCCGCGCGTCCCCTGCTCTCCTCTCCCCTGCTTGCCTTGTCTGGGCGGGTGCCGTGCGTGGGGCCCCCGCGGGGATGTTGCATCCCGGGGAGTCGCGGAGTTGGGGAGTTTTTGTTTTTGGTTGGAGACCAGGGAGGGGGGAGTTTCTGGTAGAGAAAGGAAGGTTCTCCCCACCCCCTTGCACACACACACACACACACACACACATACACGCGCGCGCGCACGCACACACATGCACTCCCACATATGCACACACGCGCACCTCCCTCCTGTGAACTGGGACAGCGAGTCCCGAAGTGAAAGGCGGGGGGAGAGGCCCCAGCCCCGGGGAGGGGGCGGCTGTGGGGCTGCGAGGGGGAAGCCGCAGCTTGGGGGGAGGAGGGAAAGAGGCTCACGCCCGAGAGGAGGTGCGGGGCATAACCGCAAGCCGTGGTTGGTGGGCAGAGGGAGCTTGAAGAGACGGGAGCCTCGGGGGATGAGGGAGGTGAGATCGCGTAAGGGGCCGGCTAGTCGGCTGTGGGGGAGCCGTCGGGGCGCTGGCAATCTCGGGAGAAATGCATGGGCTGTGAAGGGGAAGCCGCGGGTCGGGTTGGTAAGCAAGGCCGGGAGGCTCCGTTCTCGGGTGGAGCGGAGGGAAGGTGAGGCAAGGTTACGAGAGGAAGTTGCACCCCGGGGTGAGGGGGAGGCGGGGAACCTGGAACCCCGGGAGGAGAGAAGGGGGAGTGGGTTGGGCTGGGCGGGGAAGCTCTCCTGATGTACGCAGGCTGCGGAGAAGGAGGGAGGCCGGGGCGGCGGCGGCGGGAGGCAGATGCTCCGTGCACGCACCGGAGCCCAGCTCATGCCTCACACTTAACTTTCTGGGTCGGGACTGGTGGGCCGGCAGCGGGCGCGCCGGGGCCGGGGGCGACGGCGGCGGCCAGAGAAGGTTCCGGGTTGGCTCGCCAGCGCCCCTCTCCCCCCGGTCCCTAGCTTCCCTCCCTTCTCCCCGCCCCTGGAGTGACTGGCCTCCGGGCCCCAGGCGGGAAGCGGGGAGGGGCTCTTACCCATACCCCGCCCAGCGCCGGGGGCTCGGCTCCCTCCCTAGGTCGGGTCTGGGGAGGGGCCTGAGCCGCCGGTCCGGTGCTCCCGCCCCCTGGCCATCCCTCTTCCCCCTCCCCCTCCCCAAGTCCCGGAGGCGCCTCTCCGCGGATCGGGGGCGGGGCCGGTCACTGGGTTGATGGTCCCGCCCTCTTTCCCCCCGCCCTCCGGTTTCCGGGGCCTGTGGGATGCGGGTACCGGAGCCGCCGGCGGCACTGTATGTAGCTCAATCCTTTGAGCCTGGGGACTGAGCTGCAACTGGCTTCCCCAGTTTACAGCCCCATCGCCGGGGAAACTTTGCCATTCCGGAGACTCAGATTTGGCGCACCAATTGACAAATTGCCCCACCAATCTCCCAATCTTCCTCCCTTCTCCCTCAATCTCAATCCCACTCCACCTCCTTCGCTGCCTTCCCCTCCCATCGACCCGGATCGCGCTGCGTCTGACTGATGGGACAGTAAGCCACTCGGAAAAGGGGAGTTTGACTGACCGGGTTTTGGTAAGCCAATAGTAGGAGGGGGAGGGGAAAGGGGTGGGGCTTCTTCTGAGCCAGTCAAAGAAGAGTTGCCTTGGGGCGGGGAGCCATGGAGACGCCAGCTAGAGCCTTCTTGCTCCTCTGCATGCCTAGGACTCTATCCTCGCTCTTGTGTTCTAAGGCTTTAGCTATAGAGCCCTCTTGTCTTGGGAAGAAGAGTTCGCGTGTACAATGCTCAGTTTTCTGCTCTTGGTTAAAGGCATGAATTCCATACACACGGATGAAATCTTAAATTCTTCGGGATGTAACATCAGTTAAAGAAGAATAATGTCAAAAGTGGCATGTTATAGGGATGCTCTAGGGAGTAGGGGATTTTGGACTTCCTTTTATTTCCAGTGAGGATTCTCAAAGGCTCTGTATATCACCTCTGCCTTTTAGTTTTTAGATGTGAAACCAATCTTTTAAGGGTATCTTGATGTTGAAAAGTCACTTGAATATAGTTTTGGGTCGAGGTTGTTTTAGAAATGCAAAGTGGAAAGTATTGGTACTTTTCTTGAATCTTTCCTCGTTCCTTGTTTAATTAAGCTGTCACTTTCCAAAATTTACCTGAATGTTGGGTGTGTGGGGATAAAACAGAAAAAATAGAAGGTTATGGTTTATGGTATGCATTTTATTTGACTCCTTCTTGGATAAACAAAATGTAGTTAGAAACTAAAGCACCACTGTGAAACATAAAGCTTTGGTATTTAAGGAGCAAAGCTGGTCAAAGAATTTTTGTGTGTAGGGGGAGTTTTGAATGAAATGTATTTTGCCAAATTACTCCCACACTAAAGACTCTTAAAAATAAATCATTTAAAATAGCTTTCTCCTTAAACGTTGTTAAAATGTAGATCGAGTGGGTGTTTCCTTAGCTTAAACAAGGTAAGAGGCAAATTTCATGTTGAGGTTGTTTGTTGTATAAATGATTTAGCGAGTTTTTAAGGGAGGCTAAGAATAGTTCTTATTCTCTATACATAACACAGGTTACCCTATAAGAATAACAGCTGCTACAGTGCTTGGTCTCTTGTGCTCTTGTTCTTTGTTGGTGAGGTTAGTGGCGCATTGACTGAAGCTGTGTTCTTATTCTCAGCTAGAATTCTCACCTACAGTTTGTGAAGACTTTTAATCCCAAATTTCGAGACTTCAGAGGGCGAATGGAATTAGATCAAGAATTAACCCATTCATTTTGTAATTAGGCTACTTTAAATTTAATTGAAGAAAATTTTTTAAAGTTCTGTCTTCATGAACTTTTCTTTATCATGAACTCTTCATAATGAAAGAATTGAAGCAAAGCTACAGCAAAAATTAGGAAAAAATAATTGTTAAATTCTATTAATGTCTTCATTTTATAAGTCCAGTTCCAAATGCAGAGTAAATCGCCTGGTGAAGTTTTTACATGTATGTGGAAAAGGATAGGTGGATTTTGTTACAGTTTGTTACCTTACATTATATTAATATAAGTTTATTTTCTCTCTCTGGTTTATACTTTTATTTGCCAGCTACTTAACAATCGTAGACAGCAGTCTATATTGTTGTTTCAAATTTGCCCACAATCTCCCCTGCCCTTCTCATAGTTAATTTAGTTACAGATGGTTGCTGACATGTACCCTTTTCTTCTTATTCTTTGGTGGTATGCTCAGTCATAATACACTATTTATGTTTGGTTCTTTACAACAATTCTTGAAAATGTTCTCATATTCCTGGTGACAGATAGTGGCAAGTAAGTCCCTTAATGCTTAGTTGGGGGGAAGGAACTCTTGAACATATGGAGACATCTAGAAAAGATGTGCATCGTCAGCTGTGATTCCATTGTGTGCTCTCACACAGAATCTGAACCTTTTTTTCTCCAGGGAGTTTGAGTCTTAACAGGAGTTCTTTGACTTAAGATGTCAATATACTGAAGCGCAGAGGGTAGGAATAGCTCACAAATTCTACTTTTAATATTTTTCTGAATGTTTTGCATTATTAACCTTTTTGCTCAGAAAATGATACTTTTGCATTGCATTGGATAGCATCTACTGAAATGGAAACATATTGTCAAATTGTACTATGTGCAAATAGTTAAGTGTGGATAAAGGGATAATATTTGTTGGTTTCAACTAGTATTTTTACAACTGTCTACTATCCTCAGTACTTTTGATGTGCTTCAGGAGTATTTTTTACTATGTATCCCATATTTAAGGATTCACAGTCATATCAGCTTGAAATGTGAAATAATTTGACTAATTTTTTTTTAATTGGGTATATATGGGATTCAATGTCATTTCTTAGTTTTGGGGAAAAAAGGCTGTCTAAAGCAATTTTTGTTAGGAGTTTGCTAAAAGATTAAAAAAAATTAAGGTTTTAGTGAAATTGCTCCTTTTTGATATTTAGAACTTTATTTTGATATAACAGAAATTTGAAACACCAGATGCTGAAAATTGTGATTAGCAACTTTCAATGACTACAATGACTACTTTTTTCCTTTCAGTATTAGGTATATTATGTGACTTTTTTGTTTTGTATGTCAATTTATATCTTCATTGCATGCTTTATTAATTTAGAAAATGTGGCCTATTTTCATTGTTATTTTAGCACTGAAAATAACTAGTTTGATGGGTTAATTTTTATTATGAAATAATCACATAATGTTTTATAACATAAGTCTACAAATATACTAAGATTATGAGTAAAATCTTTTCCCCTAGTGGTGTAATGATAAGATTGTATTTACATGTCAATTATGGAAGCCATTTCAGGAAAAGCAGGACAAAATCCTCCCTTTTTTCTCTTACCTTCTAATATGATCTCAAGCTGATTTGACTGCTTTACTCATTTTACCTTTTCTGAATGATAGAAAATGCCCTTCCCCTTCAGTTTCTTCAAAAAAAACAACAAAAAATTATTTTATTAGTTTGCTTTTATTTTTTAAAGGGTTTTGGTTTTTGTTTTTTGCTATGTAATATGCAATATCAAGTCATTTATTATATTACTTTCAAATACCTTCTAAAGTGAATCAATCTGTGGAGCCCTACAAATTATTTTGTTTTGAATTTTAAAATTTAGAAAATGTACAGATGGGGAATATTTTACAGGGTTCAGAAATACAATTTAGCTGTCTTTGTATCTAGAGTTATTTTACATTATCTTGCAACCAGCTGTAACACTGAAAACTGATTGTGGGAAACTGTGACAAAATATCTTTTGATATTAAGACTGCTGGTTGAAAGTATAGTATACTTTACACCATTAGGCTAAAGATCGTCTGGTTTTGGTTGATAAATGACAGAAGGATTTTTGCTTCTCATTGTATTATTTTAATTAAATCATTGATATTCCTAGTACCTGGATTGGAAATTCCTGAAGGGAAGCCAAGAATTGAATGGGTACAGAGGCTGTAGTATTGAATTCCCTTTTACATACTTTTGAATTTTAAGGAAAATAAATCAACTCAAAGTTCATAGTCAGAAGCAACCTACTATTATATATTGACTTTGGAGGAAAAAGAAAAAAAAGCTATTTTTTGATCAGGTTTCAGCTGATAAAATATAGTAGAGAACTGAGCAGAATTTTGCAGAAAAGTCAGGCAAAATTTTTCTTGTTACTTTGGATATGGGATTTTTCTGGAATACTGTTTTTCCTCTTGAATCTTTGAATTTCTCTCTTGATCCTTTAAAACCTGAGTGAAAATGGCAGCCACTTTCTTGATCTTTGAACTTCTTCATAACTATTCTTCTGTAAAGTGCTTACTACCCTCATGCAAGCACAAAACAATTTTACAACTTTCTAGTGGGCTTGTTATGTAATGTTATATATTTGTCATTTATATATTAACATTTAGTCCATTAAAGCAAAAATTATGTTATTGAAACTGTGCCTTGCACAGGCCCTTGTTAGTACAGTTGCTTTGCATATAGTTAGACCTTATCTGAATAAGAAAAGTAAACAGTCCATTTGGGCTTTGTTAGCCAGTTGTCTCCAAAGGGGAAATCGTGGGGTTGACCCCTAGCAATATGTGAACAACTAATTGGAGTGTAGGATGTTGAAGGAATCTCCCCTTCGATAGGCTGTCATGGAGCTTGGTTCCAACACATGCATACATATCCAATGTAGTCTTACATTCCTTGTCTTCTTCCTACTAATCTTAACCTGAGTAGCATTGGAAAAATACTGTCTTTTCTATCCTCTATCTCCTTTCCTGTTTCCTATCCCTAACCCCAGACACTTATCAGGATTTTTTTTTTTTTTAATGATAGGGATGTTATTCAGTTATTTCAGTCACATTCGACTCTTCTTGGCCTTTTTATAGTTTTCTTGGCAAAGATGTTGGAGTGACTTGCTATTCTTTCTTCAGCTTGTTTTATAGATGAGAAGTGGGGGCAAACAGGGCTAAGTGACTTGTCCAGGGTCACACACTAGATTTGAACTCAGGTCTTTCTGATTCCAAGCATGGCACTCTATCCACTGTACCATCTTGATACCCCAAATGATAGGGTTTGGAGACTGTAGAAACCTTTTTTGTCCATTTGTTTTTGCTTGAATTAACTTGTATTATCTCAGTTTTTAAAGTTGTTTTACTTTGCTATTCTTGTCCTAGAACTGTACTAGCTTGATTATGCAGAACCCATCATGACTAGCTAGGTTGACACCCTCTGTAATGCTTGATCCTGACCATTTTCCTGCCTTACTGCTCTGCCCCATTCACTCTCTTGCAGCCATTAAGTATATCCCACCATTGGTTTTAGAAAGGCCTTGTCAGTATTGTTGCTCTACTAGTTATTTCTGTGACTTTCCAGACCAAAACAATTCTTCACTGGCTACCCTTCCATATATGATTTTTCTCTCTCTTATTTTTTCATCAGAGATTAGCCCAATTCCTGCTGTATAGCAAGAATTTGGTGTTTAATCATAACTATCTGGCTATATGATGGATGATTACATAGGAGAAACAATGTAATTGACAATTTTGTTTTCCTCGATTCATTTGGGTAAATGAATGAAATAATGAATTCAAAGTCATGGAAAAGCATTTATGGTATAAGGCAGAACAGAACATGAGACAAAGCTTGCTGTCAAGGAGCTCATATTCTATGGAAAGATAAAATATAAAAGAGTTCAGTTCCCGAACAAATGGATAAGAACAGAGAAAGTTAGAACACTGGGGTAGATAGTCCTATTCGGTGTGAGCAGTCATTGTTATCCTTCCCTATAGAATATCAGAGAGTAAAGAAGAGAATGAAAAGAAGGCAGAGGCCAAGGCTATTTCCTTGGTTCCAGAATTTGTTTTTCAATGAAAAGTACAATCTATTAAATCTATTTTAATTGTGTAATAAAAAAGCTTTGATTTAGATTCAAGGTGTGGTATGTTTTCTAAAGAATTACAGTTCTCCCTCCCATGGCATCTTAGAATTAGACTCACATCTGAACAGAGATCCCCTTTAAATTTAAATTGTACAATTTTTGCTGCAATTTTATATAAAATATTCTCTTGATACCTTATTCTGGATTGCTGTGGACAAGATGGTTTTTTGGATGTCGCTTTCACAGATCCCATAGCTTTAAGAGGCTATCCTTTCATGAATCTACAATCTTTTAAGGGTTACCTGTGACTTTTTACCTATTGATTTGATCCCATAGTCTACACCAAAATGAGGTGCAAATAAGACTGGCCCATCAGCAACCTTTTCTCATGAGTATCAACCTTCCTGGTGTATTTTGTTTATCTGTTTTCTGGTCCTGAGCAGTGTTTAGTACCTATAAGAGGCCTGGAAAATAATAGTAGTCAGTTTTACTGGATACTTCTTCTTGAAAGGACTCTTCCCAGTAAGAACAGTCTTACGAGCACAGCTTAGGGGGAAAAAGTCATAACTGTGACTAGTGAAGAAGTACAAAAATCTAAAAGATTGTTGAATTTTACCAGTTCCCTCAGGAAGAAAAGAACTAAGTAAATGCAGGAAGAATTAAATAAGGTCTTCAGTCTATTTGTACAATGCATAAGACTGATGAATAGATACAGATTCTTACAGTTCTGTTAGTGGATGATTATATTCAGTTGGCAAAGTTATCTCCTGAGTTCTTATCTCTCTTTAGCCAGGACAACACTTGAACAGATTCATCTTTAAAAAAAACTGAAATAATAGGCTATCCCCTTAAATCTTTTATAATCCAGTAACATTTAGGAAGTTCTTCCTTGCACTTTTGACATTGAAAAATTAAAATCAGAATCATAGTATATTAATTTGGTCTTTTGCAGTGAATTGATAGGTTTAAAAATTATATTATGTTTATAATAGTTTAGTTATCTTTTGGCAGCACAATTATAGAAGTAGGTAAAGATTTCTTTAATAATTGTTTTGCAGCTTGGGGGCAATCGTATAGTTTTTTCCTTAGTGGAGAATAGATAATTTGGTATTGGGATAGTTGTACTCTCAAAAAAAGAATGGTGATCAGTCATCTGACTTCTGTTATTTATGGAATTCCTTTGCCTAGTCTGTTTTTTGCAGTGAGCTGCTAGTGAACTGCTTGACTTAAGCATACATGTAGGAATCACTTCACTATTTTGATGTTCAAATTTCAGAAATCAAAGACCTTTTGCTGTAGGTGAAAATAGATTAAATTATTATTGCTTATTTCATTAGAGCCATATTTATGCAGTCTTTTTGGCAAGGTTAACAGACTATTGATGATAGCTGCTCATGCTGATGACCAGTCAAAGGATTGTCTTTTCTGGTTTACTCTGACATCATTAGAGCTAATAAAATAAATCCATTTCCCTCAGTGCCTTGTTCCAGATGTGTTTGGAAGCTAGAGTCTATACTTTCTGGTTCTCACTTTTCTCATCTATAACATGGAGATTATAATATTGGTTCTGCCTTCCTCTCAAGTTTTGCGAAGCTCAGTTGAAGTAACTAATTAGTATTTTCTAAACCTTAGGTACTATGTAAATATCAGTTATTACTAACTATATGAGATTTAATTGTTTTGTTATTGTCAGATAAAAATAGTAATGTATCATAAGTAGAACCCAATAATTCTTATGTAAGAGAAATGTTTCAGGTTTCTGGAGTTAAATACAAATTTAGACAATTATTTGGATAATGAAAGTTATGTGTAAGTTAAGTTATTCACCTTTCATCAATTTCAGTTTGAAAGCATGATTTCTATAGTATACTTTGAGAATGATACATTGTTTGAAGGCATTGATTCTGTTTCTTTCCTTTCTTAGTGAAAAGCTTTCTTTTTTCTTCCTTTTTTCCCTTTCTTCCCCTCTGTCCCCAAGATTGTATTTCTGTTCCCTTTTTGTTATTTCCACCAAGCCTTATCAAAGCTGATAAAGACCCAATCTTTGGCTATCTCATCAGATAATTTTGGAACATGATAAGGTTTTATTCGGCTAATCACCACCCATTAAATAAGTCTTTAGGTTAAGAAGAGAAAGCTAACGTAGGTATAATCTATTAATTTCCTGATTATTATTGGTTGCTAGACAGTTATGTTCTAGTAGATATTGGCATTGATGTTCATTCCTAAAGTGCCTCATGTTCATCTCTTTTATTTAACGATATGATTACAAACTGCAGAGTTATTCCTGGACAAAAGCTATCTGGGAAAGTGGTTTCAAATTAAAAGAACAATAGAAAAATAAGTAAAACAGGAAGTTAGCAATGTGGAAGTAGTTTTAGGCTGGTGAATATTATAGGAATTCCCTGCCTTCTACAGAGTTTTTGGCAATGTGTTATATTTTATCTTTCTGTAATTTTGAGGCTATGTTTCCATGATCCATAGACATAGAGCTGGAAGGAAACCTAGAGGTCCTAGGGGGGTAATACCCCTCCCTTCTCTCATTTCACAGCATCAAGGAGACTAAAATGTTACTTCACTGAAGCGTTAAGTTAGTGTTACAATTTTAAATAACATCATTGTTAAGTCTTTTTTTTTTTTTAAAGAAAACAATTTTCCTTAAAAGTAATTTAAGAGACTGTGCTTTTTTTAAAAGTTCATTTTATTATGTCTAGGGCCCTAAATGTTTCCTAGAATAACCAAAATTTTCTTATTCAATAGGAAGAACAAGATTACTTCCATAGACTTTTGTTTTATATTGGACTTTAATTCAGTGCTTCTTTTAGTTTTGTGCTAAAACATCATCACTGGATGCATGTGTTGGTAATTATATGGTAATAGATTAAGGACAATAAATTCTACTTAGGGAAATGATGATTTTCAGGAATACAGAATCATTGATTTAAGAGTTTTAAGGGACTATCGTCATTTGATCCAAACCCATTCATAAGGAAATTGAAGTCCAGAGAGGTTGTTATTTGCCTGGGTCATATAAACAGGAGTAAATTGATCAGGGAATAAAATTCTGGTTTTTTGATTCTATGTCTAGCACTCTTTCCCATTGTACCCACCCCTGAAGTCAGAAGATATCTTTGTGTTATTAATGGTAACTAAAAAGGGCAACAGCATAGTTGGGAGATCATGGATTTGGAGTGATAAGACTTGAATTATGTCTTTACTTTGTCACTTTGCTATGTGGACAAGGCAATTAATTTCCAAGCCTCAGTTTTCTCATTTATAAAAATAGGGGCAGTTGTACTTTCTACATAATGCGATTGTTTTAAGGCTTAAGATGAAATAATGTATGTAAAGAGCTTTTTAAACTTCTAAGCCATCATCATCATTTGCAAGGTTAGTATTACAAACAAAAATCAGACTTTGCCCCATTCTGGTACAAAAATCCAGGTTTAGTCATGTCTGGAATATTGTGTACTTCTTTTGATTTCACCTCAAAAAATTCTTGAAGAATCAAAATAAAAATTTTAAAGGGACAGGGAATCCCCATATGAGCTCAGAAGGTTCATTTAAATTATTGGATGATGAATTGTCAGAGGGTTAGGTCAGCAATAGAAACAGTATTTCAGGGGGAATATCTTTCGAAGTTTCACTTAAGGAAAATAATTAAGCCCTTTCATTAATATTTCTTGATGCAAACTGTCAGAAGCATTCTATTGCTAAATCGAGAGTGGCCAGTTATATAAACAGAGTTATTATCATGGAACAGTTTATTGAACATTATTATTGCAGTTTAGTTTCATGATGATATAGTGAATATATATACATTTTAAAGCCTGTAAGCAAACAAAGGAAAAATTGGAGCATAGTAGAATGAGTTGGGGATTTGAAATCTGAGAACCTGCCTTTTTAAAATTCAGTAACAACAATAACTACCTCATGTTGCTTTAAGGCTTGTCATTTATTTTATATAGGTTTTATTTCATTTGACAGTCATAACATAAGATGTTCATCGTAAGATCTCATAATTTATGAGGAAAGTATTAAAATGTTAGTATTTACTTATTATAGATGAGGAAACTAAGGCTCAGGGATTAAATGATGATTATTTGAGTCCATGTATTCCTGATTTTAAAGACATCATTTTATCCATTTGTAATAAGCTTTGTGACCTTGGACAAATAAATTGAATTATTAGCATCAGTGTCCTTACCTGAAAAAAAAAAAAAAACTAAATAATTTTGAGGTTTCTTCTAGTTCAAAATCTATGCTCATGTGAAATGGTGAAAACCTGGAAATCTTATTAAAAGTTACAGTATCAAGGTAAATAGTATATGAATAACTTTAAAATGTTAGATAGGGAGTTACCTTTGCCAAGGACATGGAGTATATGTATGTATGTATGTATGTGTAGGGAAAGTGGTGATATAAAGCAGTTAAAAGTTGCATATGAGTATAGTGGGCAGGGAGCCAGATCTACTTGTTATTTCCTCTTGTCTTCCTTCTCTGTGGCTTTGCCTGAGATGGTACTCATTTTGTTATATTGAAATTCTTTCTTTCTTTCCTTTAAGCTCAATTCAGATGCTGTTTCTTTAATGAAGTCTTTCATCTCCTCTTTACTCCCCATCTTTCCTTTCTCAACTTTTATTTTCTCCTTTGTACTCATTTTGCATTGCATCTCAGCATTTGGGTTAGATCTTTGTATCCTCCAAGTCTAGTTAAAGTACCTTTTATAAAATAGATGTAATATTTATTGAATTGCATGGCTTCATCATGCTGGGAAAGGTGGTGGTAGTGGTGTTCATAGTGGCTCTGATTTAGTGTTTTCTGGGAGGAGAAAACTCAGGGCAAAGTTATAAAGAGCTGCCATTTTGGTGATTCTTCAGCTTAATTGAAATGATCATATCTTGGAGCACCTTCTTTATTCATCTGATCATTCCTTCAGTATTTGATAACTAAGGGGGCCCATTTCTTCCCTGCTTTTCCAGTGGATTGACTTTTCAATCATTGTTGTGATCTTTAACATGCTTCTTTTTAATGGCTTCAAAATGTCCAGTTCCCCCATTCTGAAAAAATCCTTTGCCAGACCCTACCATACCACCTTCTTCTTAGCTGAACCCCTAGAAGGAGGACACTAAATGGGTTGTCTCCTTATACCCCAATCTTTGCAATCTAACTTTTACTTCTTCACTTCTCCCCTCCCTCCCCCCCCCCCACCTCCTTTTTACTCAATGATCTTTTAATTGCTAAATATGCTGGCCTTTTTTTCAGTTGTCTTCCTTCTTGACTGATGTATTTATACTTCCTCACTGCTTTTGGTACTGTTGACCACCCAGGGGTTTTCTTGACATTTTTCTTGTGGTTGTCCTGTTTATAATATCATGATCCTTTCCTTGACTGTGAGTTTCCCAAGAGTTTTTCCTCCATCTTTTGTCTTCCCCCTTCTATCTCTATCCTTCTCTTCCCTCCTGATTTCTATAACAGAGATTTTTCCTAATTGTTCTATATATCTAACTTCTCGGTCTCCTTTTCAGGATCATTTATATTACTCCTTTCTCCTTTTAGCTATGCATTTTCCCAAATTTCTTTTTTGGCCTTCTTTCTCTTTCTCTTTTCTTTTTATATCCCTTTTCTTTTCTTTTCCTTTCTTTCTCCCTCTTCTTTCCCTCCTTCCTCATTAGCTCTTATGCAGATGATTCATAGATAAAAAATAATAAAAATAGATAACACTTATGTAGCATTTACTATATAGCAGGCACTGTATTAAGTACTTTCTATGATTATTGTCTCATTTGATCCTTACAGCCATCCCAGAGGTAGTTGGTATTATCATACCCATTTTACAGATTGGAAAACTAAGACAAATAGAAGTTAAGTGACTTGCCCACATTCACACAACTAGTAAATGTTTGAGGCCTAACTTGAATTCAGGTCTTCCTGACTCCAGATCCCAATATCTGGAGCTGTATATATTCAGCTCTAGTTTTTCCACTAAGCTTCCATCTCCAATTACTAACTTTCTTTAGACATTTCAAACCAAATATTTTGGAGATAGCTCAAACTCAGCATGTCTAAAACAGAATTCATTTATCTTTCCCTTAAAATTCCCATCTCATTTAGATTTTCCATATTTCTTTTTGAAGCACCACCATTTTTCAGTTTCTGAAGTTTGTAACTTTGCTGTTATCACTGACTTTTCCTTTCTCTGTTATTCCATATCTAGTCTTTCTGTTTCTATCTTTACAACCTCTTTTGTATATGATCTTTCTCACAGAGTGATCACTCTAGTTTCAATCCTCATCTCTTCTTATCTAAGTGGCTTCCAATTTGTAGGCCTTCCTTAGAGTTTCTTCCTACCCCAAACCATCTTCCATGTTGCTGCCAAAATTAAATTCATATTTGACTATCTTATTCCTTACTCATTCTGCTCTGCTGTCTGTCCTTTGTCTCTGTGATAAAATAGAAATTATAATTTAACTTTAAAAGCCCTTCTCAACTTGACTCACACCTTATCTTTCCTACTCTTTCTTGCATCCTTGGTCAGCTTGAATTACCATCCATTTTATACCTCATATATGTGCTCCATTTCTTTTATTTGGGCTTTCACATTGACTGTCCTTCATGCTTTGCCTCATAAAAACTCTGGCTTCCTTCAGGATGCTTTTCAAGCACCACCTTCTTCTGCATGAAGTTCTTTCTAATCTTCCCACACTTCATGAACCTTTCCTCCTTAATTTCTTTGTATTTATCATCTGTCTTTTATCTATTTATGTAATTATTGTTCTGTCCTTCAGTAGAACTTAACTTTTGAGGGTAGAGATTGTTTTTGGTTTTGGGGTGTTTGGGTTTTTTTTTTTTTAATCCCCAGTGCCTGGCATAGAGTAGGAACTATATAAATACTTGTTGACTGATTGAAATGTATCTAAAGGGTCTGGCATGTTATTTGAATTATTTAAGTAATTTCATTATTTATCTCCACTTAGATTTTGGAGATTTGTTATTAATGAATGTAGTAGCTTTTAACTTGTGGTTTGTGGTCTTATTTCTAAAAAAAAAATACCTTGGTAACTATTTTAATATAATTGGTTTTCTTTGAAATCAGTGTATTTTATCTTGTGCATTTTTTTATTTTCTAAGAGGGAATTCATGTCATCAAAAATGATTACCCCCTGATTTAATGTTTGGAATATTTTGTTTTCTTAGCACTGTGACATCATTCAGTTTTCCATTTTTAAATGTTATTTTAGATTGACACTTTTGAATCATTATTGATTCACATTCTGGTACCTACTTTGGTATTTGGGATCTTTAAAAATGTGATTCTGACCTTGATTATTTTAATTTTAAAAATTTGTCCCTATTTTTCAAGTTCCCCTAGTAGTTACATTTAATCCCAGCCAAAGAAGTCCACCCTCAACCTCTACTACACAAACATACACACACACACACACACACACACACACACACACACACATCTTTGTGGCTTGACTTTTGTATTCTTTACATTGTCAGAATTGATCTTTCTTTCTTGCTCAAGAATCTTTTATGGCTTCCTATTGCCTTTAGGCTAAATTTCGAACTTCTAATCCCTCATTTTCAGATTTAAATCACATTTTTGTTCTTAATGTAGTCTACATTTGAGACAAAATGATCTACTTTTTGTTCTCTTGAACTTGGAATTCTATTTCCTACCTTGGTGTTTTTCCTGGGCAAATAACCATTTCTTGGTTTGGATTTCTTCCCCTCCTTTGCCTTTTAGAATCCTTAGCTTCTTTCACCAATCAGTGATATCTCACACTGGAAGACCTTTCTAGGTCATCTAGTTGTTCTTTCCATGATTAAATTATCTTTTATTTATTTATATAGTTAGTATCTTTAGTTTTTGAGGGCAGTTTATTTTGAGTTTATTTCCAGGATCCAAAATAGTGTTTCACAAAGAATAGATAAGACCTTAACAAATGTTTATTGCATTGAAATGGTATCTCCTAACTTGCTTCTTTACCTATTAAGCTCTTACCCATACTCCAAGCCCCTGCTTAAATCTCACTATTCATAATAATTCTTATAATGCACTGCCTAGAATTGCAGTTACTTGTATGCATTTCTTATATTTCCCAATAGATAATAAATGCTTAAAGTGCAGGAACTATTGCCATTTTCTACAGTTTTGTGTAATACACAGTACTTTTGATATAGAAAGATAAACTATTTGCCAAATTAATTCTATTAAATAGAGAATTTTTTATCTTGGGAAAATGCCATAGAGAAAGATGTCAAGTTCAAAAGGTTTTTTTACATTGGAGATGTAGAAGAAATTACCTTTTTGGATATGTCTTCTGCTAACGCAATTTATTTTCTGATTTACATTCTTTGTTGTGAAAAGTAGAATGGGCAAAGAATACATTAGAATCAAAATCACATACGGACCAAATTTCATGTTAAGAAAACGGATGAATAATGGGATTCACAGAGTTGCAATTGGCAGTAGGCAAGATAGGTACTTCCATGGTCTACCTTTCATTTGATAGCACTAGTTTTTATAAAACATTTTCAATATTAAAAAATTCTCCTTAAGTAAATTAAGTCAGCACAAGGAATATGATAGATAGTATCACACAATTTCAAATCTTTTGTAGGACATATAAATGCTTTGTCCTAGTTCTAAAATTGAAGGGTGTGTGTGTGTGTGTGTGTGTATGTGTGTGTGTATGTATGTAATCAAATGATGTCTAATAGGACTTCATTGTGTACTGTGCTGGGCAGTAAGGTGGTATAGTGCAAAGCTTCTTAAACTGTGGGTCACAAGGTTGTGCAACTGATTGTGGAGATAGTGAAAAATTTGGCAACTGCACATGGTTTCTGGATGCAGCCAACAAAAAATTAATTCAAAATCAAACATGTAATTCATCCAAGGTGTTCCTGGCAGTGCTTGCCCAGTTGTCACAACTTCACTGCAGCCTTGGTTCTGAACACACAACACTTTACACTGAACAACTCACTTTACACTATGCATGCACAAATGCTATCAGAAACACCTTGGGTAGGATTCAAGACAAGGTTATGAAAATTTCTGTGAAAAGGGGTTGTGAGTAGAAAACATTGAAGAAACATTGATGTAATGGATGGTTTGCTGGGCCTTGGGTCAGGCAGATTCATCTTTATGTGTTCAAACTGACTTCAGACACCTATTACTTGTGTAACCATGGGCAGATTCCTTAACCCTGTTTGTATCTGTTTCCTCAACTGTAAAATGAGCTGGAGATGGAAAGGGCAAGCTATTCTATTATCTTTTCAAAAAAAAAGAAAAATACAAAACATAAATGCAGTCATGAACAGTCACACACAACTGAAACAGCTGAACAACAACAGATACAACTTCATTGTGTGTATCATACTGAACCCTGTTCAAGTGATTACTGTAGCCATCTATGAATCATGATCTTTAGGAGTTCATGATTTCTTTCTGCCACATTAAATAGTATCTTCTGGTAGCAGTTATGATACAATCCAGGATTTGTATCCTAATATAATCCATTATATAAAATTTATGAATAAATTTTTCAATATGACGAATCAAGTCTTTGAAACAAAATTCCAAGTAAAAGGAAGTCAGTTTCTGTGACATTCACTAATCCCAAAACATGAAGATTTAGCCTTTAGCTTTTGCCTCTTTACTAAAAATTAAGTATGCTTTGGGTTCAGGTCTATTAGGAATACCATATTTTCCCCAGCAGCCTATTTTGACATTGTAGGAAAAAGAGTGATTAACAATCTCAGTTTACAGTGGAAAGGGAAGAAAAGGGCAAAGAAAATCTTGGGGAAATACAGTAGCTCTGGAAAGGTAATAGCTTCTGAAGAAACTATACTAGGCTTGGCACTTTAAATGCTCCCATTAAAGAGGTGATAAAAGAAGAAGAAGAAGAAGAATGAAAGCATCACTTGAAGGGCAGATATCTCAATGGGCAAATAATGAAATTCTACAAATATCCAAAGAACAAAGGCTTTTACAATACACATATAATACAAATGTGGCAGTAATTATTAAAAAATACCGTAAGCCAACCTCTAAATTACTATTGCTAAGAAAAACTTCTTTTTGTACGATTGTTTTATTTGCAAAATAAGACAGCTGCAGAATAAAAGTGTTTTATTTTGTCACCAACCATATTTTCTCATTTGTTCAATGAAACAGTTGGAGTAAATGATTTCCAAAATATGACTCTATTATATGATTGTTAAGAATTATATCAGACGATAGAAGTCCCCATTAGATTGCAAGTTAATTGTTTTCCAGTTGTTAGGGGAGTATGATGTCCTGTCTCTCTAGCCCTTAGTTGATTTTAGCTTCATTAATATGACGCAGAAATTATATGGTATTCCTAATCTTTTAAAGAAAGAAATTACTTTTGTGTTAAATGAGTTTTATTGACGGGAACATTGGTTCCTAGGTTATTTTGACCAAGGACACTCTTGACATGTTACTAAATTGTTTATCCATTCTATTTATATACTAGCGTTTTTCCAAAGGTATTAGGTAATGGTCTGTAAATCTGTAAGTTCTAAACATATACCACAATATCATTAATAATGATTATTATGTGGTAAAATTGTTAGTATTTTATAACACTTTAAGATTAACTTAGTTTTTTGTAGAGCTTTTGTAGTCTGCTAAACTATTTTCCTCCAAACAGACTGTAGTGAAGTTATTTTCATTTTACAAATTGAGATTCAGAAAAGTTAAATGACTTTCTTAGAATCACATGTGTAGGAAGTAGAACCAAGATTTGAATTTAAATTATCCCTCTCTAATTCCACTGCTTTTTAAAGGTTCACTTATAAAATGGAATCATACTTTAAATAAAAACATTTTTTTACTCATAGTTTGTGTTTTTCTACCACCTACATTTCCCAATGTATTTTATCTTCCCCACCCACCCAAATATGTTCATTATCTTAAAAAAAAAAAACAAAAAAAATTTTAAAAGTCTCAATTTATGTGTATTCTGTTACAATTATCCTCCATCTCTTGAAAATACTAAGGAGAGATGCTTTCTTTTATTGTTTCTTTCTAGCTGAGCTTGGTCATTATAATTTCATACCTTTCAATTTCAATTATTTTGCTACTTTCACTTACTTTGTTGGCCTTAGGTAATGAAGAGGTGTCATACTTGTCCCTAGAGTATAGCTTGAACCAGATTAAATGTAATTAGGAAATATTCAATAAACATATAGTAAATGTTGATAATGTTAATTTTTATTTTTTTAAGTTAGTATGTACCTGCAGGGACCTATTTCTGTTTGAGTTTGACACCATTGGTATAATGCTTTCTCTTTTTCTACATAGTCAACATTTCTCTCAGTAATTTTCCATTGCATTCATGCTCAGTTTAGTCCTGGATTAGTATTAGTACTTAACACAATGCCTGGCACATAATGAGTGCTATGTAAATGTAACCTGTTATTATTAGTGTGAATAATGAATCCCCAAAGTGGTGCATTATTAGAATTCTTACTGCCTATTTCCATTGGGCTAGAGCCAATAACCATATTTCACATAATAATTTTAAACACAACAATTTCAGAATTCTTTATTCACACTTTGGGCTGTAGCTGTTTCTCAGTTTGTGTAACTGTTTCCCCAAATACTGATCATTTTCTTTGCTTCCAGTTCTTTGCTACTAAATGTGATCAGCTTTGTTTTTATTATGGAAAAGCAAAACCTTTAAAAGAACATAAGATGTAGATAATAGCATTCTTGAAAATTTTCCTGTTACACTTGTAGGTATCTTATGCTTCCTCATTCTTCCATTTGACTTAATTTGCAACTTTAATTTAGACCTCTTTTTAGAGGAATAGTGTGAACAGAACATCAAGATTACAGACGACCATGGGAAGTTTAGCTTGTGTGAAAAATGCACTTTGCTTTCTTAGGAGAAATGTGAGAGATCCAGAATTTATATTTTCTGTTCAGTTTTAGCAAAATCTTGTAATAACTATTGGTCATAAATAATACAAATAATTTTTTTTTATAGAATTAGTATTTTAAACTAAAAATTTAGATGTATCTGAAAGCAGAACAAAAACATCTGGAACACACAAAAATTTTTAGGGTGTCTAATATAATGACAGTAGTTTTGTATCTAAAAATTTGGAGGACTTGATGTACTTTAAAATGTAGAACAAGTTGATTAGGAAAGAGTGGAATTATTAGAGAAAATATTTAAGAATATAACATAATTTTATTTTAGAATGTTTTCCAGTGTTAATTGATGACATTCTTTTTACTTTTAGAAAGGGGAGGAGGGACATAAAGGGTAGACTGTCAGTAAACATTTATTAAATGTTTGGCATTCTGTTACTATGTGCTTACTAGATGCCAGGTGCTGTGCTAAATTTTGAAGATTTAAAAAAAAAGGCAAAAGACAGTCCCTTCAGGGAGTTTACATTGTTGTGGTGGAGGCAACATGCAAACAAATACTTTTTTTAAAAGCTATATTCAGGATAAATAGGAAATAATTAACAGAAGGAAAGCACTGGAATCAAGAGAAGTTGGGAAAGTCTTCCTATAAAAGATCGGATTTTAGTTGGGGCTTTAAGGAAGCCAAGAAAGTCAGTAAGCAGAGTTGAGGAGGGAAGAGTATTTTAGACATGGAGTACAGTCAGAAAATTCCTTGGAAGTAAGAGATGAAGTGTCTTATTTGTCAAAAGGTGATGGTTAGTGTCTCAAGATTGAAGAGAATGTGTCAGGGAGTAAAGCTGTAAGAAGACTGAAAAGATAAGAGGGGACTAGGTTAAGAAGAGTTTTTAATGTCAAATAGATCCTGCAAACTGATCCTGGATGTGACAGGAAACTGTTGTTATTTCACTCGTGTCTGACTTGGTGAACCCATTTGAAGTTTTCTTGACAAAGCTACAGGAATGATATGCCATTTTCTTCAAACTTATTTTACAGATGAGGAAACTGAGGCAAACAGAGTTAAGTGATTTGCCCAGGATGATACATCTATTAAGTATCTGAGATCAGATTTGAATTTAGGAAGAGGAGTCTTCCTGACTCCAGGCCTGACACTCTATCCCTTGCACGACTGAACTGCCCTTAATGGGGAGCCACTGAAATTTAATTTAGTAGGGGAATGACATTGTCAGATCTTTGCTTTAGGAAAATCATTTTGGTGGCTGAATAGCAGATGGATTGGAGTGGGGATAGATTTGAAAGCAGGCAGGTATACAAGCAGACAAAAAAAAAAAACAACAACTTATTTTTAAAACCTGAGGATCAGTGAAAATAATTTTAATTGGGAAGAGTCTTAAGGTCCTTGAAAATGTAACTAAAAATAAAGATCACTGGGAATAATGTAGGGTTAGGAAAAGTCCAATAATTTAGAGTTGTAGAAAGTGACATCAGTAAAACCTCAGCTATCCATGTTCAAGAACTCTGGAATTCTCTCATTCATCACTATTATGATTCCATTTTTCCTTCTCCTTTGTATCCCTTACCTGTATTGGCACTCTTTTCCCTTCCATGCCTCAGTTCTGTCCCAGCTCATATCATCACTCCTGTCACTGATTTTGCCCCACTAAGCCTCAACTACCATCATCCCTTGCCTTTGCTTCTATTCATGGTGCATCTGAACAGAAATGGAGAAAATATTGAAGCCATACCAGATCCACTACAGATTTCTGTTTTATAATCTCAATTGGATCCTTAATGGTAGTAATGGTAGTAAGACAGTCCTTTTACACTTTGCTAATTAGATCATTTTTCTCCCTCTCCCATTTTCCAAACTTTATAATCCTTCCTCAAACATCCTATGTCTTCTTCTCAAACATACCCTCTTACCTTAAATGCATTTTTCATTGAAAAAAAAATGAAGGTTTTGTCTGGAGTTCCCTCTTCTCTTTGCCTCACTAAATTGCCTTCTGTTATAATTTTCTCTTATCCCTGCTTCACATGAATAGGTTGAGACAAATAGAACAAATCTGCTCCACATGACAGTCCTTCAGATACTTGGAGGCAACTGTCATGTTTCTCCTGAGTGTCTTTTCTCCCTGCTAAACATGTCCAATTCCTTCAGCTGATCCTCATGTGACTTGAATTCAAACTTTTCAACATCCCAACTGCCTTCTTCTCCCTCTCTTCCTTTCTCTCCCAGATCTGTTAAAGCCCCTACACTGTTTTGCTCCGAACATTATAGTGCAGATTAGGTTTGATGAGGGTAGATATTTGACAGATATGAAGTTGTGGCAGATGCAGGGAAAGGAATACTTCATGTCGAGTATGAAGGTCATATTTAATTGGATACTAAAGGATAGGTGAGAAATCACTATTGAAGAGGGCATACTAATTATAGGATATAGCCTCTATATATAAAAGAAGACTGTTTTTGGGGAGACTGAAAATAGACTAGTTTGACTGGAGTTTCAAAGTGGGGTAAGACTTGACAAGGTGAGTTAGTTGTAGGTTGTAAAAGGCTTTGAATGTTAATCAGAGAAGTTTGAATTTTTCACTCAGGTAGTTAGGGGTCCTTGAACATCTGTGACTTGACCAGATCTCTGTGTTAAAGATGACTAGTATGGTTGTGGTATGACAAAGGAATTTGAGGGATGAGAGAAAGTTTTCAGAATCTCTTCTTTGCTCTGTGATTCTTTGATTTTTGCATAATAAGACATTATTTGAACCCTCTCAAGTTAACCTTTCCAATGCAGTATTACTTTCGAAGTTTTTTCTTTATTTTTTAAAGATAAGAATATGAGGATTTTTCTGTACTTCTCCTACACACTGTTTCTGGAAGAGTAAGAGAGGTAGTGTTGATAGAATAGTCCTTTGCAGAGCATTGGAAGGTAGTAGTAGTGGAGTGGAGACTTGTAACATTAGACCATTAGAATATTTCCCTCTCTTCTGGGAATCACAATAATGGAGGATGAAGGGAAAATAGTGATCAAATAAGATGGGTAAATGATCAGTGAATGCTATCTATAAAAGTGAAAGGTATTTAATAGCAGATTGCTTGTGTCTTGGGGAAGGGGGAAGGGAGAAAGTGAGGAAAGAAAATTTGAAATTCAAAATCTTACAAAAATCAGTGTTGAAAGCTATATTTATATGTATTTGGAAACATAAAATACTATTGAATTAAAAAATGTAATAAGTGAAATTTGTTAGACAAGATGGTGTCTAATATGTCTAGTAACTACAAATCCATGAACTGGGATATTAGGGCAGGAAAGTAAGAAATCAGCCAAAAGCAATATAAGTTGGGAGAGAGTTATCAACAGACTGACTGGTGCTAGAATAGAAACAGAGGTAGCTTGCTAAAGCATGAAGAGAAATTTGTTGGGAGATGGCCAGCATAGACACCTAAAGAAAAGAGTCAAATAATGGAATAGATTTGGATAACTCTTTTTTAAAAAGTGAATTGTGCAATATTAGAATAAGTTCTTGAAGTAAAGTGATAGTCTTTCTTTGGAGTTCTTTAAATATAAAGCTTTCTAGTTATAAGCATGTAGACAGAAACAGAGTTAGACCACATGATCTATTTTATATTATTTTGAGATAGGAAAGTTTGAGATAATTTTAAAGTATTCTGTTTAATACCTTGATTTTCTTTTTATTGGCATACCTTGTCCTCAGGTTAATAATAGTTTATTCAAAATTATTTTTCTTAACTAATAAAACAGTTCAAGAATGCAAAAAAGTGAAAGGTCTGTGAAAGACGTTTGAAATAATCTGTGCAAATCATAATTTATAGAACCAGAGACATCTCAGGTGGGGTAAGATGTTGTATGGAGTGCAAAAGAATCTCAACTGCTGATGGAAAGTAGGAACTTAACCTTGAAAAGTTTAAATTTCAGCGCTTTTTAAAGGAAGGCTTTGGGAGGAGTTTACTGCTCCAATATCCTCCAACATTTCAGTCAGTCATACAGAAGAAGCAACTGAGGTGGTTAAAAGGTGTTGAGCATCAAAAACTGAGACGATCAACATGTTGATGAAATTTCTGGTGACCAGCATGTCCTGATGGATCATGATATTCCCAAACTAAGCAAATCTGCTAAAAGTGAAGAGTTACCAAATCGTTATTCATTTCATATCAAGGACATAAAATTCAAAAGACTTTGGAGGTCTCATTTAACTCCTTCTGTTTACATATGAGGAAAATAGCCCAGAGAAGTTGAATGACTTGCTTACTTTTCATCAATAAAGATAGAGAGCATAACTGCTCTATTACTAGAATCCAGATCTTATTCCTTTCTAATTTAATTATACTCTTAGTTCTGTATCACATGATAACATGGTCTACCAGAATCAGGTTACTTGAGTATTCTTGAAATTAAAATCATTCCACAAAACTTCTAAAGAAAGTAAAAAATTTTACTCATTCTGCAATGAAATGGTTCTCAGAGTTTTTTGTTTTTTAAAAGAATCTAGTAATTTGGTATATAAAAAATTCTTCTAAAGCGTTCAATGAAGTTTGGGTGAAACTCTGAATTTTTAAGGAATTTACTTAACCAGTAGTTAGTTTGACCCACTTTAGAAGGCAGCTTTAGAAGGTTCTGTGTACCAACTTTTACAGCATAAATAAAATGATAGATACTGTTAAAACTGAAACCTGGTCTATATTGTTGATGTGAGTGGGAGCTCCTGGATTCAAATTCTAGCATATATTTTACTTGCTTAGCTTTTTATTATAAATAGATCAAGTAAACTCTGTGGGCCATGTTTTCCTCATTTCTTAAAGGAGAGACTGGATGAAATGAATTCTATAGATTTCTTCAACTGATAAGTTCCAATTAATCTGAGGTACAATCACTCTTGGTTTTATAAACTATAACAAAAATTCCTGGATAATTGCATTTTCATTTTGGAATAGAAAAGCAATATATTTAGAGATGATGTTGGAAGCCCATATCCAACATAGAGGAAAGTTTCACATTAAGTTTAGCTACTTGAGCAAAAGTTAAGGAAAGGAAATTTAGAAAATATGTAGTTCATCTACAGCCATTAACATCATTATTTTATAGTACTCTATCAAGATTAGCCTCGCTAACACAAGTGACAACATTTAAATTCCATTTATCTTGTGTTTAAATCCTAATTCTGCCTATATATTTCAAATGAATTAAAACCAAGTCAAATAGAAAAACAGTTCTTAATTTTTAGGGCTTTCTTGATGTAAACATTTTTTTGTGCTTTCTTTTCTAATTTAAAATTATTGCCTTGGTAGAGTTATATGGAAAATCTTGCTTTCTTCTGAACCAGCTGACCCATTGAATGGCAGCACAATGATGGGAAAGGCACACACATGAGTGTTACCATGAATGGTTGCCCTTTTTTTTTTATGATGCTTATGCAGAATTTATGTAATTCAGGCTTTTAGATGCCAGTAACCTGGGTTCAATCAGTGATTTGGATTTGAATACTCTGTGTATCGCTTTCATGCATTTTCCATATTAATTTTTGTCTCAAAATGGGAACATTTATTAGTAAGTCAGATGAGCTATTCAGTCAGAATTGTGGAAACTGTGGAGTACCACTTGTATAGATCTGTGACATGCCATAACAATGCATATTTGAGTTCTTAGCCTGAGAAGTGATAGAATAGTGCAAAGTATTATTAACATAGTTGATCCTAAGTCAGAGTGTGAAAATGAGTCTCTGAGAATAAACTGCTTTTACATGTAAATTATATGAGTTCTTCTGTCCTATATGATAACTATTTAATAATTTACCTTTTCTGGGGCACTAATTATTTTAAAATTTATCATCACAGAATTTTTTAATATACAAATATGGTTATTTTATTAAAACCCTTATAATCTTTGAGCTGAAAGGGATATTAAAAGATCACTACCCTGCTAAAGATAGAAACTCATTACATATATTGAAATTACTCTTTAAATAACTCTGACTCTTCACAATAAGTTAATTGGTAATCATTTATTTAGAACCTACTATGTTCCAAGTACTCAGTAGCATTAGAAAAAGAGGTACTCTTCCAAAGTGTTGTAGAAAGATATCACTTGCAGTCATATACATTTCTTCCGAGCCTGATTTATTCTAGATCGCAACCTATAGGTAGCCCCTCTTTTTCCTTTACAGCCACATGTAGTTGCCTGATTCACTGAAATCTAGGGACGAACCCTTGTGCAAAATGTTAACTTACTTGAATTCAGTTCTTAATAATTAACGAGCTTCCATCTTGTCATACCTTTCCTACTCCAATAATTCTGAATCTTCGACTAGAGTTCAAACCTTTTTCACTGTATCCAGTAACTACTTTTTTATTCCTATCATCCTTAACCTTCCCTTTTCACCATGTCTCACTTTAAAGCTACCTACTTCTGGCCTTGTGCTTTCTCCAGTTCTATAATTCACAAACTAGCTTTAATTTTAAACCTTTTCTCTCTCTCCTTTTTTTTTTTTTTTTTTTTTTTCATTAACTGAACTCTGGCTTCTTCTGATGACACAGCTTTCCTGCTACTCTTTGCTGCAATGCTTGCACATTTATTCATTCACCCAGATTTCTCTGGTCATGGTGGGGGGAGTTGGAATACTCCTTGCTTCCCATTGCTACTTTTAGACTCCTCCTCTAAAACTATCACTTAGTAATCTCTCCTTTGAATTTCATTTTAACACCCAATCAAGATTCTAGTTTAGATATCTCCAGGATATTCTCCCTTCCTCCCTTCAGCTATTCTCCCTTCCTCAGTCTTTCAGCTCCTTTCTTCATAGTTGAACATATATATTGATACTTCTTCAAATAATCTCACTTTCCAATTGCTGAGTTTAATAATTTCCCAAGTCCTACTCCTCTAAACCATCTCTAGTTTCAGTAGTTATCTCTCACTTTCAGGGTCAAATATATACAATTCTGTTTGGCAAGAAAAGTCATTTGCAACTTGACCTCTTCCTACCTTTGTAAACCTTACCTCTCTTCTGTAAATTGTCAGATTCAGCTACACTAGCATTCACTGTTACAGACACCCAACATTTTCCCCCATAGCTATCTAGCTATCTCCTATATCTAGAACACATTACCTACTTATCTCTGCCTCTGATTTTGTCTATAAAACTCAATTAAAATATCAGGTTTTGTAGGTTTTTTCTGCTTGTGTCTTTCCCTTCACAGATTACTGTCTGTTACTCTGTATATATCTTGTACAAACAAGATATATATATATATAACCTTGTTGTTTACCATTAGAATGTAAGCTCTTGAAGGAAAGGACTGTTTTTGCTTTTCTTTATATACCCAGGGCTTTCATGATGCCTTGGCATAAAGGAAGCTCTTAAATGCTATTTGTACAACTAATTGTGTCAAGGCAGAACTTGCATGGTGAAGTGGTAGGTAGAAAGTGTACATCTGAGCTTTGACAAAGCTTCTCCAAGCATTTAGAGAATTCACTAGACCAATTCCCAGTGGAGAAATCCAGAAAAAAGTCAGTGAGTCATTTGTACAATCCATGTTGGCATAGGGTGGCAGAGAGGTTCTGTTGACACTGGCAATGAAATCAGGCCAGGAGCATGCCCATGTATAAGTACACCAATGCCCAGCAGTGTATTAGGACAAAAGAAGATTATAGATCAATAATGTGCAATTATGATTTCCATACTGGGGAACCATGAGGAGACAAGAATCAATTGACAGCGTTGTGGCCCACTACCTAGTTCTGATTCACAGATCTACAATGGACTGAGAAAACAATCTGCCCTCATGGTAATGGTGTTATAGTTAAGAAGGCCCTGGATATATCAGGTGTATCAAGAAAGGAGCAAGTTCAGTAGCTAGCAATAGACCTCAGGAACCAAAAAAGATAAGATTTCTAGTATCTTGATCAGTTTGCAGAAGAATAACCAGGACAATAATCCCAAACCAAAACAGACCAAACCTACTATCCTGTCACTCTTGATTCAACATTGCTTTTTCAGCTGGCTGATAGGAACTGATTCTAGGAGTAAGTCTACTTTTGCTTAGACCCAAACCCAGTCAGGAGTTAGCAAAACTCAAGTCAAGGAGGGTAACAAGCAAACTTTACCCTGGAACCATGCTCTGGGAGCCCTGAAAGTTTATAAGTTCTCAGCCTATCCCTGAGATCCTACAATAACACAACACACAGGACCAGCTTAGATATTAGCTCCAGAAGTATAGTCGAACTCGGCCCTATCATGAGGTCTTAAGTCAGGAAGTGGACTAATAGAATGAATAAACAAACAAAAAAGAACCCTAGCATAAAAGAGCTATTATGGTCACCAGGAATTTCAAATCACAAATCCAGAAAAAAGACAATTACTCTAAAGCATCTATAAAAAAGCCTCCTAAGAAACATCCCTCCTAAGAAACATCAACTAGTTTTGAGATTTCAACTCTAAGGAATTGAAACAAGGATTAAAAGGGTTTTAAAAAATGTTTTATAAATAGAATGAGTGAAAAAATAATTGAAAAAGAAAAATGAGAGTTTTGGAATAAAGGATTGGGAAGTGAATTAATAGCTTGCCCCATTAGTTACAAAATCTTACTCAAGCAACAACTTCTAGAAAATTAGAAAGTTAGCTCTACTACCTAATGACCCCACAAGGCTACAAGCACAAATCCAGAAAAATAGATTGAAAAGAAAAAAAAAATTAAGAATTGTTGCCATGACCAAAAAGAGAGAGATCCTAGACATCATAGCTCAAGAAATCACAAAAGAAGACTGCTCGGATCTCTTAGAATCATAGGGAAGTAGAAAGAATTTACTAGTCACCTTCTGGAAGAAACCTTGAAATGAAAACATTCAGGAGTTATAATCAGTATAGAGTTTCCAGATTAAAAACAAAAAATTACTTCAAGCAGCCAGAAAGAATGAATTCAAGTACCAACGGCTATAGTCAGCATTACAAAGGAATATTCCAGAACGCCAAGGAGTAAGCTTATAAACAGATATAATTTGCTCATTAAGTCTGAGTATTATGTTTAATGCTACAGAAGAAAAAGAATGAATCTTTTATTAAATAGAAGACTTAGAACATTTCTGATGAAAAGACCAGAGTTATAAAAAATTTGGAAGTTCAGTTAAAAGAGTGAAGAGAAACATTAAAAGGTTAGATATGAATGGGTGATGTGGGCTAAATAAGGATAAACTATTTAGTATATTCAAATAAGAGGTATTACACGTGTTCCCTCTGAACCCTATCACTGCCATCAGCATCATTACTTATAGGAGTCCAATTAAATCCGTCCTTGAATTGGTTTTTGTTATGGTTTAACCATCTCAAGAGAATAATGGAGAGAAAGGAGTAGAGGAATACAATAGGGTAGGAAGTCAGATCTTGACTGATAAAAACAAAATACTTTTAAAATGCACTGAGCATGAAATGAAGCATATGTAAAAAGGACAGAAAGGCAGTTTTGTTGGAACATAAAATGTGTGAATTAAAGTAGTAGTAGTACTGGCAATAATAATGATAATAGCTAACATTTATTTATATAGTACTGTAAGTTACAAAAACACTAAATATATATATATACACATGCATATATATGTATATATGTATATATATATATGTATATATATATAATCTCATTTAATCCTCATTATAACGCTGGCAGGGAGGTGCTGTTATTATTTCCATTATACAGATGAAGAAAGAGGCCCAGAAAGCTAAGTCTCCCTTTTGCTGCAGGGTTATTATTTAGTATCTGAGACAGTATTTGAACTTAATTTTTCTTAAAAGCTCCCTGCTTTATTTAATACTCTACCTAGTTATAATAAATTTTAAAAGGCAGAGAAAAGCTAGAATATAAAGAATTTTCTAAGTCAAAGACTTTTTTTTATAAATCTTTGAGGCAAGTAGTAGCCATTGTAACTTATTGAGTGGGGGACATGATCACATCTCTGTTATTAGGAAAATCTGTTTTTCTTCTTGTGAAGAAGGGATTGATAGGCAGGGAAGCAAATTACAGGTTATTATCATTGTTTAGGTAAGAGGTGATTTAAGCCTGAACCAGTATGGTTATGTTAGTAGTGGAAAGAAAAGGGCATATATAGGAGATGTGAAGGTAAAATGACTATACTAACTAGCTGGTTGTACATGGGGTTAAGGGAGAAGAAAAAATAGTAGATAACCATTCAACAGAAATGGGAAAGTTTGAAAGAGATATGGGTTTTTGGTGATGAGAATTTATAAGATCACAAATTTGAACAGTAGTTCCTCAGTTTCTTTCTAGCATACCTGCTGCCTCCCAGACAGTCTGATCTATTTTTGATAAGTTGAGTTTCAAATGACTATGAAACATCTAGGCAGAAATGTCCAGCATGTATGTGATATGAAAGGGGCTACATGGCAGAGAAACTGGTTGTTTATATATGTCTAAGAGTTATCTGCATGGAAATATGATAAATTATAGAAATTTTTCTTTTTCCACAAGTTCTGTAATGGTCCATTTGACCTTATTGACTTTCTTGGTAAACGTTAGTAAAGAAGTTCCTCTTGTTGAATCCTTTACTATTTTCAGGACAATGTTATTAAAACAAATCAAATAATTATTAGTTAATGCTGCTAACATGACCTAGAATGTCATTGAGGGCATAGAATCATGGACCAAAACAGTCCTCTCTCCTCATCTTATAGATGAGAAAACTGTTACCCTTAAAGGTTATGCATATTACATAGGTAATGAGTGTTATAGGTAGAATTTGATCCTAGGTTCCCTGGCTTCAGATTTATTTCCTTTTCACTCTACCACACTGCCACATATTACTTTATATTATGCATTTCTATTAGGCTTGTGGTCTTTTTCTGAATTTTATAATTTTTTTTCCTATTCAGAGTAGTCTGTAGCATAATGCTTCTGTTTATGTGTCTGTTTTTTTATTTTTACTTTTTAGCCACATGTTCCTAATTAGATTTTACCCACTTGGTTTCCAGGTTTCTTTGCCATTATAATACAGACTACTCTGAAGAGGGGGAGGGAAAAAAAAAGATAAAATTCAGACAAATTGAGATTACTTGATGTCCTTTGTTCTTATGTCCTTTATTTTCAATTTATGCTTTACCATCTCTGCTATTGCTTTCTCTTGCTCAGGCTGAAGATGTGCTCCCTCTCTCTTATTTACTTCCTAATTTTTCTCTATTGAATTTTCTCAAGACATTGAAAATGAGGTATCATCAATCATTTACAAAACTTTCTGATCTATCCTCCAAGTGAAAATTCTTTTTCCTTAGTAATTATTTTGTAATATTTTCAGTATACTGTTGGTGGAACTGTGAATTGAATTAGCTATTAGGAAAGCAGTTTAGATGTATACCCAGAAAGAATCACCAGACTGTACTTTGACTCAGCTACATGACTGGATGCCTATGACCCAAAGACGTTAAAGAAAGAAGGGGAAAAAAAATCTATGCATGCAAAAAATATTTATGGTATTTTTTCATGGTAGCTAACATGTAGAAGTTTAAGGACTGTCTGATTGGGGAATGACTAAACAATTAGTGTAAATGAATATAATGAAATATTGTACTAAAGGAAATTGATGAAATGGGCAGTTTTGGAGATAATTTGGAAAATCTTTATGAACTGATGCGGAGCAAAGTGAACAGAACTAGATTGATCTAAATATATTTATATGTGTGTGTGTAAAAAGAGAAAGACAGACAGAGAGAAAGAGAGACAGACACAGAGAGAGAGAGAGAGAGAGAGAGAGAGAGAGAGAGAGAGAAAGAATATAATTTAGAGACCCCATTTTAGAATTCTGATTAGTGCAGTAAGAAACCAAGAGCCCAAACAAAGAACATGAAACATGCTACTCACTTCCTGACAGTGGGGGGATGAACTTGAAATGCACAAAGAAACATATTTTTAGACATGGTTTATTAGGGAATTTATTTTGCCAGACTGTGTTAATTATATTTTGAGGAATTTTTTTTTCAAATGAACTTTATATCTTTGAATTTTTACTATACCAATTCCATATTTTTCTTCTTTAACAGCAAATATTATGTTGCCATAGTAATTTCCACATTACACTTTTGATCACACTGGCCACCCAGAATTCAGGATTGCACACTTAAAGTCAGTCTTCTTCAATTCCTTTACTTGCCTCTGATCACCTGTCAGCTATCACTCCATGAGCCATACTCTCTGGGACACTCTTGCTTTCCTGGGAGTTTTGGTATTTACATTTTTAAAAAATTTCTATAATAGGAAGAGTTAGAATGATAGCTTAATTAAAAATACTTTCTTGAAAATTTAAAGAGAAAAAACAAGGAGACATCAAAGGCAAGATATGTCATTTAAATACAGAGATTTTTAAACGTATAGAAGAATGTTCATTAAAAATTTGGCTAAGTCAAGAAACTAAAAACTGAGTGGATCCCTTTCAGATGGAGAATGGCTGAATAAGTTTTGGTTTATGAATGATATGGAATATTATTGTTCTATAAGAAATGGTCGGCAGTATAATTTCAGAGATGCCTAGAGAGACTTATATGAACTGATGCTGAGTGAAATGAGCAGAACCAGAAGATCATTGTACACGGCAACAAAAAGATTACACAATGATCAAATCTGGTGGACGTGGCTCTTGTCAACAATGAGATGATTCAGGCCAGTTCCAATGACCTTGTGATGAAGAGAGCCATTTGTATACCCAGAGAGAGGACAATGGGAACTGAATGTAGATCACAACATAGGATTTTTACTTTTTTTATGTTGTTTGCTTACATTTTGTTTTCTTTCTGATCTGATTTTTCTTGTGCAGCATGATAATTGTGGAAATATGTATAGAAGAATTGCAGTTGTTTAAAGTATATTGGATTGCTTGCTATCTAGGAGAGGGTGTGGTGAGAAGAGAGAGGAAAAAATTTGGAATACAAAGATTTTACAAGAGTGAATGTTGAAAATTATCTCTGCATATGTTTTGAAAATAAAAAAAACTTAATAATAATTAAAAACCAAAATAAAAAAAATAAAGAAAGCAATTTAGCCAAGTGAATGACAACATAAGCAGTAAACCCTAATCCCTTTCTGCCTTTTGATGTGTTGTCTAAGGTGGAATTTTTGTCAAAGTTTTCTACATATGTTCAGTAAAAGATTATGAGATATAAGACAATTCCTACAATTCTACCAAGTGAACTGAGAACAACAGATAGTTTCTTAAATGCCTAAGTTTAATCAGTAATTCAGGCATTAAAAATTGTTGTACTATAGCATTATTAATGCTTTTCATTCATTTTTCATTTTTACATTATAAAGTTGCTTATATGACTTGTTTTCTGTCTTATTTATAGGAGACTTGAAATGTATCAAAGTACTGAGGATTATGCACTAACAACTGGTAAAACTGATCTGACAACTTATTTGAATCTTGGTGAGTTATCTATAATTTTATATTCAGTTTGTACTTATACAAATTTCCTTCCTTCCATAGATAAATAAAGCTGGAAAATAAAAGTAGAAATGTTTCAATCTAGATCCAACAAATAGTTACTTTTCACTTAATTTTTAATTGACATGTACAGTTAGCTGATTTGCAAGCTAATAATTAGGCAAAGGGAATTTAAAAAAAAATAATCACAGGTTTATTGCTTGTTTAAAATAATGTGTGTGGGTAAAAAAATACCTACTAATGTACTTTTGCTAATTTCTCGTATCATGGACTATGTAATAGTTAATGTATTAACATCCTTAACAAGCATTTACAGGAATTTTCAGTTAAGTGTAGGTTGTATACAGCAAATTTGTCTAATGCAAGTTATTTTTTGTGTGTGTGTTCTATGAAAATTATAAATTTAAATTGTTGCTGAAATGATTCTATAATGGTTCTGAAAGCTTAAGCAATTTCTGTTTGTCTAGTATTGGAAGACTCTTGGCTCCTTTAGGCTGTGATAAGCCTGTCTTAAGTCCATTCATGAGAAAAGATACTTCTTCCTTAGACTAATTGATTAGGGACTTCCTGTATTTTGAATGAGATTCAGAATACCAGTAGTTCATTTTAATAGGCAAAGTAAAGTTATATTAAAGGTTGAGAACATTAAACAGATATGTTAAGATTTTGTAGTTTTATAAGCATTTTTTTTTCTGGAAATTTACTTTCAGAACATTTATATTTGCCATATTTCATATTTACTATTACCACATAGTAAATTACCATATTTATTGTACTTGAATCTTGCTAAGCTGTGCCTTTTTTCTTACCCCCTTTTCTATTTAAAATATATTTCTAAAACTGGTATTTTTAAAATAGTATATGCTATTTAAATAATAATAACTGGCATTTCTCTACTACTTTTTAAAAGTTTCTTAAGACACTTTACATATATGATCTTAATGGAGGCTCATAATCGTCCCCCCCAGTATACATTCTTAGGTACTGATATTATCCCCACTGGATTGGAGTAGATGTAACTGTTGAAAATAAATAATTTTTTTTCTTGGAACTCTTTAATACTTAAAAAGTTTCTGACATATTGTACATTAAATCATGAATAACCACCTTGAGTATAATTAATTTATTATTTTTAGAGTGAAAACATTTTATCTGAATATTTAAAAACAGATATTTAAAAATATCACACTAGTTAAGCTTCTCAATATTTATAGGAACAGAATAAAATTTAAACCATTAAAGAGCTAAACTGATAAAGAATCCAAGATCTATTCAGCAAATATTTACTAAGTATTACTATATTTTTAATAAAGGATTTTTATCATCCCTCTTCATTTTATCTTGCTATTTTAGTTATAGCATCATCTTGTTATTAGACCTTTTTAAAAAAAATAGTTGAGAGTCCTTCTTTTGTATTAAATTATGCATTAAGAATAACTTCCTTCATTTTTCAACATTTTTTCCCTCCCTTTGAGAAAGTTTTGTTTTAATCCTTCCTTAAAATTTTTTTTTGATAATTTTTAATTTTTAGGATATTATCAGTATGCTTTTTAAGAATATAATAATATTTGGGAAAATTTGAAGGGCAACTTCACAAGTCAGTAGTGGGACAATTAATTAGATTGTGAGCAGAGGATCATGGTAACTTAGTGATTAAAATAATAGCTCACCAGAGAAGCCACCATTTTGTCTGATCTCTGGGATCTGTGCCCCAGTTTCAACTTAGGGCTAAACTCCTTATTTATTCTAGTCTAAATTGTCAATGTGGCATAGCTAATTGATCCAAAATTAGTGCATGAATTTTAGCCTCAGGCTCGTCTTAATCTAAAAAAGTTTGTTTCAAGACTTTTTGGTATTTTGTTTGCTTAGAAAATAGAAGACCAGTTCTTATTTTTTTGCCTAATTTATTTAACTTAGATTTATAAGCTTCCTGCTAATGAGGATTTTTTAATGTTTTTGGGTAATAAGGCACTTTTTTGATATATATATAGATTTGCTTTTTAATTCAAAGATGTCATTATTGTTGAAAATATGTAAAGAAAAATATTATTTGCAGTATTTCGCAAATTGGAAAGTTCTTTTATTTTCATGCAAGGCAGTCTGTTCTGCATTAAAATTTTTCAATAGAGTGGCTTTGATAAGTCGTATATATTTGATAAGTCGTATATATTAATTTTTAATGTAGATCAAATTAGATAAAATGCAGTGAAATTTAGATAACACACAACATCTTTTATTATTATTATTATACATGATCACTGGGGGTAAGGAAAAAGGATGGTTCATGAAATTTGAATCCAGATCATTTGACTTCCAAGATTTTCCTACACTTCATTGATGAGCCAAGTGTATGAAAAAGTGTGGTGTTTTCGAAATCTTATGAACAGCCCTTAGAAAAAAAGGTTGAATTAATTACATAATCTATAAATTCTAGCTATTAGCTATTAAATTATTTAGTCAAATATCTGTTGTTAGTCTTCCCTTGTGGAGCAATGAGAGACTTGGTAATAACTTATAAAACAACTATTAGTTGAATAAATTCCAACTGAATAGTTATTTTTACATAGTAATAAAAATACAAATTTTCTTAATTTGTGGGTTGCAATATGGGAAGGTTGTGAAATTATGATTTATTTATCAGCAAATGTTTGATTTATATACTTTATATATCTATAGGCACAAAAGAGATCATGAGTGGAAAAAGTTTAAGAAGTCTTGTTTTGTAGAATGTTTTTCTACCTGATAAAATTTTTTTCTTTGGAAAAGTATAAATGGCATACTTAATGCCAAGGACTGAAGAAATCAATAATATTTGTGGAATAAATTTCTCCAATTTATACTCCAAATCACCAGAAATTTAAGACTGATTTTAATGAGTTTTATACCCCAAATCACCAGAAATTTAAGACTGATTTTAATGAGTTTTGAAAAAGAATATTTGCAAAACTAATGCAAACAAGATTAGAAGGGAAGCAACAAACTGGGAAAACATTTTCACAGTTAAAGATTCTGATAAAGGCCTCATTTCCAAAATATATAGAGAACTGACTCAAATTTATAAGAAATCAAGCCATTCTCCAATTGATAAATGGTCAAAGGATATGAACAGACAATTTTCAGAGGATGAGATTGAAACTATTACCACTCATATGAAAGAGTGTTCCAAATCATTATTGATCAGAGAAATGCAAATTAAGACAACTCTGAGATACCACTACACACCTGTCAGATTGGCTAAGATGACAGGAAAAAATAATGATGAATGTTGGAGGGGATGCGGGAAAACTGGGACACTAATGCATTGTTGGTGGAGTTGTGAACGAATCCAACCATTCTGGAGAGCAATCTGGAATTATGCCCAAAAAATTATCAAATTGTGCATACCCTTTGATCCAGCAGTGTTTCTATTGGGCTTATATCCCAAAGAAATACTAAAGAAGGGAAAGGGACCTGTATGTGCCAAAATGTTTGTAGCAGCCCTGTTTGTAGTGGCTAGAAACTGGAAAATGAATGGATGCCCATCAATTGGAGAATGGCTGGGTAAATTGTGGTATATGAATGTTATGGAATATTATTGTTCTGTAAGAAATGACCAGCAGGATGAATACAGAGAGGACTGGCGAGACTTACATGAACTGATGCTAAGTGAAATGAGCAGAACCAGGAGATCATTATACACTTCGACAACGATATTGTATGAGGACATATTTTGATGGAAGTGGATTTCTTTGACAAAGAGACCTGAGTTTCAATTGATAAATGACGGACAAAAGCAGCTACACCCAAAGAAAGAACACTGGGAAACAAATGTAAACTATCTGCATTTTTGTTTTTCTTCCCGGATTATTTATACCTTCTGAATCCAATTCTCCCTACGCAATAAGAGAACTGTTCGGTTCTGCAAACATATATTGTACCTAGATATACTGCAACATATCCAACATATAAAGGACTGCTTGCCATCTAGGGGAGGGGGTGGAGGGAGGGAGGGGGAAAAAAATCGGAACAGAAACGAGTGTCAATATAATGTAATTATTAAATAAAAAATTTAAAAAAAAAAGAAAAAGAATATTTGCAATACTTTCAATTTTTCATTCCATTTCTTTTTTTATAATGATCTTGACAACACAATATATGAATATATTTATTGCAGGAAACTTTAGCTGTGGAAAATCTTTTTTATCTTTCTATCTTTCTGTTATATAATTTCGATTGATGATATGACAGCTTCAATGCTAGTCAGATCAGAGAAGTGCTAGAAAGTTCCAAGACCAGGACAGCTAAAGAGTTATCAGTAAGGATTATTTATTTTTGTGACTGCTTGTCCTGAGCTCTCTTAGAAGAATCAGAGATAGACATAGATAAAATTTTGATGGTAAGTGATTATCAGTTAAATACTGACAATAACATTGATACTTTAGACAAGAGGTGTCAGTCTTTAGATAAGAAGGATAACCAGGTTAAAATGTACTTGGGAATATTTAGCAAAATAAATAAAGATACAATAGATAATGTTAGCTTCTTGTTTTTCTAAGTCAGAATGCAATTTGCAGAGATCTCTGAGTTTATAACCCCAACTTTCAACTAAGGCCATCATATACTGTTTTCTTTCTTCTATTAAAAGTTTAATTTTAATGTTCTGGTTTTTTAATGGAAGGTTATAGTAAAGTTGAAAAAAAATCCAAACAAATTTCCTTCCTTCTGTCACAGAGATTCTTGAATACTATGCCAGCAGAGTATAATCTATTGAAGTTTCTATCATAGTGAAATTGCTTTAAGTATGATGCCAATAATAGAAGAAATATGAGAGGCCAAAAAATTGTAGATTACACAGAAGCCTAAAGTCATTCAGCATACATTTTATTAAGTCCTTAAAATATGTTAGTTTCGGCTCTTGCTATAAAGAGGAGGGAAAAAATCCCGCTATCAAAGAGCTCACAATCTAATGGGTAGAAAATCTGCAAACAACTATGGACAAGCAAACCATGTATAGAATATATTGTGTGAGAATCAACAAAAGAGAAAGGTACGAGAAGGCACTGGGAATGGGGAAAGGCTCTTATAGATGAGATTTTAGCTAGGACTTGGAAAAAAATGCAGTAAACTAGGTGGCAGAGATTAGAAGAAGATGAGTATTCTGAAATATTCTCTGAGTCAGAAAAAGGAGTGTTTTATTAGAAGAACAATAAGGAGGGTAGTGTCATTAGATTGAAGAAATAGATTGAGAGAGGACCAAGTTATGAAAAGCGTTTGACCTGTATTTTAGGAGTATTGTTTTGGTAATAGATTATGGACTGTAATTGGGAAATAATTTAGGGAAGAAGACCAGCTGGCTCGTTTTTGAAATAGTGCAGTCATGAGGGCCTACACCAAAATGGTATTAATATCAAAGGAGTGAAGGAGAGATGCTACATAGGTTAAACAGATAAGACTTGGCAACAGATTGAATATGGGGAGATGAGGATAAAGAGATGTGGATGACATTTTGCTTGGGAGCCTGAATGACTGGGAATATGATGGTAGCTTCAACATTATCAGGAAAGTTAAGAAGAGGGGAAGCTTTGGGGTAAAAATAACATTGATATTTTGAACACAATGAGTTTAAGGATGTCTATGGGGGCATTCTGTTTGAGGTGTTGAATAGTCAATTGGAGAAGTGAATTTGGAGTAGGCTGGCTAAGTAGGTTTGAGAATCATTAGTATAGAGGTGTTAACTGAATACATAATATCTGGATGAGAGCATTAATCTAGAATTTTTCTATTGCAGAAATAGTTTTGTTTTGACTGTTGATTTTTTATTTTGCTGAGAATTTTACTCCTTCCTTCTTTAGTTTCTGGCTTCTATAAAGGTTATTTGCCATTTCTTTTATTGATTATTTCATTTTTCTCCATTTATAAGCCCTGCTATCTAAATATTATATCTTGACTGGCTTATTCAATCAGCAGAATTAATTTTTCCTTTTTCAAATAGGCCCCCACTTGGTTCTATCCTTCCCTTAGTTGCCAAAGTGATTTTCCTATGGTACAAATTAAAATAGTAAAACCCTGTGGCTTTCTATGAGGTATAGATGCCTCTGCTTGGCATTTAAAACTTTTTATAACCTGACCCCTTCCTACTTTTCTAGTATCTTAAAATGCAATCACTTCCATGTTACAGTGACCTACTTGGCTTTTATTTGTACTAGTGAACTCCATCTCCCATTTCTATGCTTCTGTACTAGTTGTGCCACAACCTGGAATGCTCTTCTTTGTTTCCTCTTTAGATTCACCGATTTTCTTCAGAGTTCAGCTCAGTAGCCTAACTGCTACAGCTAGTCCTTTCCACTTTTAGATTTCTTCCCATTTGCTCTGTTAAGTAATTTTTATGTATTGAAGTAGTTACATATTCTACCTATTAGAATGTGACCTCATTTGATGGGAAGGACCGTTTTTAGCTTTCCTTGAATCCCCACTTCTTAGTACAATCCAGGATATAAAGTTAACCCTTCATAAATGCTCTGTGACATCAAGTATTTTCTTTAATCTCTTCCATTATTAAAGAGTATAAGAATCAGATTCATATTACAGAATTTATGTAAATGTGCTGTAAATATCCATTTTTTACTCCAGCATATTGCATTGAATCTTTGATTTCATTGATGGATGTATTTCCCCATACTTGTTCATTGAATTTCAGTGATGTGGATATTCCTGTCCATAATACAAGGATGTAACTCATCAGTGCCAATTTGTCTTCTCCAACTCTTTTTATGTACCCTCCCATATATTTTTAGTGTTTTTTTCATCAGTGTTTGATTTTCATCAAATGTGTTCTCAAGTTTCCAGCAGTTTCTGGGATTCAAATACAAAATCTTGTCATTTAAGTCCCTATACTGTATGGTTTGAGGCTACTTTTCCAGACTTATTATGTCCAGCAAAAACTGGTTCAATCATAATCTTAATCATATAGGACAGTCCATCTCCTGGCTCTGAGGCTTTATAGAGATAGTCCTCATCTTTGGTATGTATGTATACCTGACCTCTCCTCTACTTTGAGCTTCCTTTTGTGTATTTTCTTCCTCTTGAGAGAGAAACTTTTTTTTATTTGTCCTCTAGTTTTGAGCACTGTGCCTATGGATGTCAAAGAAGGTCGTTGTCTTTATCACTCAAGTAATCTTGCATGTTTGACATGTACAGGGAGCACAGGTTATAAGAGCTAGTATTATGATATTTTGTTTGACTTAGAAATATTTACATATTTCTTTTCTAGAATAAAATTAATTTTTTGGCATGTTAAACTAAATATAGGATTTGGGTTTTGGGGGGGGTTGTTGTTTTTTTACATTATTAGACTATCTCTAAATGAAGCAGTCCTTGATTTTAAAACTAGAGCCCTAATTAAATGATGGCATTTGATTAACAATTTTTCCTGTTGCCTAAGTAACATAGATACTTAAGGAAGTGCATAGATTTTTTTTTTCCTGTTTACTGGTTGATTACTGTTCAAAAATAAAAGCCACTTTTGTTGGAGAGAAACACAGTGGCATGCTAGGACCAAGAATCTTGGATACCTGGAAAGTACTACATATAGGCTTAGAGATTCACCACTATGCAATAGAATGAATTACTTTAAATTTTCCCACACATCCCAAGAATTCATAGAGGGATCTCCTGGAGTCTTGGGGAATATTCCCTGGGTTAGAGAGCAGAATATAAGTACAAACAGAAACTTACACTTGCAGGGGGCTTCAGAAATCATAAAAATTGATAAAATGAACAATTTTAGAGGAAACTGTGAATTCTTTTGTGAAAGAATGCAGAGTAGAGTAGAACCAGGCAAACAATCTAATCTATATATAACATCAATTTTTTATTAAAGCTTTTTATTTTCAGAACATATGCTTAGATAATTTTAAACATTCACTCTTGTAAAGCCTTTGTGTTCCAAAAATTATTTCCCTCTCTTTCCATCATCCCCTTCCCTAGGAGGCAAGTAATCTGATATATGTTTAGCATATGCAATTCTTTTATACATATTTCTATAATCATCATGCTGCTCAAGAAAAATCAAATCAAAAAGAAAACAAAATGCAAGCAAACAACAATAAAAAGTGAAAATACAATGTTGTGATTCACACTCAGTCCCCACTCTCTCTCAGTGCAGATGGCTCTTTCTCCATCACAAGATGATTGGAACTGAATCACCATGCTGTTGAAAATAGCCACATCTGTCAGAATTGATTATTGTGTAATCTTACTCTTTCTGTGTTACAATGTTCTCTTGGTTCTACTTACTTCACTTAGTATCAATTCATGTAAGTCTCTCCAATCCTCTCTGAAATCATCCTGCTGATTGTTTCTTAGAGAAAAATAATAAAATAGAACAAACTATCAATCAACTCCCTGAGAAAAATAATATTTCATAACATTCGTATACCATAACTTATTGAACCATTCTCCAACTGATGAGAATCCACACAGCTTCTAGTTCCTTGCCTCTACAAAAAGGGCTGCCACAAATATTTTTGCACACATAGAATCCTTTCCTTCCTTTAAGATCTCTTTGGAATATAGATAGAGACACTGCTGAATCCAAGGGTATACACATTTTGATAGCCCTTTGGGCATAGTTCCAAATTGCTCTCCAAAATGGTTGAATCATCAGCTCACAACTCCACCAATCATGTATTAATGTCCCAGTTTTCCCACATCCCCTCCAACATTCATCATTATCTTTTCTTGTCATTTTAGCCAATCTGAGTGGTATGTCTCTGATCAGTAATGATTTAGAGCATTTTTTCATATGGGTTGTAAATGATTTCAATTTCTTCATCTGAAAATTGTCTGAATAACAGCCTCATTGAGAAAAAAGACCTTGAAAGACTTTAGAATTATGATCAATACAATGATAAAACAGACTGAAAGAATGGAGATGAAACATGACATTTCCTAATAGGGTGATGATGAATTTAAAATGCTGAAAGAGACATAGCTTTAGGGATGACTAACACAGGATCTTGTTTTGTTGGACTATGCAGTCATGTATTGAGGGATTTTTCATGTTTTAATTTAGATAATTTGAGGGGGAGAGAATGAGAGAGATTAGTTTTTTTTAAAATTGTTACTTTACAAACAATATGGGATGGGTGTGTGAATGTACTTTTTTAAAAAATAGGATAGGATACATTTTCTCTATTTGCAATATAGGTAGAAGTTATTCAGAATTCATACCATAAAATGCTTTTTTGGCTTTTTACATTTTCTACAAATCATAGTTTTTTCAAAATTGCTTTATTAAAGTCTTAATACTTCTGGTCTCATCTGTAGTATTGTATTTTAGTTCTAGGCATTGTTGTTTGAGAAAGATGCTGAGAAGCTGGAAAGGATCCAGGAAAAGGAGCAGAAGATGGTGAAGTGCTTTCAGTTTATATCACTAGGATCATTGAAGGAAATGAGCATATTTAGTTTGAATAAGAGAAGACTTTGAAATATATTATAGCTCAAGTGTCAAATATCAGTAAGGCTTTCATGGAGAAAAGGGATTAGATTTGTTGTGTTTGACCCATTAAGGCAGAATTGAAAGCCATGGCTAAAAAAAGAAACCATTTAGGGTTGTAGAGGAAAACTTCCTAAAACTTAGATATGTTCAGAAGTGGTGTGGCTTACTCACTCCTCTTGGGACTTCTTTACCCAGAGGCTCTGTGAACACTTATGAGCAAAATTAAAGCGACAAACATTTATTAAATAACTGGCTTTGTGCTAGGCACTGAATGTAGAAATAAAGTAGATGAAACAATCTCTATTCTCAAAGAATTTACATTCTGTGTAGGATATAATAAATACACAGAGTATATAAACAATAAATACAAACAAAAACAAAGTGGGTCATTGCAAAGGATTTTGGTAAAGGAAGGCATGAAACATTGGAGGAATCAAGAAGGGCTTCACTCAAAGGGTGGTGTCTCAGTTAATGTTTAGAAGCACTAGGGTTTTTATGAAGCACTGACTTTTCATTTGTGAGGGGAACAGAAGATACTAATTTGGTTGAAATGTAGAGTAGTCTAGGGAAAATGATGTACAATAATGTCCTTTGGGGTCAAGTTGTATAGAGTTGTAAAAGTTAAATGAGGAGTTACATTCCATCCTAGAGGCAATTTGAAGCCCCTGGATTTTACTGAGTAAGAGAGTGACATGATCAGATCTGATTTAAGGAAAATTACTTTGTAGCACTATGGATAACAGAAGGGTATGAAGAGAGACTTGAGGCAGGGAGAACAATTACGAAGCTTTAGCATTTGTCTAGTGGAGGCAGCTAGATTGTACAATGGATAGAATATTGGATTTGGAATCAGAAATACTCATCTTCATGAGTTTAAATGTGGCCTCAGACATTAGCTAGCTATTCACCCTGAGTAAGCCACTTTGCCTCAGTTTCCTCATTTGTAAAATGATTGGAGAAGGAAATGGCAAACCACTCCAGTATCTTTTGCTAAACAAACTCCAAAAGGGTTGGATGTGACTGAAATGACTCAATAACAAAAGGATAAAGGATAAAAATCTGAAGTAAATTGAGATAACACCCTCATCTTCTCCCATGGGTTTAATTGTTCTCTTTTTTTCAGATGACTCCCAGGTTTGTATATCCAGTCCCTTATGTCTCCCCTGAATTTCAGTCTCTCTATTATATCCTATTAGACATTCCAAACTGCATATCCTTGATAAATCTCACATTCAACATGGAAAAGACAGAACATACTGTTCTGTTCTTTTTTTCCCTTTTTCAATTTTTTGTTTTTCTATTTCCATGACTTTGCTGTGAGATGTGTTCTAAACCTAATCCCCCCCTTTCACTTACTTGTTCAGTTGATTTTTTTAACCTGAATTTAGCATTTACATATCTCTATTAAATTTAATGTTATCCTCAATTCACCATTATAGTTTACCCCAAATATTTTTAAGTTACAGTTCTGTGTCTCTCTCACTATCTCTTTCTCTGTCTTCCTTTTGATAGTAACATTGTCTTATACAAAATTGATCAGCATTGTAAGACTTATTTTCATTTCTATCATTTATTGTTTTTATATTATCTTCATTTCCCATTCTACTTCTCTTCCAAAGCCATTCTTTACAATAAAGAGGTTAAAAAAAAAGTTCAGCAAAACTAACAAGCATATCAAAAATGTCTGAGGTAATGTACATATATTCTATAACCACATTTTTCTACAGCAAAGAAGATGGGAAAGGTATCTTTTCAGCCTTTTTTGGCGGAGAGGAGAAACTTGGTCAATATTTCACAACATTCACTTTTAATTGTTTCAGTTTTCATGGTTAACTTTCATTAAGAGATAGTAATTCTCAATGGATCAAGCACTGACTGGCCTTTAACCATGTTTAAATCCTACTTTAGACTTTTATTTCATTTAACCTTTTTTCTGAATCTTGACTGTAAGGTTCCTCATCTGCAAAATTGATGCCCTTTTAGTGTCTTCTGGCTTTAAATCATTGTTCTGTGATTCTTTGAAATTATTTAACTATCTATTATCATCTTGTCTGTCACATACACACATATATATATATATATATCTGTATCTATCTAAATATCTATCTATCTACTTATTTATTTATATATCTATCTATGCTTCTGCTGTTAATGTTGCATTTAACATAGTGCTTGGCACCTGGTAAGCACTCAATAAATGTTTACTGATTGATTAATACGCTAATATATTTGTAATTTCATCAATGTGGGTACATTCACCAGTGATAAAATAGAAATTTATCCTTGCCTCTTTATCCTGTGAAATTTGTTTCTGACCTCCTACAAATCCATCATACAGAGACATTTTAGTATGTTAGGAACCTTTGTCTCGTTGTTTTGATAGCATGGATACCAGAGCTTTCCATTAGTAATACCTTGTTCATGATGTATGACTTACCCTCTCTCACCCCATCATACCTTTATGTAATGACATCATTCTTACCCCTCCCTCTACAGCTCAATTGTGCTTTAGTTTTCTCATCCTTACCATGCACTGACTTCCCTTGAGTGCCCTTTGGATAATCCTTAGTTTCAAGTTTCTATATATAACTATAGCATTCCATATCTTGCAGTGATACAGTATCATTTTTCCTCAAAAAGTGTGCCTTTTTTTCAGGAAAGGCTTCTGGCTTTCAAAATAACTACACCTTTTTTTCTAACTCTAAAGTTTTCAAAGTGTTTTACATACATTCTCTTACATGAATTTTGTAGCAACTCTGCAGAAGGTATTACATGTTATCATTATCCTCAACTTAATAGAGGAGGAAATCAAAGCCACTTGATTTCTGACTTGATTTCTTGATGACTTGATAACTAAGGTCAGTGGTAAAATTTGGTCATCGCTCTTCCTCTCTTTTTTGTACATCATATATGAACAGTGGTTAACAAAGAAAATAACAATTAGCAAATAGCTTACATTGTCCTGAGAGTTGAGTAAGATTGCATTTGAAATCTTTTCTCCCCTTTTGTTTAACATTAGTTATTTAGTATTGTTTTGAAAGGACTTGCATGCCTTTTCTGCTAGAATAAAGTATCTTAAGGTACAGCACTATTTGTTTTTTTGGGTTTTTTTTTCAGATTTACATTCTATATGATGTAATGTATTGTGTGCATACACAATATATTACACATTTTACATGATATGGAATGTATACAATACATATTGTAATATTGTATGTGTGTATAGATAAAATATATACACACACATACATTTTATCTCTTCCCCATAGAGGAGTAAGTTAAATTGCTTACTGGGGTGGAAATGGAATGAGACTGCATTGAACTCTTCATTAATGCCATCAACTTGCTTTTAAGTATATTTGTTCCAACAATGCCTTAAATGGCTGACTGGTGACCTTTAAAAAAAATCTGTGCAATCTCTAAGAGTGAGTTCTCATTTTCACTGACTCAGACTAAATGTACTAATTGCATTTTAGTGGGTCATCAAATTGTCAGCTATTCAATGGTTTTTGTATAGACGTAGGTAATAATGCCATTTAAATATAAATTAATGTATTAAAAATTTCATTGGAATAAGTGATTTTAATTGCATGTAAACTAATTTTATAGGCAAGTAGGTGTGGGAAATGGAGCAGTTACTTGATAAATTTGAATAATGGGCATGTCTGATTGGAATTATTTAGTTCAGAACTTTTTTTTCTTTCTTTGAATTAGTTGAGTATTTACTTAGAACTTCCTTTACTTTGAATCCTTGGATATTATCTTAGCTTTCCTCAGCTTCCCTCTATTCTTCCCCAGCTCTGTAAGCCATGTTACTTGCCACCATCGTTGCAACAGGATTGCAACTGCCTGATATCTTGCATAAACTACTAGGCCTTCAGGTAGGGAGACCTGAGTTCAAATCCAGCCTCAGCCTTTTTTTGCCTCAGTTTCTTTTATTGTAAGATGGAGATGATAATAGCATTTATTAAGGCTTTTATGAGGACCAAATAAGATAATATTTGTATAGTGCTTAGCACAGGACCTGGCATATAGTAAGTACTATATAAATAGACTCAGAAGTCTGAGGTTCTCTTTTGGATATAGTTTTTTGTTGCACTCTATTATAGCATATTTCTGTATGGATGGCCAGCATTTCTCACTTGTCATGAGGAAATCATTCACTTCTTAGAGAGCTTTGTTAGATTTTACTTGTGTTTCTTATTAGCCCATATTAATATGCTGTTTTTCTCTGGATTCCAACACTTAGTGTTTATAGCACTCTTTTGCCAGTTAATCATATGCTGATTTTATGAGTTGTTGTATTGCTACCTAATTTGCTATGTCTTATTTTCCTGTTATAATTTTTTTTAGGCTTTGATCCTTATACTTTTACTTTTGTAATAGGATCACATTACTGTACCTTCCATGTATATATAGTTACTAGATTAATTGAGTCTGCATGTTGACTTTCAGTTAATAGTTCAAATCATAGAATTGGAAGGATCTGGTCTGATCTTTTCATTAGATGAAGATACTGAAGCATACAGATTGATTGTGGACACACTCCTTAAAAATCATCATAACTTGGAAAGATTTTATTGTTATTTTTCTATTATTTTATTTTAGTATCAGATTTGTTATCTGCCAACATTATGCATAATTCTTTTAGCTTTCTTGTTTTTAAATTAGAAATTTTAAGATATTTAAAGTTAAGTAGAAACTTAAAAGAAAAAATTATTTAAAACTTGAAAAATGAGATTACATAATACATAGAAACTGATGATCAAACATTTACTTCACAGCTGTTTGTATTTGAGGACTGACCTTACCAAATATAGGAGGAGGACTGCGTTTATTGGTTCTTCTGTGTAATAACTTCAGAATCTATGTAATACTCTCAGCACTGCTGTTTTTATGTTATTAGTGTAATTATTATCCTGTTGGTAGACTTTTTAGTGTATTTGGAAATGTAGTCCACCTCCTGAGGACCAAAGCGAAAAATGGAAGCACTTAATACCATTATTCCCACAGAGCCTCAGAAATATGGACAAAAGTTTTTCAAGGCAATCTCACAACTGCTATTATTTTGAATTTATTTTATTTCAAAACAAGGTTTGATGTCTGCTTTGGTAAAGTGTGGAAGCTGAAATAAGGTCAGGCTTTTAGAAGAAAAAACGGAGATTTGTCTTAATAATTTTTACTGGTTGGAGATTGTCACTATTGGAAGGGATATTTGGGATAACAATATAGATAGCTCCCATTAATTTTTGAAATTGAAAAAATTTTTTATCTGTTTCTTATTATTGCTTTAAAAAAAACCAAAAAGAACAGTCATTGTTAGGCTTCTACTTAGTTTTCATAATAAGAGGCTCAGAGAAGATTATTATTGTATTCTGTTAATTAAAGGTTATCTGTGTTTAGATTTACTCTTTATTCCTCTGAGAATTTAATTTAGCCAGTGGTAAAAGCTATCTATGTCTCTATGTTTGTTTGTTTGTTTGTTTTTCAGTATTGAATCTCAGAATTTTGTGCCAACTGGGTAAATTATAACCATTTACTAATTTCTCTTAGTGCTTAGTTCAAACTTCTAGAAAAGAATACATTCAGTACTCTAAAATCTTAATTTTTAAATAGTCTTTTGATTTTTACAAATTGTTGTTTTAAATGAGTAAAGTTTTTCTTGCCAAATATTTGAGTTTTGTCAACTTCTATCTATCTTTATGGATACTGTTGTACGTCCCCAGGCATAGGGATACATTCTGAATAGATAACTATCAGAAAAATCCAGAACAATGAATCATTAAGAACTTCATCCCCAAATTTTTTTTTCCCTTCCAAAATTTGCTTTAATATTTGACTGATTTGGTTATCATCTCTCACATTTCAAGTTGTAACTAAGGCCATTGTAGAAGCCAAGCTTATAAGTGAGAAATGGTAATTATTATTATTATTACTCTTCTTTTAAATGTCTTGAGCTTGTGTTCTACACATTATGTGTTACTATATACTTTATGGAACATAGAAATTGATGAATCCCTGCTCTCTAATCTAAATATTTTTCCTATCCCTTTTCATTATCCTTTCATTGGGCTTCTTTCCTTTTAAGGAAATTTTTAAAAATCTAGCTCATTCCCTCATATCTTACTGCATCACTGTTGGGATACCACTCTCCAAAAACATAGAAAACTCATTCTTAGACTTAGTTGAATAATAGTAGTAACAAGAATTCTAGTGAAATTTATGTAATGATAATGTCTTTGTATTTGTATAGCACTTGTACAATTTTTTTTAAATTTTGTTTTGATATTGTCACTTCTCAAAAACTAGTCATTTTCCCCTCAAAAAACAACTTTTTTTTGTAAAAAAATTCAATTTTGCAAAAATAATTCAATAAATAAATTAACTTGTTGACCATGCCTGATAATATATACCTCATTATGCACCAGTATGCCATCTCCATTCTTGTAAGAGTTTGAACAATTTTCAGAATACTTTTACATTCATTATCTTATCAAACCAAATGTTGTAGAGGAAATACATAATCAGTCTTTGTTTCTTTTAAGACAAAGTAAGTTTCTCTAAGCATTACTTACTTGCTCATAGTCTTAAAATGATGGTTGATGCTTTAGTTATCACCTTGGCTTCCAAGTTGGCCAAATTACTTTCTCCTGTTATCTTATTTTGCTTCTACTTCCTATTTTGAATGATAATGCAAAGAAATTTTTTTGTCCAATTCCCCACTATTTTCCTTCTCTGTCTACCCATACTTTTTTTGCGCCTTTGAAATAAGTATTTCACTGCCAACAGAGACTTATCTAAGCAGAATTAATTGTTCTTTCCAGAAAAAGCATCTTGTTATAATGGAGTGTTCAGTTTGTAGTGCAGAAATTAGGATTAGAATTTTGACCGTAGCTCTATAGCTATGCAATTATAAGCAAATCATGGCATTTAATTTTTTAGTCTGTAATTTTTTTCATCTTTTTATCATCTGTGAAAGGTGAATAATAGTTATTAGCATTTATATAGCGATTTAAATTTTGCAAAGCTCTTCATATTGTTGATTTTTCCCAACTATCTATAAAATAGATGTTACAGGTCTTATCCCCATTTTACAGAAGAAGAAATAGGACTTCAGAATTCAAAAATATAACCCATTAAACTAGTGTTTGTGCCATAAATATTCTTTTTATTTGAAAAGGAAAAGACAGGGTTTTTTGAAGTGTTATTTTCTTATTTTGTGAGTTTCTGACTTATTTTATCATTTACTTTGAGAAGGTTTTTCTTTTTATTTTTTTTGGTAGGGACATATCCTACTTTTTATTAATATTATAAGGATTTTTAGTAAGATACTTTAATATATTTTGGCTAATTTTTATAATATTTTCCAATTCTGGAAGTATGCATTATTACTCCTTTTTTGTTAATTGCTATAAAGATATTCTTTCCATTTGGCTTTGATTTCAGGATGCCATTAAGTTTCTTGAAATATCAGCCAGAGGTTTCTCTTTGATAGATTTATGCTTACTATGTCTTGCCTGGAGAAGACCAAGGTACTTATTTATAAGTTTTACCTAATTATGTTGCTTTAATTTGAACTTCTGGATGGATTCAAACTCAAAATATTTAATCTGTCCTTCCTTGCCTATGTTCAGAATTTAATACAGACACATCTTATTTTATTGCACTTCATTGTATTGTACAGTATAGATACCACATTTTTAAAAAATGTGCCATTTTTCCAGTATCATGTGTTCACATAGTGTATCTGTATCACATTTTGGTAATTCTTGCAATTTTTCAAACTTTTTCATTATTAAGTCTTTTACGGTGATTTGTGGTCAGTGATCTTTAATATAATTGTTTTAGGATACCATGAACTGCATCCATATAAAACATTGAACATAGTGAATGTTGCATGTATTTGCCTGTCTTTCTCCCTTTTCTTAGGCTTTTCTGATTCTGTGAGACACAATATTGAAATTAGGCCAATTAATAACTCCACAATGGAATTTTAAGTTTTCAGATAAAAGGAAGAATCAATTAGTGCAACAAACTTCATTGTTTGTCTTTAAAAAAAATTTTCCACAGCCACCTCGACCTTGAGCAGTCAGCATCCTTGTCAGTCAGTAGCCATCAACATGCCTTCCACTGGCAAAAAAACAACAATACTACAACTCACTGAAGGCTCAGATAATAGTGTTTTTTAGCAATAAAATATTTTTAGTTAAGGTATGTACATTGTTATTTTAGACATAATTCTGTTATGTACTCAATATACTACAATATAGTGTCACCATAAGTTTTATGTTCACTAGGAAATTAAAAAGAAAAAGTGATATTCACTTTGTTGCAATTTTTGCTTTATTTTGATGATGTGGAGCCAAACCCAAAATATCTCTGAGGTAGGATGGTATTGTTGAATACAGATGACATTTTAATATTATTAGAGAAAGATTCTATGTGAAGAAAGAACTTTTTTTTTTGATGGAGCTAATAGCTTGATATTATCAAATTTATAAAATGTTTTGATTTGTTTTTAATTTGAAAACCACTTTTTATTATTCTTAGGATATTTATTATATTGGATATAAGATTAGACAGAACTATGGTGGGCTTAAAATATCTTCCAAAAAACTCACCATATTTTATATACTTGTTCTTAATATTACTGTATTGGTGGCATGTTTTTTAAAAAGGTGGATTTTCCACATGGATATCAAATTCACTGGAATTCTCATTGTACTTTTCAGTTTGTCTATTTACACTATATGAATAAGTCATGAATATGGAACTGAGTCAAAGAATAATAATATGTTAAAAGCAGTTTAGATGTTGTGAAACTTTTATTGTGACTTCTTCAATAATTACTGAATTAATAATACTTTATACATCTGGGACTTTCTAGTCCGCTTTTTGTGGAGTGTGTGTGTGTGTGTGTGTGTGTGTGTGTGTGTGTAGCCCTGGCCACTATATTGTTTTCTTTTAAATATTTATAGATTTATAAAAAAACCAATACAATCTGTAAGTGCTTTATATAAAACAAATATGTAATTGTCCTGTATTTGGAGGAATTTCTGTTTTTTTGTTGTTTTCAGGTTTTTTTGACAGTAGATATATAAGACCTTCTGTTAAGAAAGATAGAATTAGATTTGAATCTGAGAGGATCCTCTTAAAGTGCTAATAATTCATACATCACTCTGAAGCATTTGATTCAATAATTATGGATTTTTATCTGCCTCTCTTCTTGGTTTTATGGTTACTCAAGTGTTTTGTCACCTTCCTTAAAAATCATATCATTTGTTACAGATACTTTCGCTTTCTATTTCTTATTCTGTTCAACTTGTATTTTTGTTGTGTCACTCTCATTATATGATAACCAGAAATTCTTTGCGTCCTTTTCCTTTGGGGTTTCTCTCCTTGCTATGATTACTTTGCTTTTCAACTTTTTGTAGAAGGTTTTGGATTGCCGTTTCAGCTCCTTTTGTATTTTCTGAATTTTTCTTTTGATGTTCATTAAAGGGAAACTAGAATTTTTAATGGGGCAGGTTGGTGGTAAAGTGGATTGAGTACCAGGTCTGGAATCAGGTAGATTCCATTTCCAAAGTTCAAATCTGGTCTCAGACATTCACTAGCTGTGTGACTGAGCAAGTCACTTAACTGTTTTCCTCAGTTTCCTCAACCTGTAAAATGAGCTAAGGAAGGAAATGATAAACCACTCCAATATCTTTGCCAAGAAAACCTCAGATGGGTGTCACAGAGTCAAATATGACTGAAAAACAACCAAACTATGCTTTTGTCCTCTGCATTCTGTTTAGCACATTTTTTTTTCCTGTTGCCTTTAATTGAACAATGTAAAATGGTTTTCTACCGGGTATTCCAGCTAGAAAGTTATTTTGTTCTTCTCTTTGCTGAGATCTCTGAGTTCTCTAGCTGCTTCTGCCATTCTGGTGTTTGACACCTGCTCTTCCAGATATTGGCTTGATAGTTCTACCTTTTTTTTATTATTATTATTTAATCTTATTGTTGAAGTGGTCTCTGCATATCTTGTTGAGTGCAGGTCCTGAAATATTTATATATTTTTGTCAGATACTGTGTTTATGTCAGCTTTTTTGCATAACTGGTGTGTGTGTGTGTGTGTGTGTGTGTGTGTGTGTGTGTATAAAAGTTGTCTTCTTTTGGGTTTAATGCTTTGAGAATTTAAAAATCCAGTGTCAATTATTTCTATTTTATTATGGATTGGGAAAATTTTTGTGAAATAGTCTAGGAATGAAAAATGATAGAAATTAATATTGCTATATAATTAAACAATAAACAAAAGCAATAAGAAAGTGTTTTGTTTATCTTTTAACCATTGTTGCTTGAGAAGGAGGAGCCAGTGTTCTTGTTCTAAAAAGATGAAAATGAATAGCTTTTTGAAGGTGATTTTCTGTGTATTTTCAATGATTTTGTTTTGTTTTGGCTGCAGTGACACTGATTCTTTGGCTTAATTTCTCTAAACTTTTTTGCTTTTTAAAAAAAGATAAAAATGTATTACTAGTATTGTTCTTTTGCATATCTGACATGAATGTGAGCCATTCTTTGATTTATAAAGGGAATAGAAGATAGAAAAATAAAAGTGGAGAGATTTTCTGAGGTAACTGAGCAAGGTCTAGAAGAGAATGAGGAAGGAGGATGGTTTTTAAAGAGGATGTGAATATATTTATGAAAATGAGATTGTCTGATATTTAACTGACTTGTGAGTTGTGAAAAAGAAGGGAAGAGTACTTAGCATATGCTTGATTCTTTTGAGGAGAGAAAGGAGGCAGTTGTTCATGTTGCTTGTAAGTTGCTGCTGTTGGCCATATAGCTGGGTGGCAGATTGGGGATGAAATGTCAGGTAGGATTGATTAACAAACTGAGTGAAGGTTTAGGAAGGAGTTTGGTAGGAAAGGAGGCATCCTGTGACTATAGTCATATAGAAGATTTTGATAGTTTAATTAAACATTTGTTAGATTCCTACTATGTCCCCACCACTGTACTTGGTTCTGGGGATGCAGAGATAAAAATGAAAAAAATCTCTGCCTTCAAAGAGTTTACACTCTAATGGGAAAGTAGGTTGGGGGAAGGAAAGGCATCTTGAAGGATACATACAGGAGTAAAAAGAAAATTCAATTAATAAGTAATTTGATAGAGAAGTGTTAACAATTGGAGATTAGAAGAGTAGTACTGTAGGATTTGACATTTGAACTGAGCTTTGAATGAAGTCTTAAGAGTATTAGCTAGTCTCACAGTTCCCTATGTTGGATGATTCAGGTGTAGAGTCTTAGTAAGCCATTGTCTCAGACATTGCCCTATTGTACAGTGTTTATCTGACTATCTGTGCTAGTTGCCTCAGCAGATAATAGTATAATGACTATCTTATTGTCTCAATAGGCTGAACAGACAAGTGAGAGTTCCCGTGAGGGAGATGGAGAAGGAATGGAAAAGGTCCCCAAGTGAGTCCTATTCTTCCTAAGATACAGAAAAGACAGCTTTGTATAGCAGCTAGGAGTTGAGCCCTAAGTACTGACTAGGACATGCATTTCATGATTCAGGAAGATGTGAGCTGGGTTAGGAAAAATTTTGTCTATTTCACAAAAGGCTATTCTAAGATTACAGTTGGATGCTAAATGCATAGATACTAGAAAAGCTCTGGGAACTTCTAATATTTGAAATGGATATCACAGAAGTATGAAAATCATTTTGTTTTGGTGTTTATACTTATAGAATGCTTATATTCCAAATCATTCATTCTCTCAATATAAATTTGTTTTTCAGAAAGTTATTGAAACATGGCTTTTGACATAAATTTATGTTCTAAACCTATTTTGAGAATTTCTTAAAATAACAAATCAACAACCTTACAACTAGGCGAAGCTTTAAGAATTTGGATATACAAGTATCTTATCTGTCTTCCTTGATTTTATAGACTTTGATTCAATTCATTTCCACATATATTTAAAAGTTAATATTGAAGGAAAGCATTAGTCATACCTCCTTATTACCTTTGTCTTTACAGCTATAGGTGTCCCAAGTTTTTTCAAGTGTTTATGTACAGCAGACTCTTCTCTTTAATTAACCCTTCATCTCTCCAAACTCTCCTAACCCCCTTTTGGTTACTTTAATTTCATTTTCTGGCCTGGTTTTATTAAATCTGTGTGTGTGTGTGTGTGTGTGTGTGTGTGTGTGTGTGTGTGTGTACGTGCACGCACACATGTTATATATGTGCACATGCAGTCATAAAGTATTTCAGGTATTTATAAAACCAAAATTTTCTTAATAGATCAGATGATTTTTGCTGCTGCTTCCTGATAATGGCAAATATTTTCTTGGCCACTATTGATGGAGTAGTAAATATTGGACCAGTGTCTTTACTACATTATGACTCCAGTGCACTTTTGCCTTATCTTTCAAAATGGGGCAGAGGAGATAGCTGGCTAGAAAAGAAAGCATTTAAAAATTTTGAAGCTCTATGACTTCTTACTCCATAAAGTTGAGAAATAGAAAATTTTGGATTCTTTTTGAGAGAAATCCAAACTCTTCAGTGTATAAACAACAGTTCAATTACTCTATTTGCCTTCCTTTTTTGATCTAGTCTCTCTTATGAGATATCTAAATCTAATTTCCATATATGTATACATGCATATAAATCTCATTTCCTTATGTATATATGTTTATGCATATACATATATATGCATAGACATACATGTATGTGTATTTATTTCTGATCAAATCCATTTGTGATGATGATACTGCAGATTTCTAGGTTGTAAAAGTATAGCCTGTCATAATGATACTTAACAGATTTGAAATTGTATAGCTGTACAAGGGAAATGAATTGTTTTCTCTCATTGCTGTAAAAGAGTTTGTTTTAACAGTTATTAAAGATGGAAATATTTATGCTTTAATATGTAACTTGTTAAAATCAAAAATATCTGTATTAATAATGATGAGATTTCCCAAATTTTATTATCCTCTTGATGTTGTAATGCTGGGCTTATTAAATACTCTTCTGAAAATGTTTTAAATTGTTCACTTAATATATAAGAATTATATGGTATTAGATCTGGAAGTGCACTAGATCTGGAAGTACCTACCTGGGTTCAAATCCTGTCCTTCCTATTTAACAATTATATAACCTTATCCAAATCACTTTGTTTTTCTTAGTTTTAATATGATAACCAATAAATTGAAGGTATTGATCTAGATAACTTCTGAATCCCTTCCAGATCTAAATTTGATACCTTGTGATCTTAAAGTCAGTTTGTAGATTTAGAAATGGAAGAAAACTCAGAGATTGTTTAGTTGCTTAACAAATATTTATGATTTCATAATAAAGTGATAGAACATTAGACTTGTAATAATATTCAACAAGAATATGTCACAAGAAGTACAGTTTCATTTTTTAGGGAAAAGACTGAACTCAAGATCTTTCTAAAGAAAAGCTTTCTAGAAAACTGAAAATGTGCACTTCTAAGAATTTTAAGTTTAAATTTTTCTTCCTCATGGAAAGTATACTACTCCCTGTGGACTACCCACCCACCTTCCCCATTCTTCACCCCTGGGTTCCTTGTATAATAAATTTGAATATAAGGAAATTCACATACTATAATATAAAAAATACACGTATATTCATATCTTATATACCAGTTTATTTAATTATTTATTTGTTTGTTTTTATAACTTTTTATTGACAGAACATATGCCTGGGTAATTTTTAATTATTCCTTGAACTCACTTCTGTTCTGACTTTTCCCTTCCTTCCTTTCACCCCCCCTCCCCTAGATGGCAAAGCAGTCTTATACATGTTAAATATGTTATAGTGTATCCTAGATACAATATATGTGTGCAGAACCAAACAGTTCTCTTGTTGCACAGGAAGAATTGGATTCAGAAGGTAAAAATAACTTGGGAAGAAAAACAAAAATGCAAACAGTTTACACTCATTTCCCAGTGTTCCTTCTCTGGGTGTAGCTGCTTCTGTCCATCATTGATCAATTGAATCTGAATTAGATCTTCTCTTTGTCGAAGATAACCACTTCCATCAGAATACATCCTCATACAGTATCGTTGTTGAAGTATATAATGAATTCCTGTATACCAATTTATTTAATAAAATAGCATTGTAATAATATTTAAAATGTATTATTTTACTATATTAAGATGACCATTGGAAAGTCCTTATGAACTCAAGCAAAGTGAAATGTATTGTGTACAAAGTAATACCATACTCTGGGATGACTAGCTATAAATGACTTTGCTATTCTCAGTAGTACAATCATCCATGACTATTCTGAAGCACTTATGATGAAAAATCCTATTCATATCCAGAGAAATAACTGATTATGTGTGAATACAGATTGAAGCATTTTCTCTTTCTCTTTTTAACTTTGCTTGAGGATTTTTATTTTTATAAGGGTGGGAGGTCTAGTTTTGATGCTCTCTTCTCTAGATTTTCATGATATTTCTATGTCTTGATTTTCCTGCTTACTTCTCTGACCACTCCTCATTAGTCTCTTTTGCTAGGTTTTCATCCAGATCATGCCCTTTATAAACAGGTCTTTGAAGTTTTTGTCCTGGGCCTTCTACTGTCTTATACCAGTGTACTGTTCTGTAATATCTTTTAGTCTTTATCTAAAATTGAACTCTTCTTTTCCCTAAAGTCCTGTCCTCTACTTTTCCTATTACCATTGAGAAATATTTCTTTTCTTCCCAATCACTCGTTTTCAAAGGTGTCATCCGTCACTCCTTCCTCTCTCTTATCACCCTCTATGTCTAATTTGTTGCCCGATTCTTTTGATTTTACCTCTTTAATATCTTTCCTGTACTTTTCATCCTTTCTTCTGTGTTACTGCCTCTGTTTTGATACAAGATTTCTTCACTTTATGCCTAAATTATTGCCAGTTGGTCTTTCTGCCTTAGGTCTCTCCTCATTTTAATGTATTTGTACTAAACTATCATATTGATCTTCCTAAAACACAGGTCAAACATATTACCTTCTTATTCAGTAAACTCCAGTGGTTCCTAGTTAGCTTCTGGGTCAAATATAGACCTGTTTAGATTTTTGAGCCTTTTTGTTCCTCCAACAGAATATACAAGATTTTCCCAAGTTTTCACCAATTGACTCCCATGCCCAGAACTCTTACCTCCTCGTCTGCATATCCTAGTTCCCCTTCAATTCCCTTAAGTTTCATCCAGTACCATCTTTTCTCTGAAATTACCTGTAAATTATTTTACAAATATTTTGTTTGTACATAGAAACTTCTTCTCCTTCAGACTCTCATACACTCCTCTTCATTCCCTTTATACCATTTGATTTCGTGACACTCACCTCCTTCCTCTTCTTTCCACAGACTCTGGAAATTTTCATTGGTTATCTCACATGCCTGGAGATGCTTCTTTATCTGTCTCTTGGCTTCCTTGCTTTCCTTCAAATTTCAATTTAATTTCCATCTAGAAGAAGCCTTTCCTGACCCTCCCTCCTCCAATGCTGGTGTCTTCTTTTGTTAATTATCTCTCATTTTTCTTGTACATAGCTGTTTGCATGTTGTCTTTCCTATTCAACTCAGTTTCTTGAGAGCAGGGTAAGGGTGTGTGCATGCATGTGTGAGTTTGTGCATGCATGTGTGAGTGAGTGTGTGTGTGTGTGTGTGTATGTGTTGGGGGGAAGGGAAGCATTTTTATTTTGTAGAACCAAATATAGTCGACACTAATAAATACTTGTCAACTGACTGTTCTGCCTTCCTCTTAAAGTTTTTGAAAACATCAAATGAGATAATATAGATGAAGTGCTTTGGTCTGAACCTATGATTTCATTAATATGGCAATTCCCAATGTAGAAGCTTATTCTAATAGGGGCTAGCTGAGAATTTTAGTGCTTTGTCCAAAGTTTCACCCAGCTTAGTAAGTGCCAAGAGGTGAATCTTCAACCTAGGTTTTCCTGACTCCAAGTTTGGCTCTCTATCTTATACTACACTACACCTCTCCCTCTGTCTGTCTGTCTCTCTGTGTGTCTCTAAATTGTTAGTAGTAATTGATATAAGCAGAATTTTTATTTAACAAAATGCTTATTTAGTGGGCAGTGGTAAAGTTATTTAAAACCTTTGATGGGGGTGGGGAGGTGGGGAGAAGACTGTTTTTGTACGTTCAACATTTCACCTAGCATAATAAATGTTTTATAAATAGTCTTTGTGTAACTATTTTCTAAAGCTTTTTCAGCATTATCAACCCTGATTTAAGTAAGGGAGTCTTTTTTATAGCATAATTGAAATTCAACAAAAATACTAGTAGGACAATTTTTGACTATGTATCATCTTTTGGGAGGACTTAATGCTTTGGGGGTAATGATTTAATTTTTATCTTTTCATGAAATTTTAATTTTGCTTTGACCCAAATGTGTTTCTATGGGGCTTGTATCCCAAAGAGAGCTTTAAGGAGGGAAAGGGACCCACATATGCAAAAATGTTTGTAGCAGCCCTTTTTGTGGTGGCTAGAAACTGGAAACTTGAGTGGATGTCCATCAATGGAACAATGGCTGAATAAATTATGGTATATGAATGTTATGGAATATTATTGTTCTGTAAAAAATGATCAACAGGATGATTTCAGAGAGGCCTGGAAAGACTTACATGAACTGATGCTGAGTGAAATGAGTGAAATCATGAATTATACACAGCAATCACAACACTATATGAGGATCAATTCTGATGGACATGATTCTCTTCAACAATGAGATGATTCAAACCACTTGAGTGTTCAGTGATGAAGAAAGCCATATACACCCAGAGAGAGGCCTGTGGAAATTGAGTGTGGACCACAACATAGCATTTTCATGCTTTCTGTTGATGTTTGCTTGCATTTTGTTTTCCGGAAGGTTTTTTCTTTCTTGAGCTGATTTTTTTTTTTTTTTTGTGCAGCAAGATAACTGTATAAGTATATATACATATATTGGATTTTATATATATATATATATATATATATAGTTTTTTTTTTTATGGTCCAGAAGATACTTCTTTATTTTTTTTCTCTATTTTTTTAAATTTTATTTTATTTAATAATAACTTTATATTGACAATCCATGCCAGGGTAATTTTTTACAACATTATCCCTTACACTCACTTCTGTTTCGATTTTTCTCCTCCCTCCCTCTACCCCCTCCCCTAGATGGCAAGCAGTCCTATATATGTTAGATATAACATATATTTTAACACATTTAATATGTATTGGACTACCTGCCACTTAAGGGAGGGGGGTGGGGGAAGAAGGGAAAAATTTGGAACAGAAAGTTTTGCAAGGGTCAATTGAAGGTGAACCTTCAGTTTTGCAAGATTGAAAAATTACCCATACATATGTTGTGTAAATAAAAAGCTTTAATTAAAAAATAATAATTTAAAAAAGAAATTTTAATTTTAAAAGGAGGACAGAAATCTGAGATTATAATCAAAACATCTGTAAATCATGCCTTTTGGCTAAAAGTTCCAAACAATATATATAATTCTTACTGCATTTATATAATTGTTTGATTAGGGGACTTGAATTATTTCAGGGTGGGCTGTTTATTCACAATGAAAATGCATGTGTTTAGTTTTTCAGTCATCTGATAGACTGCTGGTGATATCTTAAAAATTTATAGTCTTTTCAGATCTCATATTTGTTACTGTCTATTAAGATTTGCAAGTAAAGAATACTGGCAGAGAAAAGAAAGGGGCTATCAGACATAAAATTAAGGTGTGTTTTAGATATTCAGGATAAATTTCTTGTAAGTAGGTATTCTTTTGTTTTTTATGTCTTCTTCCAGGGTCTAGCACAGAGATTGGCACCTAGTAGACATGTAATAAAGTGTTATTGATTGATTGGTTTGAAGTTAAGAAGACTGGATATGTAATACTGAGATAAAAATAGTTTTTGTAGATTTAGTTGCCTTTCCATAGCACCCTTGAAATATGTGGTCAGTAAATTTTGATCAGAGTATAAGGAGAAAAAATAGAGATGGTTGGGAAGACAAGTAACAGATCTGTATTCCTTGATTCTGTAAAACATACAGATTTTTATCATCTAAGCTAAGTGTCTCTGTTCAGTTACCTTAATAATGCTTAATCATCTTTTTGTTGGCTACTGTAGCAGGGTTCTGTTCATATGGATAGTGGCTTTAGGGAAGCAATAGGAAAGAGGAGGTGTTCTCTGTCAGTTAATTTTTAAAAATACATCTCTAGATAGCTCACAAACCTCTACACTGTATAAGAAACACAGTGATATACACTTCTCCCCCATATTTAATGCCAAGTCATATCAAATCTGCTTCCATAGTATCTCTTACTTCTGTCACTTTTTCTCAGCTCACATTCATGACTTGTACAGACCTTTGTTATCTTTCTCCTAAATTGTTACAATGACTTCCTACTCATTCTCACTATCTCAAGTCTTTCCATGTCCAATCTGTTTTCTATTCTTTTGCCAGAATACTTTTCCTGAAGTGCATTTCTGACCATATGGCATCCCTATTGCTCAAAAATTAGATATCCTCTGTTTGACATCCAACACCACTAGGGGCTATATCCTAACCTGTAGTAAGTATTTTAAACATTACTCTTCATCCAGGACTCCAGGGTTAGCCAAATTAACCTTTTTAGTATTCTGTACATCTTCTGTTTCTGTGCCTTTGCTGTGACTGTCCACCATACTTAGAAATACACTCTATTCTCACTTTTCTTCTAAATGTTTCCTGATTCCAGCCTCCCTCCTTATCTCAGAAGTACAATGTCATTTATTTTTGAGACTTCTGCACAAGCTAAAAGCAGAAATATTGAAAAGTAAATGGAAAGCCTTCAAATGGAAAATAGACATTCCCCATTTCTCCAAAAGGTAGGAGGAGCTAATACTTTTATAGTAGTAGTAATCATGAGAACAGTAGCAACTAGCACTTTAAGGTTTGCATATTGCTTTACAAATGTTATTTTATTTTTATCTTTACAATCTGGCAAGAGGCAGAGGTAGCTTGGGAGAATTATTATCCTAATTTTATAGATGAGGAAACTGAGGAAGAAAGAGGTTAAGTAACTTGCTAGGATTATACCATCTAGTAAGTGTCTGAATTGGGATAGGCTCTAGATTCAGAACTCCTGTTTGTTAGTACCCTAATTGTCCTTGATTGCATATGAAGAGACCAGAAAAATCTATGTAAAATTCTTTAAAGGCACATGGGAAGTGAAAATGAACTGAAACTTATCACCCTGAGGTCACATAAAGTAGCCATAGAAGGAAAAGACTTTTGATCAAGAAAGAATTTCTTGAAAAACTAAGAGTTCTTGCTACTATAGAAAGAGCTGGATAAAATTCCAGTTGAAGAAATGATGATACCTCCCATCCTTCCACTCCTCTAAACAGCGGCTGAGGTTAGACAAGACTTCAACTACGCAAAAATGAGCCTAGGAAACTAGCAAATCCATTTCTCCAGCAAAAATGTATCTTGGGGGCAGCTAGATGGCGCAGTGGAGAGAGTACCAGCCCTGAAGTCAGGAGGACCGGAGTTCAAATTTGCCCTCAGACATTTAACTGCTTCTGCCTGTGTTTCCCTGAGCAAGTCACTTAGCTCCAATTGCCTCAGCAAAAAAAAAAAAAAAAAAAAAAAAAAAAAAAAAAGTATCCTGAGAAGAGCATAGTTGCTGACCATGCTTCATGGCTCAGGCCACAGTAATAGTTACCTAGTAGGAGTCTTTGTGTGCATACAAAGCAGGTATCGTATGCATTCAAAAAATGTTTATTTTTCCACTATGTGGGTGACTGCTTGTCCTTTATTATGTCATAGCAGCATAACTATGTGTAGTCACTGATCTAACATGCCTGGTACTTCTGTCATGATTCCTTGAACTTGAAGATGGCCCAGCCTCTCTATCAGTACCCACACTTCAACCAGTTTATAAATCTGCTTCTAAGATGAGGCTGCTAAATGGTCTTGACTCTCTTTAGGGCCTCTGTTCCCTTGCTAGATCTATTATTGAAGTCATTTGCTTGGAAAGGAGTTGTCCCTGGGATCAGACTTTCCTTCAATCTCACTTTGGCACATGATAACTCTTTCTACCCTCTGCTTGGTTGATATTGATCTCTTGGGAGTCATAGCATGATTCCCTATTTTGAAAACTCCTGGTGAAACTTAAGTTTTGAGAATCATGTAGTTTCTGCTTGGTTTCTATCACTTTTTATAGATTCCAGTATAATTATGCAAGGACAACTGTAGTAAAATTTTTCTATTCCTTTGTTCTGTAATATTGATTAAATTTGTATTTATCTTTCTAGGAATCATTTTTTCCTCTTTTATTGTGAGTATTACTTGTCCAAATGAGTAGGTGTCCCATAGTCCCATACTCCTTGTTTGCCTTGGGAATCCTGTGAAATGAACTCTACCAACTTCTTTATTCACCTTCTTGAGAAAAACTTGTGAGTTAATCTTTATAGAGCTGGTTATCTAGATGGTTAGTTAATAGCTAATTACTAAATTTATATAGTGTTTTAAGATTTGCAAAGCACTTTATGCATTACATTATTTGAGTCTTACAATCTTACCCTGTGAGATAGATGCAACTAGTAGTCCCAATTTACAAATGGGAAAACCAAGGCCCAGAGATGTTAAATGCTCAGGGTCACACAGCTATTGAGTATTAGAGCCAGAATTCAAACTTGGGGCTTCCTTGCTCCCAAGTTCCAGGATCTCTCTGCTATACTGCCTCTCTCTTAGTATTGATAATAGAAAGTAAGAATCTTTACCCTCAAGGAACTTAAATTCTGATAGGGAAAGACAAAACATAAGTAAGAGTGAGATAGTAGAGGGATGGAAGGAGAAAAGCTCTGAGAGATGGAGCAGTCCAGAGTTAGGTAAACTAAGAGTAAAGAGAGCATGGGTGGGTCACAATGAGAACTTAGTTGCAGTGTAGAGGGGAAATTTAATTTGAGGAATTTTAGTGTTACCATTATGTCAACCTATATAAAACATGTCTAAAATTTTAAATTTTAGATTAGATGACTTGGAGGAAAAAATTGCATTAATTGAAATGAAGGTTTGCTAGATATGTCCTATATGTATAGGAAAGTAACATTTTTCAAGTTGAATGGCTACTAAGGTTTAATAGGAAGCCAAAGAGGCATCCATGAAATCCTCATGAAACAGGGAGAAATCCTCTTTACTTTAATTATTTTGTTTCATTTTTTAGTTTCCTCCTCTCACTCTTCCTTAGTCTGTTTTCTCTTGTTAGACTCTACAGTCTCGTTAGTAAGGATTGTCTTGCTTTAATTTGGATGTCCAGCTCTTAGTGTAGTGCCTGGCACATTGTTAGCTCCTAATAAAAATTCTGCCTGCGGACCTGCCTAACCAGCTCCACAGATAATGTATTTTGCATTCAGTCTTGGATAAATTTGGTTTTTGGGATGCCCCAGAAGGATTTCTCAGCCTGTAGATGGAGTACTAAATCTTAGTGATTAACTCACCAGTTGGGAGGGATCAGGGATCAGATTCTGGGGGTCTTGGTGAAAAAGACTGCAGTAACATATTCCTAACACACTCCCAAATTAAGAGTTTACAGTGGTTTGCATTCTCCTTTATGATAAAATACAAATTGCTCAGCTTGGCCTTCAGCATCCTTTATAATCTGGCTGCCCCCTCTATCTTTGCACGTATTACTCTCTTTCATGAATACCACATGATAGCTCATGTTTATGTAGTTAGTGTTATTTAAATTGTACAGAACATTTCATATCATTTTTCTCATCCCTGTGAGGTAGCACATTACCTCTAAATCTTAATTCTCAGAAGAGAAATGGCCCAAAGGGGGACACACTATTGTCCCACAATTAGTAAGTATTAAAAGTGGAGCTGAACTACAAATTCTGTTTGTAATACAAAGAAATACGAAACTGAACAATTAGGTATAATGCTAAATTGTGAGCACTTTAAGCTAAAAGTACTATAGGGTTTCAGAGAAATGCTGGGTGTTTTTTGTTTGTTTTTAAATATAGAGGACTCGATATAATGAATTTCAGAGAACTCTTACGGGAATGTTACTAGCTCTGTCATTTAACTAGTTGTATGATTTTGGGATAACCTACTGAATTTTACATGTCTGGTCTGTTATTAGAAGTTTCATCTTGTTACATTAGGGAGTTAAGTTTATGGTTACTCATGTCATTTTCAGCTCTAAAATCAAATTCAACATATTTGTCATCAATGTCTGGCACAGGACAGGTACTTAATACATACTTATAGATTTATTATGTCAATCAATTTTTTTCATTATGTTATAGCTTAAAATACTAAAATATACTCATTGCAGCTACAAAAATAACTAAAAATTTACATGCCTAATTTTAATAAGCCTGCTATTTTAAAAATAATAGAAATTCATAGTTTAGGACAATTAATTTCCTCACAAACAAAATGACCATTTATTGTTTGCTTAAAATGACTTGTCATTGCTTAATTATGATTTACAAATGGAAATTAGCAAGGATGATATGAACAAATGCAGGACAGTCCAGCTACAAAAGTTCAAGAAGAACAAGAATGATCAGGCTATCCAGACACTGTGTTAAGAACTAGGGACACAACATAATGCAGTCCAGAATGTTATTTTGTTGTTCTTCAAATGGACAATACTAAATATAACCAAATGTCTCAGTACATAATGACCTGAGTGTAGTAGGTGGAAACAACCATTAGATGTTAACAAAAAAAAAAAAAATTGAACTTTATCTCCTGCAGTATATTTTATCTGTAGTGAGATGTGATTATTTTTCTCAGTCTACCTGTATTTAGTGTACTACAGAGATTTCAGAATTGCCTCCTTATAATATAGGCTGTCAGTTAATTGTAACTATTAAGTTAGCCCCATTGACTCTTTTATGTTGTGATGTGTGAGCTAGTTCTTCAGAAAAAAGTTATGTAAACTTTCCATCTGCAGTCTACCCTAAAATTGAAAGTACATTTTTATGCTTTGTTTCTTAATCTAATTATAGTATAAGAGAAATAAATATTTTTATGTAATGAAAGTGGCTGTCTTGTGGAGACCAAAATCTATATCCCAGGTCTCTATTCTCTATATTACAGAATTTCCTTTTCTGTTTTTGGCTATGTATAGGACAAATATTTCCAAACTGTACTGTACTATTTGGCCCAAAGCTCAGGCTACCTTACTATTTAGAACAGAGAAGTTGACTACAGACTTATCTAAATTGGAAAGTAAAATACAGACTAGACTGTAAGTACCTTGAAGGTACAGATTTAGATCAAATTTTAACTCCCTTACTGCTTCAAGAATCAATACAGACCCCTTACTAAATGCTTACTAAATTTAGCTAACATCAGTGGCTGACTTAAAAAGAATAACAGACCAGTTCCAGTGATCTTGTGAAGAGAGCCATCTGCGCCCACAGGAAGGACAGTGGAAACTGAATGTGGACCCCAACATAGTATTTTCACTTTTTTTGTTGTTTGCTTGCATTTTGTTTTCTTTCTCATTTTTTTTTTCCTTTTTGATCTGATTTTTCTGGAGTAGCATGATATTTGTGGAAATAAGTATAAAGGAATTGCATATGTTCAACATATTTTGGATCACATGCTGACTGGGAGAAAGGGTGAGTGGAGGGAGAGAAAAAAATTAGAACACAGAGTTTTGAATGTCAAAAATTATCCATGTATATATTTTGAAAATAAAAAGTTTTAATTAAAAAACAAAACAAAACTCACTTCTGGATAGAAAAGTATTTTTAATATTGAACAAATCATAGGAATTGGCTTAATGAGTGGTCTTATTTCACATTTTAATAATTTAAACAAAAAAGTGTTGTGTAGTATGTAAAACTGTTAGGCATTGAGGAAAATAGATAAATAAATAAAACAAAGTAGCTTACTTAGAGAAGTTTCTTTCCTAATAAATGATGTGAAAAGGGTAACCTATCATTTTCCAGGGATGCTTGGTCTAGAATACAAGTGGAGAGCTTTTTTTTTTCCTGTAAGGACCATTTGGATATTTATAAAATAATATGTGGGCCATATGAACTTAAAAACTCAAGCAGTGGAACCTAGATTTCAGCTTATCATCACCTGCAGTTGCCTTGGCAAGACCAGACCAAATGATTTCATGGATCTTATATGGTCTGTGGGCTGGACATTCCCCACTTCTATTTTAAACTAATGAAACACAGACTCAATCATGATGGACTTCTTGAAAGTCTCAGAAGGCTCAATGAATGGTGAGTTAACAAGTATAATATGAGGAAATTAGATGTACTGTTGCCTCCACAGCCATGCTCACAGCTACAACTTCAAAAAGTCCTTTTGCTTCTAAAGGTTTTCTTGTACTTTTTAAATATTAGGGTTTTTTCCCCTGCAATTAAATACTTATCCCAAATAAGCATTTCCACATTCATACCAGGAAACCAAAAAAAAATTTTTAAAGAGCATGACAAATGAAGCATGAGTCTGTGTTACACTCCCAGTTTTCTTGAAAAGTATACACTATATATTTATTCTATACATTACTTTCCATTTGTAAAATAAAATTTTCTTTTCTTTTTTTTCCCTCTATTTTTAATTTTTAAAAAAATTTTATTAAAGCCTTTTATTTATAAAAACATATGCATGGATAATTTTTCAACATTGACCCTTACAAAGCCTTCTGTTCTAAATTATCCCCTTCTTCTCCCCACCCTCTTCCCTAAATGGCAGGTAGTCCAATACATGTTAAATCCAATATATGTATCCATATTTATACAGTTATTTTGCTCACAAGAAAAATCAGATGAAGAGGGAAGGAAAAAAAAAACTAGGAAAGAAAATGCTATGTTGCTCTGTTCCCACAGTCCTTTCTCTGGGTATAGATGGCTCTCTTCATCACTGAACAATTGGAATTGGTTTGAATCATCTCATTATTGAGGATAGCCACTTCCATCAGAATTGATCCTCATATAGTATTGTTGAAGTGTATAATGATCTCCTGGTTCTGCTCATTTCACTCAGCATCAGTTCATGTAAGTCTCTCTAAGCCTCTCTGTATTCATCCTGTTGGTCGTTTCTTACAGAACAATAATATTCCATAACATTCATATATTATAATTTATTTAGCCATTCTTCAATTGATGGGCATTCATTCAGTTTCCAGTTTCTTGCCACTACAAAGAGGGCTGCCACAAACATTTTTGCACATGGGGTCTCTTTCCCTCCTTTAAGATCTCTTTGGGACATAAAACCAGTAGAAACACTGCTGGATCAAAGGGTATGCACATTTTGATAGCCCTTTGAGCATAGTCCCAAATTGCTTTGCAGAATAGTTGGATCCGTTCACAGTTCCTCCAACAATGTATCAGTGTCCCAGTTATCCACAATCCCTCCAACATTCATCATTATCTTTTCTTGTCATCTTAGCTAATCTGAGAGGTGTTTTGTGGTATCTTAGAGTTGCCTTAATTTGGATTTCTCTGATCAATAGTGATTTTTTTCTTTTCTTTTTTTTTTTTAATAGCTTTTTATTTACAAGTTATATGTATGGGTAATTTTACAGCCTTGATAATTGCCAAACCTTTTGTTCCAATTTTTCCCCTCCTTCCCCCCACCCTCTCCCCTAGAAGGCAGGATGACCAGTAGATGTTAAATATATTAAAGTATAAATTAGATACACAATAAGTATATATGACCAAACCGTTATCTTGCTGTACAAAAAGAATTGGACTCTGAAATATTGTACAATTAGCCTGTGAAGGAAATCCAAAATTCAGGCAGGCTAAAATATAAGGATTGGGAATTCAATGTAATGGTTCTTAGTCATCTCCCAGAGTTCTTTCGCTGGGCATAGCTGGTTCAGTTCATTACTGCTCCATTGGAACTGATTTGCTTCATCTCATTGCTGAAGATGGCCAGGTCCGTCAGAATTGGTCATCATATAGTATTGTTGTTCAAGTATATAACTATCTCCTGGCCCTGCTCGTTTCACTCAGCATCAGTTCGTGTAAGTCTCTCCAGGCCTTTCTGAAATCATCCTCTTGGTCATTTCTTACCGAACAATAATATTCCATAATATTCATATACCACATTTATTCAGCCATTCTCCAATTGATGGGCATCTACTCAGTTTCCAGTTTTTGGCCACTACAAAGAGTGCTGCCACAAACATTCGTGCACAAACTGATCCCTTTCCCTTCTTTATGATCTTTTTGGGATATAAGCCCAGTAAAAACACTGCTGGATCAAAGGGTATGCACAGTTTGATAACTTTTTGAGCATAGTTCCAAATTGCTCTCCAGCATGGTTGGATGTATTCACAATTCCACCAACAATGTATTAGTGTCCTGATTTTCCCAAATCCCCTCCAACATTCCACATTATCTTTCCCTGTCATTCTAACCAGTCTAACAGGTGTGTAGTGGTATCTCAGAGTTGTCTTAATTTGCATTTCTCTGTCAATAGTAATTTTTATATGACTATAAATAGTTTCAATTTCTTCATCTGAAAATTGTCTGTTCATATCCTTTGACCATTTACCAATTGGGGAATGGTTTGAATTCTTACAAATTTGAGTCATTTATATATTTTAGAATTAAGGCCTTTATCAGAACTTTTGAATGTAAAAATGTTTTCCCAGTTTATTGCTTCCCTTTTAATTTTATCTGCATTAATTTTATTTGTACAAAAACTTTTAAACTTAATATAATCAAAATTATCTATTTTGTGATCAATAATGATCTCTAGTTCTTCTTTGGTCACAAATTCCTTCCTTCTCCACATATCTGACAGATAAACTATCCTATGTTCTTCCAATTTGTTTATAATATCATTCTTTATGTCTAGATCATAAACCCATTTCGATCTTATCTTGGTATATAGTATTATGTGTGGGTCAGTGCCTACTTTCTGCCATGCAAGTTTCCAGTTTTCCCAATAGTTTTTGTCAAATAGTTAATTCTAATCCCAAAAGTTGGGATTAAAATTTTGTTTTCAAACGAAGATCCATTTTATTCCCCTCTCAACTTCCCTTCTCCCCATATACAGTGGGAAAGGAAGAAAAACAAAATCCCTTTTTATAAACATGTATCATCAAGCAAAACAAATTCTTAGATTGCTCAAGTTGTGTATATGTACATATATGCATTCATAAGTGCCCCCTCCATTCTGTTCTTGGAGTCCATCATCTATTAGGAGGTGATTAATGTTTCGTCATGAATTCCCTACAACTGTTATTGCTTCTTGTGTTTATCAGAGTTCCTAAATCTTTCAAAGTTGCTTGTCTTTACAATATAATTATTGTCACATATCACGTTTCCAGCTGTTCAGCATGTCACGGCTTCCTTCTGAACTTCTGATCTTTTCCTTAAAATAATGTTTCAATGACTTTTTTTGGTGGGAATCGCTATTGCAAATTCCCCCTACAACCCTTGTAATTGATATGCATAATCAAGTAAAAATATCCACACACAGTGATCCTTTGGTTTTTTCAGGGGATCTTATCAGATTTTCTGTGGAGAAAGTGGAAATAAAAGTTCTGATGAAAGAGAGGATGCCTGTGCTGACTTATTTGCCTGCTAGATCCTTTAGGAGTTTCTCTCAAAACAAGTATAAGGCCTTTGTTTGTGAAAGTAGAATGTGGATTCCAACAGAAAAAGGGAAATCCCTGTTCCCACCGAAGGGATGTATTCCTGACATCCTGTATTGCAACTCAGGATACATATTTCATCATCATATGTATCATATGTATCAGGATACATATTAAATCAGTTTGATTTAATGCTTTTTGATTTTAATTTTATTAATGCCTTTTGGAATTAAAAACCACAGTCATTTTCTGATGTTCTTCCTTTCTCCTCCTCCTCTGCTAATTCCTCACACAGCCCTTTTAACAAAGAAAAGCAGTTAAGTAATACTAATGTAGGGACCTAGTCTTAGCATTTGATTATATTTTCTCATAGAATATCAGAAATAATGGTTAGATTCTAATACTATCACTGAAGTTCAGCTATTCTTTGGGTTCAATAAACTTCTAAGTGGCAATCTTTAAGATATACAACATCTAAGCAATACATAATGAAACCTATTGAGAAGTTGGTAATGGCATATTTAAGCAAAATGGCCTGATATTGAAACTATTAACTTGAGAGTTTGAATGCCTTTTTTTTTGGGCCAAGCCAGTGATTAGCTATGGTAGTCTTGTGTATATCAGTTTGTCGTCTCTATGTCTTAGATTCCCCAAGTGTAAAATGGAAATGACGATATGTGATTCTCTTCTACTTCCCAAGATTATTCTCTGTAGAAGTGGGTTGATTATATATGAAGTACTTTGTGCCCCTTCTATAAAAGGAACTCTGTAAAATTGAAGGTGTTATTATATGAGCTGAAGCCATTGATTCCTACCTTAGGGATTGTGCTGGTTTTTAACCCCTTTTCTTCATGATATAAGATAGAAGAAGTTTGTGTTTCTTCCTTTGTGATAGAGCTTTGTGAAATAGCTTAACATACTCATTAATGTACTACAATTTGTTTTGCCATTCCAAAATTTAATGGGATTTTTTCTGTTTTGTTTCTTGTTCTTTGCTATCTGCAATAGGTGCTTATTAAATATATTGGTATATATGAGGACTTTTTCCTTCTCAGTGGCTTTGCTTGGGATTTAAACCAAGTAATAGAATCTCATGTACCATTTATGATGCGATATCATTAGAGCCTATTCTTGTTCAGCTCTGATTTATGCAAGAAGCATTGTTTTCTAGATAGTTTATTTTGGTTATTTTGTTAATATGACTTCACATAGAGTGCATTGACCTAATTTTTAGTTTCATTCCTTGTTTGTTGTTCTTTTAATGTCTATAATTGATAAACCAATTATTTTCATGTAATATAGACACCTATTTAGTTTTGTTTGACTGTTGTATTGTTGGAATTTAGAAATTCTAGAATACAAAACTACTTTTCAGGACTAACATTTATGTAAAAGCTATGATAGGGATAAAAACTTGACTCTGTAACGAGGGATGAGTATAATACAGCACTTTAACAAAGTTTCCACAAGGATTATTAAAATGAAGGTTAGAAGATATTTGTGTAGAAGGGCTTCTCCCCACATTTTCAGATTTTCTTGCTTATATTAGAGAAAGAATCTTGTAAATTTCCCATGTGCACACTGTCCATTTGTATCTTAGGTTTCATTCTTAAAAGACAGAAAGAAAAGCAATTGTTTCTGACACGGCAGAAAACAACTTTAACTTTCAATCCCAATTTAAATTTCATTTATGTGGGCTTAGTCATTAAGTTTAGAATTCTGTTTTTTTGTTTTGTTTTGTTTTGTTTTTTAAAGTAATCAGATTATCTAATAAAATTTAAAGACAAATTAATAAATGTTTCTGGAATTAATTTAGTTTCTTTAACTTTGATACTTGTGTTTGGTTATCTCACATTTATTGAAATTATCTGATAAGGGAATAAGATAGGGTTTTTTAAGACATCAGTAGTATCACAAGTGAAGGGACATCTTGTTATTTTTATTTATTTATTTATTGAAGAACTTTTTTTGTTTGACAGGAATCTTGTTATTTTTAGAGACATGTTGGGTTAAGTGACTTGTAGTTATATTGAAAAGAATACTCTAATAAGACACCATGACTGAGGAAAACCATTATTAGTTCTGATTTCAATATCATTTGCATGCTCTCTTTACATTATAAATTATAGAATGATTACAAATGATCATATAGGCACATTTAAGGGAGAAAGAAATACGCAGTATAAGCAATTTAGAGAAATTTGTTCTGTTTTGGGCTTGTGAATTTCTATAGGTATAAAAAACTTCCAGCAATGAAACTAATTGTACAAATTAGCAAGTCTGTTGCAAAAACCCCACACAGTAGCACCCTCTTACTTCCAGAATCAAATATAAATGCTTTTGTTGTGCATTTGGAGCTATTTACAAACTGTCCCTGTCCAGTCTTTCCAGTGTGATTACACTTTACTTCTTTCATCAGTGTGTTTTATGATCTACCAATGTGCTGGCATACTAATTGGTCTTCACATGACATGCCATCTGAGACCTAAGATTTTGTTCTAGGTCTTCTGCTTATCTGAAATGCTTTCCCTCCCTACTTTTGCCTCCTGGCTTCCCTGGTTTCTTTCAAGATTCAACTCAAATTATATCTTTGTAGAAGATTTTTAAAATTTTGTTTGGTTTTGTTTTTGACAAGGAAATGACTTGTTCAGCACCACACACAGCTAGTAGTAAGTATCTGAGGCTGGATTTGAACTCAGGTCCTCCTGACTTCAGGGCAAGTGCTATATCCACTGTACCATCTAGCTGCCCCAAAAGATTTTTTTTAAAACTGGCCCTTTTATTAGGTTTCTTTTTGGCATTGATTTCTTTGTAAGATTATTAGTGATTATCAACAGCTATAACTGGCAATCGTTTTACTAATTCTACCTTATTTATCTTTTTTTGATGAATTTTAAAGGCTCTCCATGGATTATTACATATTCATAGAATCTAAAATTTAGAGGGACTTGAGAAGATATCTATCTAGGCTACCCATTTCATTTTATTGATAAGAAAACCGAGACTTAGAGTTTGAATGACTTGCTGGGTTTTCCAAGATCCTCTGCCTTTGTTAATGTATTAATGACCAATAGGAAGGGAATTCAGTATTAAAATTAAAAAGGATAGATATTTTTAATGTAAGCTGTCTTAACTGGTTTTGTGTAATGGATCTTTAACGTTCTGGTGAAGTTCTATAGACCTACCTCTTCTCAAAATGTTTTTAAATTCATAAAAGAAGATAATTAGATTTTCAAAGGAAACCAATTATATTGAAATAGTTTTCAAATTAATAAATTAATTAATGTACTACAAGTTGAGAAGTCTCTGATTAGAGTCTGGGTGAATATGGAACCAGTCTGGAATTATGCAGACTCAGAATTCAGATTAGAGAAACTTTTCAAAGACCTCAGTGTGATTACTTTATTCAGTCTGTCACTAGCACTCCAAGCTAAAAATGTTTACCTGGCTCTCTTTTTGTTACCATTTTATTTTGTATCAACTCTTATAATCTTATTATCTTTGAAGAGACAAAGACATGGTTGTAACCTATAAGTTTTAAAACCAGATTGATATTAAGTCTGGTGTCTGATTCCACACTGGTAAAAGTCTTAAGTTAAATGGAGAAAAAATTGGATTGTATTTTGTTTTTTCTACCATAAAGAAATTTTAAGTCCATTTAAAATAACATTATCAATTCTCTTTCTAAGGTAACCTCCCTGTTTGTTTTTATCATTGTAACTACATGGAGTGAAAATTAGGAAACAGCAAAATTGTTACCATCTTGATATGCCAGTGCACCAGATACTCATTGTTGCTGGTATTCATTTTCATTTTTAAGCACTTATATTTTCTAATGAGGGTTCATATAACCAGTAAAGGTTATTGTAGCAATTTAAGGTGTATCTCTACAGATGATTTCCAGATTAATTAGTCTTAACTGCTCTCCTAATTTATATGGTCTTGTGTCACCAGCTGCCTATTGAACATTTTGAATTGTATATCCTGTTGCCACTTCAATTTCAGCATGCCCCTATCAAACTCATCACCTTTCCCCACGCAAAATTATGTCTAAATATTTTTTAACAAGAATATCCCACCCCTCCTATTCCAACCTCTAGGTCCAAGGTTTACAACCCTTTGAATTATCTACTCTCTTGCCTACCCCAACATTTCCAGTCTGTTAAATATTATCCTTTCCACCTTCACACCTTCTGTCAGATATATGTGCCCTTCTTTCCAGTTAAACAGCCATTGCCATAGAATAGGTTCTTATTAGCTTCTTGCCTGAACTTGCTTACACACAAGTCTTTCTCATTGGACTTCTTATGTCTCCCTCCACTGTATGTATTCGTTGCATCCTTGCCAAAGTGCATTTTTTAAAGCACTGGGTCTGATCATGTTACTTCCACTCATAATCTTTGATGATTTCCATTTACTTCAAGAAGCAATTATAAATTTCTCAGTATGGTATTTAAAATTTTTCAGTATTTTTAATACATTTTTGGTCTCCAGACACTCTAGGATCCAACTACACTTACCCACTTGCTTTTGCCTGCACATAACATCCTATCTTCTTCTGCCTTTGCTTTAGTTGTTCTAAATGCCTAGACTGTTCTTTCTTCTCCCCTTAGAATCTGTCTATATTTCATCTACTCTTTATTTATCTTACCTTTGTTTTAAATGAAGAAAGGCACTATATGTAAGTTTATTTTCCTTAAGTACAATGTTAATGTCATAATTCAAGTGAAAATATCAGATGTCATTAAAGTTACAGGCAGACAATCAATTTCTATTTTTGTCTAGGTTTTCTCCTCTGTAAGTTAGGATGCCATTGATATCTTGTGAGAAATAATTATTGTTTATCAGACATTTCAAGAGGCAGGCTCCAAAGCTGTAAATAGTCATTAAAAAGTCATTGCATCAGTTAGTCTGACTGGTTCACACTGACCCAAAGTGGATGAATGAACACCAGCAAAGAAAGGATCTGGCAGATATGAAGGAGAGTTATATAGGGTTTTTTTGTTTTGTTTTGTTTTTAAGCTATACACATGATTTAACATCTGAGATTAGATTTGAATTCAGGGCTAATTTAGGACTGGTATTTTATTGACTGTGCCACCTAGCTGCCCCTATAGGTAGTAATTTAATGTGACATCAGTTATCTTTAGCACCAAATTCTCTTAATTATTTTATTTGAAAAGACCAAGGCACTGAAATTCAGCATAACTCCTCTAATACACCATGATCGCATCGGTGTACTTCTTGAATTTATGAAGATCACTGCTCAGCCATTTCTTTCTTTCTTCCTCTTATCCATGTTCTTTTAAATCAGCCACTGGGGAATCAGACAGTAGGCTGTCATATCTCTCTGGGCACTAATATTGTTACTACTCCTTTTCGTCCTTCTTCCCTCCCTCCCTCCTTCCTTTATTTCCTTCTTCCCTCTGAAATAAATTTTCATTTATTTTATTAAATATTTCCCAATTAGATATAAAATTTTTTAAATTTTTTTTAAAAAGTGAATTATTTTGTTTTTCATTCTATATTCAGACTCCATTAGTTCTTTCTTTGGATGTGTATAACATTTTTCATTACGAGTCCTTTGGAATTGACTAAGATCATTGAATTGCCAAGAACAGCTAAATCACTCGCAGTTGAACAACATTACAATCATTATACATTATTACTTTTAGTGTGTAAAATGTACTTGTTTTGCTCACTTCACTTTGCATCAGTTCATGCAAAGTCTTTCTAGGTTTTTCTAAAATCAGCTGGTTTTTATTCCTTATAGTTTAATAATCATCCATTACTATAATATACCACAGCTTGTTTAGTCATATCTCAGTTGATGAGCATCCTCTCAATTTTCAATTTTTTGTCACCATAAAAAAGAGCACTATGAATATTTTAGTGGTATTGCTGGATCAAAGACTTTGATTACCCTTTGGGAATAATCTCAAATTGTTCTCCATAGTTCCAAATTGGATCAGTTCACAGCTCCACCAACAATGCATTAGTGTTCCAATTGATCTTTTTCTGTCATATTAGCCAATCTGGTACCTCAGAGTTGTTTTAATTTACATTCTCTAATAAATATTAACGCACGTATTTGAGATATTAGATGTTTGTCAGACATACTTGTAAAAATTGTTTCCCAACTTTCTGCTTTTTCTTCTATTTTTTTGTGCAAACCCATTTTGATTTAGCACTATCAAGAATTATCCGTTTTATAGCTAGTAATACTCTCTATCTCTTGTTTGATCATAAAGTCTTCCTTTCTCCATAGATATGACTGGTAAACTATTACTACTCTTCTAATTTGTTTATGGCATTATCTTTTATCTAAATCATATACTTATTTTGACTTTATCTTGGTATACAATGTAAGTTATTTATCTAAATCTAGTTTCTGACACACTTTTCTAACTTTCCCAGCAGTTTTTGTCAAAGAGTGAGTTCTTGTCCCCAAAATTTTTCAAATGCTAGATCATTTTGGCCATTTACTACAATGTACTGTGTGGCTCTAATCTATTCCACTGATCCACCATTTTTATTTTTTAGCCAGTTATGAGTATTTTTGATGATTACTGCTTTATAATACATCTTAAGGTCTGATATGGCTAGTCCATTTTTTTTTTTTTTTGCATTTTCCCTCCATTAAGTCCCTTGCCATTCTTGAACTTTTATTCTTTTAGATGAATTTTGTTATTATTTTTTCCTAACGCTATAAAATTATTTTTGTTAGTTTGGTATGACACTTAATAAGTAGATTAATTTATGTTGAATTCTCATTTTTATTATATTGCTTGACCTACTTATGAACAATTAATATTTTTCCAGTTTTTTAGATCTGACTTTATGTGAAAAGTGTTATGTAAGTGTATTCATGTAGTTCCTGGGCTTCTATTGACTGGTAGATTTCCAAATATTTTATAATTGTTCGCAGTTATTTTAAATGGAGTTCTTTCTATTTCTTGCAGCTAGGATTTGTTGGTAATATATAGAAATACATAGAAATGTTGATTTATGTGGGTTTATTTTATATCTGTAATTATGCTTAAAGTTTTAACATTAATTTTTTTAAAAATTGAGTTTCAAGTTTTTTCCCTGATCTTACCTTAGCCACATCCCTTGAAAAGGCAAGCAATATGATATTGATTATACATGTGAAATCATGTAAAACCTATTTCCATATTTGTCATGTTACAAAACAAAAAATAAAAAATAAAGTAAAACAAAGTATGCTTTCAATTCTTTCTCTGGAGGTGGTTTGTGTAAGCATTTCTTAAATAAGAGCCTACAAATTGATTAACTTCATCTTTGGTAGATATATACAGAGAAAAGGGAGGTTTTCCCCCAGCCAGTCAAGCTTTTTAGAAATTTACCCTTCTCAAGGATTTTAAAACATTAAAAATAATGTTAAGAGAACAAACAACACAAAGGTGACTTTTTTTAAAGCAAATTTGTTTATAAGACAACTTTATAAAAAGTCTTTTAGAAAAATAAACACAAATTGGAATCTACATTCTCATTTTTAGATGAAAAACTAGGGAAAACTACATCAAGTATAGCATTCATTTTATTATATCATGCTGTTTACTTAAATCCCTGGTTACCTTCAAATTTTACCTTAGTGCCATCTTGTACTCAAGCCCTTACTGATTCCCTAGTGCTGTTGCACTCCTTCCACAAACTATCTTGAATTCATTTAGTATCTCTTGTTCATGTGTACATGTGTCTGTGTCTCTGTGTATGTATGCACACATGTGAGGTAGTTCTTTTGCATTTAGGCTTCTTGAGGAAGTAATTCACTTTTGAGACAGATAGGTGGTACAGGGAATCAAGTGCTGGACCTAGAGTCAGAAATATTGGAATTCAGATTTGACCTCAGATATTTAATAATGGGCAAGTCAAATAATCTGCCTGTGCTTTACTTTCCTCAGCTGTAAAATGGGGATAATAATAGTGCCTACCTCCTAGTGAGGTTATAAGGTCCTTAAGGCAGTGTTGGACAGATAGCAAATAATGCTACATAGATGCCTACTGGTGCTGGTAATGGCAGTGATGATGATGATGGCAATGGTGGTGGTGTTTCTATGTTCAGAGCTCATTACAGAGCCTAGCATATATTGTAGTAGATTTTAATGCTCGTTGATGAATTGTGAATCGATTAAACTTCGAAGTTTATTTTTCATTTATTAAATTGGATTAATAATACTATGTAACCCAAAGGTTGTTTTAAAGAAAAGTGTTTTGTATACCTTAATACTATGTAAGTATGCTATTGTTATTACTATGTTAAGCAAATGCTTTTAAAAAAGTAAATGACTTCATTGATTCAAAATTATTAGCTTATACCCAGTCGTACAATTTGATGGTTCTTGGAAAGATATATGATCTCCTTAGTATATATGTGATTGATTGTAGTTATGGTGATCAGAACCTAAAGTATGCTTGTTCTTTTAAATGGTCTCTTTAAAGCAACCCCACCCCCAGTTGTTCAGCCTCCTTTCTCAAGATCTCTGGAGGTTGTTCTGCTTTTATTACATGACTAGCAGAGTAATAAAACTTAACTAATATCTGATGTTTTGCCTAGCTTTGCTTCAAAGCTAGCAAAGTAATGTTTTTACTGATTTTTTAAAATTGCCTTATTTTATTCAAGAATAGAGTTGTAGAAAGAACACTAGATTAAGAGGGATTCTTATTCACTAACCCAGTGCCTTGTCCTTTGCAAGTTATTTTGTCTTTGGGTATCAGTTTCCTCATCTGTAAAATGAGAGAAATTAGAGATTCCTATTTTCTTTTACTTATAACTGGAGAATTTAACATTTGCTCTGTATTTTGGATTTAATAATGAAAATCAGTTGTAGAATTAAGTACTTTGTAATTTTCAGAGTTGAAAATAAATAACATTGAATTGGGGGGGGCTTGTGGCTTAATTGAAATATATTTTGGATATTTTATGTCTGGAGCATAAAAGCAAATACGGTCTTCTCTTAACATTTATGTAATTCCTTGTTTAGTAATGGGAAGGGGTGTAAAATACATTCACCTTAATAGAAATTCCTTTTATAAATTTTTTTACAGTTGAAAAATTAAAATTTTCTAATGTCAAAAACCATTGTGAGCAGAACAAGTTTGCATGTAACTTGTCAGGTTTGTTTTACAAGTCCTGCCAAGGTTTTAGTATGCCTGGTTAGTTCTGTTTTTATTTCCATATGTCACCCATTGCCTTGAAATAGCAATTTCCCCCCTTGGGGGTAGCTGTCTTACGCCATGCTGTGTTCTTTTTAAATTGCATGAAATAATAATTTGAATTTTGCACATGTATCTAATCTTCAGGCCCTGTTTCTTAAGCATTCACATATATGGCATGGCAGCCCTAAATGTTTCCAGGTGTGACCATAGACATTAAATTGTTCTTAGATCATCATGGCCCCAAACAATTACTACAGAATTTGAGATTTAGTGTCAGTTATGGAAAAAAAGGATGTTTATGCTAACCCAGTTTTGTGTATATCCTCCCTCACTCTTAGAGTTTTCAAATACATACATACACACACACACACACACACACACACACACACACACACACACACACACACACTAAATGTTACCTTAAATTTTGATTAAGCAACTTGAATGTTTGATTAAGCAACTTGAATGCTTGAAAGAAAGTTTCTATATTCTTTTGGAACTTTTTTTTTTGAGATAGTTTTCTTTTTTCTCCATTTTTGTCTCATTAATTGTGAAGCAAAAGTGGTCCTTTAGATGCTTCTGGTTACTTAGTAAAAGATGTTGCAAAACCTCTGCATAAAATTTCTTATCAATTGTAAAGTGGTTGGTCTTTTGGACTTCCTTTGAAACTTCACAGAGGAATAGTGGCTTTCTAGTATTACCAGCGTCAAAGGAAATCCTAGAAAGGAAATTAATATAGGAGAACATCACTTTCTCTGTTAGCAAAATTCCTGAAAACAAAAGAAAGAATGGCAAGAAAAGTAGAAATATTAAGCTAATAAACTCCATGAAGAATGGAACTTTTGATCTTCCTACAGAGATAATCTTTGTAAGTTATCAATAAATATGTGCTACGGTTATTCATGGAGGCAGTTGGGGTTAAGTTACTTGCCCAAGGTCACACCACTAGGAAGTATTAACTGTCTGAAGCCAAATTTGAACTCAAGTCCTCCTGACTTCAGGGCCAGTGCTCTATCCACTGTGCTATCTAGCTGCCCCTATATTTTCTTACAGAACAGATTGTTAATCTGTAGTAAAAAAGTCCCTATGATGCTAGTGTATTTTTTTAAGCAGTATTGTTTATTTTATTATTTTTTTTAATAACTTTTTATTGACAGGATCCATGCCAGGGTGATTTTTTACAATATTATCCCTTGCACTCTCTTCTGTTCCGATTTTTCCCCTTCCTCCCTCCCTCCACCCCCTCTTCCAGATGGCAAGCAGTCCTATACATGTTAAATAGGTTATAGTATATCCTAGATACAATATATGTGTGCAGAACCGAAAAGTTCTCTTGTTGCACAGAGAGAATTGGATTCAGAAGGTAAAAATAATCCGGGAAGAAAAACAAAAATGCAAGCAGTTTATGTTCATTTCCCAGTGTCCTTTCTTTGGGTGTAGCTGTTTCTGTCCATCGTTGATCAATTGAAACTGAGTTAGATCTCTTTGTCGAAGAGATCCACTTCCATTAGAATATATCCTCATACAGTATCATTGTTGAGGTATATAATGATCTCCTGGTTTTGCTCATTTCGCTTAGCATCAGTTCATGTAAGTCTCTCCAAGCCTCTCTGTATTCATCCTGCTGGTGATTTCTTACAGAACAATAATATTCCATAACATTCATATACCACAATTTACTCAACCATTCTCCAGTTGATGGGCATCCATTCATTTTCTAGTTTCTAGCCACTACAAACAGGGCTGCCACAAACATTTTGGCACATACAGGTCCCTTTCCCCTCTTTAGTATCTCTTTGGGGTATAAGCCCAGTAGAAACACTGCTGGATCAAAGGGTATGCATAGTTTGATAACTTTTTGAGCATAGTTCCAAATTGCTCTCCAGAATGGCTGGATGTATTCACAATTCCACCAACAATGTATCAGTGGCTAATGACATTCTTTTGAAAATTTTAGTGAACTTCTGTAGAATTCTTAATTGTTGACTATTTTCATAACATTTGTTATGTTAATTTAAATAAAGGGTGTGTGTGTGTGTGTGTGTGTGTGTGTGTGTGTGTGTGTGGTGTTACTACTATAGAATTTATATGTAAGTAGTAATTCTGAGTTGCACCAGATTTCAATCTTTTAAAGCCCACAAATATCTAAGCAAAGATTTGGAATTCATTTTTAATGTATGACAATAGAAGGCTTCATAAATAAAATGTTTATAAATTTTATAAAGTACAAAGAGAGTATTTGAAATTTATTCCCTGTGATAGATAAATATCATAGTTATTTATGAAGTCTAGAAGGATAGGAGGCACAATGATACTGGACTTGGAGCCAGACCCCAGATACAGCCCCAGAAACTTAATATTAGTTTGAGTCCTAGACAAGTCATTTGGCCTTTATCTACTTCAGTTTCTTCAACTGTACAATTAAGAAAATGCACTTACTTCTCAGGTTTATTGTGAGGATCAAAGGAGTTAATATTTGTAAAGTATCTGACAGTATAGTAGGTGCTTAATAAGTACTTTATTTCCTTCCTTCTGTGAATATTTGATGTTTTAATTGACTCATGATCAGATAATAGTTCAGTCTCTAATCACCCTAAAGAGTTTCCACTCTTTTTTTTTTCAATAACTTTTTATTGATAGAACCCATGCCAGGGTAATTTTTTATAGCATTATCCCTTGTACTCACTTCTGTTCCAATTTTTCCCCTCCTTCCCTCCACCCCCTCCCCCAGATGGCAAGCAGTCCTTTACATGTTGAATAGGTTACAGTATATCCTAGATACAATATATGTGTGCAGAACCGAACAGTTTTCTTGTTGCTCAGGGAGAATTGGATTCAGAAGGTATAAATAATCCGGGAAGAAAAACTAAAATGCAAGCAGTTTATGTTCATTTCCCAGTGTCTTTCTTTGGGTGTAGCTGCTTCTGTCCATCCTTGATCAATTGAAACTGAATTAGCTTTCTTTATTGAAGAGATCCACTTCCATCAGAATACATCCTCAAACAGTATCATTGTTGAGGTATATAATGATCTCCTGGTTCTGCTCATTTCACTTAGCATCAGTTCATGTAAGTCTTGCCAGTCAAGAGTTTCCACTCTTGAAAGGAGGTCTTAGACTTCTACTAATGACTTGGTTAAAAACAGATGCTATGTGCATCAAATTTGCAAATTTTGCTCGTGATACAAAACTAGTACGTGTAACTAATACTAGCAACAGGAATTAAGGCTAAAAAATAATTTTAAAAAACCCATGTCGTGTTTAGAATGCTGGTTGTCAGGTCTAATAAAGTGAAATTTTATAGGCATGATTGTTGAAGTCATGCATGATTTTTAAAAAGCTTGTAAGGTAAGATAAGGAAAAGATGATTAGACTTCAGTTGTTTTGGTGAATAGAACTTAGTATTAATGAAGAAATGGCTCTCAGTTATTGTAATCATAGCTTTCATTTATAGAGGAAGTTAGTTTTAGGGAGCTATGATAGATATGATTGTATTCCTTCCTGATTACATCACATCTGGAGTATTGTGTTCAAGTTCTGGGCAACTCATTTTATAGAAGAACATTTATGGATAATATGGGAAATGTCAAAAGATGATGACCAGAATGTTGAAGGTGCTCAAATTTATGCCATATGGTGATTGGCTGAAAGAAATGAAAATGTGTAGCATAGAAATTAGAAGACTTAAAGACAGAAGATGAGAGCTTCCTAGGCTAAGAAGTATTTGAAGGACTTTTTCTCCTAGTAAGAGGAATTAGACTTACTCTGCTTGACCTTAGATGGCAGAACTAGGAACTAACTATAAGTTGCAAAAAGGTAAATTTAGGCTTGTTGTTTAAGTCAGAAACTTCCCTGTGATTTCAAACCATCCAGAATTGGAATTGACATCACTTGGAAGGGTAGTAGGTTCCCCTTTCTTAAAGTTTTAAGCCTACATTTGGAGGTATAAATTGAACTCGATGGATAACTAAAAGATACCTCCCAGGTCCAAGCTTCTTTGATTCTCTGAAATGTAATGCATAATTAATACTGTAAAATCTTGTGATTTTTATATTTTAAAAAATACAAGGAATGTGGTCTTAAGTCATTTAGAAATGGCTGTGATAAATAATTATTCTTATTTGCTTCCACCACATGAAAATACTATTTACCACTGAGTTCTATTGTATATAATTGTTTTGATAGTTCTGTGATCTCATTGCTGTAACCTCTTTCATAGGAATTCTGTCTCAGAACATTCAGGGCCTTTCTCTACCTGTTCTAATGTAATATTGCTCCCAGAGGAACAGGTGAATTCTCATCAGTTACCTGTTTTTCTACTTGTGTGACTAACTCCCATGTTCTTTTCTAGTCATGCTCCTTTGTGATGATGTCAGCAAGGTGTCTAATGTTCAATTCTTTATTAGTTATGTGCTGTAGCCTTTTTATACTACTTCATCCATCTCCATTGTTATCATTTTAGAGATAAAGAAACTGAGTCCCAGTGTGGTTAAATGACAGCCATGTTCTAGATTACACAGATAATAAGTAATAGAAGTAGGAGAGTGAAAGTTTTAATCTCAAGTACCCTGACTTCCAAATTTCTTATCCCTCACCATCTAATATGTCCACAAGATATACATTCTCGGGGCAGCTAGGTGGCACAGTGGATAGAGCACTGGCTCTGAAGTCAGGAGGACTTAGACATTTAACACTAAGCTGTGTGACTCTGGGCAAGTCATTTAACAACAGTTGCCTCAGCAAAAAAGCAAAAAATTAAAATATACATATATCCACACACACACATTCTATTAAATGTAATCAATATGGTTGTTTGCTTTTCATTATTGACATTACTCTAAATATGATTTCATTTTTCTACCTATCTTTTAAAATGAATTTTCTGTAAGTATCCCCTGTCATGTTAAAATATTAATAGTGTAAAAAATTCTTTCTGAATTCAAATATATTTTTAATTTTATTTTATTATTATTATTATTTTTAATAACTTTTTATTGACAGAACCCATGCCAGGGTAATTTTTTACATTATCCCTTGCACTCACTTCTGTTCTGATTTTTCCCCTCCCTCCCTCCACCCCCTCCACCAAATGACAAGCAGTCCTATACATGTTAAATTTGGAAATTGGAATGCAAATCAATTGAAGAATGGCTAAATAAGTTGTAATGTATCAATGTGTAATGAAATATTATTGTTTTCAAAAATATGATGAGCAATCACGTGTCAGAAAAACCTGGAAAAAATTCTGTGGACTGATCCTGAGTGAGGTGAACAAAACCAGGAGAATATTGTACGCAGTAATAACAACATTGTGCAATGATCAACTATGATAGACTTGACTCTTTTCAGCAATATAATGATCTAAGACAGTTCCCAAAGACAAAAAGATGGAAAATGCCATCTGTATCTGGAGAAAGAACTATGGAGTTTGAATGCAGAGAGAATCATACTATTGTCACTTTTTTCTTTTGTTTTATTTTTTCTTGCTCATGATGTTCCCTTTTTGTTTTGATTCTTCTTTTATAAAATGACTAATGTGGGAATGTATTTAATGTGGGAATACATGTGAAACCTGTATCAGATTACTTGTCATCTTGGGGGTGGGGGGGAAATAGAGGGAAAAAATTTGGATCTCAAAATTTCATAGAAATGAATATTGAAACAATCTTTACATGTCATTGGAAAAAACAAAATACTATTAAATGGATAAAATTTTTAAATATGTTCCTAATTATATGTAAAAACAAATTTTGACATTCATTTTTAAAATTGAATTCAAATTAGTTCCCTCCTTTCCCCTCTTCTTAAAAGGGCAAACAATTTGATATAAATTGTATATGTGGTCATGCAAGATATATTTTCATATTAATCATGTTGTGGGGGGAAAAAAAAGACAGGACCTCCCACCAAAAAAACCAAATAAACAAGAAAAATAAAATTTAAAAAAGTATTCTTCAGTCTGCATTCAGACTTCATAGTTCTTTTTCTGGAAGTGAATAACAGTTTTCAGCATGAATCTTTTAGAATTGTCTTCAATCAGTTATATTGCTTAAAAAAAAAAAAAAAAGGTAAATCCTTCATGATCATCATACTGTATTGCTATTACTGTATACAATATTCTCCTGATTCTGCTTATTTCACTTTGCATTAATCCATGTCAGTCCTTCCAGGTTTTTCCAAAATCCTCCTGCACATCATTTTTTATAACACAATCGTATTCTTGTTCATTCATTTCCCAATTGAGAGGTATCGCTTCAATTTACAATTATTTGCCACCACAGAAGGAGTTGATAAAATATATTTACATTTATATGTAAATAAAAATATTTAAGTCCTTTTCTGTTTTCTTTGATATTTTTGGGATACAAATCTAGTAGTATTACTACTACTGGGTCAGAGTTAGTTGGGTCAAAGGTTATAAGTTTTATAGCCTTTTGGGCATAGTTACAATTGATCTCCTTAACAGTTGGAGTTAACAACTTCACCAACAGCTTGCTGACGTCCCAATTTCCAATATTGGATCTCCTCCAATCATTTCTGTCATATTAGCCATTCTGTAGGTTTGAGGTATTTCCTTAGAGTTGTTTTTATTTGCACTTCTCTAATCAGTAATGATTTAGAAAATCTTTTAATATAACTATAGATAGCATTGACTTCTGGAAAGTCTGGAAAGCCATTCATATCTTTTGACCATTTATCAATTGGGCAATGACTCATATTCCAATAAATTTGGCTCAAGTTTCTATAATTTGGAAAATCAGAAATTCATTGGAGAAATGCTATAAAATTCGTCCAGTTTTCCACTTTTTTTCTAATCTTGGCTGCATTGATTTTGTTTGTACAAAACTTTAAAAAATTTAATGTTATCAAAATTATGCATTTTACATCTTATAATGCTGTCACATTTGGTGATAAAGTCTTCCCTTATTCATAAATCTGACTAATAAACAATTCAGTGGCTCCCAATTTGCTTAAGGTATCTAATAACATTTTATGTCTAAATCATGTACCCATTTGAACCTTATCTTTAGACAATGAGATGTTGGTCTATCCCTAGTTTCTACCAAACTACTTTCTCCCAGCAATTTTTGACAAATAGTGAGTTCTTGTCTCAAAATCTTGGATCTTTGGGTTTGTCAATAACTACTGTGTATTGATTGTTCCACTACTCTATTTCTTAGCTAATACAAGATTATTTTAATAATTAATATTGAAATATAGTTTGAAATCTGATAGCTAGGCCATCTTCCTTCCCATATTTTTTTCATTAATTCTCTTGATATTCTTGATCTTTTGTTCTTCCAAATGAATTTTGTTACTATTTCTTCTCTTTCTCTTATTACTATTCCTAACTTTTTTTTTTTCTAACTAAAAAATAACTTTTTGGTAGTTTGATTGGCATAGCACTGAATAAGTAAATTAGTTTAGGTAAGTTGTCACTTTTATTATATTTCTTGGCCTGTCCATGAGCTGTTAATATTCTTCCATTTGTTTGGGTCTGACATATATATTTGTATGAAAAATAATTTGTAATTGTATTCATAGGGTTCCTGGGTTTGTCTTGGGAGGTAGACTCCCAAATACTTTTTATCTGCAATTTTGCTGAAGTGGTTAATTATTTCAACTAATTCTAAAGTTGATTTCCTAAGTACATCATTATATCATTTACAGAGTGTTAGTTTTGTTTCTTCACTGTCTATCCTAATTTGTTGTTTCTTTTTTATTTCTTACAGCTAGAATTTCTAATACAATGTTGAATAATAGTGTTGATAAAGAGCTTCCTACTTCATTACTAATCTTATTTAGAAGGTGTCTAGCTTATCCCCATTGCAGGTAATTCTTGCTAAAGCTAGACAACTTATAATTTTAAGAAAAGCTCCATTTTTTCCTTTGCTTTCTAGTATTTTTAATAGGAATGAGTGGTATATTTTATCAAAACCTTTTTATGTGTTTATTGAGATAATCATGATTTTTATTGGATTTGTTATTCATATGGTTAATTATGTGGATAGAGTTCCTAATGTTGAACCAGCCCTGTACTCCTGATATAAATCTCATCTAGTCATAGTGTATGGTCTTTCCAATATATTATTGCTGTAGTGTCCTTGCTAGTATTTTATTTAAGAATGCTTTGATATTCATTAGGGAAATTGTTCTGTAATTTTCTTGTTCTGTTTTTGTTCTTCCTAGGTTTAAGTATCACTACCATATTTGTGTTGTAAAGGGAATTTGATAGGACTCTTTCTTTGCCTATTTTTCCAAATAGTTTATATAGTATTGGAATTAATGTTTTTTTAAATGCTTCACTTGTGAATCCATCTGGTTCTGGTGATTTTTTTCATAGGGTACTCATTGAGTTTTTATTCAATTTTGTTTTCTAAGATAATGTTTATTTTTTTCTTTTGTTTATTTGGGCAAGTTATATTTTCGCATCCATAGATTGTTAGGAGCTATTTTGCCCAATGATATACTGCCCAATCCAGTAAGCCCTGTTACTTGCATGAATTTCCTCGTCATTTATGGTGAATTTACCTTTTCCCTTTTTTATGCTGGTAATTTAGTTCTTTCTTTTTTATAATCAAATTAACCAGTAACTTATCAATTTTGCTGTTTTTTCCCCCATAAATGCAGGTCCTAGTTTTATTTCTTAGTTGATTTTATTACTCTTTCCTTTCATTTTCAGGATTTTGTGTTTAATTAGGAATTTTTAATCTGTTCTTTTTCTAGGCTTTTCAATTGCATGATCAATTCATCCTTCTCTATTTTATTGATTTCAGAGTTTAGAAGTATAGCATTTCCCCTAAATACTGCTTTGGATGCTTCTTATAAATTTTGTTTTGTTTTCTCTTCTCGTTATCATTCTCTTTAATGAAAGTACTAAAAGTGAATTATGTAAAACTCATTTTCCCCTTGTATATTCAAGGTATACTATGATTTGTTCATTGACACACTTACTCTTTAGGATTAGATTATCTAGTTCCCAATTAATTTTTAGTCTAAGCTTCAGAGTTCTTTATTAAATGTAATTTTTATTCTATTATGATCTATAAAGGATACATTTAATATTTCTACTTTTCTACATTTGGTTGTAAGGTTTTTATTCTCTAGTATAGGTCAGTTTTGGGTAAATGCCATGAGCCACTGGAAAAAAAAGCATATTTCTTTTTATTTTCATTCAGTTTTTTACAGTTTATCATATCCAATTTTTCTAAAATTCTATTCACCTCCTTAACTTGTTTCTTGTTGATTTTTTGGTTATATTTATCTAGTTTTCTAAGAGAGGAAAGTTGAAGTCCATTTCCTCTTTCCATTTCCTCTTATAACTCATTTAATTTTTTTAAAGAATTTGAATGTTATGCAACTTGATTTATAAATATTTAATATTAATAATATTTCAATGTCTATTTTTGTTTTTAAGCAAAGTATAATTTCCCTGCTTATTTCTTACTTAGATCTATTTCTACTTTTGCCTTTGTCTTGAGTTTGAGGGCTATCCCTGCTTTTTATTTATTTATTTATTTATTTATTTATTTATTTATTTTTAGCTTCCCCCCGAAATGCAAACATTTCTGCTCTAGTCTCTTACTTTTAATCTGTGTGTGTTGTATGTCTCTGCTTCAAGTGTGTTTCTTGTAAACAGTATATGATAATATAATGGTATTTAATCCATTTTATGCACTTCATTTTATGGGTGAGTTCATCCCATTCACATTAGAAATATCTAGCAAAGAGAAGGGGAAAGGAGAGAAAGAAGGTGAAAAAAAGAAAGAGCCGTTGAGTTATATATGTCATGTAACCAGGTCAAGGACAAATTGTTAGGAATTGATGTTGAGTACTATTAAGTTTTTGCAAAGATTTCATAGATAAGGTAATTTCAGTAACTGAAATTTATTTGCCAGCTTTGGGGAGCTTAAAAAAGGAATTGGGTACAATGTAGCAATAAAGGAAGAGGCTAGTAGTGAAAGAAGGAATGTGAGAGGTTAAAAAAGACTAAGTTTCTGATTGCACTGTAACTTATGATCATTATACATATTAAAACAATTTGTATGCCTAACTAATAATCCAAGGAATAACCACATAAGTCTGTAGCACCCACATTGGGTTCCCTCTTTCAACATTCAGTTCCACTGGGTCCTGACTACTCCTTACTGCAGAATTTTAAAAATACTGGGTTGATGCATCTAATGCTATTCCTTCTGAGTCCCCATTTGATGTTCTCTTTATTATCAACTAGTAATCACTATTGTTTTTAGTAAAGAGTATTTACTGAGAAGGGAGAGCCAAAACAATAGGTACAAAAACATTCCCTTTATTCTGGGACACATTCTTTCCTTATACAAGATTTCTGGAGAATGGACTCAAACTTAAATGTATAGTGGTAATGAGAGCTGTGTAATGAACATATGTGTCTAACATGTAGGTAGAGTCGCTGGTGGTGAAGTGTGTGGAACCCTGGGCCTGAGGTTAAGACCTGAGTTCAAATCTGGTCTCAGACATTTATTAACTTGTGATCCTCAGGCTTCTCAACTGTAAAATGGGAAGGATAATATCTATCTTCCAGTGTTGTTGTGAAATAATATTTGTAAAGTACCTGGCACATAGTAGGTCCTATATAAATAGTAGGTCTTATATAAATATTAGCTATTATTATCACTTCCTGTCTTCTGGTCCCAGAAGAGCTTTTGTTTCTTTGTTTATTTTTTTTATGAAGTTCCCATTAAGTTAGAACTCTCAGTTTTAGTATCTTTCTGTGTGAATTGTTAGTATTTTTTTCTGTTAGGAGAAGTCATTGACTTCTTTTGGGGGTGAGAGGAGGGAGATTGTTTTTCTTCATTTGCAGATACTTCGTCTGTTATTTGTCTCCATTTTGACAAACTGCTACTGTGTAGCCCCTTTGGCTTTGGTGGAAGTTGCAATCAATTATTCCTTCACAACTTAAAATTATAATTATTGGTGCTGAATGTTGTAATTAAAACAAGCCAGTGAACAAACTCTTGTAGTGTAGTATCATGGGATTGAAAGTAATGTGTCCAAAGTGTCCGGGCGCATATGCACCACTAGACCTATCATGTTATGGATTGTTTTCTGCATATTTTTTATCATGCCTGTATCAAACACTTGCATCTTAATTTTTCAAAAGCATTTGTTTCTGTGGACTATGGACTTGTGAAGTTTGAACTTTAAAAATGAGACAGGTTATGAGTAATCAAAACATGAAACCATACAGACTTTAGTTATCAAAGGATTGTTAAATAGTACTTTGTATCACTGAAACTGGTAATTAAATCTATTTCAACTGTGACATAAGCCGTAAAACGTGTCTAAAATTTATGGCATCTAAAAAAGTTACTTGTGGGTTTAAATTTTCAGGAAAATTTGCCTAGATATTTGCTTTTACTTTCAAACCAGCAACTTTAAAAGAGCAAGGATAAATTTTTCAGAGGCAGAAACACTTGAAACCAGCCATGAAAAATAAAAAATATTGTAATCTTTTGGAATAAATATATTCATATGTAGATGATTTTCTTTAATTATTAGGACTAGCTTAAAATTTTCATAGAAATGTTTCATATACATTTTAATTTACAGTGGCCTGAACTTGGCACTAATGTCCTGCTGAAACAAGTTTTGTTTCTTAAATGGAAAAAAAAAATACTTAAGACAGTTTTCTTCATTTCTACAAGATTAAAAAATCAGAGCATATTTATTTTGTGTGTGTCACTATATATATATATAGTGACATACAATTGAGTTGACTTTTCCCTCAACCTCTATTAATTCCACTTAGTTTTTACAATGTACTTGTGTTTTCAGTTAAATATTTGATTTTATTTGTCTATAAAATAGTTTCCATTCAAACAGCTATTTTATATATATATATATACATATATGTATATGTGTGTGTGTGTGTGTATACACACACACACACACACACACACATATACGAATGAAATATATTCAGTACAAATGTGGGAATAATCCTATTGACCTTAGTGGCGCTCTGTGCTCTAAAATTTTCTGCACCTTTATTCAGGTCACATCTATTGTTTCAAAATGAAGTTTATCACTGTGCATGAAGATTGCAATTCACATCCTCTCTTGCTTTTGCCAGGCTTTTTACATCTTATTGGCTTAATTCATCTTATATTTTATGACTGCTTTTTTGGATTCATGATTTTACAATAGATGTTATAAAATTTCTTGTTATCATTGTGTAATAAGAATAGAAGAATAATCTTTGCTTGAAATTATCTTGGCTTCAGTTTTCTATTTTAATGTGGGGTTCTGAAAACATGCACCTGTGCATTCTGTAGGAAGAACAAAACCATAGAAATAAAGTAAGGGAATATATTTCAGATAATTGCTGCAAATCAAAATGTGGTAAAATATAGGACATTCTGGTAGCTGAGTTAAAGCATGTTAAGCAGTTGTGGATTTTTTGTGAAATAAAAAGACCCTGTTTTAAAACTTGTGCTTTGCATAATTTTCAGACTACAGTTCTGTATAAATAAAAATTCATAGCTAGGGATAGCTTTATGTAGCTAGGTTATATTCTTTATATCTTCATACATGCATGCGTACATATGTATCTAACAATGTATCTATTTGGTGTTTCCTCTTAATATAAAATTTGATTGGCATATTAGCGTAAATTTAAGTCTGTTATTGATTATATTTTGGACTATTCTAGGAAAGAATATTGTGTAAACTATTTTGAAAAGTGGCATGTTTATTATTTAAATTACAAAATGGGAACAAGATTCTTTTACTTTTTTAGCCCTAAAAGCTATGTTGCTGTTATAGTTCAACTAGTAAGCTTGTTTTATTGGCCAAATTGAGTTGGTTTTTTAAATGACAGCTCACATATGTGTAACATACAAGATTTACAAAGCATTTTTTCTTTGGACAACTTTCTGTGATAGGGTGGGTAAATATTATTGTTCTTGTTTTATAGGTAAAGAAGCTAAACCAATTAATTGAATTTCCAATGATCATATAACTAAAAGCTAATAATTTTTTGTCAGTTAACTAATCAATTTGCACCACAATTTATAGCATTTTTGGCCTTCTTTAAGAAAAAAATGAGAGAAAAAGGCATTTTTATTTATTACAGTAATTTAGCTAACATTAGAAAAATAAGTGTTTTCTCCATTAGTAAATTTTTCAAGTGCTTTAAAATAGCACTTTTAGATGATGATGAAAATTTTTAGTTTTCCTTTCTTTCCTTTCCTTCTATTGTTTCCTTTTTTTTTTCCTGTTATACAAACTTGTTGTATGGTGGGGACTTTATTTTTTTCAGTGACTACTTTACAGTATATATCTAGAAGTGGAATGGTATGGACATTTTAGTCACTTCATTTGAATAATTCCAAATTGCTTTCCCAGGTGGGTGTACTAATTAACAGTTTCACCAACAACACATTAGTATGCCTATCTTGCTATAGCTCTTCCGGTATTAACTTCTGATCCCATGCTAGAAACTTGGTTTCACATCTTATGTCGTTCTATGTTGATTTGTTATACTATACTCCAAGGGCCTATCAAGCCATTTATTATCCTTATGGTACCTTAAATCCTCCCATGCTTTTGGTATGCTTTTTAGCATATGTCTTGGTTTTTCTACAGATTTTCTTATAGTAAGTATGGTTGCTTCTTATTGTGACATATTAGACTTGAGTTTATAATATGAGTGGAAAGGCCTGAGGGGCTTTCCTAAATGTCCTAAATGTAAAGCCAATAAGCTTTATTTAATTTAATGACTTTGCATTATCTATTTTGACTGCTCAGAGGCCTTTTGTCAGTTTAATTAAATCTTAAATTTCTTATTCCTTTGATTTTTGTGTATGATGTAAGTCTTAGGTTAATATATAGAATATAAAATTACTTCATTAAGTAAAAGATGATTTTTTATATATATATACTTATATATCATATAATATCTCTGTAGATAGATAAATACTAAGACCTATATGTATAGTCAGACTCTCTTACATAAAGATTTTCTTACTCTTAAAGTTTATTTGTTGATCTCAGTTGTTTAATCCTTAATCACAGGCATTAATAATGTTCTTTGTGTAGCAAACATTCTAGTGTTTGATTTTAGAATTAAGTACTGTCATTCATTGATAATATCTTAACTTGAGAGGTTAAGATATTTTATATAAAATATAGGTGTTATTTTGAATAGTCTTGAATATTTGAGGAATAAAGTTCAGAAGTGAAATCTACAGAAGAAAATTAAACACACAGACACACTCACTCATTCACTCACTCTTGGATATCAGGAACTTTGAGCTAGTTTTTGCATTAAAGAATTTTATGATGATTTTGAAAAAGCATCTTATTTTTTTCATTGAATTTCAAGTCATGTACAATCAACAGAATTTGGAATTTTGTTGTTGTTGTTGCTGTTGTAAAGCATGTAGAACCTGATGGCAAACCATTCTTCTGAATAATTGAAGTTATTTTTTCCAAGTTCAAATTAAATTTCATATACTGTATTAGATTTTTTTTCCCCCATGCCTAAGGTACGCCGATTAGTCAGGCAGGCTTATTTGAAACTAATGGATAATAGCTTTTAAGTTGTGCAACTTGCCATACCAGTTTTACAGTGTTTTTGTTTTGCTTGAAGTAGATGAAAGGTTTATTTAAGTGTGGCCACACTAGTACTGCATTCCTGATGATCTTGGTAGGTTAATGACAATCTTTGTCATAGAAATCAGGAAATGTGGGTTGAGTCTCTTAGATGCTTATATGGTTGGTTCATTTAAATGCTACTTACAGAAGGACAGGGATTGTTGGAAGAACTTGATATAGGTAATGCTACCTTTTATGTGTCTTAACTTGATTCTGATTTATGTTTATTTGATCTTTTAACACTAAAATGTTTTCTGATATTCTCTGAGGTTCTACATTTTTAGGAAAAAAACCTCAGTAAATTTACATTTGTCTAAGTTTTAGATTGTTTTGATGTGGGTGTTTTGGCTTGGTATTAACTTTGTTACATTGTCATGTTGTGTACTTTCTTTTCTGGTATCATTATTTGACTGGTCTATCTTGACTTAAATGAAGCATCTTTGTTAAGCATTCTTATTGTTAATTAAGTTGTTCATTTTTATGAAGGTTGAGTTGAAAAATTGCCAAAAATGAAAGAAATGTTAGCAATTTGAGTATTAAAAGCAACATCTTTTAATCTGAAGCATCTGAAACCCAGATAAGATTCTTTAAAAAAAAAAAAAAAGTATAAATTTGTTGGTTTCCCAATCATTCTTGAAGAGCATATATGATTTCTATATATGATCATATATGGAAGAAGAGCTATGTATCAGCAATACTCTGTTCTGGGACTTCATTTAGCATGCATCTGAAATTTACTAAAAATGTGGGTGCCTTACTCATTTTAAGGCAAAATTATGATTCATATAAAGAAATGTATCAAAGATAGTAAAGACATAAAAGGAAACATTATAGCAGAGTTATACATATACTCGTAAGAATTCAGTAGAATAAAAGATAAGGTAAACAAACTGTGATTTGGCAAGCAAGTCTTAAAGAAAGAACTGAGAAAAAGTATCTTTTCAGCAAAGGATGAGTGAAAGGAGGTAACTGGTTGATGATTAGAAGTATTTATTTTTCTGCTTAAGCATCTAGTAGTTGATATTAGTGCTATACTACTTTGAATCTAATCTTACACTTAAGTTGCTAATTTAAAATTTTCATTTCATTGTTATTGTTTCTAAGGTATTATTAAGAGTTGAATTTATATAGCATTTAAAGTTTTGGTTTTGAGGAACTTTATACATATTTTCTCATTTGACACCTAAAATAAGCTTATGAGGTGATTAGTGCAGATAGCCCATTTGAATGATGAAGACTTAAGATCTAGAAAGGTTTTCTATAGTTATTACTTAGCTAATTAATTATCATCTATGTTAATTCTCCTCTGTAGTATCTTTTCCATTTTTCTATAAAGCTAATACATTATTTAGAATATTGAATGAGGTAAAGGCGCTGTTTGGATAGCTGCACTCCTTTTATGGCATTGGTACGTGCTACTTATATATTAATTCTTATGGTATTATGGAGTTAAGAATTATCTCAAAAGGGAGAGATAATATAATCTTTTTTGGCTAGAAGTAAACTACCTAATGGGCTTAATAGACAGCTTTGGAATAGTTAATTTATTTATTACTGTAGTATTTAGTAGTTCATCGTGATTGAATAACATAGAAGTATGAAAAATCAACAATATAGCTTCCAATTAGCACTTCTCCCCTTATGTGTACTGTATTTCCCTTTAAAAATACAATTAAAGAAAAAATTTTACAGTTTCCATTTTTGTAATTTTAAAAATCAGCCCTAGTTTTTTCCTATATTGTTTTTTGTTATCTTCATGATTTTTATATTGGCAATATAGTTTTGCTTTGTCTATTCATGTTTATAATGAGATTGAAATATGTATCCTTCTAGATAGAAATATGCTATTGACTATGCTATTAGTATCTTATCAAAAGTACTAACCACAGTTGCTTTTGAGTATTTCTCTAGGAATTTCTATGGAAAGATCTAATGTCTTATACTATTAGTATCCTTCTCTGGTTATAGCTAAATGATCACAACAGAAGGGATCAAGGATGAGTTATGACAAAATACAAAATTTCTGAAGTGGACCTATTTCAAATGTAGTATATTCCAGACCAGAGATCAACTTTTGTGTTGCCTGCCATTTTTGTATGCCTAAGCTAAGAATGTTTTTTACAGTTTTAAATAAAGGATCTCAATTTACTCATCTTTGGTCTAGGCAAAGAGGCTTGAATTCTCAAGTAATATGAACAAAGCAATATTGACATTGCTGGAACTTCATAAAGGTAAAAGTTATAAACCTTAGAACTAAGTAAATTATCTACATAGGTATGTTCATATACATGTGTAACATAATGTATATGATGAAATACTGATTTTTTTTTTTGGACTAAGAAACTAAAGAATTAATCTCTGAGGTAGTCTGGGAGGAGGGTCTGATAGAAATCAGTTTAGCTTTATGGTTCCACTCTTTGGAGAGGTAACCCAGTCTAAAATCCAAGTTACATAAAACTCCTGGGACCCATCTTCTGTAGAAGTCTCGGAGCAGTCTCACCTTGCCATGACTGAACCCCATCTTTTGGTGCCTGCCATCATTTGGTGACAAATCCCACACCATAGATTACATCAGAATATATTTTATTTATATTCACATTTCTGTGTGTATATGCATATATCCACATATGTGTGTGTGCTTTGCAAACTTTAAAGCACCATATAAATTTTAGCTACTTTATTTACAATTCTATATATACATTGGCTTCTGTGCCATGAAAATTTACTATGTGTTAAGATACTGACTATGGATTATATTCTGAATACATAGGTGCCAAAGAAGTTACTTTATTTCAGCGTGGAAGGTCTCTGAAGCTGATACAAGTTTTGGACATTTGCTATATACTTAGCTTTCTTGGCCTTTCCGTATGTAGCCTTTGGCTCTGTTGATCATCATCTCTTCCTCTGTGCTGAATATTCTCTGCTAATTCTCCTCATACCTGTCTGACTACTCCTTTTGAGTCTCCTTTGCTGGTTCCTGTATATTGTGGGTGTCCCCAAGACTCTGTCCTGGATATTCCTCTTTTTTGTCTATACTTTCTCACTTGCTGATTATATTAACTCCCATAGTTTGATTTTCAAATCCATGTAAGTGATTTGTATCTCTATCCCTAATCTCTCATTTTCCCTCCAGAGCCAGCTGGGTCCAGTGGTCAGATACGGATTAAGACAACTAGTGATAACCCCTGATGATGTGGGAAACCTTGGCCTTTTTAAGCTAAAGTCTTCAACAAGTCAGTTTGACTGAGGCTGTACCCATTCAATGATTAAGACTAGGTAGAATATGAGGCAAAGAATCTCCTCTTTCACCTAGTCCAGGAAAAAAAAATCTAAACAAATAAATCTGGGAGGGGAAGACTCTTGGGGTTTCTGGACAGAGCAGGAATGACTGCTACTTACATTCAATCTGAGTCAGTCTGGACCCAAACAATGACCAAATGGGGCTTGGCCTAGGATTTATTAATAGTTGATGAAAAATCAGAAACACAAGATGTCCAAAATAGAATTAATTCTCTTTCTCTCTAAAATGCCGTTTCAAGTTTTCATTTTCCAATCCGTGGCACCTTCATCCTATCACTAAAGCTTACAACCTGATTATATCAGCTTCTATTTCTCATTCTCATTCAACCTATGTATCCAGTTTGGGGGGAAGGGGAGATTCATATCTTTTCTACTTTCACAATACATTCAGGATATATAGTTAATCTATCCATTTACAGAGCCGCCTCTCTTCTCCCATCACAAATCCTGATCACTTTTCACCTAGAGAAATGGCTTGTCCATCTTATCTCCATTCTGCAAGTGTTCTCTCCAACTCTGCCTTACCCTCTATTCAGATCAGTAGTTTAGGTGAGACTACCTCCTCCAGGATCTTCTCATTCTCCCTCCTATCCTTCCTTTTTTCTTTTCTTCCATTCCTTCCCTCTCTTCCTCTGCCACATACCCTTATATGAGGGTTCTCTACCTAAAGGAATATAAATTTAGATTGCTGAAACCTCACAGAATATTGGAGTTTTTTAAAGGCTAGATTTCTTTTTTAAAGACCATGCTTTTAGCACCAGCCCTGAAGTGTGGAGGGTCTGAGTTCAAATCTAGTTTCAGACACATAAGACTTACTTTTGTGAACCTGGGCAAATCATTTAACCCTAATAGCCTCAGGGGAAAAAACTAAAGACCATGTTTTAAACCCAAAGAAATTTGTGTTTTCATTGGCCACTGGTTCCAGCCCAATCCTCATTTGGTTTTTGTTTGGGCTCTATGTTCATAATGAATAGGAATAACAATTATATCTGTTTTGGCCAGAACCCCTGAGGGTCTTTCCATCCTAGATTGATTTTTTTTTTTTGACCAGATAAAAGAAGCCATTCTTTGCCTAATTTCTTACGAATTGCACTTTAGAAGATCAATTTTACTGCTGAGTTAGAGGATAGCCTGCAGTTAAGGGAGTAGAGTAGACCAACCAGCAAATGATTATAGTAGTCTAGGTGTGAATGATGAGGGCCCATACCAAAGTGGTGGTAGGGTTTGAGGAGAAAACTCTACAAAGAAATGTTAAGATCTAACAGCAGATTGAATATGAAAGAGTGAGAAAGAATGAGAAGTAGGTATTGAGAGCCAGCATCTAGATGGATGGTGTTATCATTAGTAGTGATAGAAAAGTTAGGAATAGGAGAAGATTTTAGAGGTAAGATAATGAGTCTTGGACATACTGGGTTTAAGATGACTACAACACATTCAGTTTGATAGTACATAGGAGATACTGAGTGTGGGTCTGGAAGTTGAGAGGTTATAGGAGTAAAAAAATAAATCTGAGAATCACTTCCATAGAAATAATAGTTGGATATATGGGATCTAATAAGGTCACTAAGTGAATTGGTATTTATAAAGAAGACAGGATCCAAGACAGCTTTGGAGAATACCTACAATTAGCATTTATATCCTGGATAGAGATACAGTAAAGGAGACTGTGAGGAAATAGACAGGTAAGAAGAGTATCAGAAGAGAGAAGTCGATTAGTTGTCATGAAAGCCCAGGAGGGGAAAAGAATATCAAAGAGAAGATGTTGATCTACAGTGTCAAAGCCTTCAAAGAGGTTAAGAAGGAAGGGGGTGGGAGAAAATATGTTAAATTTGGCAATTAGGAGATCTTTGGGAGGGAGCTGTTTCAGTCGAAAGATGATGTTGGAAGCAAGACTTCAGATAATGAAAGGAAAGATAATGGAGGTATTAAGAATAGACAGCCTTCTCAAAGCATAACTACAAAAGGAAAACGACATATAGGACTTTAACTAACAAAGATGGATGAATTGGGTGAGAGTATTGTGAGAATGAAGGAAACAGAAAAATGTTTTTTGGCAAACTGTTAGAGTTTGAAGATAAGTGAAAGAGTGGGAAAGATAGAGGGAGCAATTTGTTGGAAAAGATGGGAAGGAATGGTATCATTTGTGCATGTGTAGGATCACTTCTTTGTGTGAAATAGATATGAAAGGAGAAAATGGCAGGTGTTATCTTAGTGGTGTTAGCTGAAGAAGAGGGGAAAAGAAAGTGTTCTCAGCACATGGCCTTAATATTTTCAACAAGCTATTTTTTTTAACAGCTTTTTATATGCATGGGTAATTTTACAGCATTGACACTTGCCAAACCTTTTGTTCTAATTTTTCCCCTCCTTTCCCTCATTCCCTCCCCCCAATGGCAGGTTGATCAATACATGTTAAATATGTTAAAGTATAAATTAAATACAATATAAGTATACGTGTCTTAACAGTTATTTTGCTGTACAGAAAGAATCAGACTTTGAAATAGTGTACAGTTAGCCGGTGAAGGACAAAAATAGAGGGATTGGGAATTCTATGTAGTGGTTCATAATCATCTCCCAGAGTTCTTTCACTGGGTGCAGCTGGTCAAATTCATTCATTACTGCTCTATTGGAACTGATTTGGTTCATCTCATTGTTGAAGAGGGCCACTTCCATCAGAATTGATCACCATATAGTATTCAACAAGCTATTAAAGGTAAGATTCTCAGCTGAAAGGATGAGGTTCAAGGTTGCTGTGGAAAGCTTGAAATTGGATGAGATGAAAAAATTTGGGAAATCCATTGTGATGGTTAAGAGGTAGTGAGTAAATTGAAAGTATTTTAAAAATACTGCTTTGCTGCAGTGAGGGTCCAGTTGTGATTATATAACATAAAATTTTAGTGAATTCAATTATCATAATTTTATGATCTTCAAATTCATTTTATAGTAGTGGTTGAGTAGGAAGGAATGTCTGCAGCAGATGGTGGTAATATTTCAAGAATGAGATTTGGCAGAGTTAAGTCAGGCAACAGGTTATGGGTTTAAGGGATTCTAGAGAAGAGGACTTTATGGAACTGAACCAGTTTATCAAGGAGATTATTGTCTGCAGGATCTGGGAAACAACTAATGGCTTGAATATTAAAGGTTACAATGAGGAGGAAGAACAGGGTTTGTCTTTGCAAGGAAGAGGATTAGGCATGATGATCACAGATTTTGATCAGATAAAGGAATTTCAGAGTTTATGAGTATGGAGTTGGCACACTTATGATGAGGACAAAATCCCAGTGTGTAATTGAGAAAGAGAAATATGTCATTGGAAATAAATAAATTGAAGAACACCAGTTAGGGTATTTGAAAGAATATTTCTTTCTCGAACTTTATTGATAATAAAAATTTCTTGTCTGGAGGGAGGAATTGGGGAAGAGAAAGACTGTGAACCAGGTACTGAAGTTACTAAGGAAGGACTCAGAGTGCCCTGGAGGTTGGTAGAAACAGTTGCCAGAATCTTGATTGAGTTTCAAGTCTTTCCTACTTCAATTCATCCTTCATTTATCAAATTGTTCTTCCAAAAGCACAAATTTCACTATGTCATTCCCTCCATTTCAGTAACCTTCAGTGGCTCCTTAGTATTTTCCAGAGGAAGTATTATATTTGGCTTTTTAAGTTTTCCATATCCTATACTATTCCAGTCTTATTACTCCTCAATCCTCTTCATTTATTCTTCAATCTAGTGTCCCTGGCTTCCTTACTGTTTTTCTACCAGATACTACAGCTTTCTCTTTTTTTTCTTACTAAAGTTTTATTTATGTAGTCTTGTTATTTTTACATTGCATATATTTATGGAGTACTCTCAGAAATATGAATAATCATGCAAAACAAATTTCTTCAATGTCTTTCTATGAAAAATACATATTTCATTATCCCATTAAATTCTTTACTTTTCATTATTGGATAGAATGTTTCTTCATTGCTATTGATATAAAATGCAATGGTCATTGTATTCTTATAAAAACATAAGAAGAAGTAAAAAAAGAAGAGGAAAAGCAGCATAGATCAATACATTGAAAACATCAGAAAACATGTGAAATGGGAAGCAAATGTGGACCTCCCAACCCCACGAAAGGATAGTTTAGGAGTGTCCTTTTTATATTTCCTTTTTTCCAAGTTATGCTTGGCCATTATAATTTTGTAATTTTCATGATTCATTTTGTGTAATTTTCTATTTGCATTGTTATTATCATGTATATAGTTTTCTTGACTTTTACTTTATACCCTGCATCACTTTATTTAGATCTTTCCATATCTCAATCCTTAATTGCCCTGAAGTAATCCCTTACATTCATTTGCCACAACTTGGTAAATCATTACCCAATTGATGGACATTTATTTTACCCAAATATTTGGAGTATAAGTCTTGCAGTGGCATCTCTGGGTCAAAGAGTATGGACATTTTGTCTCATTATTTGCATAATTCCAAATTGCCTTCCAAAATTCTCATATCAGTTCATAACTCTACTAACAGTCCATCAATGTGACTGTGTTCCCACAACCTTTATAACATTGATTGTGATACTTTTTTATCCTTACATATTTGTAGTATGTAAAATGAAAGAATTATTTGATTTCAAATTTTCTTAGTATTAGTGTTTTGGAACATTCTTTCATATGATTGCTAATGCTTTGCAATTCTTCTTTTGAAAACTGTTTATATTCTTCTGACCTTTCATCTATGGGGGAATGGTTTTTAGTCTCACATATATCTCCCTTGGATACCAAACTCTTGTCAGGGAAATTTGCTACAGATTTTTTCACTTTTGATTGCTTTCCTTCTTTTCCTAGGTAGATGAAGTAGATTTTTTTGTTGAAATTTTTCAGTTTCATGTAGTGAAAGTATTCTTCTATATCTTGTTTAATTAATTAGGAATACATCTACTATGTGACTCTTCAGAGCTTTTAAAGCATATGTATTGTACATATGCATTATTCTAATTCTACTTACTTCATACTTCATTTTGTGTCCTCAAAATTGTTCTCTTTTGATAATATTTGCTATAGTATAAATTCTTTTTTTGATTTTTGAATCAGTTCTTATAAGTCCTTTCATATCTTTTGAAATCATATATTTCTGACTACACAGTAGTACTCATCACACTCATATACTGTATACCAGAACTCATTCAAACATCCCTCAATTGATGAACATTCCTTTTATTTGCAATTTTTTGCCACCACAAAAAGAGCTATTATAAATGATGTTGTACATAGAAGAGCTTTTTCTTTTTGATGTCTTTTGATTACTTGGTATTTTCACTTCTTTTCTTCCTACTTGGAATGTTCTCCCTCCTCACCTTGACCTCCTAGTTTCCTTCAAATCTTAAATACAATCCTATCTTCTGCAAGAAGCTTTCCCAGTCTTCATTACCCTTATTGTCTTCCCTCTGAGACTAATTTTACTTATATCTTCTTCTTTGTATAAGGTTGTTAGCATGTTGCCTTCTTTATTAGAATGTGGTCAATCTGAGAGAGCAGGGACCTTTTTTTTTTTAACTCTTTCCCCCCCCCCCAGTATTTAATAGAGTACATATTTCACAGTAACATAATTACTTTTTAATAAATGCTTTTTGGATTTTCTTGACTATCAAGATACAAGTCTGACAGAACATATAAATCTTAAGAAATTGGTTGGCTTGGATATGGGAGAAACTACTATATAGGCTTCTGGGAACTTGAAAATTAAAGCTTTTTAGAAATATCTCATTTTTTTAAATGTCAAAAATAGGTTAGATGTCTTTGCCTAGTTTGATGGATATTTCTTACTTTTCTCTCTAGTTTTGAGGGTATTTAGAGATACAATTGTATAAATTTTAAGTATTGTTGTCTATAATTTGTTGATGAGCTTTTACAAATATTTTAATAGCTCATATTAATAGTAGTTATTACCTAGTGTTTTTTCAGGTTTACAATATTATTTATTTGGTTGTGTCAGCAGTTTTCCTTCCGTTATGTAGATGAGGAGTTTGCAATTTTAGATAGTTTTTGACCATAATCCTAAATGTCAGTGGTGTAACATGAACTTGAGTCTATCTTGACCACACCCAAAACACTTTACAGTACTGGTAAATACATATTCTTTTAAAATTAATAGTATTATTTATGTTTATAGAACATGATGTCTAGTTCTTATACCTATAAATTATAGAAGCCTGCAATTTTCCAACTTGGAATGGGTAATAACTGCTTACTCCTTCAATATAGCCCCAATACTTGTCACTTCACATAGATGGAATCACCTTAAATATAAGCCATTCTTCATATGACAACTTGATCCACCTTATCAGAGTGCCGATTTAAATTTAAGGCCATTCTGTCATTTTTAAGGAAGCAATAGGCAAGATTTCAGACTCTACTGTTATCAGATTTGACAGTAGCTTGGATACTTCAGGGTGCAGTAAAATTTAATCTTTACCCAAGTAATGAAATGTCCCTAAAGTACTGAAAGTTAAAATTTTAAATTAAAAATATGTAACTGAATGATTGTTCACCTGTTTGTTTTTTAATAGATGATTCTGATTTGAGTGCACTTACATTTTTTTTTTCTTCATGATTTAGAACTCTATTTGGACAATTTGGGAAAGCAACAACTTAGGTCAAAGAATATTTATTATAGTGATACAGTCTCTGAAATTCAATAAGTTAAGTAAAACATGAGTATATGGTTTAGTCTTAAGGTGTTAATCCCTGCCCTCAATGAGCTTACCTTCTTTTAGAACCAATTAGATAACTGTCTTTGTATAACTTACTGGAAAAGAAGTTATTGCTTGCTCATTTGAGAACAATGAATCCTCTGCTAAGTTGATCAAATCCTGAAAAAAATTTTTTTTGTCTACTTAGGATGTTAAATAAATACAAGTAAAAATATAATTATACGCGCTACAGTTTGAGAAGAAGCACTGCCAAATTGGGGAGTGTACCTAGTTGTACAGGAGCAAAGCCGTTAAAGGAGCTCACAATTTTAAGAGGAAGAGTTGATGAAGAAAACTCCCAAGTGTGGGAGTCAGTTTCTTCAAAAGCATGAGTGAGACATTCAGCCATTCTGGAGAGCAATTTGGAACTATGCTCAAAAAGTTATCAAACTGTGCACACCCTTTGATCCAGCAGTGTTTCTACTGGGCTTATACCCCAAAGAGATACTGAAGAAGGGAAAGGGACCTGTATGTGCCAAAATGTTTGTGGCAGCCCTGTTTGTAGTGGCTAGAAGCTGGAAAATGAAAGGATGCCCATCAACTGGAGAATGGTTGAGTAAATTGTGGTATATGAATGTTATGGAATATTATTGTTCTGTAAGGAATGACCAGCAGGATGAATACAGAGAGGACTGGCGAGACTTACATGAATTGATGCTAAGTGAAACGAGCAGAACCAGGAGATCATTATATACCTCAACAATAATACTGTTTGAGGATGTATTCGGATGGAAGTGGATCTCTTCGATAAAGAGAGCTTTAATTGATCAAAGATGGACAGAAGCAGCTACACCCAAAGAAAGAACACTGGGAAATGAATATAAACTGTTTGCATTTTGGTTTTTCTTCCCCGGTTATTTATACCTTCTGAATCCAATTCTCCCTGTGCTACAAGAAAACTGTTTGGTTCTGCACACATATATTGTATCTAAGATATACTGTAACCTATTCAACATGTAATTGCTTGCCATCTTGGGGAGGGGAAAAATCAGAACAGAAGTGAATGCAAGGGATAATGCTGTAAAAAATTACCCTGGCATGGGTTCTATCAATAAAAAGTTATTAAAAAAAAAAAAAAGCATGAGTGAGAGATTGGATTCTTTACAGTAAATAGATGAGGCTTTTCCTTAGTTTATTAAAAGTTTTAATTCAGAACTTAACTAGTAACATAAAATGAACATTTATATATACATATACATATGTGTGTATATTAGAAAGAAAAATATTTTCTATGAAGTTGTATATCTTAATTATTTATCTCGATTAAAAATATCTTTTAAGTATATTATGCATTCACTCTAACTTTCTAGGCTTATCGATTTTTGCTTTTTTCTGGATTTTCTTTTATTTCTCTATCTGAAGTTTTAAAAAAATACTCTGGTCACTCTTCTGTCCCTCTTTACTTTCTCTTTTGTGTCCCTCCTCTTTCTGTTCCCATGGATCCTTTTCCTATAAATATTGAATGTATTTTAAAAAATAAGCATAACCAGGCAAAACCAATTCAAATCTTAGGAGACAGCTGTCTTTTGTTTAAAGGTTTGAAATAAAGAATCTAGCAAAATATAGGCTGGTAAATATAATATTTTCTTATAAAATTGTGAATATTTTTGAAGTTGAATTTTTCTTACTTTTTAAATATGTGATTGATGTGTATCCTGAAACTTTTATAGATTTTTAAATTACCTTTAAAATATACGAAAATGTAAAAAAAACAAACAAACAAACAAAAAAACTAGAAGAAACCATAACAGGAAATAGCATAGATGTCAATTATCTTCTACATAGCCCTTGGACTTCCAGGGAAATAAAGAGACTCAGTCTTTCAGAGGTATGGTGGAGAAAAAAATGGGCAAAACATATTAATTTGGCAATTTTTTAATTGGATTTAAGTTTTACCACAGTTTAGTTTCTTCATTGTTTTAATTTTCCATTCCCATGAAGATTATTTTTCCACTGAATAGTTGAATAGCATAAAAGGGTGTTTTTTAACCTGAACTAAGAGTTTCTTAATAGTGTATAAAAAAAGGTTTAGAAATGTGTTAGTACTGTCATCCTTTGCTTAAATAAAGTAAATTATGTAAAATCAGGGAGACAAGAATATGCTTTGTACTTCTGTATTAACACAATTATAGGGGTTTAGTTATATGATTTGCCTAAGATTTTCCCTCTCATGCAACAGATGGTATTAATTCTTATCTTCCTATACTGTTTTCATAGATTCCAGTAACATCCCTAGATTTATAAAGTGATCACCTCTCTGTTGAGTATTCATGTCTTTTCATCATCTTTTCAAAAAAACATCTATATCTGCCACTTCCTCATAGATATTAGTTCCGATTTGGAATATCTGGCTTTGATTTTGTTTTAAAACAGTATCATTCATATCACCAAAAGTATAAAAGAATTTTTTTAAGTTAGGTGATGTGTGGTTACTTTTGCATAACTGTTCCTCCCACCTCCACTCTCTCCCCCTTTCCTTTTTGATGTTTATTACCAGAGATGAATTGCAGAGTAAGGAAAGGAGAAAAGAAATATTCAGAAACAATAGCTCATATCTAAGTAATGCTTTAAGGTTTATAGCTTTACGTGTACTATCATCTCTTTTGATTCTCAACTCTGTGAGTTAGGTGCTGTTAACATATCCCCCCTCTATTTTACAGCTAAGGTAACCAAGGCTTGCCCAAGGTCACACACAGTAAGATGTTAAGATTGAAACTCAGGTCATCTTGCCTCCTAAGTACAGTGGGCTATCCATTGGACTATTTTGCTGTTTCTAATAGACAAATTGGATATATTTTTTTAATAATTTAAAAACTAATTTACTGATATCTTATTTTTATGTCACTTAAATTTGTCACTTTAAACTCTGCACATTAGCCTTTCAGAGTGAATTCTCATATGATAAAGATTAATTTTTTTAAGGGGAAAAAAAGAAGATGAGGAAAAAGAAAAAAAGAAAATAGTTGATCAATACATTGATAAAAGTCTGATATGATCTGCTTCTCTTCTAATTTTTATATCAAATAGGGTTTAATATTCAGTTCATGTTTCTATTTTGAATTGATTGTGGTATTTGACATAAGAAGTGGGTCTGAGCCTAAATCTTACAGAATACTTTTCAATTTTCCTAGAAGTTTTATTGAACATTGGATTATTGAATCTATTACATCTAATTGTCTCTTGATTACAAAGTCTGTTGCCATTGATCTTAGTTAACCAATACTGAATGGTGGTGAGATAGGGAAGAAAAAGGAATAAACATTTTCATAGAGTACCTACTTTGTATCAGGGCTTTCCAAACATCTTAATTTATGTTTTTGATAACTAGTGTTTATAACATATTATTCTTCCTTCATTTCTGCCTTTTTCATTATTTCCTTATTATATTTTTAGATGTGAAATGAATTTTCTTATTATTTTATTTATATGATGGTTTGGTATAGCTTTAAAACTATAAATTAGCTTTGATAGTATTGTCATCTTGATTATATTGGCATGGCTTAACCATGATCACTGAATATTTCTTCAGGTATTTAAAGTCTTCTTTATTTCTTTAAGGAACATTTTGTAATTGAACCTATACCAATATTTTACTTGCTTTGGTAGATTAATCTAGAGGTTTTATGCATTTTGTAGTCATTTTGAGTGTTATTTAATTTCTCTTACTGCCTTTTAAGATTTTGTTGTTATACTGAAATGCTGTTCTTTTTTGTGGGCTTATGTTGCAGTCTGAAATTTTATTAAAGCAATTAATTGTCTTGATAGCCAATGCTAATTCCTTGTCATAAGTGATTGATACTTTTGTCATCTTTTTGCCTATCTTTGCATATATAAATAGTTTAAATAAAACTTATACAGTAAATTAATCTATCTTGTCCTTTCCCTATATGCCTAGGAGATGACCATTTAAAATTATTAAAAATTGTTTTGATAGCATTTTCAGATTTGCAGAATATTTATACTAAGAATTACCTGAAAATATTTCTATACATGCATATGCATATGTTTATATTTTCCTAAGAAAACTGGAATATTATTATGGAAAAGTAAGAGTATATAGATTTATAAATTGGTTTTTATTTCCTTCTAATTATTGAATTTAAAAATTTTTTTGCTTCATTCATTAAAAAAACCACAAACACTTGGTTAAGTACTAATCAGAGGTCAGTTAGACATATATCTTCTACTTCCATCCCTGTATTTTATTAGCTGTGCTACTTGGAGGCCGATTATTTATCCATTTAAAATTTGGTTCTTTATCTCTAAAGATGGGGTATTATTCATTTCTTTTCTCCAAGAGCAACTTTAAAAAAAAAAAAAGAGTTTTTTTCCTGATAGTACCTAAATTTGCCTCTTTACCACTTCTACTCTTTGGTCCTGATTAAATTTTCTGGGATTAGATACAACAGATCTAATTAATACTTCTTTAATTTGACCCCCATTCACTCACTTAAAGATAGTATATCCTACTTAAGTTCTTATCTCCAAACTTAACACATCCCAGTTCCTTTTAACTAATCCTTATATGATATGGATTCAAAGACTTTGCTGTCTGATGATCTTTCCTCTGGACTCTTCAATATATTAGATTCTTTTAAAAATTTTGCCCCTCAAATTGAACATGATACTGTAGACAAAATTTCTAAAATATTAGACTGTAGCCATATGTGAAGTAAAAAACAAAATAAAGTTTATTGTGGCCCCTTGGTAGTTGCTTAATTAATATTTGGTCATAGCTTGACAAAATATGATTGAGATAAATCTTTATTGAAAAACACCAGGAAAATAGACCTGTACGGGCTGACATAATTGTAGGTTCTATCTGAATAATACAGGTCTCCCCCTAGTAAATATCACAGCTATACAACTTAGTGCTCACTCTTTCTCTCAGTCTAGTTCTACACCAAAATCTGAACTATAAAAAGGTAGCTACTTCTAGGACTATAATAGCAAGTTTGCAACACTGTACAACAAATAGGTAGGTTTTCTTAGGTATGACTTCCAGCTATTCAGAACTTAGTAACTTTAAATAAAATTTAGTTTCTATATACATTTTAAGATGAATGCGGTTAGATTGTATTGTATGGATTTTTTTTTTTGAGGAAGAACCTTGTAATTCTCTTATCTTCCATCTAACCAACTATTAAGAAGTAAGATATATATTATAAATATGCCAAGTAAAGCAAAAAAAAAGTTTTCACATTCAAAAATTCACAGTTCAAAAATATATGTCTCATTCTGCATCTTAAATCTATCACTTATCAAAAATGGGTTGTCATGCTTTGTCATTGGTATTTTGGAAAATATGGTTGGTATTTATTTTGACCAGTGTTCTTAAGTCTTTCAGTTATGTTTCTTTACATTGTTATTATCCCAGAAACAGTTTTTTGTTCTATTCATTTCATTCTATATAAGTTCATATTTGTTTTCCTAGGTTTGTCCAGAAGTGCCTTTTTAGATTTGGGGATGAGGGATGGGGGACTTTACAATAATTCTTGATAGCATTCACTATTGTTGTTGAGTCTAGTTCTACGTGACTCTAAGGATTTTTGTCTATGGGATTTTCTTGTCAAAGATAGTGGAATGGTTTCCTATTTCCTTCTCCAGTGTATCTTCATTTTTTATAGATGAGGAATGGCAGCAACTAGGGGTGTAATGAATTGTCCAAAGTCACCCAATATTCTATTCATTGTACCATCTAGTCACCCCCTTTACATTCTTATGTCATACTTTACCTCTTCCCCATATTATTGCTATTTGACTTTCATCCACTATAAATATATCCATTAAAACTGTTCTTTCCAGTTAATAATGATTTCATGCCCTCAAACTTAACTATAAGGGGTAGCTAGTTGGTGCAGTGGTCAGGAGGACCTGAGTTCAAATTTAGTCTCACGTAACACTTCTTGACTATGTGACCCTGGGCAAGTCACTTAACCCCAATTGCCTCAGCAAAACAAAACAAACAAACAAAGCAAAAAACTTTACTATATCACCCTAGTATATTCTGTCTACCTATTGTGAGAATTATCACTTTTCAGGAGAAGTCTTTGTTTTTCACAGAAGTCTTCTATTTATATGCCACAATTATTTAAGGCCAGTGAAAGAACATTATATGCACAGTTAGGAAATATGATAAAGGTATGGATCAAGAGATCAAGAAGGAGAAGTCTGATCAGGTTCAAGAGAAGAATTAGGAGGTCTCAAGAAAGCCCAGAATAGAAAGTTCCTAGAAGTTAGAGGGTTGTCAGCAGTGCCAGCAGATAGGTCACAAAGAAAAGACCATTAAATGTGACCATTTAAGATATCATTGTTAACTGGAAAGAACAGTTTTAATGGATGTATTTATAATGGATGAAAGTCAATTTAGTTTTGTTACTTTCTTTGTTCCCACTCCAGTTTGCCTATATATTTTTTATTAACCATGTCTTAGAATAGATTTCTACAGACTTCTGGCATATATTCACAAATATTCATTAATAAAGTTTCATTTAATTTAAAACAGATGAAGGCGCTTGTTGTTCCTACTAATTCTCATGTTTTTCTTTACAGTTTTATAGTTTAATTATGCACATTGTTATAGTCCTTGAACAAGAAAATTGTCTCTTGAGAATATATGCTTTCTAGTCTTATCATAATGCATAATTGGCTCCCTGATAATGGTGAAAATAAGTGGATCCTATTTTATAAAAGATTATTGAACCACTTCAATGACATTTGATTGGAAATTGTTTTTTTTTTAAGTTATTTATTTAAAAGCTATTTTAAAAGATTTGCATTTGCATATATTTTGTTTTGTTTTTTCACGAATCAATTTTTTATTTCAATAACAATTTTATTTCAATAATAATAATTCTTTTTTAAAAATTAACTTTTTTATCTCATTCCCCTTCTACTTATTGAACAAAGCCCTGTGGTATTAAATTTGAAATAATTGTTTATCATGTTTAGGACATTAAGCAAATAAATACCATAATGGTGTTCTGGAAGAAGTAAATTTTTAAAAGAACCCATTAAAATCTGGGGAGTGTAAGTAATGGTACAAATATTTAATATTTGACGTCTTCGATCTTGTTGGATTATTCTCCTATGTAAGTAGAAGTCTTGTAGCCTAAGGATACGAAAAAAAGTATAATTGATGAAAAACTTCATTCTAATATCTTTGGAGGTATAAGTAAGGTTTTAAGTTTGTAAATGTTGTAAGAACAAGGTCACCTCAAAGCTATTTATGAGATAAGCTCACAGAAAAACCCCATTTCCCTTTATCTACTTCTCAGGATTGTTATGAAGTACATAAGAAATAATGCGTATCAGACATTTTACAATCCTGAAAATTATGTAAATATCAGGTATTACTTTTCTTTATAGATCTAAAAGGAGAATGTTTTGCTTTTTTGATGTATTTTATATATATAAATGTATAATCACATTTTGTTTTATGTCAACAAATTAGATTTGACCATTTTGGTTAAAATTACTTTCTATCCATCCTAAAAAGAAATAAATATCAATATTAATTTAAAAATTTTATACAGAAAAACTATTCATCAAGTTTTGTTATGGTTTCTGTTTTCTTATGTAAATAGAAATGGTTCAAAGAGTCTCTGCTCTTGGTTTAATATTAAAACAGTATGAGAAGGAGGGTTAAGTGCAATTTGTGTATGTATGTATATGTATGCATATATATGTCACATCTGTAGAGGAATTCAACCTGCCTTGACAGATTTTTAGAAACTTTCTTCTTTGTTTTACAGCTTTCTCTTGTACCTTGCGACAGATTTACGGATCTTTTACACAGTGTACTGAATCAGGTAAGTTAAAGAAAATATGTTGCAATATCCAATTTTGAATAAAGTCATATATTTGACACTTTTTCATAAAAGGCTATTTTTGGATAAAATAAAACTTGAAAATATCAAATGCTGTTCTTAAAGGTTGTGAGTGTTAGTCTTCCCTTTCCTATATTTTTACAACAGCTTAATTTTAGAATAGAAGATTGTTACACAATTTTCACTATTGTGAAGACATGTGGAGAACAAACTGAAAGACTATGAGTTAAATGCCAAATAGCATTTAACATAATTTTAAAGCAGACTACATGTGTTGGACTTATATTTGGACATATTGTGCCATTGATTATTATATGATTTGCTGCTAATATTTATTTTTTAAAATCTTTGTCAGATTGTAGAAACCTTTATAGAAATCACTAGTTTGAGAAAAATTGTCAAAAAAAATTTAAGTATGTAAACAAGGATGGAAAAATTATTTATTCCACTAGATTTTGAATCATAATACTTGTATTTGATTCCATGTTTTGCTATTTCCTGCCTTTATGATCCTCAATAAGCTTTATCCTTTTCTGTACTTCAATTTCTTCTTTTACAAAATGATGGAGTCAAACTAAGTGGTATTTTAAAATTCTTTGCAACTAAAAACTTATGTTCTAATGAAATGTGTGTTGAAAAAAGTTTTAGGGAATTTTTTGTGGTGGGGCTTATGACACAGGAGAAGATGGGAGGAAGAAGGCAGCAAATCTTTGGGGAGGGAGGTGAATTAAAAAGAAGATCTTATCAAGATTAAATCCTAAAATTATAAGGTAAGGGGGGAAAAAGAAAATAATTTAATACTAAATAACATCAAATAGCTTTTGTTAGTACTATAGATAGGCTCTTAGAACATAAACTGACACTGGCTTATTGACTAATAGAATAGTTTTGATATTAAGCCAAAGAAGTAGATTTGAGCTCTAGGCAGAAAAGGAGCATGCTCCTTAAAAACAGCAACAACAACAACAACAACAACAAAAATTGCAGTGAGAAAGCCTAGTTGTAAGCTCCAATTCTGCTACTAATCAGCTCTGTGACTTTGTGCAAATTAATTTTTTTAACCATCAATTTCCTCATCTGTCAAGGAGAAGAAGGTTTCACTAAATTGTTAAGATTACTTTCTATTATTCTGAAAATTAGTCTGTCTTTAGGTTGAGGAGTTTAAGGAGGAAGAAATGGCAGGAAAAAAAAATAAGATTTTGGTCTTTAATAATATATCTTTAGAAACTACATCTTTAACTCACTTAGCTTTCCTTATGTTTGTATCCTAACATTCCCTGCAATTTTTAGTAAAGATAGTTGTATACTTTTGACTGTGTGTTCTAAATAAGACGAAAGGCCATGAATAGTCTGAATCTTGGAAAGAAAGATTCCCTTCTGAGAAAAGTAGATTACCTATCCAGAGAAAAGGTAGAAGGAATCTTGCTGAAAAAAATTTTTTTTCTTCTTTTTTTTGGGGGGAAGAGGAAAGACTATCTTCATAATAATACCATTTTTGTAATTCTTGAGTAGAATAGTGATATAAGAAAGAATGCTTCACAATTTCTTGATATTTGTTGAATTCTGTTCTGCTTAATTTTGAGAAGAGAGTCTTGAGTTAAATTGGAATGGAAGAACTTTTTTTGATGTTTGTATTCTGAAAATAATTCCATATGAATTACATTTGTAGTGTTTTGTATATTAAGTATTATTGTATTTAGTAGCTAGTTTGACTAGGAAACATTGTTTTTAGGGAATAAAACAAATTTAATAGTTGCCTAAGGAAAAAAAAATTGTTATTAGAAAGGTAAATCAGTTAGAGCTAGAGCGCACTCCAACGCCAAATGTTCATGACATCTAGATTATTTGCTATTTTCAGTTTTTTCCATTAGTTTAGAGAGTAGAAAATGAACAGATGTATGTATCACATTCAATGGTTAAATTTTTGAATCTCTGAAATAGAAAGAGCATAGATATATTAAAAGAAGCTTGTACATATATTTTTAAAGTTATAGACATTCAAGAGTTGGAAATGATATCTTATGCTGTATTGTTCATACCTGTGCTGTAACAAATTTCCCTTTTTGGATAAATCTCTCCAGTTTCCTTTAACTAGCCCAACACCAATATAAATTTTTTTCTTATTAACATCCTTTAAAAAATATGTTACCTAGAATTGAACACAGTTTTCCACGTGTGGGTAAAATACAGAAGGACTATCATTGATTATTCTTGAAAACTGTATTCTCTTATTGTGGCCTAAGATGACATTAACTTTCTTGATTTATTGTTATATTAATCTTTTTTTTCACATGAACTATTATTTATCCATATCCCCCATGGACTTAAGATTTTTTTAATGAAAGAGTAAGAATTTCATATTTATCTTTATTAAATAATATTATATTCTATTTAGCCTAACAGTTTAGCCCATTAAGACCATTCTGAATACTGATTCAAAATTCTACTTTATTAGTTAGCTTTTTCAGTTTACTATGTTAGAAAGTTTTATAAATGTATCTTTATGCAAGTCATTAATAAAGGTGTTAAGTAGCATAAAACCAAAAACAGAGCCCAAGTATCCTCACTGATCGATCATTCCTTCTATCTTAGTTGTACCACCATCTAGTCAAAATTTCCCTTTTCTACAAGATAAACTTGTGGATAGATGGATGGATGGACCATCATCTAGTCAAAATTTTTCTTATCTTTTCCACAAGATAATCTTGTGGATAAATGGATAGATAGAGTGATAGGTAGGTTAATCTTTCTAAAATCTATATTAACTTGTATTAATAACATTCTTCCTTTCCTTAAAAGAAATAAAATTGGGCTGTTATTTCTAAGGAAGTCATTGCTATTTCTTTATGATCGTCTTTCTTTTTCAAATTTTTTATGAACCATCTCTATGTTATAAATATTCATCAACATAATTTATATTTAATATAATGCATTAATCAGGAATTGAAGTCAAGCTCCAGATATAAAATAAATGGATAAAGTATACATTTAATATTTATAAAATTGGTAGAAATTAGGGTATTAACCATTATAAATATTTATGTACTTCAAATTCACAAAATATTTCTTTTCCACATAACTACTCATATTTTGTTATAATTCCAAAGGGAACATGTTATCTTCTGAGAAAAAACCTGAAATGTGTTAGTTTTTCATATATTCAAAATATATGGTAAAATAAGACTCACTATTAATTTTTCCAGTACGTTTTTTTTCAACAAGCTATTTTGTGTCTCCTTGAACCCTAGTGGAAAATATTTCTGCTGCCTGACATTAGATGCAAAATATTCTCTACCTAACTCGATATCCATTTTTATACTGGGAAAAAGTAGTTTTCTTGCCTCATTACTACGGGGTTGTGAGAAAAAAGTAGTTAAGTTGAGTACTTTTACTTTATGCCTTTATGAATCATGTTCTGAAGAGAGGCAAAGTCTTCTTTTCTTGGTTTTAGTGGCTACTATTTGTTTAAGAATTCTTTGCTTAATGGATCATAAGCTCTTTAAGGACAGAAAGTTTTTCAAATTGCTTCTTTAAAAAAATCCTTAGTCGTCTAGCCCATTACAGATTATTACCATTTTTTTCCTGTACGGGACTGTATTTGGTTCTAGCTTAGAGTTTTGATTATAGGGTTTCTTTTTTTTTTTTTTTTAAGTTTTTTTAATTAAACCTTTTTATTTTCAAAACATATGCATAGATAATTTCCAGCATTCATTCTTGCAAAAACCTTGTGCAAAAATTTTTTCCCTTCCCTAGATGGCTAGCAATCTAATATGTTTAACATGTGCAATTCTTCTATACGTAGTTCCATAATTATCATGCTGCACAAGAAAAATCAAATCAGAAAGAAAAAAAATAAGAAAAAAAATAAAATGTAAGCAAAGAAAATTTTTTTAAAAAGTGAAAATACTGTGTTATGATCCACAGTCAGTTCTCACAGCTCTCTCTCTCTCTCTGGGTACAGATGGCTCTTTTCATCACAAGACTATTGGAACTGACGAATCACCTTAACAGTTGAAAAGAGCTACGGCTACAGGATTGATCATCATATAATCTTGTTGCTGTGTACAATGATCTCCTGGTCTTACCCACTTCACTGAGCATCAGTTCATGTAGGTCTCTCCAAGCCTCTCTGAAATCATTCTGCTGATCATTTTTATAAACAATAATATTCCATAATATTCATATACTATATAACTTATTCAGTCATTCTGCAACTGATGGATATCCACTCAGTTTCCAGTTCCTTGCCATTACAAAAAGAGCAGCTACAAACATTTTTAATGTACACATGAGTCCTTGTCCCACTTTTATGATCTCTTTGGCATACAGACCCAGTAGAGACACTGGTGAATCTAAGGGTATGCATAGTTCAATTGGGGCATTTGGGCATAGTTCCAAATTGTCCTCCCAAATAGTTGAATTAGTTCATAATATCTCCAGTAATATATCATCAGTATCCTAGTTTTTCTATATCCCCTCCAACATTCATTGTTATTTTTTCCTTTCATCTTAGCCAATCTGAGAGATGATTTCAGGGTTTCTATCCCAGCTTTTTGATAATTGAGATTAAAGCTTGATTGACCTACAAGTTTTTAATATAAATTTGTGTCATGGATAATTGATCTCTGTGATTTGGAGAAAGCCATTTCATTTCCTTGAGCCTTAGCTTACCAAGCCTCTGTAAATTCAGGGGTTGGGAGAAGAGAGTTGAAATAGATGACTTTTGAAAAACACTCCACTTAACAATTGATGATCCTATGTTTTCTTTGAAATATAACAATGATTTTAATGTTAATAGAAAGAAATATAAATCCTCAGAATTAACTTTTGTCCCACAATTTGGACTTTAATAGTTGTATCTTTGGTTTGCTGAATGAATTATTTTCTTAGGACAAGTTTTATAAAATCCTTTATCATAAAAATATTTAAAATCTTTGCTGCTGAGATAAGATCTACTTTATATTTCTTCTGGACAATTTTTTTCCCTCTTGTTTGAAGTAGTAGAATATTTAAACAGTCTAGATTTGGAGGAAATTGGACTGTACCTTTTCTTGTTTATATTGTTGAATGTATTAAGACTTACTCTGATTTGAATATTTAGAAGAACTAATTCAAATTATCCTATAATTTTAAAAAAAGAGTATATGCATATCTGATATTTTTTATTGCAATCGGTAAAATTATCAGTCTATGTTTTTACGTATAACAAAGTTTTATTTATATTTTTTCATCATATATTATTGTTAATAATTTGTATATCCAGTATCTTTTTAACTGTTGGAGATTACGGTCTTTAATATTCAAAAAGATAGGATCTCATGAGGGAAAAGGTTTCTCTAGTTTTAAAATAAATAATATTTAATAAACTAAGGTGGGAATTCTGAGCCAGGAATAGTGACAGGAGAGTTTGTAACTTTGTTTGTCATCCCATAATTTTGTTGCTTAGATATAAGTAGACTAGATTTATTTAGCAAATCTTACTATTCTTTTTAATCCATTGTAGTGTTAGCATTTCTTTTCAACTTTTACATGAGAAGTACTTAAAGCAAGCCACCGTGAAGTATTTGGGTGAATAGTCAAAAGTTCAACTATATGTTAGAATCTTGATTTAACAGCGTCTACACTGTTATTTATTGGGTTGTTTTATTCTTTGTATTTAAAAGAGTTTAAAAGTTGAGCCTTACGTATTTTACATGCTTTTTCAAGGCAGGACAAGAGAGGAATTTTCTTGTGAATTCCATTCTCAGATTCAGTTTTGGCCATTTTTAATTGAACCAAAACCTTTATGAACACATAACTCTGAACAAGGGCTAGTGCCTTAATCATTTAGTGCTCCAGGGAAACTCAAGATAGGATACTAGGCTGGATTTTAAGAAAAGTGTATATCTTGTTGCATTTTTCATTTTCCTGATTGTGTCAGTGTCCTAGCCAGGTCATTAGTGTTCTGTAACTCTATCCGTCAGTTGTAGAATGATTGAATAAGTTATATAGTATATGTTATGGAATATTATTGTTCTATAATTTTCCTGTTCCCAGAGATGGGTTATTTGGCTGTTATGTAATACATCTTCTCATTATCATTGGGTTTTGTTTTTTTTTTGTCTATATGGTACTTTTATTTTCAAATATAGGAACTTAAACTTTTTTGTTTATAAAGTAGCTTGAATGGATACACTTTAGAAATATTTTTCCCAGTTAGTACACATTTCTTCACCTTGAGCAATTGAGGCTTTTTAAAGTGAGAAAAAATGATGATTTCATGTTTTTTTTCCAAGATAAGATTAGTGGGCTTTCAATTATAATAGATAGACTGTGTGATGCACTGAATAATAAAATGAATAATGAGTTTGCTAGTGTAACTTCTCTGAGTTTTAGTTTTCTTGTCATGGAACATGAAGATTCTTAGAAGAGGGATTAGATTTGCTCTACTTCACCCCAAAGATTAGTACTAGAAAAAATTGGTGTATTTTGCAAAGAAGTACATTTTAGAGAATTAACCAAAAGTGGAGTAGGCTACTTAAGGAATCAGGTCTCTTCCTTTTAGATCATTAAAAAGGTGATAATCTATGCATTCCCCTCTAACATTTCATGATCCTAATGAAGAAGAAAAAAAGAATACACATAAATGTCGAGATTTCGACTGATAGAAAATTTTTCCACCCTAAAAATTCTTCATACCAATTAAATCACAGTTCTAGACTAAAAAAGCCAAAACAGAATGGTAACAGAAAAGTACAAACACCCCTGACCTCAAGGAACTTGCCTTCATTAGTGGAATATGGCATATATCTGAATATTTTACAGTTCTTATATTTCTCTACTATCTATGCAGATTTCCAACTCCTTATTAACTCAGTAGATGGTACTGAAGTTGTTATAAGACCGTTAATAATGCACTTATCAATTTGAACCTTCGATAAACTTGGTCCTTGGATCTCTGATATACAGTTCATTACCAAACTCAAAACTTTTCCAGTTCTTTTAACTTTTAACTTTTAGTCTTTTAACTTTCCATAACCTTAAGCAACTCAGTATTGCTACTACCATTGACACCATCATGGGGCATCAGAATAGTACTTTATTTCTCATCACCTCCTTCTCTCTAGTCTTCTCAGTTAAAGTTTTTCTCTTTTTTCACGTTAAAACTTTGATGCTACTTCTTTCATGACCTTTCTCCTGAAACTTGTACTCAAAAGTTCATTCCCTTTTCTTTTCTTTTTTTTTTTCATTATGATGTTCTCAAAGGACCTCTCTGTTGGATCTATTGCCATCTTGGTTTTATTATTCAGACAGTAATATTTTCTATGTGCTAGACAAGTTCTGAAAAATAGAAAGAAAGGCAAATAAAACCTCTGTCTTCTAAGAGACAGCTCACATTTTAATAGGAGAGATAGAATGAAAATAAATTGGCATATAAACGTTACATAGTGATAATAGCTAACTTTCATATTTCACTTTAAGATTTTCAAAATTCTTTATATATGTTTTCTCATTTGATGCCTAGTAGTTGAAAATCAAGCTTAGAGTGCAAGGCCAGTACTTGTGGGACCAGAAAAGGTTTCCTGAGGAATATATCTTAAGCATTTTTATATATATCCTTTCCCCATTACTAGATTGAAAACTGGAAAATCAAGGTCTGTTGACATATTGATCTTTATTTCTCTAAGTACACATTTTTACAACATGAACATTTCAAACACTTAAATGCTTATTCAGTTGATTCATCTTAACATTAATGTTGTGGTCCAATTACATGCTTTCCTCACCAGAAATGATTAGTGATGTATCTGTGAAGAGTTGTGCTTTTTTTCATTTTTGTTATTGATATTTGGAATTTTTTCAAATGTGGATTTTTCATTTGTGGATGTGAGTAACATTAACAGATAGAAATTCATATAAAAACAAACAACTTTACATATTATGACTGCCAAATGTTCATCATTTTTTCTTTTTTTTCCCCCAGTATTTTTTTATTTATTTAAAGAAACAGAATAAGAAAAAAGAGAAACAAAAAAGGAATACAAAATAAAATAAAACAAAAAGATAACATTTTTAAATGCCCAACAGAACATCAGCAAGAATTCAAAATATATTACAACAAATACCATTTCAAGAAATTATATATATATACATATATATGTAGAAGAAATTGTTCATGAATGCTCTTTTTTTTTCTTTATTTCCTTGTAATTTGTTCTTTTGTTCTCTTCTGTATACCTTTTTTACTTTATTTTTCCCTCCCTTTCATCCCTACCCCCAACCACATGCAGGTTGTAGGTAAGAAAGGACATATTTATATATACATATGTAGACATACACACACTGTCTGTCTCTCTCTCTTTCTCTCTCTCTCTCTCTTTCTCTCTCTCCTAACCCTGTAGACTCTTTGCTTTAACTCTGCTTCTAACTTGCCTTGCTATTATTTAATCTTTCCCCAACCATCGATCTGTCCCTTGTTTTCTCCCCATACCCTTTGTTTCCCTGTCCACCCATTCCTCCTTCCTTATTTCTTTATAGATTTTGGAGGGTGCTATACCCTTCGTAGTATATATGTAGTGTTGCCTATTTAACCCATTCCTGATGTAACTAGGTTTTCAGAATTATGGGCCCTCTCTCCCCCTTCAATATCTCTGTGTCTCTTCTTCCTTTGCAGCTCATTTGTGTACCATAATTACTATTTTTACCTTAGCTCTGTGCCAGTCTTTCTTTTGAACTTCCCTCTTATTGATGTCAATCTTAAACATAATGTTATACATTTCCCATGTAAATAAAAAATATATATATTTTGTACATATTGAGTTCCTTGAAATTAATCTTTGATATTGGCTCTTGTGTGTTAAATTAAGTTCAAGGTTTGTTGATGGACATTCAGTAAACTTGAAGAATTTCTATTTTTTTCTCATTCACTATTATAGATAATTTTGCTGGATATGATATTTTTGGTTGCAGGCCTAGTTCTTTTGATTGTCAGTAGATATGATTACAAAACTAGTGGTCTTTTATTGTGACTGCTGAAAAATCCTGTACAATTCTAACTGTAGCTCCAGCATATTTGAATTGGCTTTTTCTTGTTTGTTATAAAATTTTCTCTTTGACCTGGGGGTTTTGAAAATTTGGCAATAATATTCCTATGTGTTTTCCACAAAGGATCTCATTGAGAATCGGTGCATTTTTTCTATTTCTACTTTCCCCTCTTGTTATATTACTCCAAGACAATTTTCTTGGATTATTTCTTGTGATATTATGTCAAAGTCTGTTTTTTTGTTGTCACAATTTTCAGGCAGTTCAATTATTCTTATATTTTCTCTTCTTGATCTGTTCTGGATCTGTTGTTTTTCTTAGATGTTTCACATTCTGGTCTATTTTTTCATTCATTATAATCTGTTTTGTTATTTCTTGGTCTCTCATAGTTCTACTGGCTCCCCTTTGCCCAATTCTAATTTTCAAAAAGTTATTCTTGTATTTGAGACACTCTATATCTCCTTTTCTAGTTGGTTAACTTTTTTTTTCATAATCTTATTTTTCTTGTCTGGTCTTTATTAGTTTTTCCTCAATGTCTCTCATTCAATTTTTAAATTCTTTTTTGAGTTTTATAAATTCTCTTTGGGCAGAGAGTCATTTCATGGTACTCTTTGGGGTAGAAGTTTTTTTGTTTGTTTTTTTAACCTCAATGTCCTCCTTTAAAAATGAATCCTGGTCTTTCTTGTTCCCATAGTATGTTTCCACAGTAGAGTTTTTTCTTCTTTGTTGGTCCAAATTTTTTTTTTTGGAGGATTAGTGTAAGCACTTCTAATCCTGGTGTAGGGGTGGGGGGATAGTGCCTATGCAAATTCAGCTCTCCCCTCTGACTAGGAACCCCAAACCAAGAACTCTCCCCTCCAGCAAGTGCCTGCAGCCAGCATCATTCCTGCCTGACTGCTCACTGGGCATACTGGTTCCCTCTAGCCCGGTGCTGGGTCTCTGTAGCACAGCTAGACCTAATGTTCCTAATCAGCAGAGGTTCCTTCAGTCTACCCAGAATCAGACCCCTCTCCACAAATGGTCCTGGAGGTGAAAGTTTCTGCAGTTCCTGTTCTGGCTCCAACAAAACACAGCTAGCCCCAGGACTCCCCATTTGGTGTTTCTGCTGGGCTAGTCCAGAGGTATTTGCACTTCACTTGGGTTAACTCCTGGTCCCAGGTCTTTCTTTGGATCTGCTGGGGTTGTATATGGGGGAACCCTGTTCTGCTCCAATTCTTCTTGATTTTTCAAGAAAAATGTCTTCTTGATTTGTTTGCCCTGAGACGCAAATTTGTTTTATTTGTGGTGAAATCGGAAGAGCTTGAAATTCACCAATCTACTCCACCATCTTTCCAGACTCCTTCCCCATTTGTTCTGCATTTTTAAATAAGCTTACTTTGTCAATTATTTGTTTACCTATTAGCTATTCATTTAAGAATATCTTTAAGTAGAGAAGTTTGATTTGGAAGTATACACATTTTTCTTTGAGCCTGCATGCATGTGAGTATGGATATGTGGGAAGGGACCACATATACTAAGTTTTGATCATCTTAGCCTCAGCAAAGTACACTTATGACTGAAACAGCAAGAAATTTCATATTGATGCCATTACTATTTCATTTGTCTAACTTATAATGATTGGCATGGGATCAAAGTCCGTGGTCTTTAGGAGGAGAAGTGAAGAATGTAGGCAAGCTTCCATATGGCTTATTAAAGATGGATCCTGGTTTCTGGAGTCGAACCGGAAGTCTTCCCTGCTGAGCAAGCTGTGGCAGAGAGACTCTGACTCTCTCCTTCAGCCCTCCAATCCTTTCCTATTATTAACTCACCACAACACATTCAGTAAGCACTAATCCTGAGGAGAGCTGTCACATCACCATATCATCTAAGTATATATTTATGGAACCATTATCTCACATGGAGTAGATAATTAGCCTCAAGTACTCTGCTGTCTTAGATTCAAGTACACTTTTCAGAGTTCGAGCCCTATGCAATGGTTCCAGCCCTCAACATCCATAGACATTTTCCACTTTGTAACAAATACCTAGACACAGCAGGATGAAGCTTGATTAGTAATATTACTTTATTTCTTTACTTCCAGGAGACAGATTTCTCCCAGTATGATGTCCATTGTTAGTTACAAACTCAGTGTCACTACAGGGAAAATAGGGAGGTACTACGAACTTCAAGGCCTGGGTCCAGTTAAGCTTATTGTTATTTTATCTTGTTTTTCATATTAAGTAATCATCTTAGTACTAGATTATATTTTTGAATGTATCATGGGGGTTCATAGGCAGGGAGGTTTTTGTGTTAGGTCTTATTGAATTGACTTCTTATTGATTTTTGCAGAAAAACTGAGCAGAATGTAATATTTAACAATTGCTAAATGTGAATTAAACATATGGTATGAATGTTCATAGTTTCCTTATAGTTAAATAAATGAGGATATCAAGTACTTGGATGAAAGGCTTCTTTTGTGGCAATGTTGCCTATAGAGCTAAGTGTTGCTGTTTTCTAGATAAGCAGAATTATTTAATTTGAGTACTTCCTCTTTAAAATCACAAATTTCTGGTGTTGGGAGCTAAATGTCCTCTTGGGTGTTTGCCATAAAGCACTGGGAATTATGATGTAATTGAACCAATATAGAGGTCTACATTGCAAAATCATGTCACAATTTACTTTGCCTATTCAGGAAAGGTGAGATATTAGAATTATCAGGAATGTGATCGGCCAGATTAAGTTCTTTGCCGCAGCTTAGCTTTTGGACAGAACGGTTCACTGGAAGTCAGACCTAGTTTCTGGTCCCTTCTCTGCTACTAATGCTGTTTGAGAGAATTGAGGAGAATCACTTAATTCCTTAAATCTCATATAATACTGTAAAACAGCAATTAAACACAACAATTTGGTACTAGTTAGAAATAGAAAAGTATGCCAACTACTTAATAGACAAGCATTTATTAGGCCACTGTCAGTACATATCATACCATACACTGTAATTGACACTGGTTATACATAGGCCAAAGTAAATAATCACTGCTCACAAGGGACTTAAAGAGATAAAGAAAAAGCAGAAAATCTGAGTTTAAATTCAGTGTTTGATGAACCCAAAAATATAAATTACTTTGGTAGAATTATTAAATGTAAGTGAGGTAAGGAAATTGTACTTGGCTTTTAAGACTTTTAGTGTTTCATGTATTTGCAAAAATTTTAAAAATATTTTCTAAAAAAAATTCCAGTTATGATATTATTGAATTGGGAATTTAGGTTGGTATCAAGAGGCCATAGAAAACAAATGAAAATTCAATTTTATTGAATTCTGGGTCATGGAAAAACTATTTAAACCAGATACTTAATCCTTCATTTTGATGGCAGTTTTATTATAGTTCAGAAATTGGTTTTTGTTGCCTAACTATAAGGTGGAAAGTGGAATAGAAGGTAATTTTAAGCTAATGTATTTTCAGAACTGTTTCCTACATAATAATTATTCATGCTTTTACATTATTAGAGTAGAATAGAAATGCAATATTCCCTTGGGGTTAACTCAACATCTGTTGGACAAATTGGTTCAGTGTAACAAGTCTGTTATTAATATCCAACAGAAGATACCATTTTATAAACCCACTGGAATCTAGATTTTAGTGCCCTTGTTTTCTTTTTTAACTGTAAACTCTGGTGCCTCTCAACTTGCACCTCATCCCTAAACTATTATAATGGTTAATATTCCTACTGCTTCAAATTTTTTATTAAGTTTCTTATTATCTTTCTGAAACACTAAGTGATTCTTTCTCTCATCTTCTTCCCCATTATTCATTCCTATTCTAATCCTTGAGCATTATATCCTAGGTATTTCTTAAAGATGTTGAGAAAAACCTAAATTAATAAGACAGCATTTTGAATTTTTAACTCGTGCACATGTATCTTTTTAGTAATATAAATTGCTATTTATTGAAGACAACTAAAGTGGCTTGTAGTAGATGATTCCTGTGGTAAAGGTCCTGATAACTGGTGATTACAGAGCATTTCTTTCAAAGGACTGCCCCAGTTGCTAGTCTTGGCATAGTCTTTGGAGTTTAGTGCCACTGGAATTTGTTACATTACTTTTAATGGGAGGAATTAGAGAATCTTATTTTATAGGGTAAATATCTACAATAGCAATAATATTATTTAAATTAATAGTGAATTAACATTTTTCTGATGATAGTAATAAAGAGGACCTGCATTAATTCAGATTTTCCAGAATTCTGCTCATACTTCTCATACTTCATTTTCTAGGATGATGATAATATGAGTAGCTTGTTTATAAATAAAACACAATAAATCTTTTATGTGTCTAAAAGGAAAAGTAACTCTAAATTAACTGCTTCTTTACGAGAAGGTGAAGTATGCTGATAATATGTCTGATTTCACTCGGTTACATAGCCAAAATTAAATGTTTTTATTCCCAAAACTTTCAAGTTTTTATGATTGGGGTTCATTTTACATTAAAGTTTGGTTATCATCGCCCATATGCTTTTAATTAAACTAACAATGGAAAACTCTTCCCCTAGCCAGGTGGGAAAATTATTGTTATTGCAGACAAGGAACTCATTTATTAATTAGTTGCATCAGATTTTATTAAATGAACTTTATATAATCCAGGGAAATTTTGAAGGAAGGTATCTATGTAATTCTTAAATTTCTTTTCCCCTTAACATTCTTCTTGAGTTTCTTCTGACTTTTTATTTCTGTGTAAGAATTTCAGTTTTTTTTTGTTTGTTTGTTTTATTTGTTTGTTTTTTTAGCACAGTGGTTGTTTACAAAGCCACATACAGCTTTTTGTACATTACAATAATGTAAAACTACTTTTTACAAAACTTTTTTGTCAAGAAAGCATTTTGGGCTTTGATATATATTATGGGACTCCATGGTCACATTGTCACTGAGGACTTTGTGCATTAATGTTATGAGGACAGATAGTTATGAGGACAAATAGTATTTCTGAAAGTAAGTAGTAAGAAAATAAGAGAGTTGTCACTGTAGCTTTCTTTCTGTCTCCACATGTTCCATTTCTTTTCTTTAAGAAGAATGACTTCTCTTGGAGAATAATAGTAAGGTGAAAGGAGGATGAGGAGCAGTTTGTATTGCAATAGAAGTGTGTATAATTTTTTTGTTCCTGGAAGAAAACTTAAATCATGAAGTTGCATGAAATCTGGGCTGAGAGTTACAGTCTGTGAGTCCTCGATTTGCTCAATTGTCCACATTGTGTTTAGAGAACCTGATTTGTAATGGGTCAGTTTTTAAAAGCACAAATTCATTTTATTATAACGTGGCATCATTATTAGTTTATTATCAGTTAGTAATAGTAGTCAGAATGACACATGACTCTTTGAAGGCTTGTATATGATGTAGGAAGCATTTATATAAATTTTATTCTCTTTAGTAATTTAATGTTTCAAACACTGATACTTAGTATAATCAGTATACTTACTGCAAATGAAAATCATTTCAGTTACAAATAGAATTTTACAGTGCTAGAGCTTGAGGGATCATCTAATACAATTATGTCCAATTTTTTAAAATAGTGAGCTATATGATCATAAATCCATACATATATGGTGACTGCATATGCATGAATTTAATTATAAAAGTATATTGGTTTCAGTTTCAATTTCTAATTCATCAGGATAAGCTATTGTGATATAATCATAATACAAGTCAATTACAAGATCAACGTCTATTTTTTTTTTCCCTTCCTTGTTTTCTGGGTTTTTTTTTAATTCTAAAAAAATTAATTTTAGTGTTTTAAATATATTATTAGAATACTTTAATTAGCATGATGATTTTAAACAAATGTAAGTAGACACAATGTTAAGTATCTCCAAAATAGTTTCCTTTCTAAAACAAATTGTTCATCTTTAATAACCTAGTTTGATTCTTTTTAAAAATAAATGTTATTGATTTTTGTTTTTCCATTAGTTTCCCAATGAATCTTTCTCTTGTCCATCTTTCAATTAACAATTCCTTATAATAGAAAGAAAAAAGTTTTAAGGAAGGGAAGTTCAACAAAACTAATAATTCTTTGAAATTTTTTGACAATTTATTCTGTAAGCTACACTCATAATCCTTTACCTTCACAAAGAACAGATAGCGTTGACTTTTGGGATCAGTTTTGGCATGCAGTTTTGATGTTTTTGTTTGTGACACCGTTACTGTCACTAATCATGACACTTCCTGTATTCTCCATAATTGTTATACTCATTGTTTCCTTAAGCACAATGATACTTGTATTACTGTGTACTGCATTTTGCACTACAACTTATTTAATTGCCTCCAGTGGGTGGACATCTAGTTGTGTGATCTTAGTTCAAATCCATCCCAAGACACTTAACTGTATGACCCTGGACAAGGCATTTAACCCCATTTGCCTTAGTTTCCTCATCAGTATAATGAATATAATGGCAAACCATTCCAGTATCTTTGCCCCCCCCCAAAAAAAAAAACAAAAAAAACCCAAAGTAGTCTCAAAAGATAGACATGATTGAAATAATTGAATAGCAAAGTCCTTGGACATCCACTTTGTTTCAACTTGTTTGCTATTTCAAAAAAAAAAAAAGGCAATATAAATGATTTGGTGTATCTGTGACTTTTCTTTTGTCATTGTCATTGATGCCTAGCACTCAAATCCTCTAGATCAAAAGGTATTAACATTTTAGTTACTCTTTTCTCATTAAAAATTTAAAAAGTGCTTTTTTTCCCCTGAGGCAATTGGGATTAAGACTTGCCCAAGGTCATAAGCTTGGTAGTGTTTAGTGACTGAGGCCAGATTTGAATTGAGGTCCTCCTGACTTCAGAATAGTACTATAAATAAATAGATAGATAGATAGATAAGTAAATGAATGAATGAATGAATGAATGGTTTTTAAAATTAGCAAGCATTTCTTTTCCTGTAAACTCCCAATGTGTCCCTTTCCTCTATATTACAATTTAGAGAGGGGAGAGGGAATAAGTTCTTATAACAAATATGCCTGGTCTAGCAAAACAAATTCCCACACTGATTTGTCTGAAAGTGTAATTCTACATGTTAAAAAGTCTACTCCTGATTTCTCTGTCAGGCGATATATATAAGCATTTTACTTTTTGTTCTTATACACACATTCACACCCCTTCTCCATGGCAAAACAAATAGTTTATAAAGCCTTTAAAATTTATCATTTCTCTATGAAGTTATTTTCATTATATGACTTTTCCCTCCTAGTTCTATTTTGGTCTGCTTGTCAAGTTTCTTCTTAAACTGTCCCATTTCTCATTGCAGAATAATAATATTTCATTTTATTCATATACTACATTTTCTTTAGACTCTCCCTGATAGGAGTATAACTCCTTAGTTTCCAATTTTTGACAATCAGGAAAAGACCTCTCATAAGTATTTTGAAAATAAATAGATTTTTTTATTTGATTTTAGGGGGATTAATATAGGAGTGATATTAATGGACCAAAATGTATGTACAGTGTAGTAATTTGGAGGGTATAGTTCCAGTTTGCTTTGTAATTTAGAAGTAAATCTAGAAGTGATATTACTGGGTCAAAATGAATGTACAGTGTATTAATTTGAAGAAGGTAGCTCCAGTTTGCTCTCTTTAAAGACTGGGCCAAAATCAATTTGATCAGTGCTCCTGTTCTCCTTCAATCTCTTTGATACCTATTAAAAATTATCTTATTATTTTTATGTATTAATATATTTTATTATATTTGTTGTCTTCCTTATGTTGCACCATCCCTGTATTCCTGGTATAAACCCAGCCTGATGATAGTGTATTGTTGTGATCTAGTTCAGATGGATCTGAATCGGTCCCTGTTTGGGTGCCAAAATGTGGTGAGCTTTTTCTTCCCAAAACACAGCCAGGTGATAAAAGTTCAGATCTTTTATTATCTCCAATATAGTCCGGTTAGCTTAGAGGCCTATCTCTCTGCTTGGTTCCAAGAGCTCTTGCCCCTTTGTCCTTTGCTTCTGCCACCAAGTTGAATCTGTCTTGCCTTGAAGAGAGGGCTTCTGGCGTAATTCTGCTGAAATCCCGACTTGTAGCTTCTTCACTCTGAAGAACTTCGACTGGCCCATTGAAGCTCTATTTATGCTCAAGAGAGGGATTGTGGGTTTTCTCCCATAGTGCTCTCTGGCCCAAAGAGCTTCAAGGGAGGTGTGAACTCATTGAACTCCAATGAGTAAAGGTGTGAACACAAGCCTTGTATTAATTAGTTCTGCTTAGTACCTTGTTTCAGGTTCTGCCCAAAACATCTTCTTGTAAGATTAGATCAACTCTAATTAGTTAGCAGTTAGTAAGGATTCCAACAGTGTATAAACTTTCTAGCAAAATGTGTTTTAGAAAAAGAGTAATTTCTTTTTCTAATAATAGGTTTTTAAAATATCTTTATTTGCATAACTACCTCTTCAATTCTGGATCATAGTATACAAACCCATACACTCAGTGCCTATAGATATGATACAGTCTGGACAATGTGTGGTTTTCATCAATTAAAATTTTTATATAATGATATATTTTGATTTAAGCATGAATCTTATTGAGGAAGATTCCCCATAATATCCATAACATACATAAATAGGAGCATGTGGAAAGCCCTAACTATTAAAAATTTGTTGACTAATTTCTCTCTCTCTCTGTGTGTCTCTCTCTCTTGTCTCTCTCTCTATCTCTTCCCCTTTCCCTCTCCCCTCCCTCCTTTTTTTCCTTCCCTCCTCATACTAATCCATGTATTAGAGATAACATCTTAAGATTGTTCTTTTGTTTTATATACTCATGCACAGCAATGGGTTGAGGGTAATAAAAAATATTTTGAACTACAATATTATTTGGAAAGGTTATCTGTTTCCTTCTCATTCTCATTGAAGATGCCTTAGATATGAATATAGATTATTCTCACAAAGGTTCTTATAAATATATTAATTAGGCTCATTTTTATCTTTTTATAAAGATAAATAAATATTTATCTATTTATAAAGAAATTAAAGTAGGACCTATTCTCCCAATTTGCCTCTTTGTATATGTATCCCACTCTCTACCTTAAGTTAAAGCTAATTGCTTTTAGTTTATTGGTAATAACTAAACAACACATTTTAGCGAGATCTGGGAAGATTTAGATGAGATAATGTAAAGTAAAATGAGCACAAACAGGGAAATGATGCTATGACAACAGTATTGTAAAGCCAACTCTAAAAGACTTAAGAACTCTTGTCACTGTAGTAACCAACCATAGTTCAGCTCCGTCAAGATGAGATATGCTGCCTATCTACTGATGGAAAAGAGGTAGACTCAAAATACAAATTGAGGTCTATTTTTTATACATGGTCATTGTGGGAATTTGACTATAAATGTATGCAATAAAGTTTTTTGGATTTGTTTTTTCTTTCTTGAGAAAGGTATTCATGTAGAATTCAAGTAGAAGGGAGAAATTGTATCCTTGAAAATGAAATGAAATATATTTATAGGCTTACATTCTGCCTTTATGTTATTCTTCCTGACTGAAGTGATGATTGTATTCTTTTGGAATTGGCTGTGAGTAACTACTGAGAGCAGAGTCTGGCAAAAAGCCATAATAATTTTAAAATTCAAGAGTTCAGATGATAATATGGTGGACATATGTTTGTCTAAATAAAATGTAAAATGATTTTACATAAATGGTCTCATTTCTGGAACTGATTTTTATTCATTGTTATAAGATAGCCTTTAAAAATTTATATCATTTTGTCTAAAGAAAATTATTAAGCACCTGCTATGTGTACAACATGATAGGTCTCATTCATATAGACAAAAATTAAACAGTCTCTGTTGTCCAAGAGCTTATATTCTATCAGAAGAAACAGTATGTGTACTAGATAGATAGATATTATGATAAAGGGGAACGTAGCAGATGGAAGAAACAAGAAAGGCCTCAAATAGTTTAAAAAAAAAAAAAAACCTGAAATAGCTTTAGGGAAGTTGATGTCAGAGGATGAGAAATTTAGAATTTGACTCATTTGACAAGATATTTAAATAATGTTCAATATTAGCTTAACTCCCAGAAAAATCTATCAACTAATGGTAAAAAGAATGCAGTGTTCCAGTACTAATATAATACATTTTGGCATTACCCCCCAAAAATTAGTGATTGATAATGAATGATGGAAAATACTGTAAACTTTTGACCATATTTCATAAAGCATAAAGTAAAGCATATATATACAGATAGCAAGATCTAATATATAATGTATTTTCATCTCAAAAGCATTTAAAGTTTTGCATATCAGGTCTTCATTGGTAAAGCCATTTTTAAAAATGTGATGCACATACACGGATAAGACTTCAGAGATGCTGGTCAGACTTATTTTGGGCTAACTATATAATTAGTTTTAGTAATAGTTTTTGTGTGTATGTGTGTTCACATTTTGTGTGATTTTGTGACCAGTTTAAAAAAAAAAAAGAAAGCAAACCAGGAGTGGGGAGGAAATTTCTTATATTTTGGTGATTTGCTAATACTAATTTATTTCTACTTATATCTTACTATATAATTTTTATCATATTAAAGTATTGATGGCATATTTTAACAAATGGAATAAGAACAATATTCATTGACAGAATATGAATATCAACCATGAGTAAATTATTTTAAAAGTAATTTTAAGTGATAATTTATTAAGTTTTTAACACAAATAAGCAGAAAACTGAGTAAATAATGCTTTAGGCCTTGCATTTTTGATTTCCTTCACAGGCTAATGCTACACTATTTCAAAGTCCGATTCTTTTTGAACAGCAAAATTACTCTTTGGATATGTATACTAATATTGTACTTAATTTATACTTTAACATATTTAATATATATTGGTCAACCTGCCATCTGGGGGAGGGGGTGGGAGAAAGGAGGGGAAAAATTGGAACAAAAGGTTTGGCAATTGTCAATGCTGTAAAATTACCCATGCATATAACTTGTAAATAAAAAGCTATAATAAATTAAAATAATAATAACAATAATACTTTAGGCTTGATTTTGACAATAACCATAGCTATATATACCATTTTCAGTTGTAAATTTTTCTCTCATTTAGTATAATCATTATCTGATACTCCAAAATAATATAATAGTCTTATGTTCAGAATAAGAATTTTCTTCCCTTGATATGATAAATTTACATAAAAGTATAATCATTTAGGAATGATATTTTATAATTATAAAAAGTATTTTAGTTAACTAGCCAGTCAGTTTAATGTATCCCTATTCTCTTTTCATCAAATAAAGAAAAAATAATTTCCTATTTGCTGTTTGGAGATCTAATCACTATTCTTTCCTTCTCCTTTCACTTTTACCTCTCTCCCTTCCATTTGCTGATTTGTAATCCGACTGTTGTACCAGGTGTTTGGGGGTGGAGATTAGGAGATTCTGACTTATAGAGTCTGTTATATTGAGAGACTTCTATATTAAATCTATGATTCAGGTTTTTTTTAAGTCCTTATTTGTCCACAATTAGTCTTATCACAGACAAAAATAAAAATTCATGATAAAATTAGCAATCATTTCTGACAGAAAATTTGAATAAAGAATCCTGTGGACAAAATAAGTCAGATATTACTTATGATTTGGAAAGAGTGGAAGAGGTTAATATTTAATCATGTGCTTTGTTTTTATTGAATTTTGCTTAATTTTATGAATAGTCCTCCAAAGATGAAGCAAAAATGAAACTTTTATATTTGTGTAAGGAAAATTTTAAAAGCTTGAATGAATCTAGTTTTTATTGATCAATTAATATTTATTAAATAGCTCCTAATTGTCACTTGTGTTAAGCTCTAAAAGAGTTTACATTCAGGAGCATGAAGAAGTGTGTGTGTGTGTTATATGGGGGGGGGAATTATACATATGTGTGTGTGTATGTATACCCACACACACGGGTATAAAGAAAATAAATATAAAGTAATTTAAGAGAAAGAAATGTTAAATTTGATTGTGGAACTAAGAAAGACTTCATGTAGAAGGTAATGTTCAGGGATTTTTAGAGCAGAGGGTAGAGAGAGAGTAAATTATAAGTAAAGGGAGATGACCCATGCAAGGGAATGGAAATGGTAAATGAAAAATGAGTATTGTGTGTTAGGAACAGCTATGCCAAATTAGATAGCATCTGAGATGGGAAGAAATGTTCAACACATTTGGAAGGGTATATTAAGGCCAAGTTATAGAAGATTTCAAATGCCAATTATAGGGGTTTATAGTTTATTTCAGAGGCAATAGAATTATTAAAGAAATGATCGTGTAGCCTGTCAGATTGGCTAAGATGACAGGAAAAAATAATGATGAATGTTGGAAGGGATGCGGGAAACCTGGGACACTAATGCATTGTTGGTGGAGTTGTGAACGAATCCAACCATTCTGGAGAGCAATCTGGAATTATGCCCAAAAAGTTATCAAACTGTGCATACCCTTTGATCCAGCAGTGTTACTTCTAGGCTTATATACCAAAGAAATACTAAAGAAGGGAAAGGGACCTGTATGTGCCAAAATGTTTGTGGCAGCCCTGTTTGTAGTGGCTAGAAACTGGAAATTGAATAGATGCCCATCAATTGGAGAATGGCTGGGTAAATTGTGGTATATGAATGTTATGGAATGTTATTGTTCTGTAAGAAATGACCAGCAGGATGAATACAGAGAGGCTTGGAGAGACTTACATGAACTGATGCTAAGTAAAATGAGCAGAACCAGGAGATCATTATACACTTCAACAATGATATTGTATGAGGATGTATTCTGATGGAAGTGGATTTCATTGACAAAGAGACCTAACTCAGTTTCTTTTTTTTTTTAAATTTTATTTTATTTAATAATCACTTTATATTGACAGAATCCATGCCAGGGCAATTTTTTACAACATTATCCCTTGCGCTTGCTTATGTTTCGGTTTTTCCCCTCCCTCCCTCCACCCCCTCCCCAAGATGGCAAGCAATCCTATATATCTAACTCAGTTTCAATTGATAAATGATGGACAGAAGCAGCTACGTCCAAAGAAAGAACACAGGGAAATGAATGCGAACTATTTGCATTTTTGTTTTTCTTCCCGGGTTATTTTTACCTTCTAAATCCAATTCTCCCTATGCAACAAGAGAACTGTTCTGCAAACATATATTGTATCTAGGATATATTGCGCTCTCTCTCTCTCTCTCTCTCTCTCTCTCTCTCTCTCTATATATATATATATATATATATATATATATATATATGTATGTAAAATTGGAACAGAAGCGAGTGCAAGGGATAATGTTATAAAAAAATTACTCTGGCATGGATTCTGTCAATAAAAAATTATTATAAAATTAAAAAAAAAAAGAAATGATCGTGTAAATAAAACCTATGCTTTAAACTGAGATTCTACCTCAACATCCAAGAAAATGGCAGGTATTGGAGGGGCTATGAAAATGAGTATATTAATGATTGTTGATAATGATTGATGATTGTGAATTGGTATGGGCATTCTCAAAAGCAATTTGTAACTATGCTCTAAGTCATTACATTATATAGTAATCTAGTGATATCACTCTAAGATCTTTACCCAAAAGAAATCAAAGAAAGAGGAAGAGGACTCCTATGTATAAAAATATTTATGATAGTTCTTTTGTTTTTATAAAATATTCAAATCCAGGAAATAATTTTATATAGTAACAACATTGTAAAAATGAACAACTTTGGAATCTTATCAATTACATGACTAACTATAACTTCAGGATGATATTCTGAAATATGTTAAAGTATGCTACTCACTTCTTGACAGAGAAGTGCTAAGCTCAAAATGCCCAATATGGTGTTGAAAATGTAAGAGGAAATTTATTTTTATAGACTATTTGTAATTGTTTTAAGAATTTCCTTTTTCCTCTGTGTTCTTTGAAGCTCAGAAAGTTAAAAGACTGGTACTCTCAACAGAAATAAAGGTGTTTGGTAGAGACAACTTTCTCCAACTCTTCACTTATCATCTGTCTCCATGAGAATAGCCTTCTTTTGTCTCCCCTATGTTCTTGGAATATAATAAAATAAGAATTTTTCAATTAAAATGATGAATCTTGTTTTCATGGGACTTTGGCCTTCACTAAAGAAGCCTTTCCATTTCAGTCTAACATGTTACTCTTTGCTCAAACATTACTCTAACATGTTATCTTTGCTCAACTCTTGGTCCCAGGTTAGTATCCATTTGTAGTGATATTCTGAGATTAAAAACATTTTTGATGAGCTTTTATTGGTTATCTATTTAAATGCATTTCATAATCTGAGCATTAGCTGTATTTGATTTTTCCTCTTAATTGATACTCTGGAGATGGTTTGGGCAAACCAGTTGGAGTGGTTGCAGAACTTTTCCAGGTACTTTTGAAAAACAGTACATCTAGCTCTATCATCTGCTCACAGGAATTTTTTGAAAAATTTACCATTATAGATTATAGGTATTAGTGATAATATTATGTTACTATTAATAACAAAAAATCATAGCAGAATATATAGGGATTCTAGTCTACTTTCATATGTTATTTCATTTGATCCTCACCATGAGATAGTGAAGTCCTATTGTTTATTATCCCCATTTTATAGATAAGGAAACTATAAGACTGAGAGATTAAGTGATTTACTCCAGGTCACATGATTAATAAAGAGGTTCTAGCAAAATTTAGACCCAAGTCTTCATGATTCCAGTCCAACGCTGTCCACTTTTTTTATTTTTCTGTATTACATTGCTGAATATTTTTGCTGAGTACTTAATCTGATGTTTAAAGTCCCCTTTGTTGTCTTTCAGGGAATCTTCATCTGTTTTGTTGTGTACATGAGATATTGTTATTAGAAAATCGCCTTTATGATGGAGTTTTATTTTTCTGATTCAAGTCCTTTTTTATAATCACCAAACAGTAGACAAAATAGAATGTTATGTTTTCTTTTAGTTTTGAGATAGTGATGCATTTTTTAATCTTGCTTTTCAAAGGCTGCTTTTTCCATACTAAAATACTTCATTGAGGATTCATATATAGATTGTTCCCATAAAGATTTTATAAGAAAATGGGTACATACGTTACTAGTTGTTTATGTAATCTTCAGAGATTTTTTCCTATCCTTTTTAATCTTAAAACTTTCCCTCTGAGGTTATCTCATTTTTCCTATTTACATTTTTATTTGCATATAAGTAAAAATATTTATACTTATTTTTACATAATTTGTTTGCATGTTATACTTCCCTGTTAGACTGTATGGTCTCTTTTTTGCTTTTTTCTGTATTCCCAGCATTTTGCATAGTGACTAGCACATAGTAGTTGCTTAAATAATGTTTTGATTTATTAGTCACCTTTTGTGCCGGGGGTAGGGAGGGTGGGAAAAGTGGGGGGGGGGGGAGAGTAATAATTGGACTTCAGATTATCCCTTTTCTGGCCCCACACCCTTTTAGTATTCCTTTTTTGTCATTTAATATATCTAACTTTTGGTGCTCTCACAAGCAGGTCTTCATTAAGAAACTGCATTTTTTCCCAATATAATTGCCTTTCTCCTGTTTGTTCTTTTACATCATTTGTCATTTACTTCAGATATCTAGGATTGTGATGCTAGAATCCAACTACTACTGCCTTTTATGATGGTGCAACCACTTTATCTTAATCTTTATAAACCTTTTCCACTTTTCTTCTCTATTTGTTGTTCTCTTTTCATTTTTACTTTTAAATGCCTAAATGCCTTTGGAATTGCTTTATTTGGATTTCTTGCTAAGTTTTTATTTTATTTAAACAAATTTTACCCTCAATACTTTCTGACATGAAAGTTATTATCATCATCTTTTTGTTATTTAAAAACAAACAGATTTTGGGAGGGATCTTTTGGGGTTTTTTCGGTTTGGTGGGGTTGGAATAGGTTTTATATCATCTAAACTTCTGTTTACAGTTGTAACCATACCATTTTGGATATTCCCATTTCTTAATCCTGTATACTTGTTTAATAGTTCAGAATTGAGTTAAGTTCTATGCCATATCATCTTATCATTTTCTCATTCTTTGTTAAATAAATTGGTAGTCTAGGCAGTGGGTTCAGGCATAACATCTCTCTACTTTAATAAAATGTATGTTCTCGTCTTAAAATATAATCTTCAAAAAAATTCAGTTTATTTGTTGCTTACCATGATCAAGACCTTCCATATCTTTTCTTGAAAAAAAAATTTATAATGCAAATGTTTGAGGCTTCTGTGTACTCTCATTTCTTTTTCTTGAACCATGCTTTGCTGTTTATTTCTTCCCTTAATTGTCTACACTTTCATTGAAATCACTGTGCATTAAAATGGGATATTGAGTTATTTGAAAAGCTTTATTGTATTCCTTTTAGAATTTCTCTTTTTTAATGAATATCACTTGATTTTGATGATTGTTATTTTGTAATCTATATTGAAGTCTGCCATTATTATTATATCTTATTCCCCTCAGGCCTTCCCTTTTTTTATTATTTTGTTTAAATTCATAACTTTTTTGTACTTCTAGATGAAGCTTATAGTTTTTTTCCTAGTTCTATAAAATAAGCCTTTGATATTTGGATTGTTATGGCATTGCATAAGTAAATTAACTTAGGAAATATTTTTATTATGTCATTTTAATTATGTGTTTTAAGCTTTTCATGAGTAATGTTTATCCAATTAGTTAGATTTGACCTTGTTTTTGTAAAGATTATTTTGTCATTATATTCATATATTTTCTGTGAATTTCTTAATGGATAGACTCAAGTATTTTATATAGTCTGTATTTTGAAAGAAATTTTGCTTTCTCTTCCTTTTCTTTGTGTTGATGATGTTCAGAAATTCTGGTTTTATGTGGATATATTTTATATTCTATAGTGTTGCTGATGTTTTTATTTTACTTAATTTTTTACTTGACTCTAAATGTCCTTTCATATAGCATCATGTGATTTGCAAAAAAGCCATTATTTTGTTTCCTTTTTTTATTTGTTTATTCTCTTGGTTTATCTTATTTTATCATTATAGATAACTTTTTTTTTTAATACCAAATCAATTCTTATTGGTAATACAAACATTCTTGTACTACTTCTGATCTTATAAAAAGTCTTCCAGTATTTTTCAGGTATAATTTTTGCTTTTTTGGTTCAGGTACTTCCCATGTTAAGGAAAAGTCCATTTATTCCTATGCTTTCTAATGTTTTATTATGAGTTTTTCTTTTCTTTCTTTTCTTTTTTTTTTTTTGAAAGAAAAAATAGCTGCTGCATTTTGTCAGAAAGCCTTTTCATTATTTTTGGATCTAAAAAAGTGAGGGCTTTTTAAATCTTTGTTATACTTTGGTATCTTTCTGTAGCCCCTTGGGTAATATTTTATTTCATATTTTTTGTTTCAGTGTTGAATAGGAATGTTGATCCTGAGGTTTGTCTCTTCCTGGTTTGGATATCATGATTACATTTGTATCATAGAAAGATACTTCAGTGATCCGTTTTCCTATTTTCAGAAAATAGTGTGTAATATTCAGGTTAATTGTTCTTCAAATGTTTGAGAGAATATACTTATAAATTCATTTTATTTTGTAGTTGTTTTATTTGGAGATTCCTTTATTTGATTTCTTTCTGTGCTATTGTGTTATTTAAATATTGTTTCTTCTATATTTTTATAAGTAAACTGACTCATTGTTTTGGAATATTTTTAACTTGTTTCTTTGATCTTCAGAATTGCTGCTTTGTTTAGTTGCAAGGTTCTTATGATTTTTTTAAATTGTGTGTCCAATTCATTGATTTGTTTTTTCTCCATTTCATTGCTGAGAAGCATTTAAATATATAAAATTTTCTCTAAAGTCTTCTTTATCAGGATCTTATGAGTTTTGGTACATTATCTCATTATTCTGATTTACTTTGGTGAAATTTTCAGTTTTTTGCATTTTTTATGATATGCCAGTTCTTTAGTACTGTTTTTGTTCTCCATTTTAAAAAAAAAAAATTCTTCAAAGGCTTTTTATTATGGTTCAGTAAAGGATATATTGAACACATTTCTTATTTATTTTAGAGGATTTTATATATCTAAGTACATTGTTAATTTCTTTTTTACGTTCCATGAATAATTGAGAAACATGTGGACTCTTTTCTGTTCCCATTCAGTAGTTGTCAGGGATCTATCATCTTTAATTAAAAAAAAAAAAAGCTTTATTGAAGTCAGAAAAGAGTACTTTGAGGTCTTTCACTAATTTTTTCTATTTTTTTGAGGTATTAATAAAATTGAGGTAATTGTATTCTCTTACTGTATTTTTACATGGTATTATTTTTATGTGCTATCATTATTGGTATTTAAAACTATTAAAATTTTCATGGTTTCTTCTCCCTGACATTCAATGATGTTTTCATTATTCTGATGCTGTGCTGTTTTTGCTGCATTTAAATAATTGATATTACTTAATCATCTGTTGATGTTTTGTTTTTAAGCATTATGTAGTTTTCCTGTTTATGTAATTTTGTTCTCTTTCTCTGACAATTTTTATAGTTTTTTGTTTAGCTCAAGCATTAAAATGTTTGGTTCATCTCATTTTAACTCTAAGTGAATCTTTTATGTATCTAGTATGCTTTTTCAAATAACATGTTGAATTGTATTTTCTAATCCACTCTGCTACCTCTTCCTTTTTTTTTTTTTAGTGGTTTCTTTGCAGTTTTATTAATTTTGCATTTGTCACTAACTTGTCCTCTCATTCATTCTCCCCTCCCTTACCACTTATTTCTGTATTTCTCACCCCATTCCCTTGATTGGAAGAAGACATTGAAATGGGAGTTTACCTAACACTTAAACTCTATAAATAACTCAATATGTGTGCATTTAAGGTTATTCAACCATTCTCTCTTCCCCTTATTCCACTCCTTTCAGAGAGTTTTTCAAAAAGAAAATCTTAACCTAGCCATACCCCATCCATCACATTTGGGTTTGTTTTTATTATTGTTATTCCTTAACTATTCTGCCCTCTTTTTTTTTTTTCCCTTGGATATTAAAAAAAATTTTTTTTGCAGATTTTAAGTTTGTTTCCCTTCTTCCTTCTTTCGTTGCCCTTTCTACCCTCTTCCCCCTCTTCCCTCCTCCTATCAACATTTTCTCATACACATACAAACACATGCACATGTAAATATACACACATATATGTATACATATGTGCACACTCATACATATATAACCATACTTTTATTTATCTGTTCTTTCTCTAGCTATGAGTAATATCTTCCTTCATAAGTCTTCTCCAGCCCCTTTTCTTAACCACCCCTCCCATTTCCCCATATCCATATATTTCTTCTTGAATTTAATGTATTTCCAAACTGTGTACTTTGTGAGTGAGTGTGTGTGTGTGTGTGTGTATAGATGTGTGTCTGAATGTTTTCAACTTTCCCTTCTCTAGACAAATAGAGGTGAGTTTCTTGGAATACTCCTTCCTTTCTCTATGCTTTTACTTTCATCATCTCATTTAACTTTATTAGTTAATATGGTTGGTTGATTGCCCTTCCTCTTCTTTTGTTCCCTATTATAGGTCCCTATCTATTTCCTTCTCTTAAGACCTCAGAGGAGATTTTTGAATACATTAGGATTCTTAAAAGATATTTGTTTCTTCTCTTTTTCTATTAGTATATAAATAATTTATCTTTATCTAGTCCCCTCAAGTTGATTATTATATGGGTATACCTTTCTGTGTGTTCCATTAAATTGATTAAATTTGCTCATCATTCTCTTGTCTTTTAGAATAGATCCCTCCCTTTATCATATAAAGTCTCTTATCTTCAGCCTCTCCCAGACTCATACTTACTGCCTATAAACATGTCCATGTCATTTTGGTTCTTAATAAATCGTTACTTGATCTATCCATGGCTAACCTCCTTGGAAAAGATATATAATTAGTGCTTCCACTTCCTTTCTCCCCACAATCTTCTTATTTTTCTGAAGTTTGACTTTTAACTAAGAGTTTGTGTTATATTCTGCTGCTTTCTCTAAAGTTCCTAGTGATCTCTAAATCAAATCCAATGGTCTTTTCTTAATCCTCATCTTTCCTAAGCAGTTTACAGTCTTTGACACTTTCAGTTATCCTTTTCTCTCTTACTTTTTCTGACATGGCTTTTTTCTGATTTTCCTGTCAAACTCTCACCACTCCTCAATTTCTTTTGTTGGAACTTTACCTATTTCATTAATGGGACCATTAACTGTGGTTGTCCCTAAAAGTTTTTGTTCTCATCAGCTTCAAAGATTTCGGTGATCATATCTCTATGTTGAAGATTTTAAAATTTATTTATCTAGTCCTATCTTATTTAAAAAAAAAAAAAGTCTTGTATTTCCAACTGCTTTTTGAACATGTCATACTGGATGTCCCATAGATATCTTAAACCTAACAAGTCTCAAACTAATATTATCTGTCCACCTAATCCCCTTTCTTCCTTACATCTCTTCCCTATTACAGTCCAACCCGCATTGACACATTATATTGGTCTTCCTCATATATTTCCCCACTCCCTTCTTTCCCCAGAATCATATATAAAATCCTCTATTTGGCTTTTAAAACACTTTTGTCATTACTTTGTTCCTTCCTGCTTTTCCTTTTCTTTTTCCATTCTCTTTTCTCACCTACTCAATGATCTTTTCATACTGGTCCCCTTTTTATTATCACATATTCAGAGCCTGGTCATTTGTTCTGACTATTGATCATGCGTGGAAATACCTTTCTTTCATCCCTTGTCGCTACACTTCCCTGACTTCTTTCAAAATAGTCAGCTTATTTTATTTTATGTTATTCATATATTATATTAACAATTTGTATTATAATAATACTTACAGCATGATGATTTAGTAATAACATAATTACATGACAAATATTCCTATGATAATTATATATGTGTCATATACTTATATAGCTTATATTGTTATATGCCAGACACTGTGCTCTCAAGCCTATGTTTGTACCTATGTACAAACACACTATATATAAGATAAAGAGTGTAAATAATTAAGAGAGGGAAAACCTTGGAATTAAGTGGGGCCAGGAAAGGTTTCCTGTAGAAGTTTTGAGATAGGACTTGAAGGAAGCTAGGAAAGCCAGCGGGGAAAATAGTTTAAGCACTTGAGAGGAACAGCAGAGATGTCACTGTTGTTGAATCTATGCAAGTTGTTGACGTTATAAAGGTCTTTGAACACAAAATAGATGAGTTTATTTTTGATGCTAGAGGTGATGAGGAAGAGCCATTTGAGTTTATGGAGGTGAGAAAGACTGACATGGCCAGCCTTGCACTTAGAATACAGTGAAGGTTGGACTGGAGAAGAAGGAGCTTATGGCTTTGAGACCGACAGGGTAGAGGTCCTCCTCTTTTGATTATAGCTTGTTTGCATTTTAATTGTTTATTTTGGTGGTGTCTTCTCCTATTAGAACATGAGTTTTCTTAGAAAAGGAACTGTCTTTTGCACTTTTCTTACATTTGCTTTTGAACACCTTAGACTTCAGCCTAGTAAGAGGCATATAGAAAGTGCTTAATTAATTGATTATTGCTCATTTCCAAAATTGCTCCTTGATTCCTTTGCTTCCTTATTCCAAGTACTATGGTTGTACATGTCATGCCAATCCTGATCAAATGACTTCCACAGTTTTTGTATCCCTAGCAATTGGGAGGTTGCCTAGTACTTTTAGGAGATTGATGATAGTGATGGTGATGGTGGTAGTGATGCAGCACTTTACAATTATCATCTCATTTGATCTTCACGGCAACCTTAGAAGGTGGGTCCTATTGTTATCCCCATTTTAGGGAGATTAGATGACTTGCACAAGGTCACACAATTAGTAAGTTGTCTGAGGTAGATTTTAACTCAGGTCTTCCTGATTCCAGATGTAGCACTCTTATCTACTACCAGCTACTGCCATGTTCCCTACGTTTCTGTTTCAAAGTGTCTGAATAGTTCTGATCTTTTCATCAGAAATATTTGGAGAGCTCTCTTTTATTAAAGGTTCATTTTTTCATGATTGGATTACTTATCTTTTTGCCAATTGATTATATTTTGTTTGAAACCTTTATATTTTGCCTTTTGTAATACTGTATTCCCCTCTTTACTTTTATTTATTATTTTTTGTTTGTTTGTGACTGCTTGCCAGATCTTTTGTGATCTTACCATAATTCCTCAATACTTAAACAATTTCTTTATTGCTTTTTGCATCATCATGTAATTCAATTCAATGATGTCTCAAAGTTCTAAATTTTATCTAATCATATTTCTGGAATTTCTTTTGATCTTTATGTATTTCTTTCTAATTGCAATAAATTTGAGCAGTCCTTGTTTGTGATTTCTTGAAACATGATGTTCAAATTTTGGTTTTGACATAGTTTTCAAATAATCATAAACCTATTAAATACTAGACTGTGCAGTAAGGGTTTTACAAATATTATCTCATTTTAACTTCACAACAGCCCTAGGATGTAGATACTATTTTATCTTCTTTTTACAGTTGAGGAAATTGAAACAGAAAAGGTTAAAGTGGGAAGACTCCAGGGTCACAGCTTGGAAATACTCTAAACAAAATTTAAATTCTGATCTTCCCAGCTCAAGGCCCATTTTATCACTGCCTCACTGGCTCTGGGTTCAATGGATGGCTTTTTCGGCCTGTGATTCCTCATGATTCTGACCTTTTTGGGGAGGGGAGGCATTTAGAAGTGGAATGGGGAACATAATTTTTTTATTTGTTTTTTTTTTATTATCATTCCTCTGGTGCATTATGAGAGTTTTTTGGGAAAGTTTGAGAGGTACTTGCTGCACTTTATCAAAACATACTGTAAGCTCTTTATAAGCCTTGCATTAACTGTATTTTAAAAGTTTACTTCTTTTTTCCTATAAAGCATATTTTTATTGCCTTTAAAATTAATTTATTGCTAAGTTAATTGCATTGGCTTTTTAACTATAGTTTTCATAATCTTTGCTTTTCATATATTAATGCTTTAAATTTATAGTTGCATTTTGCATTCATTTTATTATCCTCAGTTTTACAGAATGGTGTGTGTTGAGATGTACTCCTCCCCCCTCTCCTTCCATGCCTTCTTCCCACATATAATCAATAAACATTTTTTAAGCACTTTTTAAGCACCAGGTACAGTCAGGCACTGTACTAAGCACTGGGGATACAAGACAATCCCAGCCCTCAAGGATATTACAAACGAATAAAAATATATAATATGCAAATAAATATTTACAGAGCAAACTATCAAGCCATGTGCAGGCTGAACAAGTAATCAAGAGCAAGAAGGCACTAAAATTAAGAGCGTTTAGGGGAAGACTTTGAATTAAAGATGGGATTTTAGTTGGGATTTTTAAAAAAGACAGAGAAGTCAGTAGTCTGAGTGGTAGAGGGAAGAGTATTTTGGACCAGGGTGACAGCCAGAGAGAATGCCTGCAGCAAAGAGATGGAGTGTCTTATTCCTGGAATAGGCAAGAGGCCAGGGTCATTGAGTAGAATAATAGGTATGTGTGGTGTCTACACACAGACACACAAAATAATAATATAATGAGGACTATAATGATGATAATAGCTAACATTTCTATAGTGCCCACTCTTTACCAGGCACCAAGCTTTAAGCACTTTATAATTATCAGCTTGTTTGATCTTGACAACAACCCTCAAAAGTAAGTGCTATTATTAACAAGTATGTGTGTCTGTCTGTCCGTCCATTTACACTTTTAGAAGCTCACTCATTGTTATATGTATCACCTCACTGCTGTATTGGTCATTTTAGAATCTGTTCGATGTTTCTACCCACTTTGTACTTCTTTTCAATTTTGTATTATCTGCCAATTTGATATCAGCTCTTTAAAAAAAATTTTTTTGAGACATTCTCTATCTAAACTATAAAACAGCATGCCCAGAACAAAAAAAAATTCTGTATGAAACTGAATATCCATTTCATACCTATTGCATTTTTAAAATAAAAACTATTTAATGAAGTAAACGTAATACTTTCCAAACTTGTCTTGGTTGTGTGCTTCTAAACGTTTCTGCCTTCTATTTCTCACTTTGCCACTACTCCACCGTGCACCTGGATATTTCCTATTAAAAACCTCTAAAAAGAAGGAAGGAGGGACCCTTGTTCATCACATTTAATCCTGAAGATTTTTTTTTAATATAATACTACTGCCCTTGTATAGATTGTTTTCCTGATTCTTCTCCCTTTACTATGTGTCACTTGATATTACCCAGGATTATCTTAAGACTGCCCCTTGAGAATTAATGAAAAAAAAAATCAAATGAAGGTGGTCTAGCTGTACCTGATCTAAAATTATATTATAAAGCAGTAGTCACCAAAACCATTTGGTATTGGCTAAGAAATAGATTAGTTGATCAGTGGAAAAGGTTAGGTTCACAAGACAGAATAGTCAACTATAGCAATCTAGTGTTTGACAAACCCAAAGATTCTAACTTTTGGGATAAAATTTCATTATTTGATAAAAACTGCTGGGATAACTGGAAATTAGTATGGCAGAAATTAGGCAAGGACCCACACTTAACACCATATACCAAGATAAGATCAAAATGGGACCATGACCTAGGCATAAAGAACAAGATTATAAATAAATTAGAGGAACATAGAATAGTTTATCTCTCAGACTTGTGGAGGAGAAAGAAATTTGTGACCAAAGATGAACTAGAGACCATTACCGATCACAAAATAGAAAATTTTGATTATATCAAATTAAAAAGCCTTTGTACAAACAGAACGAATGCAAACAAGATTAGTAGGGAAGCAACAAACTGGGAAAACATCTTTACAATTAAAGGTTCTGATAAAGGCCTCATTTCCAAAACATATAGAGAACTGACTCAAATTTATAAGAAATCAAGCCATTCTCCAATTGATAAATGGTCAAAGGATATGAACAGACAATTTTCAGATGATGAAATTGAAACTATTACCACTCACATGAAAGAGTGTTCCAAATCACTATTGATCAGAGAAATGCAAATTAAGACAACTCTGAGATATCACTACACACCTGTCAGATTGGCTAAGATGACAGGAAAAAAGAATGATGAATGTTGGAGGGGATGCGGGAAAACTGGGACACTGATGCATTGTTGGTGGAGTTGTGAATGAATCCAACCATTCTGGAGAGCAATCTGGAATTATGCCCAAAAAGTTATCAAACTGTGCATACCCTTTGATCCATCAGTGTTACTTCTGGGCTTATATCCCAAAGAGATACTAAAAAAGGGAAAGGGACCTGTATGTGCCAAAATGTTTGTAGCAGCCCTGTTTGTAGTGGCTAGAAACTGGAAAATGAATGGATGCCCGTCAATTGGAGAATGGCTGGGTAAATTGTGGTATATGAATGTTATGGAATATTATTGCTCTGTAAGGAATGACCAGCAGGATGAATACAGAGAGGCTTGGAGAGACCTACATGGACTGATGCTAAGTGAGATGAGCAGAACCAGGAGATCATTATACACTTCAACAACAATATTGTATGAGGATGTATTCTGATGGAAGTGGATTTCTATGACAAAGAGACCTAACTGAGTTTCAATGGATAAATGATGGACAGAAACAGCTACACCCAAAGAAGGAACACTGGAAACGAATGTGAACTATTTGCATTTTTGATTTTCTTCCCGAGTTATTTTTACCTTCTGAACCCAATTCTCCCTGTGCAACAGGAGAACTGTTCAGTTCTGCAAATATGTATTGTATCTAGGATATACTGCAACATATTTAACATATATAGGACTGCTTGCCATCTTGGGGGGGGGGGTGGAGGGAGGGAGGGGAAAAAACGAAACATAAGCGAGTACAAGGGATAATGTTGTAAAAAATTACCCTGGCATGGATTCTGTCAATACAAAGTTATTATTAAATAAAATAAAATTTAAATTAAAAATAAAAAATTTAAAAATAAAATTAAAAAAAAAAAAAAAAAGACTGCCCCTTGAGGCATCTAAATGGTGTAGTGGATGGAATGTCAGCCCTGAAGTTAGGAGGACCCAATGTGACTTTAGACACTTAATTCTTATTAGCTGTGTGACCTTGGGCAAGTCACTTAGCCCCAATTGTCTCCCCTGTTCCCCAAAAAAAAGCATGTTAAAAAAAAGATTTGTCCCTCTGAAAATTTCTTACAACTAACCTCTTTTATATATTACAATTTCTTTAGTTATTTCTCAATTGCCTCAGAAACAGTTCTAGCATTGCCTTCTTTCCCCCTTAGATCCTAGGTCTTTGTCATTCCTTTCCCCTTCAATCCTATCCTATACTTTTTCCCATCAGATTAGTATTTTCCCTCCCATATATTATCCTCCCTCTTAACTATCCACACCTTCTCACCTTATGTACCTGTGCATTTCTCTGTATTTTGACACCAAATTTTGTGCCTTTATGTTCAATCTTCCTTTGTCCATTTCATATAAGAATGAGCTTCATCTGATACCCACTCTAATTCCCCTTTCCATATTTGTATAAGAAAAAAAGCAAGTCCTCTTTAACAACTAGGTATTCTTTATTTTACCACTTTTTTTCCTCTATTTTTCACTCTCTATCCTTTTTTTTTTTTTTTTTTTTTTTTTTGAGAACCAAATCCAGCCTCCAGGATCTCTGATTTTTTTTGTTTTTATTTGTTAGGGTTTTGTTGTTGTTTTTAAAGTTAATTCTTTTAATACTCTTTTAGGATATTAAAGTTAGGTATAATGCTTCTTTGCATTATGTTATCAGCTTCTTTCAGTTATTAAATGCATTTACCTTTTTAAGTTTCAATGGACTATTGAATTTGTATTTAAGAATTTCTACCCTGCTGTATGTAGTCTCTTGTCAGGTATGCTCGACAGTTTTCCTCCATTAAAAGTCTGGTTTTTATCTGTTTTTTATTAGAAACTGACATATCTTTTGTGAGCCTAATTATAGTTCCCTGGGACTTGAACTGTTTCTTTCTAGATACTTCTAGTATTAGTTCTTTGTCTTGGGCGGTCTGGATTTTCACTATAACAATCCTTTTGCAATTCTTATCAGCACATGAACTGTGGGTTCCTTCTGTCTTCATTTTTCCTAATAGACCAAATTTATCTGATTTCATTTACAGTTTTCAGGGTGTCTAATGATTCTGAAATTATCTTTCCTTGGCCTGTTTTTCAAATCATCTTTTGAGAGCAGATCTCTCAAATTCTTTTTTATAATGTTTGATTTAGTTCTAATATTACCTACCATCTGGAGTCACTGATTTGTTTGGTATAATCTAGATTTCATGGAATCCATTTCTTGAGTAAAGTTTACCACATATCTCTTCTAAACTATTTATTCTTATTCCAACTTTGCTAGTTTTTGTAGAAAATTAATTCTTTATCTTGTTAGCCATTCCTTTTCTGTGATTTTTAGGTTGACAACAATTTTTGATATTGATTACTGTTTTCTTTGATTTGCTTATCTCAACAGTTTGAATTAGTCCTTTTATAAGAGTCAGATTTGCGAGCTTACCCTGTCTTTCTTGCTCTACCCTCCATCTCTTGGGTTTTAGCACCTCTGTATCATTGAGATTCTTAGCACTTGGTCTTAACTCTGGTGTCTATGCAAGGCACTTCCTCGCCTGATGCTAGTCTCCAGAGCTTCCAAAGTTTCCATTCTGGGGTATTTTTTGCTCTTTTATCTCTGACAACAGTTTTGCAAGCTAAATTTCTTGGTTCTCTCTGTTTTTTGTTAAGGAAATATCCTGCCCTAACAGTGGCTTTCTTTATTTTTTCCTTCTTCTCTTCCCATTTCCCATTTCTAGGTGGATGAAATCAGTTGCCATAGGTGTGTTTATTTGATCAGTAATTTGATTCAGTCTGATATGAACTTTGAAGTTTTTTTGGAATAGATATATGCCTTACCACCCATTTAGCAAGCCATTTTATTTTATTGAAATTCATTTAATGTTTTGTTTTTCCCAGTTACATGTAATAACAATTTTTAATATTCTTTTTTAAAACTTTGAGTTCCAAATTCTTTCCCTTCTTCCCTCTCACCTCTACCCAAGACCAACGCTTGCCTTGAGAGGGCAAGCAGTTTGATATTCGTTTTACATATATGTAGTCATGCAAAATGTCTCCATATTAGTCATATTGTTAAAGTATCCTTCGATCTGTATTTGGACACCAGTTTTTTTCATCTGAGTATAAATAGCATTTTTCATATTAAGTCCTTCAGACTTGTCTTGGATCATTGTATTCAGTAAGCCATTTTAAACAAAAATCTTTATGCCAATTATCAACCTTTGCCTTGTATTGTGAATTATGTTGAGGATCAGTAGAACTAGATTAAGGCAAAGAAATTCAATCATTGATTTTAAATATATCTTCATTTACATCTGAAATATTAGAAAGGGTCTCAGTCACACTGAGCACATTTTACATTTTCATTTATTCTTTTTATTGGCTTTTCTGGTTCTCCTGGATGATAAGGTTAATTATTCTACATTTATTAAGCACTTTTTCTATGTTAAGCATATGCCAAGTGTTGAGAATAGAAAGGCAAAACAGAACAAAACACACCATAATACCCAGTCATTACTTTCAAGGAGTTCACAGCCTTAATTGTTGGTTCCCTACAGTAATGAAGTTGGCTTTAAATTTCTTTATTCTCCAAATAATGCATTCTCTATAAATTGATTTTTGACATGTTGTGCTTTTATTTTACTTCGTTGAAATTGAAATGATTTTTTGGAACCTTATAAATATTAGTCCTTTGAGGGGGGAATGTCCTGGAAACTTATGAGAAAAAAATTAAAATGACCAAAAATAAGAGTAAATAATTCATTTTTGTTGAATTCATAGCAATAGAATGCTTAATCTTTTTCTCAAGACTGCCCTGCACATTGAACTCTAAAGGCTTTATGTTTGTGATTTTAACTTGTAATGTTCCCACCTAGACACACTTTTAATTAGTCACTCTCAGCTTATCTTCCCAAAGTGCCTACTTTCTGTGTTGAATTGGGAAATGAAAGGAAATTTCTGCATTACACAAAACATAAATGGGAAATTAACCAAAGTACATAATACAATATTGTAATCATTTAAAACTGTGAGACTAGAAAGTTAATATGGCTTAACTTTTTTTTAATGTGTGATATCTATTGTTAAATCTATAGTTTCTATTTCCTTTAGACTAATTATCCATAGTACTCTACCAATCTTCCTAGACTTTAGTAGAGTAAGCTAGTGGTGATTTGAGTAGAATACTGGGCTAGGCTCAGAAAGACCTGAGTTTGAATCAGTACCCGTCATTCACTAGCTATGTGAATAACCTCTATTTGCCTCAATTTCATCAATTTCAAAATGAAGATAATATTAGTACCTACTTCTCAGGGTTATAGTGATGATCAAATGATATAGTATTTTTAAAGTGCTTAGCCCCATGCCTGTCATATAATAGCCACTATGCAAATTGCAGCTACTATTATTACTTCCTAATTCCTGGCCTATGAATATATTACAATAATAGAGGGAGTAGGTGTTAATCAACTATCTGTAAGAGTCTACATTGTGTTCAAAATGTTGGCATATCAAAATTTATATGAGTAGAGACAATCTCAAGAGAACAAGATAAAAAACATGTTTCTTGTAACCACACTTAAGGTTACGTTTCTTAAGAAAATGTTAAAAAAAAACAAAAAAAAAAAAGAAAAAAAAAATGTTTATAGCCAGTATACTGTTCCCTGGTACGAGGAAGACAGTGCATCAGAATGTTTGTTTTGAGTAGTTATTTTTAGCAGCAGCACCAGGAATTGTTTACATTTTAATTTTAATTTTAAGCTATACTATTGCATAATAATTCCCAAAAAGAGTAAATTATTTTAGAGAGAGTGTATGTGCGCGTGCATGCATGTGTCTGTGCACATGTGAGTGTGTGTGTGTGTGTGTGTGTGTGTGTGTGTGTGTGTGTGTGTAAATCCTTAATAGCAGGCGGGTAGAGAAAGGCTTACTCAGTCTATTATCATAAAGCTCTGCTAATGTAGCTTCTGAGTCATGTGACTGCAGAAAAGGCTATTATCTCAATGAAAAGGAAACTGCTTTTTAGAGCAAGCAGTTGAACAGAAGCAGGAGGAATTTTCGAGTGCTCCACCATGCTGGATTGTCAAAGGAGATCTGTGTGATCAGCAGCTAGAAAAGGATTTGTGTGGCTAGTTTTGTCAGCTCTGGTTAGTTACAGATGATAGAGGAAATAAGCGCCTGTGTCCTCAGCATGTGCTTAGGTTTACATCAAGATGTAATGGTGATTTACTTTAATAGAGGGTATTTATCCTGAGAGCAATAAACTTATTGCTAATTTGTATTTTTGATTATTTGAAGAATGATGTATTTTTATTTACATTATTGTCTGAAGATAAAGAAAACCTGCAGAAATCTGACTTGAACTGCAAAGACTGGAAGATTACAAGGTGTGTGTTTTAGAAGTGTTCTGACTTAATATTTGAGATTGTTATTAGAATTCTGTGTGTGCATATACAAGCTTGTGTGTGTGTGTGAAACAGGGCTATAGTAATACTCTCAAGTAACAAACATGTGGGATTTGGTCCAAACCAATTCCTCTGAGATCAGTATCATTTATTTATCTTTGTTTTGTGATTATAGATATATTTATAGTTGCTTTAAGTGCCCAAATCTCATGTGCTTTTAGTAGTAAGCATTTTCTAATGTTCAGAAATAAAACTGTGTAACTTAGAATCTTGAAGAAAGAACTGCACATGTAAGCTTCATTTTTTTTTGTACTCTTTTTCAGTATCATGATTCTAAATTAATGTTGTTGGGTTGTAGCCTTAAAATTCTTTAAATTTTGGATTAAGGATAAATGAAGCTTTTTGTGAAGAGCAAGGCCTCAAATAATGAAAATCTAAAATGAATGTGTTAATGTTTTGTGTTAAAATATAATTACAGAACTTTCTTTGATTTTTAATTTTCTTTATATCTTGTGGTACTATAAATACAAAAAATTTGAATGACATTTTATCTACCGTGCTTGTCCGCTGTTTTTTATTTTAATGCTGTTAATTCTTTTAGCAGTCTGTATGTATCTTTCTTTTAACCTTGGAGGAGGATGCCATAGTGGGGAAAAAAAAAATCTCAGATTCATAAGCTTATTTGAAAAGGATTTGCTAGTTTTCAAAACATACCTTTCAGCATATCCTGTCCATAATATTTTTCTCTTGAATTCTAGAGCATTTGGTTCCAAACTCCTTTCCTCAAAAGTTTATTGTGGTATCTGTATATGTATAGACAATTATACAGTGTTCATAGAAACTGTACTAAAGTTGAGTATGTTTTCTCTTTGAATAGATATTATAGGAGATTTGAGGCCTTTCAGACTTTTAACTACAATATATAAGTATCTTGCAGAAAATTAGTTCATATTGTTCTAATAGCAGGCAATGAAAGCAGTTCTAATAATTAGAATTTTTAATTCAACAAAGTATAGTAAATTTTTTGCCTCCCTTTTAATATCATTTAATATCATTTCTATATTACATTTTTGAAATAGATATTTCTTAAGTATTGTATGAAGTTTTATGATTTATGGGTATCATTCATCCTTGTATTTTGATATCAACTTCTATAATTGCACAGTTATTTATTCAACCACTGATTATTTTCTGCATTTTTACTCTAGGCCTTTCAGGCTTCTTATTTGGTCTTTGTGTTTTCTGTTTTATTTTTAAATTTTGTTACTATATAAAGTAACCTACAGATGTTCTAAGGAATTTCGTAAAACCTGAATGTATTTGATCTAGAAAGATATTTGTAACTAGCATGTTAAATATGGTCTCAATAAATACAATTGTTCTTTATATGTCATCTTACGGAAATAATAACAAATGAAAATAAATCTGAACACCAAGATACATGTCAGGTAGCATTTTCCTCTTGATTTCCTATATATGTTCTTTCAGATGAACACATCTGAATGTAATTGTCATTGGTGTACATCTGGTGTGTATTACCTATTAATACCAATCAAAATACTTTATTCACAAAGTATTGTTACTGAACAATAAGAAGAGTTGATTAGGAACTGATAGGGATCTTAGAAAACCACTTTCTAATTTTTGGAGATTAGGAAAGTGAGGTACAGGAAGTTCTAGGAATTATTTACCTTCACACAGATATAGGTCAACATGAGAATCAAGTTTTTTATTCCAGTAATGTTTAGTGATTTTTAAAAATCTATATTGTAATATGCTTTAAAAATGAAAAATACCTTTGTAAAATGATGCCTGCATTTTATTACTTAAGGATTTATTGCAATTATATCTCCATTTCTTTTTACAAAAAACTTCCATATTATATTTAGGGATTGGGGAGTAAGATGCAGATTTTAGAATTATTGTTAAAAGGCAAAGTTTTATGGTCAGTATGGAATCTAAACAAGCCAAATGACTAGCTTTCAAATCCTGCTATACTCTAGAATTACGACCATAGTAATTAACCAGAAATATTAATCAGGTCTGATCTTGTCAGGTTGTTTTAAGAGTTTGTCCCCAAAAACAGTTTGTCATTTTTAAGAAAGACAAGATGTAAGAAAAAAAGCTTGAAAGCAGAGTTAATATTTTAATTTTAAAACTCAGTGAAAGTTTTCCTAGGCTTTTTGGCTTTGGTTTGGTTCTATAGCCGACTTTAGTTTTGGGTAGACTAAGGGAATGGAGAATTTAAAAGTTGCAAATCTGTGTAACAAATTGAAATTTGGCTATATCCTTTCCTCTCCCCTTTTCAGAAGTGACTTTTTTTTAAAGCATTCTCAAATGTTTCAGAAGTTTAAAAAACAAAAAACCACAAACATTTGCTCATATCCATCATAATTTCTCTGCAGTCTTGGTTTTGGTTAGTGTTAGGTATATGCTAATTTCTAACAGTTATTATACATGCATTTATCATTCAAACATCGCTTACAGTGTAGTCATTCCAACCTTTTAAATAATGTAACATGAAGAAAAATACATTTACTTTTTATCTAAATTAGCTGATTTGGAATAATTTTCATTTTCTGAAAAATTTCTACATTTTCCTTTAAACCATGTACTAAACAGCAGACAATCTTTTTTTTTTTTAAGTCATTCTTTTTTTCCCCCTCATTTCTTTTCTTTCTTTTTTCCTTTTTTTTAAATAGCTTTTTATTTACAAGATATATGCACGAGTAATTTTTCAGCATTGACCCTTGCAAAACCTTTTGCTCCAATTTTTCCCCTCCTTCCCTCCACTTCCTCCCTCAGATGACAGGTAGACCAATACATGTTCAATATGTTAAAGTATATGTTAAGCAGCAAACAATCTTTTGGTATTAAATCACCACCAATTATGTATTGTCCATACATCAGCTTGATTGGAAAATAAAATGATCTTGAGACTTCATAATTAAAATACATGTTTTATTTTGTTATCCTGTAAATTTTTTGTTTTTAATTCAATCACATACCTATTATATAAAAACTTAATCACACAATACTATTCAAAATTGTCATCATTCTGTCATTTATTAATTGTTGTTTTCAAATTTGTTACATATAAAAATGCTAAATTTTCCCCCAACATCATTTTTTCCCATGCTTCCCATGGATGTAAAAGAAACAGAAGTCTTTAAGGTCTTTACTTTTCGTTTTATTTGTGAGTGTGTGTGTGTGTGTGTGTGTGTGTGTGTGTGTGTGTGTGTGTGTGTGTGTGTGTCCTGTTGCATTTGTTTTGTTTTAAATAAGTTTGGATAAAGCTATAATAGTAAATTTCCTAGGATACAGATGCAGTTGCTATCTAATCATGACTAAATATAAATAAATAGTATAAAAGTAAGGCTTTCTAAAAGTAGCTGCTAAGTGGCTAAAGGTTATTAGATATAGTTACTTTATGAGAGTATTTATCATTGGGGTGATATATTCTAGAAGACTTTCATTCATTTCATTTCCATTCAAAACAACTTTGTAGGAAATTTTTAATTTTTTTTTCAAGAAATTCAAGCTTATGAAATAGAACTCAGTCCTAACGTTCAGTTTTCTAACTGAGTTTTTAAGAAGGATAAATGGAGAACATAAACTCAATTGGGATCTAGTAAAGAATGTGGGAGGGGAAATGTACTAATGTGATGTGGGAGGGGAAAATATTTTACATAACTTCATGCTGTAGACTCTGCTCCTATATTGTTATATTAAAAAAAAAAAAAAACACCACCACCACCACCTAAATTAAAAATCTCCCAGAGCTGTTATTGATTATATTTCTTTGGCATAATTTTCAGTTATGCTAGCAATGTAAATCTAAATTAAGCCTTATAGCAGTAATAATTATGAATATTCATAGAATGCAAACTACTAATAAGCTAGGACTTTCTGTAAAGACAGTGAAATGTCTATATTAGAGATGAATGTTCCATTTATTTTCCAAACAAATGACAATTTTTAGTGAATTATTCTCAGAGATATGATATTTGACATTTTAAGGAGTGATATGTTTATTGAGAAGCAGATGAAAAGATCTGGAGGAACAGTTCATAGATTTGGCTTCTCATTGGTGAGAACAAATGAATCAAACTCAAAAAGTAAAATTTAATAAGGATGAGATGTAAAACTTTGAATTTGAGTTTGTTTTTTTTTTTAAATAATTATATAAAGCATGGATTGAATTGACAAATAGGACTATGTAACACTATATGTGGGGGAAAAATCAGGAAATTTTAGTGTGTTACAAACTCAATGAGACTATTGTGATATAAAAGCTGCAAAGTGCCAGTGTAAGGAAGACCTAAGTTCATATATGGGCTCAACTTCCTTGCCTGTAAATGATCTGGAGGACAAAATGGCAAACTATTCCAACACATTTATCAAGAAAATCCAAAAGGTGTCACAGAGAGTTGTACACAATTGAAATGGCTGAACAATAAAATCCAGAGAACAGGAGAGGTGAGAATTCCACTTTTTTGTTATATTAGATGGACTGTGTTCACGTACTTCTTTTTTGAAAAATTGCCAAGCTTGAACGAATCCAGAGCAAAAACATCTGGATTATGAAGGGATTGGAATAGATGCTTCTGAAGTATTGATCTGAGAAAATAGAGATGTTTGACTTAAGAGAAGAAAAGACCTCATAGTAAGATGTTAAATCAGATATTTGCCCTCTTCTCTTCTTTTCCTATCCTACTTCACCAAGTCATCTCGACACATCCCATGGATTTGCAATTCTTAAATCTACCTATCCTACACTGACCTTGTCAGCAAACAGTGCAGTTCAACTGCCTTTTAGACATCTCAAATTGGATATCCAATAGACAAGTATAAAATTGAATTTATCATTTTCATCAACTCCCTTTGCTCCTATAGCTACTCTTTTGACAAGGCCTTTGCAACATCTCTCTGATATTCCATGCCTTCTCTCATTCACCATTCTGGTACAAGCCCTCATCAATTCATACCTGGACTAATGAAAAAGTCAACTTGTGAATCAAGTATCTCCCTACTCCTATGGCCATCTTCCATATAGCCACCAAAGTGATTTTTATAAAATGCAGATTCAACCATGTAAACCCCCCCATATAATAAACTCCAGTGGTGCTCTATTGCTTTCATGAGCAAGTACAAAATTCAAATAATTGAAGGATTTGGAGTCAAAACCCTTCCTAACCTCTTTCCTCTACTCCTATGGCCATTTTCCATATAGCCACCAAAGTGATTTTTACAAAATGCAGATTCAACCATGTAAAAACCCCCATATAATAAACTCCAGTGGTGCTCTGTTGCTTTCATGAGCAAGTACAAAATACAAATAATTGAAGGATTTGGAGTCAAAACCCTTCCTAACCTCTTTCCTCCAATTTGTTTGCTTGTTGTCTCGACCATTAAATTGGGAATAGGGACTATCTCTTGGTTCTTTTTTCTTATCCCCAATGCTTAGTACAGTGCCCAGTACAGTAGGCACTTAATAAATTTTTGACTGATAGTGAGGGAAGAGGGGGAATGATCCCGTACAGGAAAGATTAAAGTTTTTCTAATTGACCTCTAAAGAAAGAACTGGACAACCAGAGTTATAAATTGAAGAAATATACTTAGGCTTATTGTTAAGAAAAACTCTTCCTAATAACAGTTTCCAACAGTAAACTTGAATGTTCTGAGAAATATTGGCTTCTTCACTTCTTGGGTTTACCATTCCAGAATAACATGATAAAAGTGAGAGCATTTTATCACTCTTATCGCATTCCCTTTCTATTTTCTTTCAGAATAAAGATAGATTTTTATGTCCATATTGAGTATGTATATTATTTCCTCTTTGAGCCATTTCTGATGAGAGTAAGGTTCATTCACTCACCCTCTCCTCCCCATGTCCCTCTCTACTGAAAAAGCTTTTCCTTGCCTCTTTCTTTATGGCATATAATTTATCCCATTCCACTTCTCTCTTTTCCTTTCTCTTAGTACATTCCTCTCTCATCCTTTAATTTCATCATTTTTAAAAAGATATTCGTATTCAACTCATACCTGTGCCCTCTGTCTGTATATACTTCAACTGTCATAATAATGAGAAAGTTCTAAGAAATTATAAGACTTATTCTACCACATAGGAATGTAAACAGATAAACCTTATTAAGTCCTTTATGATATGACTTTCCTTATTACCTCCTTTTGCTTCTCCTGAGTACTGTATTTGAAACTCAAATTTTCCATTCAGCTCTGGCATTTTCATCAAGAATGCTTGAAAATCCTTTATTTCATTGAATGTCCACCTTTTCCCCTGAAGAATTATACTCAGTTTTGCTGGATAGGTGATTCTTTGGTTGTAATCCTAGCTCCATTGCTCTCTGGAATATCATATTCCAAACCCTATGGTCCTTTAATGTAGAAGCTGCTAAATTTTGTGTTATCCTGACTGGCTCCACTATACTTGATTTCTTTCTTTCTGAATGCTTGCAATATTTTCTTCTTGCTCTGGGAGTTTTGGAATTTGGCTAGAATATTCCTGGAAGTTTTAATTTAGGGATCTCTTTTAAGAGTGGATTGGTGATTCTTTAAAATTTTTATTTTGCCCTCTGCTTTTAGACTATCAGGACAGCTTTCCTTGATAATTTCTTAAAAGATGATATCCAGACTTTTTTTGATCATGACTTTCAGATAGATCAGTAATTTTAAAATTCTCTCTCCTGGATCTATTTTCTAGGCCAGTTGTTTTTCCAATGAGATATTTCACATTTTTTCCTTTTTTTTTTTTTTTTCTTGATTTCTCATAAAGTCATTAACTTGCATTTGCTCAATTCTAATTTTTAAGTAGTTATTTTTCTTAATGAACTTTTGTACCTCCTTTCCCAACTGGCCAATTTTGCTTTTTTAGGCTTTCTCCTCGTTACTTTTTTGTATTTCCTTTTGCAACTCTCTCAATTCTTTTCTTAATTTTTCCCCTATTTTTTATTTAATTTCAAAATCCCTTTTGAGCTCTTCCATGGCCTGAGATCAATTCTTATTTTTCTTGGAGGCTTTGGATGTAGGAGCTTTGATTTTGTCATCATTTGAGTGTGTGTTTTGATATTTCTTTTCACCATAGTAACTTTCTATGGTTGGAAACTTTTGTTGTTATCTGCTCGTTTTCCTAACCTATTTCTCAGCATTTTAACTTTTTGTTAAAATAGGTCTCTGTTTCCAGGATGGAGGGTGCACTGTCCCAAGCTTGAAGGATTTTGTACATCTATTTTCAAAGGTCATTTTAGGAACCTGACCCTGAGCCTTCTTTTCTGTCCTGGAATTATTGAGATTGTTCCTGTCCACAGACCAAGTGTGCTAAAGCAACAGAGTCTTGCTTTGCTGAAATTGGGGCCAAGGCTGCTGGTGTGGCCAGTCTTGGAATTACGCACAGGACTCCCACCTCATTGCCACAGATCTTTTCTACTAACCTTCCAGCTCCTTTTTGGTATCTCTGAGCTGAGAGTTCTGGAAGCCACCAGTACTGATGCTGATTCAGAAGTCCCTAGACTCATTTCTGCTTTGCTGGTGTGGGGCTAGGCTGCTCTGGCCTGCACCAGGACTGCACACTGGATTGCCACACTGGTGTCACAGACCTTTTCTACTAATCTTCTAAGTTGCATTTGGCAGGACAGTGTTCTACTCTGGTTTTTTTTTGGGGGGGAGGGGTGTATTTTGATTCTCCAAAACTTGTTTAGAGTCATTATGCAAGTAAATTTGGAGTAATTTGGAGGAGAGGTTGGGTGGATTCCTGCCTTTACTGTACTATCTTGATGCTACATTCCTCCTTCCATGTTTCTTTTATCTAAGAATTAAATTTTTGTTAATGTAAGTAAAAACAATTTGCTAAACTATTCAGATTTATTGTGGCAAGTTAGTGCCAGAAGATCTCCAGATTACTAAAGTTTTGTATTTGTAGTAGGAAGTATTTACATTTGGTGTTTTTTTTCCAGTTACTTTTGTGATTGCTGCAAAAATTGGGCTTTCACAACCACTTGACACAATGTTAGTCTTGTCTATTTTTCTCTATGGATATATAGCTTCTACCTTTATCCCAGCATTTCTTTTAGCATTATGATTGTCTTCCATATACATTTTTCAAATTAATTTTCTTATAGCATAGTTTGAAAGGGTCCAACTTGCCATTGTTTTCCAGAAATGTTGTCTTGAACTGAATGTGATTCTCAGGATAAATCATATAGAACTGAAGAGGTAGAGAGCAGCCAATTAGTGTAGTGGTTAGAGCATCAGCCCTGAAGTCAAGAGGACCTGAGTTCAAATGTGGCTCCAGCCATTTACTTTCTGGCTGTGTGACCCTAGGCAAAAAAAAAAAAAAAGTTGAAGAGGTAGAAGAAAACTTAAACATAATCTAAATCCCACTCTAATTTAGTGAACTGTCAGATTGGATATCTTCATGGAATAGAAACTTATTAAGCCCCAAAGAAATGCATTCCACTTTTGTCCTTTAGTGGTTTAGATTTAGTAAAACAGTATAGATGGTGTTTGAATCTTTTTTATCATAAATCCATAAGATACTTGGGAGCCAGTTGTAATTCTCTCCTCCCCTGCTATCTCTAAAAGTCATCTTTCTAAGCTGAGCATATGTTCTTCCTTTGGAAGTTAAAGTTCATTCTAATCTTGTCTGTTATCCTTAGCCTGTGGTCCTTCCTGATCTTTAGATAATGTGTTTTCCAGATTCATTAGCTATTTGTTCTCTTGAATATGTTGAAGTTTTCTAAATGTCCTTTGTAAAATGTGCTTTATGGAACTAAACAGTACTTTGGGTATATGATCTGACAAGGGTGGACTATAATGGGACTGTCGACTCCAATATTATAGATATTATAACTCAATAATTCAGCCTGAGATCCTTCTAACATTTTTGTGTACTACTTTGTATTGTGACAATTTGGATTGAGATTCCACTAAATCTCAGTTTTTATCATATGAATTGTAGTCATGAAGTTAGTTTTGTCTTTTAATAAGGAATGCTTTAGAGATTGCTGTGGTATAGCAGATAAAATGGTCTTCAATGTCTGGTCAAGCTCGGTGTGCTCTACAGCACCTACTTTAGCCATCTTCATGGCTGTTGGAACAAATTGTTCTTATTCTCCCATTCCATCAGGGGAGGTATTCACATGCTTGGGGTAGACAACCCACCTCAGTTACCTTCAACCTGATTTGGCCTGTCTAACTGGACAGTTTTATTGGGGCGTGGCTGGCTGATGTAAGCTGAGTGTTGGATGAGAGGTAGAAGCCAAGGGTGGATAAGCAGCCCGGAAAAGGCTTGAAACCTCATCCAACTCTGTAGAATAAATAGGAAATAATTTAAAAAGAAAAGGCACTAGAATTAAAAGAATTTGGGAAAGGCTTCCTATAGAGGAATGACATTGTGGGTACTATCTTTCAGAAAAATTATTTTGACAGTTTTCTGGAGGATGGACTGCAGTGGGAAGAGAGTAATGGCAAGTAAATCAACCAGCAGACTATTGCAGTAATTCAGACTTAAGGAGATGAGGACTTGCACCTGGGCAATGGGAGTATCAGAGGAAAGCAAAGGGACGTAAAAGATGTTACAAATTGAGAGGCCTTGCCAGTAAATTAGATATTTGGAATGAGAGATAGCAAAGAGTCATGAGCAACAGCTGGTTTTTGAACCTTGAGAATTGGGAAAATGATGGTGTTCTTTGTAATGGAAAGAGCCATCTGCATCCAGAGAGAGGATTATGGAGAATGATTGTGGAACACAACATAGTATTTTCACCTTTTTGGTGGAGGTAGTTGTTTGCTTGCTTTTTTTTTTTCTTCTCATTCTACCTCCCACGCCTGATTGTTCTTGTGCAGCATAATAAATGTGGAAATTTGTTTAGAAATATTGCACATGTTTAACATATTGGATTACTTGGTATTTACAGGAGGGAGGGAAAAAAAATTGGGACACAAGATTTTGCAAGGGTGAATATTGAAAATTTGCAGGTATTTTGAAAAATAAAAAGCTGTTATTTTTTAAAAGATAGTATTCTTAGAAGTAATAGGAAAATTTGGATGTGGAGAATATTTGGAGGGAAATATAGTGAATTCATTTGTGGACTTCTTGAGACTAAGATGTGTAGAAAGCTGGAGATGTAAAATTGTAAGGTCAGTGGAGAGATCCTTGTGAAGACAGGATCTTGTAGCTGTCCTGCCAGTGTTGTAGCTCAGCTACTTTTAATGGCATTAGGGATAAGATAGTTTTTGCTGAAAAAGTTTTTGGCACCATCAAATGATTCAGCATCAGAAATCAATAGGGTTTTATTCATTGAAGAAGCAACTTTACAGTGTTCTTTGCTGTGTCCTATTATGATTGTCTTCCATATACATTTTTCAAATTAATTTTCTTATAGCATGGTTTGAAGGGGTCCAACTTTACAGTGTTCTTTGCTGTGTCCTAAAGATTATGGGGCTTTTTTTAATCCGCCTTGGAGCTGGAATTCCAAAGTTAGTTTCCTTGAGACCAGAAACTCTATTACTTTTTATTTCTGTTTATATCTCCACTATTTATGAAATCCTTTATAATTCTAATATTAGAGCCTTCCCTTTGTGATTATTTCCGTTTTATCATATACATACATATCTTATTTGTACAAAATGCCATTTGCCTGTCATCTTTCCCATTAGATTGTGAGCTCCTTGGGTGCTAGAACTGATTTTGCTTTGTATCTTCATCACATACCATTTCCTGATAGAGTGAGCACTTTAAAAATGCTTGTGGACTTAAGTTGACTAAGTGCCTTTTTTCTTCATTTATTAATTCATTAATTTTCTTAAAACATTGCTTTAGCCATTTTATTGTCCTACATTGTGTTTGAATCCTTTGATTGCAAATTTATTGTTTTTGCCTTTCTGACATACTACCTCTTTTCAGACTTATGAAGTAGAATCTAAGTTTCTCAACCTGGGGGATTGTGTTTTCTTTGTTCTCCATAATATTTAGTACAATGTTGAACCCACAATAGAATTATTGCATTTTAGTCTTGAATGCCACCAGTAATGGAATGTACTCCTATTAACAGTAGATGTTAATTTATATTTATTTTTAAGACTCTATTATCTAGGAGTGTCTTAAGAGAAATTCAGTTTTTTAACTAGTTGAATTGTCCAGTTAATTGGGTTTTGGGGTTCTTCATAAAACAAGAAGGTTGAATTAAAAGACTTAAGGCCCTGTTTTAAAATTGTGATCCTTTGGATTTTTTGATAGAACTTTATAGATGAGGAAACAGGGAAACTTATTTACCTAGGTGATTGCTTAGTTAAGTGGCATATTTGACATTTGAGCTGAAGTTTTCTAATTTCTCAATCGTCCCTTAAAGCCTACTTGCTTACTGTTTTTATTTTCGTTTTCTTCAATTACCATCTTAACAGCTTTCTAAAATGCATTCACATGTTTTCCTACATTCATACTTAGAGTATTCTAAGCATAATTTAATCTTTTTAAACCTATATCCTGATCTTTTAGTTCTCAGAATCAACTTTAACACCATTAATACCGAAATGTAAATGGGAAAGCAGCAAGTAATTATATTTACTCATTGATGTATTTATGAAATTTCTGTGTCTCATGGCTATATTTTGGTCAAGGCTATTTTTCTACTTGTTTCATTGTTTGCCTCTATATTGTGGAGTAGGAAAAAATTTGGACTTTAGACTCCAAATAATCATAATTCACATGAAATATTTTTAGAATAAAGATTATTTCTCTACTACCTGCTCTACAGAGCTATCTATAGGTAAATATATGAGAAAGTAAAAAATTATTTGATATAAATTACATAGTTTGGGACTAAAGGAATTTAGAATAAAGAAAATATGTAATAGAATATTATTTGCATGAGAAATTTCCATGAAGTTAGTAATTCTTTTGGTATAAAATTTGAGAAGATGGAAACACAGATTTTCTAGAATGGACAAGAATTTTTAGCAAGAACTTGATTGCCATGGGATATAAATAGACCAGCCTGATTGAAACAAAATATGAGAAGTGAATAAGCCTGAATAGATTATGTTTGGACCAAATTGTAAGAATTTAATAGTAGGAAATGAAAGACACAATCTAAAAGTATCTATTTTGAGTTGTCTTTTCTTTATATCAACAAAAATTTGATGTTAATTAAGGACTTAAACTCACATAAAACTTAATTGTTCAAAGCACAAATGTGTTTTTGCCCTAAGGAATAAGTACTATGCTTTGTTTTGAAATACTAACTTAAAAGAAAGCACTAAATAGAAGTAATTATATGTCTCTGTGTATATGAACATGTGTTAGTATGTAAGTTTTCAAACTGGTTTAGTGTGTATGTATCATCTCTGACACATCTAGAATCATAGTTTCTAAGCAATAACTTGTCTCTTTGACTTGTTTACAAAAGAAATATAATTTAACTGCTTGAGAGTCTCTAAAGTGTCATGTAACTACCTTAAAAAGGTGAGAACGTTTTCCTTCTTAGGTTGCTTATCTGCACTGATTTGTTATATTGGTAGCAAATACCAAAATTGTTTATTCTTAAAAAGTCATTTTGTGAACATTTTGTTAATAAAAAAAATTTGTTAATAAAAAAAAACAGAACTTGAAAGAAACTTTAAAAACTGAATTATCTATCGGATAAATGATTCTAAAATGCTATGTTTCCATATTAGCAATGTTTTCAGAAAGTTTTGTGACATTTTCCTTTGAATCTATAGAGGTATATGAAAGATAGAAAAAACATGTAGTTGGAGGGGAGTGAAAGAGAACTTAGAATGGTTTAAAATATCATTTTTATAAGATTTTTCTAATCTTTTAATGTTTTAGCTTAGTAATTGGCAAGCTATAGACCCAAGAAGACCCACAAGATAAAAAAAAAATTACATTTTTAAATGCAGCAAAGGTCAGTAGTTTGACAACCCTGATTTTCAGTGAAGCAGGTCTGATTTGACTCATACTTTCCTAAAATGCAATTAGAAAAACTGGTTGAACATAATGTAACTGAAGGCAACAGAAAATATAGTAGTATAGTTTAACTTCATGCAAATAATCTAGCTTTTTCCTGAACAATCTTTGTTATGTTTCTTATTTTAGGCAATTTTTATTTCTAATTTTATCAACAATATCAACTTGAGAAAAGTTTAAATGGATATATTTTCACATTGTAAGATCCTATAGAGATATCTAGTGCAACTTCCTTGTTTTATAGAGCAGTAAAACTATCAAGGGAGGCTAAGTGGTTTATGCTTAAGGTCACACATGTAGTGAGAAGTATTGAATTTGTATACATTTTTATAATTCTAAATCCATTGCTCTTTATAATCACTGTACCACAGCGTCTTCCTGTCCATGACTGAGTTGCCATTGTAGAGGTAGTACTGATTATAACTTCATAAGTACTATGAATGTATTCCTAAATGGGTTTTATTTATTGAATTTTTGTTCATCAAAGTATATTTAAGTGGGCATGGGGAGCTGATTTGGTGGTGTTTTTTTTTTGTTTTTTTTTTTTGGGGGGGGGGTTAAGGAACCTACCTATAAATTCTTTTGTGAAGTGAAGAATTCTCTTGTAATTAATGATTTTTATGTTTTATATAAATTAAGTTTTTAATAGATAGCATTTAATCTAAACAAATTATGTTTATCTTAGATATACTAGAAATATTTAATAGCTGGTTTTGTGATTTCAACAACATTCGATTTTTTAGTTTAAAAATGATTCTGATGTATTATATCTAGGATATACTGCAACATATTTAACATATATAGGACTGCTTGCCATCTTGGGGTGGGGGGTGGAGGGAGGGAGGGGAAAAAAACGAAACATAAGCGAGTGCAAGGGATAATGTTGTAAAAAATTACCCTGGCATGGATTCTGTCAATACAAAGTTATTATTAAATAAAATAAAATTTTAAGAAATAATAATAAATAAATAAAATAAAATAAAATAAAAAAATAGAAGAGAAATACATCATATATTTTCCATTGCTATTGACAGAAATATATTTTTCAATGGATAAAGAATATAATATCATTTTATGCATGCAAAATAAATATTTTAAAATAAAAAAATGATTCTGATTCAGTCATGTATTTTGCTTAAACAAAGAATTATCTTATAACTATAGATTTATATTTCCTAATTTTAAAAAGTGAATTTTAATTGCAGCAATCATTCAGTTTTAGGTAAATAATTAGAAATATTAAAAATGCTAATTTCTGTGGCATACAGCAGGATATACACATTAAGAATGTAAACTGTTCCCTTTCTGATGAGTGCATGTACCTTAATGCCACTATTGTTAGGAGGGAAAAATGTGCTATACTATAGAAGAAATTATGTGTATGTTTATTTTTCAAATAGATTTACAATTGCTATAAATTGTGAATGTAAAAATAATTTGTTCATAGGAAAAACTGCTTGCCTGTGGGATTTCAACAAGATTTTCCTTGTAAATTAATTTAGACTGTAATTTTTTATTCTAATAATTGAAATGCTAATTAATTCCTCAAATGAGAATAAAATTGTTTGAGAAGCTTTGATATTAAATAACATACATAACACAGTTCTCATTTTGATAATCATTTTTTTCCCAGGAATGCTAAGCTTTCTGCTTTGCAGAATGAATAAGTACACAGAGGTGAAGGATAGGGGTGGGGAATCACTTAAATTATACAAAGAGTGCTCCTTTTTCCCCCAAGATGTTTTCTCATCTGAAATTTTGCTATGCTAGGGCATATTAGAGCAAGCTGATGTAATCTGATATGTAAGCAGTTCAGTGATTGGTTATATTTTATATTAAGTGACTTAGACTGTGGCAATACAGAAATTAGCAGCCATCTTATTATTGATGTCAGATTAAAGGTTTTTCCCAGTTTGTAATGATAGTTTAAAACAAACTCTTTACTTTTTTATATACTAAGCTTTTAAGTTTGGTCAAAGTAATATTTAAAAAGGCAATTTTTGCCATTTAAAATACAGGTAGATAATAGATGTGGTAGAATGAAATAGCTGTGTAACCATTGAACATGGATTTTAGCTATTGATTTGATTGCTGCAGCATGTGTTAAAGAGCTGTGCCTTCCCATTTGCAGGCTAATGTGTTTATTACAGTCTTCCCAGTGGCATCTTGAAGTATATTTCACCTAAAAAATTCATGAGTATTTTCTTTCAGTCAGAAAATGAAATACGACTTCTAGCTACTGCCTGATACTCCACTGTTAGATAATTATACAAAAGCAAATCTAAGGGAAAAGTATAATGAGGGGAAGGGAACTTTTAGGTTAAACATTTGTTTGTGGTCTGAACATTTGAGGGATGTGCTGGAACCAGCATAAAGAATTGACCAGAAAAGAAAAATGTAATTTAGGGCATTACAATCCTGTAGTCACCTTTAGACTTTACATAGCTTTATTTGCAGATTAAGTTTTTGTTAGTTTATTCTTGTTTTATAAACAAATAAATGGGATCAGAGCTTTAGAGTGGAGTTGAATTTTGTCCTCTAGTATTAAAGTGTTTTTAAAATCAAAAGGATCAGGCTTAGATTTAGGAAATGTATCCTGCTCTGTGTGATTTTATGTAAAAGTAAATCCCTCTTTAAAAATTTCATTACCTCACTCTGATGAATTTCTGACTTAAGGTCACATATATATCTAAACATCTGTACATCCTTTGTAACAAGAAAAGCAGCTTAAAATGTTTCTCTAGGAAAAGTGAGAGACAATAGAGTTATATAAAAACAAGTGTCTGATTAAAACTTCTTTGTAATTCTGGTGAGAATAATAAAAATTTTGCTACAACATTTTTTTTATTGAGTAAAATAATTTTATTTCTATAATGTGGTATAGTGCTATTGAATATACTTTTTGTCAGGAAAAATTTGTTTTCTGTTGTCTTATAATGAACAGAAAATGTCTAAAAGTGTTAAATTTATTTCATGTGCAAATGTACATAGTAACTTTTTTTGTTTGTTTTCACAAAGGACATACTTTGTGGTACAAAAACCTTATTTTCTTACATATCAATGTTACTCTGCTACAGAAATATATAGTTCATTATCATACTATAAAAATACTATTGAGAGAGGGAAAAAAGGAATTACATGATTTGATTCCTGAGTAGTTAAATAATTAGTCAGTATGAGATAACTTGTATATTCCCTTTTAAATTTTAAAAATAATACACAGATTGATGAGGGAGTAGGGCACTTATTCTCATTTCCTCCTTTTTGAACCAAGTTACCTACCTAAATCTAAAATAAAGATCAGCAGTTAAATTAAATATTCTCACTGAGCAGTTGAAGAGAACTTTTTTGAAGAAAGTTATTTAATCTTGAGCTAGTTATTAACTTGCTTTGCTCATTTGCAATACAGAAGAGTTGCACTAGGTAACCTCTGGTTCTTTCCTATTCTGAATCTATTTCTGTGATGTTATTTTTTTCCTCATCTTTTAAAAATATTGAACCCTACAGAAAATAAAATGAGCATTTCCATACACAAAGTAAAATAGAAAAGATTGTAACTTTATATTATGAACAGCTTGCTTTTTTTTTTCTTATAGTATCTGTATAAATACAGCATGTTATTTTCAAAACTAGAACAATGTATACAGTAAGAACATTATAAAGAAAAAATTTTGGATGACTCAAGAATTCTGATAATGAAGTGATGAGCATGATTTCTGATAACTGAAGATAGGCAAGCTATCCACCTTCTTGATAGAAAGCTAGGATGTAGACTTAGGATGCAAAATAAGGATGCCATTGCTGAAGTGGTGATTTGTTTTGTTTGCCTATGCCTATTTCTTGAAAAGGACTCCTCTCTTCCTCTTTCTTTATCTCACTTCCACTTTCTCTCCTTCTGTTCTTAATTTGAGGGTAGGTGGGAAGAAGAGGGAGCTTGGGACTGGGTAACCAGAAAGGACGGTTGGAAACATTTTTTAAATTTGCCAGACAGAAAGCCAAAAAAAAAAAAATCAAGACAAAAAGGACAATTGAAAGTTAAATGTTGGATTTATTACATATTTTAAAAGAAAGGAAATCTATGTATTATATTGTATTCAATCAATTAATAAAAATATTTATTAAGTACCTATTTTGCCATATAGCTACTAAGCACTGGGGATACAAAAAGGCACAAAAGATGTGTCTCCAAGGAGCTTAGATCATCTGCTTACTTAGAAAATTTTCTTTTATTTTAAAAATCTTAAAGTTTCAGTGGTCTCTTATCTCATTTGTTTAAAATGCCTTCAAATTACTTTCCAAGAATAACTGACAGGTATCAAGATAGAGTAAAATTTACTGGCGAATTTCAACTTAAACCTGTGCATAATTGGTGGGTGATATTGAAAAAGTGACTGGCATATATTAGCAAGTATAACCAGTGATTCATTTTTTTTCTATTAATATTAAGGCATAAGGTATCGTTTTTATGTATTCTTTGTCATTAAAACTAAATATCAAACCAAATTCATCTTTTTTCAAGTGTTAAATTGAGATATTTTAAAAACTAGTAAAGCATTTAATCATCTTATTCTCACTAAAATATTATTGGTAATTTATTGAGCAAAAGTTTTCATGCCATTATAAATGAAGTAAAATGATTTTTAAAATAATGTTTACTTTTCAAATTGATGTTTTAAAATGTTTTTTACATGTTTTATGATGCTCATTATATGTTAGTATTAGTTGATAAGATGATAAATGAATTAGTAATATATTTGACATATTCAAACATGAGATACTCAAATTTTTTTTTGCTGTTGAGTCATTTGATAGAAAAGTTTGAAAATCACAGATCTGAGAGTACTACATACAGTTCCTTAAAGAACTTTAGTGAAGTCTTTTAGAGAAAACTTTGCATAAAATTCAGACGTCTGAATACACAATCTTTATACCCCTTTCCCCAGGCCAAGGTGGGAGAAAGTAAAAATGAGAATGAACTCCTACTTATTTCTGTAATACTAACATAACAGCCTCTTTCTCCTCCCCTTCTCCCCCATCTCTTCTTGACTTTTAATGTTCTGCTTAACTAGATGTGATCTATATATAGAAACTGTTATTGCTTAGGGGTGAATGTTGAGGAACAAAATTAGATCTTATATTTGAAGATTTGGTTCATCTCTGTTTGGGAAGCCTCTCCATGTTTTTAGGGCACATAGCTATACAGTTGCCCAAAGTCAATTAGCTTTAAATGCTACTTAACTAAAAACATTCATTTTGCCAATAATTTAGCACCACTGTCCTCTTGAAAAATGTGTGTGTGTGTGTGTGTGTGTGTGTGTGTGTGTGTGTGTGTGTGTGATTATTTAACGTATACCAGGAAAAAAGTCCTGTTACCTTGGAATGATTGTGGGGATGTGTGTAATAAATAGTAAGAAAAAATAGCAATAAAATATGTTTGTGAACCTGCAGTTATAAATTTCCAGGAAATGTGTGTTTTAGGTACCATTACATTATGATGAAAAAAAAAACAGCTTGGCACTTAATAAGTCTTGAGTAGTGCAAATCAAATGCAAACAATCTGTTCAATTATATTATTATACTTAGATCTAAAGATGCTGCCTCCTTTCTTATACCATTTATCCCCATTTATTCTTTTTGAGGAAATATGTCAGTGATACTAGTCAGAGGAAGATATAATTATCGTGATGATGCATTTTTTAAAAATAACTTACTGACAAAAACATAAATCTCTTTTCTTAGGTTACAGAGAAAGCATCTGGCTACATCATTTTAGTTAACTAGTACTTGAAAAGTTTTCTTTAGGGATGATACCTTATCTTAAATGTGAACCACTAGAGTGTGAAGGAGATTATAACATATTCTAAAGGCACTGACTTTCATGTTGGATCCTTAGCAGTCAGAGTAGAAGTAAACAGCTTGGATCAGGATAGTACCTTAGCTGAGTAGTGGACTTAAAGTAAAAGTTTCTCAAATTGAATAAAGCAGCATTTCCCATTTTTCTTAAGTCTAAGAATGGTCTCCAAAATTGGGCTACCATAATATATAACATTGCCTTAGGGAAATGGTTTGCTCCAAATTGTCTAACTTTTTGTTCATACCTTTTAGTTTTTCCTGAATACCCTTCCACCCTCCCGCATTGATACTTTGTATCTATGAGTTTTCAACTTCTAAGTATTTCCTAAATGCCAAGCCTAGTGCTAGATGTTAAGGACAAAAAGTTAGAAATAAAATAATTCCAAACTCATTCACTTCATTGAGAGACACAATGTATTATGCATATAAAAATACATAAAATGTATATTATAAAGAAACATGATGCAAAAAATAAAAGGAATTTGCATAAAAGGCAAGTAGCATCTATTGAGTCTGGTCATACTTTATATAAGAACTAGCCCTTGAGCTAAAGAGATGGTAATGGGAAGGAGTGCATTTCCAAGCATTGGGGGGGCATTTTCCAGGCATTCCTGCACAAAGGGGACTAAGATGGGAAATGGAGTGATATGTGAGGAACAGCAGAAGGACAATTTTGTTTGGAGTTTAGAGTGGTTAAAAGGAAGTCATAGCTTGGCTTATAAAGGATGATGCTATCCACTTTCAAAGAATGAGAAAAACAAATGTAGGATGGTCTGTATCAGTGTGTATGTATGCGAATGTATAAGTGTATGTATGTGAATGTATAAGTGTATGTATGTATATTGTTGTAGGTATATATTATACATGTAAATATGTGGATGTGCTTAATTGGAGCCTGATTTGAGGAGGTAGGGGGAGGATGAGAAAAAAAGAATAAAAAGTAAAAAAAAAAAAAAAAAAAAACACAGCAGAGAACAAAGAAAACCTATATGGAAGCAAAGATAGTATAGACTTTTTTTGGAAATAGAAATTTATTATCTCATATTTTGAATCCTCTCATGTTCTATGAATATGGAAATTTTTTTTTCCTTTTTCTATTTGGTATCTGAGTTTCAAATAACATTTTTTTAAACGGAAGTCTGGAAAGATAGCTTAGAATTAAATTATGAAGGACTTTTCAGTATCAAACTGAAGATTTTATATTTTCTTCTTAACCCCAAGGAGTTTATATTTGGTTCTAGAGGTCATAAGAAGCCAGAAGCAGAATGGGAAACAATCACTATCCATACCCCTCCTAATTCTTTTGGACACAAAGACTGCCTGCCCCTATTATCCATTGCCCTTCATTGCCTGATGATATCATCCAGCAATGGTCATCTCTGTTTCTTAACTCAGCATTTTGGTTAATAAATAACATTCACTAATCATTCTTGGGTTAACAAAGAACTTTATACTTTAACTCATTTATCCCTATGAAATAGCAGAATAGCTATTATTATACTCTTGTTACAGACAAGGATACTTGTCAAAGAAAAATTATTGGCTTTTTCAAGATTATATATAGTAAAAAGCGGGCTGAGAATTTGAATCTAAGACTCCTCTGATTCCCACATGTCACATTTTCCACTAGACCATGATGACATAGTAACAACATTAAGAAATCCAATGTGATTCTCAAATAATATTTATACAAAATCTGTATCAACCTTATCTATTTAGTATCATCAAAGTGAACAGCTTTGCCTCTCTATGTCTCAACTCTACTAGATTTTCAGCACTTTCAGTTCCAAAAGCCTAAGAAAATACAATATTGTTCTCTGCTCTCCTTGTCTTTTCATGTATTAGTTATTTCTTAATCTTCCTATACATTTCATTTATCATCAATCTGAAGATGACATCTAGATCTATATCATATATCCTTTCTCCTTCTCATTGTGCATCATCAACTAAAACTAGATATTTTGGAGCCATTTTAAACTTGATATGTCTAGCACACAAACTTTCCAGTATCCCTTCTTCTAGTCATTCTGATTGCTAGCCTTGTCATCACTCTCAGTCATACCATGTCTCATCACTTAACATTTCAACCCTCACAACATCTCTTAACATAAATTTTTTTTCAGCATACACAGCCATCACTCTAATTCAGGTCCTTCATCACTTTTTTCCTGAACTATTGTATTAGCTTCCTAATTGATCTTCCCACAGTGCTAAAAATGATTTTCCTACAGTCCAAGTCAGGTTAAATCACCTTCTTCACAGCTAGTAGCTTCTACTAGCCTCCTATTGCCTCTAGGATCTAATGTAAACTCTTCTTTTTTGGCATTTAAGGTTCATCACATAATCCTTTCCTTGTTTTCTAGTCTTGTCCCACATTATTCCTATCTTCCATTCTAAAGTTTAGTCATACTGATCAGTTGCTAACAAGATGCTCCAGCCTTTATACCTACTATCTCCATTGTCTGAAATATTCTTTTTCTTCACCTCTAGCACTTGCAATCTGTGGGTGTCTTTAAAATTTAGCTCAGATGACTTCTACTGGAGACTTTTTCTACTACCCTGAGCAATTAGAGTCTTTTCTTTTATACTGTCTTATAAACATACATACAGCAACTGTGAAAATGTAAATTTTTTGAGACCCAGGTCTATTTTTGCCTTTTCTTTGAATCCCTAGCATTTTACTTAGCATCTGATACATTATAAGCCCTTTTAAAAATTCTTCTTTGCTTGATTGATTTCTGTTAACTAACAGGCCTTCTTCCTATCGCTGTCAGATAAGAACTTGGACTTGGTGACAGTGTTACCCCATACTTCCAACACATCATTACCCTATCATGACTGTGTCATTCCACTTGGCCTCTTGAACTCAATGTACAATTGTTTTCATTTTCCTTGAATAATAATATTTATTGATCCACTTTATGTGGACCTTTAACAAAAATCTGGATTTGCAGCAGAGGCAACAGCTGTATGTAGACATCTAGCATTATGCCAAATGAAGCAGTATGCCTTTTTAGCCATTAAGGCAAAAATGACAACTGATGGACTCTTTGATATTAGTATTCATATTTTGGAGATATGTCATCTGTTAAATTATAAAAAATGTAAAATTTATAAAAATGTATAACAAAATTTATAAATAAGGAGTTTCTTATGTATTTTATATATGTAACATTTTAAAGTTTACAAAAGTTTTTTTAAGGTTTGTTATTTTATCTTCAAAATAACACATTTATATAGTTAGATATCCTCATTTTACAGATAAAGAAATCAGGAAAGAAAAAGGTTAAATGATTTGCTCAGGGTCACATAGTTGAGTGTCTGAAACAAGATTTAAACTTGGATTTTCTTGACTCCAGACCCTGTATGCCATCCCCTGAACTTTATATCTAGTCCAATTTCCTTGGTATTTTGTAGATGTTGGATTTTTGCAAGCCACAGTGATGTGTTCTTCGATTTTCTGTTACTTCATTACACAGTCTGCATCACTTGAAGTGCAATCTCTTTGAGGATAACCTTTCAGTAGTTTATAGTGTCAGTGATCTGATTATGAATCATTATACTAAACCCCATCTTTTCTATTAACATATTTGTATGATTCAATTATTTGTTCATTGCCTCTTTGATGCCATATTATTGGTTGAGTTATTGTGGATATCACCTATGAAGTGCCTTTTACTCTTAGATTTTAGGCATTTAATTGACTCTTGGGAGAAATAAACCATTTTTTGGTCCATAAGATAAATTCATTGGTATATACCTGTTATTAAGTTTCTTTTAAAAATATTTCTGTAAATTTTAAAATCTTGTATCTTGTGTTCTGAGAATATCTTATTAATCTTCATTCTTTTCTTTGGTAAAGAAAATCTTGCTATAAGAATTTTGTTTTTCTTTTTTACCATGGTTGGTTTGGGAGGGAGAAAAAAAATACATTTATGTTAATTGAAAAAATAAGATTAAATTTTAAAACAATTAAAAATTTTTCCATTTAAAAGACTTATTGTGTAAATAGGTATCATTTGCACTAAAATGTGTTTTTTTCTGTTAAATAGTGATTTTAGGAAAGTAGTGAGTCTCTTATTACCTTCAGATTTCACCTTGTTAACTATATGTAATTAAGGTAATTTACAATGTAACTTCTTATCCACTGGTTCAATTCGGTATTGTTAGTTACAGTTAGTCCCTATTCTTGCTTGACATAAATTGAGAATTTGTTGAAAAAAATTTCTAGGGGATGAAGTAGCTATTTAATTGTACTTTCATTGGAATCATACAACTTGATCATCTTGTGTATATCACATGATAAGACATTTGGTTACACCTATTGGTTAGTAGGCTTAAGCTGTTTCCTTGGAAAATTCTCAATTTTTCATAACTTTTTCCTAATCTTATAGTATATGTACTGTTTTAATTTTATAATAGTTTTTCATATGAACATCAAATTCTCTAATGGCTCCACTATGCTTCTATCCCTTTTATTGTATTTGCAGTACCTTACTGAGTTACAGGTATGGAACTAATAGAAAGGCATTTTAGTAGTCAATAATGTCAGTGTTAAATATTAGTGCTCTTAGGTATTTTGTTTAGTAATTATTGAATCTATAAGTTGTACATGATGCCCCTGGCAATTTTTGGCATGCCCTTTCTATGTCCTCGCTGATTTATTCTAAGTGTGTGGATAGTTGTTTTGGGGAATCAGTATAAGCTATTTATAAGGATATAATTATATTTAGGGTGATTCCTATCGTTCTCAACTTTTGATAAAATTGTTGTGACAAATAAGTTAAGGTTTTATGTTCTTTTAGTTTTCAAAACACTAATATTTTATTTTTGTTTCAACAATCTGAAATTGTCAGGATGAATTATCTGTGTTTCATAGATATGGATAAATGACTCAGCTCGTGTCATTCAGGTCGCCATTGTCAGAGCCAGAATTAGCACCCAAGTCTGATAGTTCCTACTCTTATGTACTATGCTGGGGGTTCCATATATATATATATTAAGATTTTATTGGTCTGAAATTGTATTCTCTTTTTTTATTGTTTTTTGAAAGTGGATACTGAATAGATCTTTAGATTGTTGTTATTCCATTGTTTTTCGGTTTTATCTGACACTTTATTGACCCAATTTACGGTTCTCTTGGCAGAGATACTGGAGTGATTTTCTATTTCCTTCTCTAGTTCATTTTACAGATGAAGAAACAGGCAGACAGTGTTAAGTGACTTGGCTAGAGTCACACAGCTAGTATGAGTCTGAGGCCAGATTTGAACTAAAGAAAATGAGTCTTCCTGACTCTTGAATCTGATTTTCTATACACTGAGCCACCTAGATGCCCAACTGTTTAGATACTAATAATTAAAATGAATGTCAACACACTGGTTCTACCTGTTTGTCTTGTATCTTTTCATTTTTCTGATTTGAAATTATCTCACATCAGGATACAGTTCATTTTCCTAAGAGTGAAGAAAAAAAGCCCATCTCTAGAGTTTGGATTTGTTAGGGAAGGGATAAAGTCATCACAAAGTTGGATATAATAAGTGACAGTGTGTGACATAGGAAAAACTGCATTTGAGTGCAGGAAGAGGATGTAGAGAATGTGACAAACTTCCATAGAGGGTACTACAAAGTAAAGGGCGAGGGGAGGCCAGTGAAAACCCCAACTACTGAGGCAGGAGAAAACTTTTATAGATTTACTTGGGGGAGAAAACAAAGGAAAAGAGTTTAATGTCTGTCTGACTAAAAGCTTTTGGAATAATTAAACTTGGTTGTTCATCACTATGTCATGGGGCACTTCTGCAGAGATTGGCCTTCATATTGACTGAACCAGAACAGACTGGGAAGAGCCCAATTGCATCACCTTGTAAGTTTCTACAATGTCAAAATTACTGCTAAAACTAGAACAATTGTAGTGACAGTGTTAATCAGAAGGACATAGTTCCATTTGAAGCTGGGGTGCAGTTTGACCTGAGAGGTTTTGTATTGATAAAAGACATTTTTTGGTTTATTTCTTAAAATTATTTCACTCCCTATTAATTTTTTTTTTAATGTGAGCCTCAAATGTCAGTTGAGGGTATATGGGCTTATTAAAGTCAACCTATTGATTTGTACTCAATCTATGATATATACCAAATCAAGAATATATTATTGTTCTGATACATTATCTTTACCTGCTGTTTTTCTTTCATTATAGTTGCTGATATGTGTTCAAGATGAGTGGGATGGGAGAAAATACCTCTGACCCATCTAGGGCAGAGACAAGAAAGCGCAAGGAATGTCCTGATCAGCTTGGCCCCAGGTTTGATTCATTCCAAGGAAAAAAAATATTATTGAGAAAGTCATATACTTTGATACTTTGCAGGTTCCTGTCACCTCTAAAAGAGTTATTCTAGAACTTCCAGTGAAGACTATACTTCAAATACAAATATATTATTAATTAGTTTGTTAGTTAATTTGTTAGTTAATTAACTAATTAGTTAATAAACCTTTATGATCTTAAGCAAAATATGCACACATTTTATATTCTGAAGATTCAGAAAAATGCCAGAGTTTTCTAATAATCTCAAGAGAGTTGAATTTATTTCTTCTGAATCTTCCTGTCTAGTAACTACTAAAACTAATCAATCCTTGGTTTTTACGTGTTTTTTTGGTTTTGGAGTAACAGAATGTCAAGAGATTTAGAGTACCAAATAAGGAGTTATATAACATTAGCTTTAATGTTGGGATTGGAATATATACACACAATTTTTTTTTGAGAGAAAAAAGTTAGATAGTATATAGTTTATTGACTTGGAATAGAATTTAAAAAAAACTTTTCAGTGAATATTACTAATATTATAAAATTTGACCTAAATTGTAGGAAGTTAAAAGAAAGGAGGAAAAAAAAAAAAGTAAGAGTGACTAAAGGATTTAGAGAAAAGGATTGATAAAATAGAATGTGATTAACTTCTATTAGTACAAATCTCTGCTTCATTGAAAATGTACCCTCCCCTTTTAGATAGTGTTTGATTAGTTAACCTCTTCCTTTTTAGCTCCAGCTTTCAATTCTAATCTGACACTTTCTAACTTTCTGGTTATCTAAAATTTCTTAATTGTTCAACCATATCTGGGAAAAATTGGGAATCTCAGTTTTTCATTATCTGAAAATTTAGATGTTTGGTGTAAATATCTTTACCAGCTTTAAAATGATACCACATAGATAAACTTAAATAGTGGTAGAGACTTGATTATTTCAGTGTTTTAGATCAGATTTTAAAGGTCCATATGTACATAAAGATATTTTTATTATAATCTCAAAGAGAATAAATATTTTGATTTGTTTGCCACTTAAGGATTGATAACTCCATTGTGTTTTGAAAAGGAATGATATTATTTCATAAAACAGTTACCGATATACACAAGAAAATTCAACTACATTTCATATTTTTATTTTAATTCCTAAAAACCTAAGAATTGAACATGCTTTATTTACATTTCATTTATCATTTGGCTTGGATGATTAGCATTTATTCTGATTCAGTTTCACTTTTATTTTTAGCTTTGCTCATTGTTCTATGGTTTTTATCCACTTGTCCCAAAAGTTTTTCTGATTAATTATTTAACACTACAAGGCAGTGTATAAAAATTACTTTTTGTTTTCATTCATTTGACATTAAGACATTTTCTTTTTGTTGTATTAACTTAACAATTTCCTCCTCTCCTTCCACCCCCCCAATAAATGTTTCTATACAAGTTCAGGTTTTAATGTTTTTTTTCAGAGTTTCTATGTTTTGTGTATTTGTGTGAGTTGAGTGCATATGCATATATGTATATGTATTATATATGCACAAGCAACTTGTAATATCTTTAATAACTTCTGTTGTATAAAATATTTATCATGATATATTTAAAGTCAATATTTATTTCCATTTTAGCCCTAAAAGGAGCACAGAGAAACGCAACCGTGAACAGGAAAATAAATACATCGAAGAACTTGCTGAGCTGATTTTTGCAAATTTCAATGATATTGACAATTTTAATTTTAAACCTGACAAATGTGCAATCTTAAAAGAAACTGTGAAGCAAATTCGTCAGATTAAAGAGCAAGGTAAGAGTTTTAGATAACTATTTTGGAGAGTTTTAGTTTTGTTTAGTCTGATAGGCACTTCAAACTATCCAATTTTTATGTTTAAATCACTAATGAAGTCGTGTTGTCATGGTACAGGATAAAATGTAAATATCATTTGCTGGAGTTTATATGCAAACCATTCTCATAGGTTTAGGTGTGGGTAAATTCCATAATTTGGGCAGAAGCCAATTTAATGGAAACCAGAATTGTAGAACACAAAGTAACTTCTTTTTCAACTATTTAGCCCATTTGATTTAAGTCTTTGAGCCTCAACTGTAGGTGTCACTTAGGGTTAAAACTTCATGTGACAATAGATTTGAAAGACCCTAATCTCTAGTTAGAATTCTTTTGTGAAGTTTACATATAGTATATGACAGCTTTCTTCCTGCTTTGGGTTTTTTAGTTTTTTAGGAGTTGTGATTTTTTTTTGTTGTTGTTGTTTTTTGTTTTTTTGGTCTGAGACCAGTTTTCTGTCTTCTTTTCCTTTGATATTTCTGCCTATGGAAAAAAGTAAAGAAAATATTTTTTAAAAATACTTTTGACTTTGTAGTGCCAAAAAGACTTATTTGGGCAGGCATAAACAGTGTCTCAGTGCTTAGGGCTAATACATGCTTATAAAGTATGAGTGTAGTGTTTTACTTCAGGGCTAAAAAGATTATTATCTTCTTGTAATTTGTTTTTGAAGGTATCCTCTTAGATTCCATACTCTTTCATCTAAAACCTTTCATATAATATTCCAGGAGTAAATCCTTTAGAAAGGTAATATTCCTCTTTGTACGTTATATTAACCTGAAACCCTTATGTGACCCATCAACCCCCAAATTTCTGTCTCCCTGCTAATATCATTAACACAGGGAGATAGAAATTTTTAGGTATGTACTTTTCTTCTAGATTGTGATTTAAAGCAAGTGACCAAGTGTAGGAAAATAGAAATCTAAAGCTAGTATGAAATTGAGAGAATATCTAATCCCCAACCCTCTCCTTTTCTGAAGGTGAGGTCCACAAAAAGTTAAGTGATATGCCTAAAGATGTAACGAAAGCCAGATGGGGCAAAGTTTGAACCAGAAATAAATGCCCTGTTTGTGTTGTTATTGGGGATATGTCACTTGAGCACTATCTTCTTTTGCCTCTTCCTATGGGTTTCCTCTCCCTCCACAGATTTTAAAATGTCTGTGTTCACTCTAAATTTTTATATTCTCTTGATTGTCTTTGCAAAGGTTAAAATATTCTTTCTACCTCAGTTTCTCTACATGGAATTGTTAGCAGTGCTTAGCTCACAAGATTAAGATGAGATTTAAATGGTTGAAGTTTATAATGTTTTAAAGATGAAAATAGCTTGCAGATTGTTTTGGTTATAACTGATTCATTCAAGTGAAGAAACTATTAAGTTTGCTCAGATTTCTTAAAGTCTAAAAGAGACTATTTTCTATATACTATAGATATTGAATAGGAATCTTACATTTTAAAACAATTAAGTATTTTCAACTGTCGTGTACTTACAAGAAAGTTTTATAGAACACTGTTGATTCCTCTTGAAAACAAAAGACATGTTAAGATCTGTTGTGCTGGGACTTTGCCATTATTTTACTATGTTTTGAGTCAAAAAAGATACACACTACAACCACCCAAGAAGCTGTAACAATAAATAACTTGTTATTTCTTATTGTTCTAAATAATACGCCAACTGATTTTAAAGTAAATTGCATTTGAATATACAAAATAAACCTGAAAAGCAAACTGAAATAATTGAAATGCATAAATTAAACTCATTTTCAAGCTATTTTAGACATTTATTCCATGTTTCATAAAATGCTTCTTGAACAGATAGAAGGGAAGCCATTAGTTAAAATTCTTTACTACTTCATTTACCACTTCAATTATATAATGTATTTGGACAGCCACATGACACCTATGCTGAAAAAGGCATGTATATTTCCTCTCTGTAACCTAAGATATTCAGATATGTTACCTATATTACCTGAGATTCACATTGGACTGTGAAAGAGTGTCCCCAAAACAATAACTCTCTAGACTAAAAGTAAGGCTGACTGGCTAGCCAGTTCTTCCTACAATAAGAATTTTGACACATATAACCCTAAACTTAGCTAGATTTTCATTCAGTTTTATAAATTACATAGGATAAGTAAAGGTGCAGGTAAAATGGTTTGAAGAGTTGGAGGAGAGTATCACTATAATAAACTTCCTCTTGCACCCAGTATTTTGCAGAATCTTAAAGTAACTTTGTTCAAACATAAGTCATCCAAAAATTCAAACACTGAAATAGATAACATAAATGGATTGTATATATACAGGAACTTTGCTGTAGAATAACTTGTAGGAGCACAGAATGTCCTCCAACACAATTGTTCTTTCTGAATCTAAGCAAACTTTGTTATCAGGAATGAAAGAGAAACTTTGCTCATGTCCTCCATGATGTTATAAGTATTCTCAAAGTCAGAGGCTGTATCATAAGAGTTTAATTTATTAAATAAACTTGTTTGCTGATTGATTTTTCATATTAATGAAATGTGATTAGTTTATATATGTGTTGACTAGAATTCTGAATCTTTATTTTATTATCAATTGAGATAGATGGTGGGAATGCGCTTTCTTTGTTTTTAGACTCAATTATAGGGAAAATTAAACCATTATCCATTCCATATCAGAACTTTTCCCATTGAGGTTCAATATCATGGGTTAGCATAAGAAATTAAATGGAAATTTTGGAGGAGTTTTGCAGAAGTTGTAATTGACATGTGAAGGGCAGCAGAGAACACAAAAAAAGTTAAAAACTCAGAAATGCATAAGTTATATATATGTGTGTATGTATATATAGTATTGTATAATATCAAAATATTTTGTCTTTTAATACTATAATAACTTAGACTTTTTCTCTGGTACGAAGGAGGACCAAAAAAATTTTACATAGATTTTTTTAGATCATAGGGGTGCTGTGCCACTAACCCATATGATATGGAAAGGAAACTGTTTTGGGAAGAAATTTTTTTTAAATTTCAAATAGAAATCGGTTCAGATGCTATATTCAGCAAATTATCATTAGCCATAATTTCTGTGAAATTTTAATACCATATGGTGAAGGGCAGAAGGAAAAGTTTGAACTTCTTATTAAAAAAATTAAAATTGAATGGGAAGGAATTAAAATTCTATTAGGAAAAGGTGAAAAAAATGATGAATTTCTGTCAATCCTGTATCATTGCTCTATATTAAGTAGTGCCTCTTGTTTCATAGAAGTTGGAATACTTTTTGTTGATTTTTAAAATTAGTAAAAGCTCTTTACCACAGCTATGTAATTTATTTGAACAGCAAAATGCATGCAATTAACTTAGAGAAAATTGGTTAAACACTTGAAATGCTATAGAGAAAAATGTGGTTTGTCTAGTTGGTAGCCATGAAGCTACTCTGTTTTAAGAATTGTTCTCCATTGGAATAAGCTAGTGAAATAGAGTCACTGGTGTCCCTATATGATCTAAATATATTATTTTTTTTAATGCTTTTGGTTCTAGTAAATTTTGATATATGCTAGTATGCCAGAATTCTGATTTGATTCATACAATGCAGAATTTTTTTGTCCTTTTAAAAAGTTGGCTCAAAACCATTATTAGTAAATATTTATTTTTGTGGTTATTTTTCTACTGATATGATTTTTAAAGAATCAATATCGTTTCAGCAAGTACAATTTGTGAATGTCCCAAATAGTAATTGACTGTGCTAATGCTTAGACCAAGTATATGAGTTCCATTTTAATCTTTATGTACCCAATGCCTTCAACAGTTAATAATTGCTTGTTATTTGCTTAATTGTAGGGTGCGGGAGTAGGGGTTTATTGCAGGAGATAGAAGTAGCTGCAGAACTAATTCTTAATCAGTATAACAAATCATGAACGGGAAGTTAAAATTTCCTTTGTGAAATTTTCTGTTTGTTGGGATGACTTTGTATGTTTGCTAGAACAAAGACTAGTGTTTTCTATGTCTTGTACTTAGGCACTTGGTAAGAATCACTACAATGGAAATAAGTAAGTGGGTAGAATCCAAGAGTCAAATAAAATTTTTATTTTTTTACTGATCTAGTTGTTTTAAGAGTACTTTGTAAAACTTGTTACTTCATTTATTTTTTTTTCCTCTCTCTCTCTCTTTTTTTAAAGTATTTGAAACTCTTTGAAATAATTATTGAAGGATTTTTTTCTTAACAGATCATTTTAAACAGCAAATCTCCTATCATAGTCTAGTTTTCTTCAGGTAATGATTGATAGTTTCAGCCCTCTTCTACCCAGGCTCCCCACTACTATTTTGGCATTCTCATATACTGTTGGATGGATTTGTTCCATGAGGAAGCAAAGTATCAAGCTGGCTGTCAGGGCAGAATAGTTTTTATTACCTTGAAACATAATAGTTTTATATTAATATTGTTAAATTTTTAAGTACTAATTTTTAGATGCCATTTCAGATAACTGGAATGACAGTTTAAAATTTTCCTGTGCCACTATTAAAGAATAATGTTTTTAAATTATATGGAAAAGTAGCATAAATGAGAAAATAGAGGTCACCAGTTCTCTTAAGGGCAGCTAGATGGTGCAATGGAAAGGATGGATGAATGAATGAATAAATCTTTTAGAACAGCCTAACTTTGAAAGTTGAATGTATGCAAGTAGTATCACTATCATAAATAAACCACTTCAGAAAATGTAGTATTCTAGAATAAATCATTTTTGTTAAATGAACAATCGTTACTAATAAAATACATACTTCATGTTTAGGATGATAGGTTACTATTAAAGTCATCTAGTTTAGGTCTCATTTTACTAATTAAAAAAAAAAAAACTCTGATATTCCAAGAAGTCACAGACCTTGCCCAATATCACATAAATTTAAGGGTGTTTTTTTGGTTTTTGATTTGTTTGTTTGTTTGTTTGTTTGTTTGTTTTAATATACCTACAGTGTATCAGATGGTGGGAACTATATGGACAAAAAGGCAGTAATCTCAACTCCAAAGGAAATATATGTAGGGCTCCATATGTAGAAATCATTCTATTCAAAGATAGAGGTGAAAGATGAACTATTGTATTTCAAAAAACTTCAGGGAGTTCATATTTTTTTTTTGATATTTCAGAGTATGTGAAAAAGGAATAATATATATTAAGCCTACACTGGTAACCAGGACTCAGATTTTAAAGGGCTTTAGAGTATGTTATTTGTATTTTATCATAGAAGCAATAAAGAAGTTTTGGAAGTTTTTGCGCCAAAGCATGTGATAATCAGAACTATAATATTATCAATTTGGCATTTATCTGGAGAATTTATTGTCTCCAAGAAACTCATAAAAGGACCCCTCTTTTAAAAAAGTTATTCATCACCTCTTGCATCAGCTTCCCTAATATGTCTCCCTGCTTCAAATTTCTCTCCACTTCATTCCTAAATATTGCTACCAAAATAATTTTTTTTTAAGTAGCTCTGACCATGTGATTCCACTACTCACTCAACTTTGGTAGTTGCTTCTTGCCTCTAGGATAAATATGTATTTCTCTGTTTAGCTTATAAAATTCTTGATAATAAAGATTCACTATTGTTTTTCTGCCTCATTGGACATTATTCCTACTCTGATACATAATCCAGCCCAACTGCCCTTTTCTTCTTTCCTGAAATAACATATCCATGTCCCATCTCTGTGCCTTTGAACTGAACATCCACTCCCACCCCACTCCCCCTTTCAGGCATTTCCTGTGCCTCATAAGACTCCTTTACTTCCTTCCTTTACTATCTTTTACATGAAGATTTCCTTATTCTTGCTGTTCCCCACCACCACCACCATTGCTAATGCCTACCTAACCTTCCAAACTACTTTGTATATATTTATATTTATTAATTTATATATGCTTTATATGTTTTTCTCTGGATTTACCTCTCCCATAAGAATGTAAACTCCTTGGGAGTAAAGATTATTTCATTCTTTATATTTGTATCTCTAATGTGTAGTTCAATGCCTGGCATATAGTAAGCGCTTAATACTTATTGATTGAAAAAGTATTTTTTAAGCCCCTACCATGAGCCAGACAATGTGATAGGTTCTTTGGTTACAAAGGACAAAATGAACATGTCCCTTCCTTTTATAGAACTCATATTCTAATGGGGAAGGAACATCATGCACACAAATATATAACTTTGAAAAAAATTTGATGAGAAGGCACTAACAACAATGATCAAAAAAAGCTTTTTTGCAGCAGATAGCCTTTAACTTATGTTTAAAGATTTTGTGATTTTCTTGGTGCTGGTACCTCCCCCTCCTCCCCCCCATTCACATATTTTATAATCCTTCTCTGAATGTATAAGCTGTGCTCCTATCTTAACTACTTATTCCCTATATTAGAATCCTATCCTTTTTTTCCCCTCTCCTGTATATGATGTCTGAGTCCAGCATAACTCTGAAATATTAATTTACATTTTTTTGCCACAAAACTAAGTGTCATATTTAACCTATATCAGGGATTGTTTGCTATCTTGGAGGGGGCCAAGAAGAGATAAAAAAAATCTGGAAGGTTTTGCAAAGGTGAATGTTGAAAAGTGTCTTTGCATGTATTTGGAAAAAATAAAATACTATTAAAAGGGTGGAAAAAAGAAACTAAGCACCACTCCCATATCTAAATAAGTTATGAATCTAAAAAGCAATTTACTGTTACCTTTTGTTTTGTTTTATTTTTCCTAAAAACATTTCATTAATATGTTTTATTTTTATTTTCATTATCAACCATTTGTGTTGTACCTCCCCTCTTCTCAGCCATCCCTTAGAATAAAAAAAAATTTTTTTTTTAAATTAGCACCACCAGACAACATATCACAGATCCTGATTCTGCAAAAGAAGCAAGGAGCAATGTCTTCTACTGTCTCTTTTTTAGGGCTAAACAATCATAATAATTTGTTGGATTTGGTTTCTCTTGTTTGGTTGTTGACATTTTTGGTGAAAAAAAATTATGATAGAGATTGATTGGTTGATTCTCTGTATTTGGGGGGGGGGAGCAGTAGCTCTTTCTGTGGTCATGCCAGTCTTTTAAAGTTTTGTTGTCATTTTATAGAGACATTAAATTTCTTTCTAATTTTCAGAGTCTATTGCTTCAGTAAGATTTTTACTTCTTAGATAATTGATTTTACAATTCTTTCTTCCAGACCACTCATTTACAGGTTTTCCCCCAGAGTTCACACTTCTCTTCTATTTGCTTCTTTATAGTGTTCTCATTTCAGTTTTAAAATCAGTTTTAGCTTTTTTTTTTTTTTAATTTTTTTTTTATTTTGCTGAGGCACTTGGGGTTAAGTTACTTGCCCATGGTCACACAGCTGAGACGTATTAAGTGTCTGAGTTCAGATTTGAATTCAGGTCCTCAATTTTAGCTCTTTCTTAAAGCTTCACTTTTTGTAAATAAAAAAGCTATTAATAAAAATATATATTAAAAAAAAGTTTCACTTTTTGCAGGTATTTTATTTGAGCTTGTCCTCCTCCCCCCGACTGTGATTTTTCCTTACAGTTTTGCTTGCAGATTTTTAAATCCAGTTTGGAATTATGGCTGCACAACTGTTAACCTTTTGTACTTCTTCCTTACTCAGTAAGCTGTGTAATAGGAACTCCAGTTGATCCTTCCCCTTAGACAACTGGATCTAGGCAGAAGTCCCCCTCCTCATCCCTCATAGAATTTCTCACCTTACATTTGATAGGTCAAGAAGTTCTATGCTTTTTGTCTTATGCCATAGCCACAGCCCCGTGTTCATGTAGTCCCTGCATTGCTATGTTCTGCAGCACAATTCCTGACTAAATCTCATCCCATGCATATCCTCTCCCCCTTTTAGGTTTATACCACATAGATCTTTATCTCTGACTTCATTTGGGGGGAGAATGGCTCCTTATGATTTTTTCGCTTGGATCTCCTAATCACAGCTCAGTCTAGTACATTTCCTAGAAATTTGCAGTCTTGAGGGAAAGCTCAGATGGTCTATTGTTGTTTTTCAGTTGTGTCCAACTCTTTGTGATCCCATTTGAAGTTTTCTTGGCAGAAATATTGAAGTGGTTTACCATTTCCTTCTCCAGTTCATTTTACAGATGAGGAACTGAAACAAACAGGGTTTAATGATTTGTCCAGGGTCATATAGCTAGTAAATGTCTCAGGCTGGGCTTGAACCCAATAACTTGAGTTGTCTTGACTCCAGGCCTGGCACCACCAACTGCATTTAGGTGGGATTTGTGATTTTATTTTCATCTCATGTCTGCTTTTCTCTGCCTACCTCCTTTTGAAAGTACTAATTTGTAAAAGGTTAAAAGGTAGTTAAATAAGGGAATAAAAGACATAGATCACCCATTGAATATATCGTATTTATGTATTATACTAGTATAAGTCTTTAGAATCTAATTTACCACTATATCTAAATGGATAGTGTCATCCAATCTTCCTAATAAAAGTTTTTTTCTTCCTAATGTTTCAAAAAGAATGTTTATTTTTATATCTTTTGAATTTTTCCCATTTTACACCTTTTTCATACTTAGAGTTATAATTTTCTAGTTTTTCATTGTAATTCAGTTATGAAGGGGCATCAGAGCTCCCTCTCTCTTTTCAGTCACAGGCAGAAATGAACATTTGATGCATTTGTGCCTGAGCAGTTCACATGAACAACACCTCTCCTGCTGCCCTCTTCTTGTCTATAGCAGCATACATGAGAATTAAAGATGAATTGGATTGAAAACAAGAATCTTTCAAATTTTATTTTATCTCCATACACTTTGGGGAAAGGGGGGGATTGGTAGAAGTGTGTCTATGATAGAAATAAGAATCTGAAGCTTATTTTACTGTTGAAAACCCAAAATTGGAATATTTCTTCCTAGATAAAATAAGAGCCACATAAACTTTTGAAATGCCAGCAGGGCATCAGAGGGAGAGAATGGTGACAGGAGAGAAGTTAGGGACTAGAGTCAAATAACAGATTAGGAATGTGAAGAAGCAAAGATCATTTTCAACTGTCAGAAATCAGGGAAGGATTTGTGGAGGTGTAGTTTGTCTTGAGATATGATGGATAGGGGGCAGCTAGGTGGTGCAGTGGATAGAGCACCAGCCCGGAAGTCAGAAGGATACAAGTTCAAATATGACTTTAAACACTATACACCTTAGCTGTGTGACCCTGGACAAGTCACTTAACCCTAATTGCCTCAACAACAACAAGAAATAAATAAATGAATGGATGGATAGATAGATAGATAAATGAATGGAAGGAAGGAAGGAATGATGGATGGTTGGGGGCAGCTAGGTGGCACAGTGGTGGATAGAAAAGCATGTCAGCAGCTAGGAGAAGGGAGGCAAGGACATTTCAAACATAAAAATAGAGGTGCTAGTAGTAATAGCTAAGGTATGTCATTTTAAGGTGCGCTATAACTATGGAAAATAGTGTGGGGCTTTGGAGTACAAGTTAGTAAAGAAGTTTCTGGGAGCTTCTGCCCCTTCTGTCTCTTCATCTTCCTGAGACATCTCTGGAAAGCTTTGTCAGCCCACCCACTGTTGGTTGTGGCACATGCCCCTGAGAATTTTCAGGGAGCCCTGTCTTAGCCCAAGGTCCTGCTGGCTGTAAGATAATCTTCCTAATATTCAAAAGTCAGGACATCATCATAGGCCCTGAACAGTCTAATCAGCTCCATCACTCAATGAACTTCTCTTTATCCACTGATAATATACCTGGACTCATTCTTCAATGGTTTTGCATGCTTCTATCCTATCATATTTCCTCTAGCTCTTGTATATGCTTGTTTCTTCATCTCTTACTCTTCATTCCCTTACTCTCACTCCCCTCTCACCTACCTTTCTATTGTGCCATTCCCCTCTAGCTACCCTTTTCTCTGGAATGCCTGCTTTCATCTTCAGTCTTTTCTTGGCTTCCTTCTAATGACTGCATCCCTGGCCATCCTTTCTAGTTTGATTTGCACTTTCACTTATATCTCCCTCAACAGCTTGTTGTGGTGAGAATGTTGAAATACTCTTTGCTTAATATGTATTGTATCTAGGATATACTGCAACATATTTAACATATATAGGACTGCTTGCCATCCTGGGGGGGGGGGGGGAGGGAGGGGAAAAAACGAAACATAAGTGATTGCAAGGGATAATGTCGTGTAAAAATTATCCTGGCATGGATTCTGTCAATACAAAGTTATTATTAAATAAAATAAAATTTAAAAAAAAATACAAAAAAAAAAAAAAAAAAGAAATACTCTTTGCTTCACTATCATTCAGTAAATTCTCTGAGCTGCATTCAGGCCACATTGATCACTCTCCCAAGATTCCAGCAGGTATTATCTATTGATCCCCAGGATACTCCTTTTGTCCTCCATGAATTTAGAGCCTCCCTCCTGGTTTTTCTGTATACCCCCATGCCTTCTTTCAGTCTGGGAAATGTCAACATATATGGTGCTGTTCATTCCTAACAACCTAATGTCTCAGCATTCAATTTGATAATATCACGTGACTTTTTTTAATCCGCCTCATCTGCACATAGAAGTCATATCTTTGACTTTGTCACTGTCCACAAGTATTCAATTTGATATTCTTGACCTCTCTTTTAACATATCTTCCCCTCTGCTTGATAACTCAGTTACTCCCAAAATTTGCAGCCTTCCCTTCCTGTTTTCCTGATGCTGAATAGAACTAGAGAAAATCATGAAATTGTGTTTTGGGATCCCTATTCAACATCTATGCTATTTGATACCTTTTTCCCCCACAATCTCAGCTGAAAACCTTCCCTCATTTCAGTTTTTAAAAAACGAAGCCATTTAATGAGAGCTCCCTCTTTTTTTTTTTTTTAAACATTATCTCAAATCACTGAAATGGCTTAAGGTAACTTGGTGGACAGTGGATAAAGAAGTGACCTGGGTCTGGCAACCTGAATTCAAATTTGACCTCAAACACTTAACTAATAATGTTGGCTCTAGGCAAATCACTTAACCTCTGTAAAACGAGATAATATAAGCAGATTCTTTATGAGGATCAAATGAGATATTAATTGTAAAGAGTTGAGCACAATATCTGGCAAATAGTTGTAACTATATAAATATTCCCTTCTTTCCTCCCTTCTTCTTTCACCTCTGTCTCACATGAAAAGATGGCTCGTCTCATCCACATAAATCCCTCTACATGCATAAGAGAAATCATTCTATTCCATTTTCTCTAACAGACTATCCCCTCTATCCTTCCCATATAGTAATCTTCAGTTTATCTATTCATTCCTTCCCTGCTGCCTATACATATACTCATGTTTTTCCCCATGTGTTAAAAAAAAAAAAAATGCGATCTGACTATCCCTGCTAGCCATCAGTTTTGCCATTCTAATAGATTTGAGGCAAAACTTCAAGGGTTACCATAACTTACATTTTTTGGTAATTATTAGTAGTTTGAAGCATTTTTTTGTTATGACATCAGTTTCTTCCCTTTTTTTTTTTTAAGAGACAAACACAATTATTATATTTAAACCGATTTGTGGCTATGTTCCAAATCAAATTTACATTGCAAAAGTATTTCTTCTTGTTGCTTAACATATGTTCAAATCACAGATGGACCAAGAAATGTAAAATGCCACAGTAACACAACATCCATTAAGCTCTTTTGTTGTGACTGCTTTCTGCAATTCAGTTTCTCTCATACCAATCAAAGATAGAATATAGTATCCACTTGTGACAAATTTTCAACTCTTTGAGAAAGAGCTATAACTCTAATTCTTTTGTCCCAAAAAGACTTAATCGGTGAATTGTGATATACTCAGATTTTTACCTGTGATATCTATCAATATTTACCTGAGACAATTGGTTAATTCTGCATGATGCCTTCTTCAGTTCTTAGAAAGAATAATGACTTCATCTGTGTGAGCCCTCACTGCATTGATACACTTCTCTCACGGTGAACACCTGAGCATATTTTCTTTTTCTTTTTTTTTTTTAAATAACTTTTTATTGATAGAACTCATGCCAGGGTAATTTTTTACAGCATTATCCCTTGCATTCACTTCTGTTCCGATTTTTCTCCTCCCTCCCTCCACCCCCTCCCCCAGATGGCAAGCAGTCCTTTACATGTTGAATAGGTTACAGTATATCCTAGATACAATATATGTTTGCAGAACCGAACAGTTTTTTGTTGCACAGGGAGAATTGAATTCAGAAGGTATAAATAATTCGGGAAGAAAAACAAAAATGCAAGTAGTTTATATTCATTTCCCAGTGTTCTTTCTTTGGGTGTAGCTGCTTCTGCCCATCATTTATCAATTGAAACTGAATTAGCTCTCTTTATTGAAGAGATCCACTTCCATCAAAATACATCCTCAAACAGTATCGTTGTTGAAGTATATAATGATCTCCTGGTTCTGCTCATTTCACTTAGCATCAGTTCATGTAAGTCTCCCCAGTCCTCTCTGTATTCATCCTGCTGGTCATTCCTTACAGAACAATAACATTCCATAACGTTCATATACCACAATTTGCTCAACCATTCTCCAATTGACGGGCATCCTTTCATTTTCCAGCTTCTAGCCACTACAAACAGGGCTGCCACAAACATTTTGGCACATACAGGTCCCTTTCCCTTCTTTAGTATCTCTTTGGGGTATAAGCCTAGTAGAAACACTGCTGGATCAAAGGGTATGCACAGTTTGATAACTTTTTGAGCATAGTTCCAAATTGCTCTCCAGAATGGCTGGATGTATTCACAATTCCACCAACAATGTATCAGTGTCCCTGTTTTCCCACATCCCCTCCAACATTCCACATTACCTTTCCCTGTCACTCTAGCCAATCTGACAGGTGTGTAGTGGTATCTCAGGGTTGTCTTAATTTGCATCTCTCTGATTAATAATGATTTGGAGAATGGTATCTCAGAGTTGTCTTAATTTGCATTTCTCTGATTAATAATGATTTGGAGCATATTTTCATATGTCTATAGATAGTTTCAATTTCTTCGTCTGAGAATTGTCTGTTCATATCCTTTGACTATTTATCAATTGGAGAATGGTTTGATTTCTTATAAATTAGAATCAATTCTCTATATATTTTGGAAATGAGGCCTTTATCAGAACTTTTGATTGTAAAAATGTTTTCCCAGTTTATTGTTTCCCTTCTAATCTTGTCTGCATTTGTTTTGTTTGTACAAAAACTTTTCAGTTTGATATAATCAAAATTTTCTATTTTGTGGTCAATAGTGATCTCTAGTTCTTTGGTCATAAATTCCTTCCTCTTCCACAGGTCTGAGAGGTAAACTATCCTATGCTCTTCCAATTTATTTATAATCTCATTCTTTATGCCTAGGTCATGAACCCATTTTGACTTTATCTTGGTGTACGGTGTTAAGTGTGGGTCAATGCCTAGTTTCTGCCATACTAATTTCCAATTTTCCCAGCAATTTTTGTCAAATAGTGCATTCTTATCCCAGAAACTGGGGTCTTTGGGTTTGTCAAACACTAGATTATTAAAGTTATTGGCTGTTTTGTCCTTTGAACCTAACCTATTCCATTGATCAACTAGTCTGTTTCTTAGCCAATACAAGATGGGTTTAGTAACTGCTGCTTTATAATATAATTTTAGATCTGGTACAGCTAGGCCACCTTCATTTGATTTTTTTTCCATTAATTCCCTTGAAATTCTTGACCTTTTTTTTTTCCATATGAACTTTGTTGTTATTTTTTCTAGTTCATCAAAGTGGTTTTTTGGGAGTCTGATTGGTATAGCGCTAAATAAATAGATTAATTTAGGTAGTATTGTCATCTTTATTATATTTGCTCACCCAATCCAAGAGCATTTAATATTTTTCAGTTGGTTAGATCAGACTTAATTTGTGTGGAAAGTGTTTTGTAGTTTTGCTCATAAAGTTTCTGATTTTCCCTTGGCAGATAGATTCCTAAATATTTTATACAATCTTTAAATGGAATTTCTTTTTGTAACTCTAACTAGTTTCTTCCCTTGAAAGCTTTTTCTTCTAATTTTTTTCATCATGTATCAATTGGAGAATGGTTCTTATTTTTATCATTTAAATCAGTTTCTTATGTATTTTGGAATTTAAGTTTTTAATCAGAGAAACTTGCTGCAGAGATTCCCTCCCCTTTCTCCCCCTCCCCATCATTAGCTGTTTCCTTTCTTGTTTTTACATGCATTGATTTTGTTTTAGTGCTACAAAATTTTTAATTTTGTATACTCAAAATGTCTATATAGTCCATATCCCTCTCAGTATGTAGTATTTTAAAATGGTGATTTATATAGCTCACTATTTCTGATGTAATAGGTACTTATAAAGTTAAATATTCAGAGACCTTTCAGAAATTTTTAAAAATCAGAAAAGTTATCAGAAGAGGAAGCTTCCCATGGGAAACTGATTCTCACTCTTCATTAAGGTGTCTCACTTCATTTGCTATATGAATTGGTGTAGCCATCCTAGAAAGCTTTTAGGTTTAGTAACTTAGTAAATTTTTATACCTTTTCACTACAGTGCTTCTCTTAGGCACTAAAAAGAGAATTAAAGAATGGTAGGTTAAAAAAAATAAGAATTTTTATTATAACATGGTCCAGAAATGGAAGCTAAGAAAGCTTCAATCAAACAAAGAATGGCTGAACAAATTTAAAGTATATGGATGTGATGGTATGTTGTTATTCAGTCTTATCCTACGCTACATGAACCCATTTGGGGTTTCCTTGGCAAAGATACTAGAGTATTTTGCCACTTCCTCCAGCTCATTTTACAGATGAAACTAAGGCAAACAGTTAAGTGACTTGTCCAGGGTCATACAGCTAATAAGTGTTTGAGGCTGGATTTGAACTCTTCCTCACTCCAGGCCTGGTGTTCTATCTATGCCACCCAGCTATATTGTAGTAGTATGCTATTATACTATAAGAAATAATGAAAGGTGATTTCAGAGAAACCTGGGAACACATGGATGAACTGATATAGATTGAAGTGAGCAGAATCAGAGGAACAATTTATCTTAACAACAAAATTGTAAAAAAGAACCATTTTAATAGATTACAACTTTTAACCAATTCACTGATCAACAGCTTCCCAAAAAAGCTGATAAAGAATGCCATCTACCTCTTGATAGAGAGATAGTAGACTAAGTAATACAAAATAACACCTAGTTTGGGAGATGGCTAGAGAATAAATTTTACTTGATGTCATATTTATTACAATAGTGTGGGGTTTTTGTTTCTAGTGGAAGAGAATGGATAGAAGGGATATAGGAAGAGACATATGATAATTATAGATTTTTTTAAAAGAGAATACTATAAAAATATCCAAAAGAAAGCATAAGGTAGTTTAAAATGAGACAGAGAAGAACAACTTTGACATATTGAATTTATCATATACTTTTTAATGTATACATATAGGGGGGCAGCTAGATAGCACAGTAGATAGAACACCAGCCCTAAAGTCAGAAGGACCTGAGTTCAAATCTGGCCTCAGACACTTAACACTTCCTAGCTGTATGACCCTGGGCAAGTCACTTAACTCCAATTACCTCGGGGGGGGGGGGAATCCAAAGGAACAGATTTACATATAGGTATTTGTTGTATACCTTAAAAAAAAATAAGGTATACATAAATGATTCTTAGTTTTCTATCCAGTCTTTTTCTGTTTGTTTTTTTAAATATGAAAATGTTCTTTGGGGGGGTAGGGTGGCTGTTTCTTGCATTTTGAATGAATGAATGAATGAACTAATAAAGAGTTGGGGTGAGGTAAGAGATTATTGTAGTTGCTCATTCTAGAGATGATAGGTATCTTGTATTAGGGGAGTGGTTTTGTGAGTGCAGGCATTATGAGGTTCATCAACTACCTGTTAAATATTTAAAATTGGTTGATTGAGAGACTTTTCAAACTCAATGTGTTCAAAAGAGAGTTCATCATCTTCTACAGAAACCCCATAGATCTTCCTTCTTTCTATTGAGAAATTAATGTAATAGAATAGTATAATGCTATTCAAAAAAATAGGAGAAAGATGCTTTCAAAGAGACATAGACTTTCACGAAATGATGCCAACTGAAGTGAGTGTAACAAAAGAACAATTTATACTGTGACATCAGTATTATGAAAATGAACAATTTTGAAAAGACTTAAAATCTCTGATAAACCAAATTATGAACCAGATTTCACAGGACCAGTAATGAATACTACCCACCTCATGACAAAGTTGATGGTCTAATATGCAGAATAAGAAATGCATTTTTGGATATGACTAATGTGAGAATAAGGGTTGCTTACCTGTGCTTATATTACATTTCCTGGTGGTGTAGAGATAATAGATGTTGAAAAGGAGAAAAGGTCCTCTCCTTGAGAAAATTCATTCTTTTTTTACTGCTCCCTTCCCTACTGCAGATAATAATCTCCCTCCCCTTTATTAGTCCGTTGTAGTCAAAATAGGTATAAATTAAAATGTTATCTCCAAAATATTATATTTTCTAACCCTGATCCTTTATATTCTTGACAATTATGCACTAAATACAGGGCTTCTGTAGTATGAAAATTTGCTAGGAAACATCTTTCAAAGTTTGCTCTGAAATTCAAAGGTACCTTATTCTTTCATCTAATAGAGATATCCAAGGATAGAAGGTTCTTTAGGAAATTTAAATACTTCTCATATTATTAAGTAATAAAAATCTACAAAGAAAAAAAGGTTCATTATTATACAAATTCTACCATATAGTGGTAGACAACATTTATATGGTTTCTTTTCAGTAAAATAGAAAGTATAGTTTTTCTTTCATCTGATATAGAATATAGTGAAAAATAAAAGGATATCCTCTGAAATAGAAAAGCATTGATGTTTTATCTCTGCCATCACTACCATAATTGGTGCAAAATATTTTTAATTCAGTTAAAAATAAACTACTTAGTTTACATAAGGCAGTGTGATACTATGGTGTCAGGAGTCAGTCCCTCTAGTAATACTTTATACTCAAGTGAGGTGTTAACATAAGTAAATATAATAAAAAGAAAGATGTTTCATAAGGAAGTTATTACCAAATACCATAATGATTAAAAATAGGAAGAAATGACATCCTTTTGGATGTCAAGAGGTGGAGCCAAGAATGGCATCATAAAAAAGGTATTCTTTTATCCAGGGTGAGTAGGCCAACATGAAATGTTGAAATAGTATGGCCAAAGATACAGAAGTGGTAAACTTGGGAATGATAAATAATTCCATAAAAGACAGGTTAGAATTGAATTCCAGAAGGAAGATTTTGTACTTTATTACATAGGAGTATGTTGTTGCTTCTATGGAATTCAGTTTTCAAATCATGAATGCTTCTTTTACACTGTATAAGGTAAAGAATGATTTTAATAATGATCATTCACAATGCATCTTGGCAAATTTAAATATTTAACTGTTTTTTCCCCTGAAATATTTGTTTTCTATGATAAATTAAGAATCTCCTACACACACGCACACACACACACGCACACACACACACACACACACACACACACACCTCTGAAATGAAATAACTCTTGTTGTTAAAGAAAAATAAAATAAATGATATCTATGTTGGGTATAGTACTGTGGTAGCATAGTAAAAACTTCCTATATACTAAAGAAATTAATTGGTAACATCCTGAATTTTTCACTCTCACCTTCAGCTATTGAACATTTCAAAGGATGTCCATCCAGCCTACTATGGAGATATTTTGTGCTCTAACTTTTTAGGGTTTAAGTGCTTTCCATTCCATATGGAAACAAATTTACATATAACACACAAGTAACTTAGGCAGACACATACACTAATTATTTTGATATGTTTTGATATGGCTTCAATTGCAGGAGTTTGAATTTACCTCCCCTAAATCTGAAAAGATTCTTTGTGAGTACAAATTTAATTCTAGTCCAAAGTTAGGAAATGAATACAAAACTCTTTATATTCAATATTATTGAAGCACTAAAATTATCAAGAGAAAAACAATTTTTAAAAATATTTTCTTGATTGATAGTTCTTATAATATTCCTCTTTCACTTTGGGACTTGGGTCTAATTTTGGTTTTGATTATCATCCTTTCTTAAGAAATATAGGTAATTACCCCCATCTTAACAACTATTTAGGTGGCAGGACTTGTCTGTGGAATAGTCATAGAATGGAATAAAATGGAATAGTAATAGTAGGCTAGTGTCACCGCAACTCAAGAGTATGTCACTGGAAGTAAGATTTAAGAAGACTAGAAAACTGGGGTGGAGGGATGAAAGAAAAAAGCCATGAGGGGCTTTGAATACCAAAAAGAGGATTTTATTTCTCATCCTGAAAGCAATAGATAGCCACTGGAATTTATTGAGTAGGAGATTGTCATTATTAGTTCTGTACTTTAGGAAAATCTCCTTAATGACTGGATGGAGGGACTTGAGACAGGCAGAGCCATTTGCAGAATAATCAGAGCACCTCCAGAGTAGTGGAATTAGCAGAGGAGAGAAGGGAGCAAATATGAGAGATGTTGCAAAGGTCCTCCCAGACCTTGGCAACAGATTAGATTTGAGGAATGGACAATAATTAGGAATCAAGGATAACACCTAGATTGTACACCAGAAGATCTGAGAGGAAGGTGATTTTCTCAGGTTATGAGAGTTGAGGAAGAAGTCATTTTGGACATATTGAATTTAAGACCTAGTTTGGGATGTTTGAGAAACATTTGGAGTTATGAGATTGTAAACTAGCAGAGAATTTAGGTCAGGAGAGGTAGATTTGAGAAACATCATCTTAGAGAAAGTAATGAAATTCTGGACATCTGATGAGATGACCAAGTGGATAGTAGAAAGGAAGAAGAGAAAAGGGCCCAGGACAGAACTGTGTAGGACATCTCTAGGAGACTGAGAAAGAGCAGTCTTGATAAATAGATGGAGATAAGAGATTATTAAGGAGTGTCAGAAACTGCAAAAGGGTGAAGAAAGATGAGCCTTGCAAAAGACTGTTGGATTTACCTGTTAAGAAATAATTGCTAATTCTGTAGAGAATGGTTTCAGTGGGATGATGAACTCAGAAGCCAGATTAAGAAGAGAATGAGAGGAAGTAAAGCCGAGGCACCTATTGAAAATGGCCTTCTTACAGAGTTTAACAAGAAGCAGAAAAGAGGTATTCAGTAATGAATAGAACTAGCTACATCCAGCGAAAGAACTCTGGGGAATGAGTGTGAACCACAACATAGCATTTCCACTTCCTCTGTTTTTGTCTGCTTGCATTTTTGAGATTGAAGAGTATCAAGCTAAGTTTTTTTCAGGGTGGGCAAGACATGGGCGTGTTTGTAGGCAGTGGAAAAAGAGCCAGTAGAAGAGAATGAAGGTAATTTATAGAGAAAGTGATTGGAGACAGAATAGAATGGAATTGCTTGTTCAGATAGGAGGAACTATTGCTTGTTAAGAAGTAAGGCCGCCTCTTCATGTGAGATAGGTGAAGGGGGAGATGGTGGTAGAAGACATCACTAATAGAGGATGAAGAAGAGGGGGAAAGTGGGAGCTCATTGATTATCCTCAATTTTTGCTGTAAAATGAGGCAAGGTTCTCAGCTAAAAGGATTGAGTAAAGGAGAGGATTAAAAATTTTGGAAAAGCTACTATGAAGAGTAGGATAGTGTTGGTGGGGGTTGAAGGATTGTCTAACAGCAGCAGTGAGGACCCTGTTATAGTTATATAACGTAAATTTGTAATGGACACAATCAGAATGGTTGTGTGATTTTTTTTCACTCATTCAGTTGCATAAATGTAGGAATGAAGGCAGTGGATGGTGGAAATCATACAAAAACTTCTGTGGTAGATATGCAGGTATTATTGACTGTTTTTTTTAATATATATATATTTAGCTTTTTATTTACAAGATACATGCATTAGTAATTTTCAGCATTGACCCTTGTAAAACTTTCTGTTCCAACTTTTCCCCTCCTTCCCCCCAACCCCTCCCCTAAATGGTAAGTAGACCAATACATATTAAATATGTTAAAGTATATGTTAAATACAATATATGTATACATATGCATACAGTTATTTTGCTGCACAAGAAAAATTGGTCTTAGAAATAAGGTTAAATTAACCTGAGAAGGAAATCAAAAATGCAAGCAGACAAAAACAGAGGAAGTGGAAATGCTATGTTGTGGTTCACACTCATTTCCCAGAGTTCTTTCGCTGGATGTAGCTGGTTCTATTCAATATTGAACAAATGGAACTGATTTGGTTCATCTCATTACTGAAGATGGCCAAGTCCATCAGAATTGATCATCATATAGTATTGTTGTTGAAGATCTCCTGGTCGTGCTCATTTCACTCAGCATCAGTTCATGTAAGTCTCTCCAGGCCTCTCTGAAATCATCCTGCTGGTCATTTCTTACAGAATAATATTATTCCATTAACATTCATATACCACATTTTCTTCAGCCATTCTCCAATTGATGGGCATCCATTCAATTTCTAGTTTCTAGCCACTACAAAAAGGTGCCACAAACATTTTTGCATGCACAGGTCCCTTTCCCTTCTTTAAGATCTCTTTGGGATATAAGCCCAGTAGTAACACTGCTGGATCAAAGGATACCCCAGGAACCAGCTTTTTTTTTTCTTTATTTTATGTCTTCATTAACCTCTGGAGACATTATGGTTCTAATATGGCATTTCTTCCTTTCTTTCCATTAAAATACCAGTATTATATCAACCTAAAACTCACATAAATGTATTTTTCTAAGTTTCTCAGAATTTCTGAGTTTGTATTTCAAAGTCCATATTCATCTTTGTTTTGGGGTGGGTGGGTAAGAAGTGTTTTAAATCATTCCATTCCATTAAATATCTGTTTTTCCTCTTGGCAGAATTATGCTTAGTTTTTGAGGGCTCTTTATCTTTTCCCTTTTGGAATTTCAAAAGTTTATGTGACAGAGAAGCTGCTAGGTCTTGTTTGATCTTGACATTGTTTCTTTGATAGTACATCTTCATATTTTTTCTTTGATTTAGGAACTCTAAATTTTGGCTGTGTTTTTTTTTTTTTTTTTTTTTTTGCTGAGACAATTGGGGATAAGTGATTTGCCCAGGATGTATTAAGTATATGAGGTCAAATTTGAATCAGATCCTCCTGACTTCAGAGCTAGTGCTCTATCCACTGCACCCCCTAGCTGTCCATTGGCTATGATTCTTGATACTTTTCCTTTTGGGGTTCCTTTCAGGAAGTAATGGGTAGATTACCTTCATTCTCCCCCTCTGTTTCCGATAAAACAGGGCTGGTTTTATTTGTAATTTCCTGAAATGGTGTCCAGGATTTAAAAAAAAGAAAAATCACAGTTCTTAGGAAGTCTGAAATTACCTCTCCTTGACTTGTTTTCCATGTCAATTTTTTGCAATTTAAGGGGTTTTGTTTCATTTTGTTTTATCATAACATTTCTGTCTCATGGAGTCATTGATTTCTTTTAGGTCTGACCTTGTTTTTAGAAGATCTATTTATTTTTTAAGCTTTCTATTTTTTCTTTTAAGATAACTTAATTCTCCTAATTATTTTCTCCAGAACTTTTATTCCATTTTCAATATTTCTTACTTCATTTTTTCCAAGTATTCAAATGTCCTCATAGAAAATCAGTTTTTTTTTCCTTTTAGTCTCTGCATAAAGTTATTATGAATCTAGATTTACAATATTTTTAAAATTCTGGTTTGGGTTTTCTTTGATTTATTGATCTCTGAAGGTATAAAGTCTGAACTTTCAGATGGGGTGATAGATCCTACTTGTTTTCCTGGGTTCTTGCTGTGACTTCTTCCCATCTTTAGGGTTCAGCGAGTTTGACCATTATAACTCTCTGTGGTATCTTGGCATATTCGAGGCTCTCAGAATCCCTAAGCCTTACTACTGTGGTCTGTAATTTTTTATTGTTTTAGTGCACATGTTGCTTGAAGTCCTTCTTTTCCCTTTTCTATTGTCTATTAGGTTTGGGGCAGTGAGATAAAAGACCCATTGCTGCATTTTTAATGACCAGTGTGTTAAATGAATCTTTCTTCCTAAAGATTATATACTTCTTTTTGGAAAGTGTATATCCTAAAATTCTTTATCCAAATTGCATGTGTGTAGCTAGAAAATATTTCATTTTCTCTGTACTTCTTTTTAAATTCCAGAATCAGCTTATTTTCCAAAATTCTCAACTATAATATTTCAGAGAACTAATTAGGCCCCTTTACTATCATGAGGTATATTCATTGTTTCTGGTATGTTGATAGAAATTTATTTTGAATTAAATAATCAAATTTTGTCACATTCATTGTCTACTGAAAGCAGTTAGTCAAATTCTTTGAATAAAAGTCTTTCACCGTTCAACATCCAGTCTAATGCTATTTCCTGTTCTGAATTCTCAAAACAGAAGCTTCTATTTAAATAAATAAATATCCCCTTATATTTGTACATTTAATATTTAAATTTCAGAACTACATTTTTGGGGGTAGCATTTCAAAGAGATGTCATACTGAATCTTAATCTAATACTCTTTTTTAAAAGATATTATTTTCTATTGTATTTAATTTATACTTTAACATATTTAACGTGTATTGGTCAACCTGCCATCTGGGGGAGGGGATGGGGGGAAGGAGGGGAAAAATTGGAACAGAAGATTTGGCAGTTGTCAATGCTGTAAAATTATCCATGCACATAACTTGTAAATAAAAAGCCATAATAAATAAATAAATAAAAACATCTTAAAACTTTAAAAGAATATATTATTTTCCCTTATTTACTTCTGTTATAATTTTTCTTCTTTTATTGAAACGAGGGTAGTAACCCTGCCCTCCTCTCCTCAAGATAAATTTAGCCACTTATCCCTCTCTGGTACTCTGAGAGGAATTTTAGTACTCTGTAGTTAAGACAGCCTTTTTGTCTTGCTTTTCTGGGTATTTTGTGAGCAGGGCCAATTGTCCCTATGCAGTTAATTTGGTGAACTTTATTTTTTTTGGTTCTTATTACTTTATGTGCTATATAGTACTATTAGATTGTAGCCAAAATTGAGCCCACATTAAAAATTCTGGGTGAGTCACTCTTAGCAAACTCTTGCCAAAAAACCCAATGCTGCTATTTAAACCCATTTAGTCTCTATAAGAGTGATTCTGGGGGGAGGAGGATTCTAGGAAGATGGTAGAGTAGATCGGTAAATTTCAAGCTCTTCAGGACTTCCGGTTAAGATGGCGGAGAGGAGGCTCACAGTTGCATAAGCTCCGCGCTTTCTCTCACTATCCACTTCATTACAAGCCTCTGAATCAATGCTTGACTGAAAAAAACCCACAAATAGTTACCAAGAGAAGCCATCCTTGAGATCCGCCAAGAAAGGTCTGTCTTTACTGGAGGGCTGGGGCGGTTTTAGATCGGGCGCAGGCGGCGGGCAGCGGCAGTGAGAGCACGGGAGCAGACTGGAGAGGGGGTGGGGAGTGATCGCAGCTGTCTCTGCGGGGAGAGCTTCGCTACAGGTTTGGAACCTGCAGCAAGTCAACAGCCCAGCAGAGAAGCTAAAAACACCGGGGCTGAAGAACACAACCGCAAACAGCTGGAGTCTCTCAGGACCTGGCCGCCCCCCCCCCTTCCCCCCCTCAGTGACTCAGCACGCTTTGGGATCTCAGAGCGCAGGCGCAGCACAGTCCTGCTAGTGCCTCACTGCTGCCACCTGCAGTCTATAGAGGAAGCTCGATAACACACCCAGCCCCCCCCCAAAGAAAGACTCCAGTTTTTTCTGTTTTTCTTTGGTAGTTTGTCTCTGATTAATAGACAGAATGAGCAAGAAGCTGAAGAGGACTTTAACCCTAGACAGCTTCTACACAGATAGAGAGCAGACTCTAAATCCTGAGGAGACTAAAAACAGGCAGTCCCCAGGTGATTCCCCAAAGGAGGAGATCGTCTGTTCCTCAGCACAGATGAACCTCATAGAAGTGATTAAAAAGGCTCTCACAAGGGAGCTAGAAGAAAAATGGGGAAAGCAGAGTGAGGCTTGGCAAAAGGAGAAGGAAGCTTGGGAAAAGGAGAGGGAGGCTTGGCAAAAGAGCCTGGAGAAGTCAGTTAAAGAGAGAGTGGATAAAGAAGTAAAATCCTTGAAAAATAGGATTAGTGAACTGGAAAACAAAATTGGCGAAATGGAAAAAAATTCCACAGAACAAAAGAACTCAATTGGACAATTAGAGAAAGATTTTAAAAAAGTGAGTGAAGAGAATACTTCACTGAAAATCAGAATTGAACAAGTGGAATTGAATGACTCGAGGAGACAAGAAGAATCAGTCAAGCAAATCCAAAAAAATCAAACAATGGAGAAAAATGTGAAATCCCTTCTGGGAAAGACAACAGACCTGGAAAACAGATCCAGGAGAGACAATCTGAGAATCATTGGACTCCCAGAAAAACATGATGAAAAAAAGAGCCTGGACACTGTCTTCCAGGAAATTATCAAAGAGAACTGCCCAGAAGTCATAGGAACAGAGGAAAAAATAAACATTGAAAGGATTCATCGATCACCCACTGAAAGGGATCCTAAAATCAAAACACCAAGGAATATAGTGGCCAAATGCCAGAACCCTCAGATGAAAGAAAAAATATTGCAAGCGGCTAGAAAAACCCAACTCAAGTATCAAGGAGCCACAATAAGGATCACCCAGGATCTGGCAGCATCCACATTAAAAGATCGAAGGGCCTGGAATATGATATTCCGAAAGGCTAAGGAACTTGGTATGCAACCAAAAATAACTTACCCAGCGAGAATGAGCATCTTTTTCCAGGGAAGAAGATGGACATTCAACGAAGTAAGCGAATTTCATCTATTTCTGATGAAAAAACCAGAACTTAACAAAAAGTTTGATCTACAAATATAGAACTCAAGAGAAATCTAAAAAGGTAAAGATTAATCTTGGGAACTATATTTTGACTATATAGATGCATAAAGAATACATGTATACCTTGTTCTAGAAATTGATGTGGAAAGGACATTGTACCAGAAAAAGGGTAAAGTGGGGGTAGTACATCTCATGAAGAGGCATAGGAAACCTATTATATCTGAGAGAAAGAATGGAGGGGGATGAATATAGTGGGTATCTTACTGCCTTCAGAATTGGCTTTAAGTGAAAAATCTTAAGACATATTCAATCTATGGTGAAACTTCTCCCATCTCATTGAAAAGTGAGAAGGGAAAAGTGGAAAGGGAAGGAATAAGCTAAGCGGAAGGGAATACGGGAACTGGGAGGGAAAGGGGTAAGATAGGGGGAGGAACTCTAAGGCGGGGGAGGGACACTAAAAAGGGAGGGCTGTGAGAAACAAGGGGTGCTCACAAGCTTAATAATTGGAAGGGGGGAAAGGGGAAAGAAGGGAGGAAAGCATAAACCGGGGTTAACAAGATGGCAAGTAATACAGAATTGGTCATTCTAACCATAAATGTGAACGGGGTAAACTCCCCCATAAAGAGGAAGCGGTTAGCAGAATGGATTAAAAGCCAGAATCCTACAATATGTTGTTTACAGGAAACACACCTGAAGTGGGGAGATACATGCAGGTTAAAGGTAAAAGGTTGGAGCAAAATCTACTATGCTTCAGGTGAAGTCAAAAAAGCAGGGGTAGCCATCCTGATCTCAGATCAAGCTAAAGCAAAAATTGACCTAATTAAAAGAGATAAGGAAGGACACTATATCTTGCTAAAGGGTAGCATGGATAATGAAGCACTATCTATATTAAACATATATGCACCAAGTGGGGTAGCATCTAAATTCTTAAAAGAGAAACTAAGAGAGCTGCAAGAAGAAATAGACAGTAAAACTATAATAGTGGGAGATCTTAACCTTGCACTCTCAGAATTAGATAAATCAAACCAGAAAATAAATAAGAAAGAAGTCAAAGAGGTAAACAGAATACTAGAAAAGCTAGATATGATAGATCTCTGGAGAAAATGTAATGGAGACAGAAAGGAATACACTTTCTTTTCAGCAGTTCATGGAACCTATACAAAAATTGACCATATATTAGGACATAAAAACCTCAAACTCAAATGTAGTAAGGCAGAAATAGTAAATGCATCCTTTTCAGACCACGATGCAATGAAAATTACATTCAACAAAAAAGCAGGGGGAAGTAGACCAAAAAATAATTGGAAACTAAATAATCTCATACTAAAGAATGATTGGGTAAAACAGCAAATCATAGACATAATTAATAACTTCACCCAAGAAAACGATAATAATGAGACATCATACCAAAATGTATGGGATGCAGCCAAAGCGGTAATAAGGGGAAATTTCATATCTCTAGAGGCCTATTTGTATAAAATAGAGAAAGAGAAGGTCAATGAATTGGGTTTGCAATTAAAAATGCTAGAAAAGGAACAAATTAAAAACCCCCAGTCAAACACTAAACTTGAAATTCTAAAAGTAAAAGGTGAGATCAATAAAATTGAAAGTAAAAAAACTATTGAATTGATTAATAAAACTAAGAGTTGGTTCTATGAAAAAACCAACAAAATAGACAAACCCTTAGTAAATCTGATTAAAAAAAGGAAAGAGGAAAATCAAATTGTTAGTCTTAAAAATGAAAAGGGAGAACTCACCACTAACGAAGAGGAAATTAGAGCAATAATTAGGAGTTACTTTGCCCAACTTTATGCCAATAAATTCGACAACTTAAATGAAATAGAAAAATACCTCCAAAAATACAGCTTGCCCAAACTAACAGAGGAAGAAGTAAATATCCTAAACAGTCCCATCTCAGAAAAAGAAATAGAACAAACTATCAATCAACTCCCTAAGAAAAAATCCCCAGGACCAGATGGATTTACATGTGAATTCTACCAAACATTTAAAGAACAATTAACTCCAATGTTATATAAACTATTTGAAAAAATAGGGATTGAAGGAGTCCTACCAAACTCCTTTTATGACACAGATATGGTACTGATACCTAAACCAGGTAGGCTGAAAACAGAGAAAGAAAATTATAGACCAATCTCCCTAATGAATATTGATGCTAAAATCTTAAATAAAATATTAGCAAAAAGATTACAGAAAATTGTCACCAGGATAATACACTATGACCAAGTAGGATTTATACCAGGAATGCAGGGCTGGTTCAATATTAGGAAAACTATTAGCATAATTGACTATATCAATAACCAAACAAACAAAAACCACATGATCATCTCAATAGATGCAGAAAAAGCATTTGATAAAATCCAACATCCATTCCTAATAAAAACACTTGAGAGCATAGGAATAAATGGACTTTTCCTTAAAATAGTCAGGAGCATATATTTAAAACCATCAGTAAGCATCATATGCAATGGGGAAAAACTGGAACCCTTCCCAGTAAGATCTGGAGTGAAGCAAGGTTGCCCACTATCACCATTATTATTTAATATCGTATTAGAAACACTAGCCTCGGCAATAAGAGTCGAGAAAGATATAAAAGGAATTAGAGTAGGCAATGAGGAAACCAAACTATCACTCTTTGCAGATGATATGATGGTATACCTAGAGAACCCCAGAGATTCTACCAAAAAGCTATTGGAAATAATTCATAATTTTAGCAAAGTAGCTGGCTACAAAATAAATCCCCATAAATCCTCAGCATTTTTATACATCACCAACAAAACCCAACAGCAAGAGATACAAAGAGAAATTCCATTCAGAATAACTGTTGATACCATAAAATATTTGGGAATCTATCTACCAAAGGAAAGTCAGGAATTATATGAGCAAAATTATAAAAAAGTCTCCACACAAATAAAGTCAGACTTAAATAATTGGAAAAATATCAAGTGCTCTTGGATTGGCCGAGCGAACATAATAAAGATGACAATACTCCCTAAACTAATCTATTTATTTAGTGCTATACCAATCAGACTTCCAAGAAAATATTTTATTGATCTAGAAAAAATAACAACAAAATTCATATGGAACAATAAAAAGTCGAGAATCTCAAGGGAACTAATGAAAAAAAAATCAAATGAAGGTGGCCTAGCTGTACCTGATCTAAAATTATATTATAAAGCAGCAGTCACCAAAACCATTTGGTATTGGCTAAGAAATAGATTAGTGGATCAGTGGAAAAGGCTAGGCTCACAAGACAGAATAGTCAATTATAGCAATCTAGTGTTTGACAAACCCAAAGCCCCTAACTTCTGGGAAAAGAATTCAATATTTGATAAAAACTGCTGGGATAATTGGAAATTAGTATGGCAGAAATTAGGCATGGACCCACACTTAACACCATATACCAAGATAAGATCAAAATGGGTCTATGACCTAGGCATAAAGAATGAGACTATAAATAAATTAGAGGAACATAGAATAGTTTATCTCTCAGACTTGTGGAGGAGAAAGAAATTTGTGACCAAAGATGAACTAGAGACCATTACTGATCACAGAATAGAAAATTTCGATTACATCAAATTAAAAAGCCTTTGTACAAATAAAACTAATGCAAACAAGATTAGAAGGGAAGCAACAAACTGGGAAAACATTTTCACAGTTAAAGGTTCTGATAAAGGCCTCATTTCCAAAATATATAGAGAACTGACTCAAATTTATAAGAAATCAAGCCATTCTCCAATTGATAAATGGTCAAAGGATATGAACAGACAATTTTCAGAGGATGAGATTGAAACTATTACCACTCATATGAAAGAGTGTTCCAAATCATTATTGATCAGAGAAATGCAAATTAAGACAACTCTGAGATACCACTACACACCTGTCAGATTGGCTAAGATGACAGGAAAAAATAATGATGAATGTTGGAGGGGATGCGGGAAAACTGGGACACTAATGCATTGTTGGTGGAGTTGTGAACGAATCCAACCATTCTGGAGAGCAATCTGGAATTATGCCCAAAAAATTATCAAAATGTGCATATCCTTTGATCCAGCAGTGTTTCTATTGGGCTTATATCCCAAAGAAATACTAAAGAAGGGAAAGGGACCTGTATGTGCCAAAATGTTTGTAGCAGCCCTGTTTGTAGTGGCTAGAAACTGGAAAATGAATGGATGCCCATCAATTGGAGAATGGCTGGGTAAATTGTGGTATATGAATGTTATGGAATATTATTGTTCTGTAAGAAATGACCAGCAGGATGAATACAGAGAGGCTTGGAGAGACCTTCATGAACTGATGCTAAGTGAAATGAGCAGAACCAGGAGATCATTATACACTTCGACAACGATATTGTATGAGGACATATTTTGATGGAAGTGGATTTCTTTGACAAAGAGACCTGAGTTTCAATTGATAAATGACGGACAAAAGCAGCTACACCCAAAGAAAGAACACTGGGAAACGAATGTGAACTATCTGCAATTTTGTTTTTCTTCCCGGATTATTTATACCTTCTGAATCCAATTCTCCCTACGCAACAAGAGAACTGTTCGGTTCTGCAAACATATATTGTATCTAGGATATACTGCAACATATCCAACATATAAAGGACTGCTTGCCATCTAGGGGAGGGGGTGGAGGGAGGGAGGGGAAAAAAATCGGAACAGAAATGAGTGTCAATATAATGTAATTATTAAATAAAAAATTTAAAAAAAAAAAAAAAATTTCAAGCTCTTCAGAATTCTCTCACAAATAGAACAAATTTGCGCCTTAAGGTAAACATAGACTATTGAAAAATCAAGAAGACTTGGGCACAGAATATGGACCTTCCAGATACAACTGAAGAAGATACAAAGAAAGACCTGAGACCAGCAATGAACCATTGTGAAGGGCAAATGCCAAGTGGATACCTTTAGGGTGAGCTGGATTTGTCTAGAGCCTCAGCAGGAACCACAGAAACTTTTCTCCTCTTTGTATTTGGAGTTGGGGGGGTTAAGTCCCAGAAGACTGAGGGAACCCCACACCAGGCCCATCTGTGCTGCAGAGAAGGCATCAGCACAACCACTGAGTGCAGAAGTAATGGGGCAGGAATGCTACTGGCCGCCAGCACTTACAAGAGGAGATAGGAGTTTTGATTTGAGATTCCAGGTCATAGGGGAGACGTGAAGTGAAGCTAGAAGTGCCATCCTTCTACTCCACAATTAGAGATTTTTACATTAATATTTCTCCATAAATAACAACAACAATAAAAATGAACTTGCAAAGAAGAAAGAATACAACCATAGAAATTTACTATGGGAACAGAAAAGACAGGGGTTAATCTTCAGAGGAGGACACTGAAGTAAAAAAAAGCTTCATCTACTCCAAAGAGTAATGAGAAATGACGCCCTACCCAGAGAGAGTATGTAAAAGAACTCAAAAAAATTTTTGAGATCAAATGAGAGACATTAAGGAAAAACCTAAACAACAACATCAACAACAACAAACCGTATCTGAGACAAGCATAAAGATTATGAAAAAAATTTCTAACTAACTAGAAAAGGGGCTACTGAGTCTTAAATATGAAAATAATTCTTTGAAAATTAGAATTGGTCAAGGGGAACCCAGTGAAACTGTAAGAGACCAAGAAATACAAAACAGAAAATGAAAAATGAAAAAATACAACATAATATGGAACATCTTATGAAAAAAAAAAAACATCCGGAGAATAGATCAAGAAGAGAAAAATATAAGAATAAACTGTGACCAAAAAAGAACCCTAACACAATATGCAAGTAATAATCGAAGAGAATAGTTCTAGAGTGATAGAATAGAATATAGAAATATAGAATATAGAATCCACTGATCACCACCTCAAAGAGATCTTTGTGGAAAATATATAGGAATATTATTGCCAAATTTTGAACCCCCAGATCAAAGAAAAAAAATTTCAAGAAACAAGGAAAAAACAATTCAGATATGCTGGAACTGCAGTTAAAATTGTACAAGACTTATAAGCAGCCACCATAAAAGACCATAGGTCTTGGGATCTTATATACCAGCAATCAAAAGAATTAGGCCTATGGCCAAAAATGTCATATCTAGCAAAATTATCTGTAATATTGAATGGGAAAAATGAACATTCAACAAACTTGGGAGAATGGGCCAGAACTCTATACTTGAAACAAAGATTCTTACAAGGTGCTAACTCAGTGGAATTGATAAAACAATGGTTATCTAGTCTAGTATAGTGATTAATAGTTCAGTATGATTGAATTAATCTTACAACAAATAATGGTTCCTAGTGATATAATAATTGGCTTATACTCAGTATAATGAATGGATTTAACTGTAATAGAGCATAAAAACTGGGACAAACTCAGCTGGAGACAGACTCAGAGAAGACAAAGGGCTGGAGGCTGGAGCTCAAGTTCTCGAAACCAAAGAGAGACATTCATTCCATCTCACACCATCGTGGTGGCTCTCCTCCTTCACTTCTCCGCTGAAACCAAGACTCCAGGGGATTGGAACAGATTGGAGAAAGATAGAGGACTGGAGGCTGGAGCACAAGCTCCCGATCTCAGGGAGACTTCCAAGACAAAAACTGTTGTGGTGGTCCTCCTGCCTTCCCCACAGAAACCAAGATACATTCCAGAGGACCTCCAGACTGGTCCGGGCCCCAGGCAAGGAGACAAGACTGTGAAGGAGATAATAAAAGTGTTTTGGACTTTATCTCTGACTGTTCTCATGGTGATTACTCAGGTGAAGCTAAGGCTGGTTCAGAGACCTCCAGAAAACCAACCAGAACACTACAGAGGACTTTCTTTCAACCAAACCCAAACTCAGTAGAAAATATATAACAGCCAATATCCAGCATCAAATTCAAGGAACCATGGCTGAATTGTTTGTTTTTTTACATGGAAATGTTTACCACATGTTTAAGATTGGTATCAGCAATCTTAAGATTGGCAAGTTAAGGTAAAGAAAAGATTGGCAAAGTTAAGGTAAAAATAGTAATTATGTTATACAAATAAAATGCAGAGCAATAATACATACAGAAGCATTAGAGGGGGGAGGAGGGCTTACAGTTCTGAAAACCTACTAACATTGGGAATGGGTAAAATAGGCAGTACTACATATAAACCATAAAGGATAAAGCACCCTCTAAAATCTATAAAGAAATAAGGAGGGAGAGATGGGCAAGGGGAAAGCAAAGGGTGGAAGAAGAAATCATGAGAAGGGGAGGTTAAGTAATAGCAGCTTGGCAAGTTAAGGGGCAGAATTAAAGCAAAGAGTTAGTAGGGATAGGAAGGATATGTATATGGGGGTGGGGGTGTATGTATGTTGTGTGTATGTATGCATTTATCTATATATGTATACATAAATATATCCTTGCTTAACTATATCCTGTTTAGGGAAAGTGGGGGGATGAAAGGGGAAAGAAAGAACAAAATAAAAAAGGTGCACAGCAGAGAACAAAAGAACAACCTACAAGGAAGTAAAGGTGGACATTTGTGAATATAATTTTTTTCTACTATTGTATATCCTTTCTTGAACTTGCTATTTATCGTTATGTATTTTGATGTTCTGCTGGGCACTTGACATTATTCTTTTTTATTTTGTTTTGTCTTTTTTTTTCTGCTTTTCTTTTTATTTTTTTAAATAAAATGTTTTAAAATACTTTTTAAAGTATTTTTAATTATTTAATATTAATAATAATTATAACTTATAATATAATTTTATATTATATAATATATAAATAAATTGAATTATAAAAATAAAATAATAATTAATAACATTGATAATTTAATAACAAAAAAGTAATTTAATTAAATAATTCTGGAAACAAAAAAATTGAAATGGGCTTTAATGTTATATGCTGTTCTGTTTTGATTTGTTTGTGCAGATAGAGCTTCTATTTATAGTCTAAGTGGACAAATATGTAGAAAATTTGGTAATTAACAGAAATCAACCACTTCATTCTTATGGTAATAAAATGGGGAAGGGTAATTATAATTAACTGGGAAGGAAAATTTTGTTTTATCTATTTTTAATATTTTCCAAATTTTCAGTTTCAGAATTGATAAACCAAGAGGGGGAAAAAATTTCATTGTACTTTTAATATAGGCCTTGATTTTAAATGTTGGTTTTTTATTTGGTATAGAAAACTGTAAAAATGTTGATGAATTTAAATGATAAGTATCAGTGTCTCAAAACAGTTGTATACTCTACTTCCTTACCCACAACAGTTATCTTTTTTTCTTTTCTGAGAGACAGTAGGGTGAATGATTAGAAAGCCAAAATTTGAATCAGGAAGAATTGTGTTCAAATTCCAGCTAAGGTTGCTACTGCCCTAATCACTTAATTTCAGTGCCACTGTATAAAACTGCAAACTGCATATCATTCGTAGAGTTTTCTTCACTTGCATTCCTCTAACACCAAAAAAATGAGAGTTCCAGCAGAAAAAAACTTTTTTTCCCTCATTTGATTAAAATGGTGCCTCCTTTAGCTTTGTCTATTTGCTGCACTCTAGAATGTCTCTGACGCGGAGTCTGAATTCTAATTTTTGTTTAATATTAACTATTCCTGAGTTTAATCTTTACAGAAAGTTATTCCTTTTGGTTTCTCTTTAAGACTGGTGGTATTAAGACCCTTAATATTTAAATTTGTTTATGATTATAAATGCAAGGTAGCATTTTTTCTCTGTAAAACTCAACATGCTTAACCTGTATTATCTCTATATCTAATACTACTGTGAGGGATGCCCATAACTTGGAAGATTATGGATGTCTTTGCTGATTCAGCATAGTCCAGTGTCATTATGATAAGCTTAAAAAAGATTGAGGTCATGTACCAACTGTGCTATAGAACTGCTGTAGGTAGTCAAATATTTTTCTTGGTCATAAAGAGCCAGTGACTGGTGTTAGTTTTATGCCATCTGGGAAACACATTTTCCAGTGATTCACTGATACAACATAAAAGCAGAAAAGCAAACCAGTTCTTTTGGAAAGGCAGCAAGTATTCTATTTCATAAGTATAGTATTAGTCTTCAGTTTTTGAGTTTTGGTCTTTTGCCTTTCCCAACTTTTTCAGTGACTGAGAGAATGGGGCATATCAGCAATTTTTTTTTAAAGTTTTATTTTAACAAGAAGATGCAGAATACATACAAAATAAATATAAAGTATTTTGGGGAGAAAATATTCCAATAATTGGGAAGGAAAGTCAAGAAATGTTTCATGAAGAATGTGACACATCTATATCATAGGGTTTCTATGTATTTCACTATTGTACTAGTCCTTGAAAGAAACCAAGAGTTCCAAAAGGCAGAGATCAGGAAATAATGAATTTAGAATATGGAGAACAGCTAGTGCAAAATCACAAAGACTGGTGATGAAGCAGTATGGGGGCAAGATACCTAATAGGCCAGTTTGGTGATGCACAGAATGCATGAGGAGGAGTAAAGTAGAAGACTGGAAAGATGGAAAGGAAGCAGATTGTGAAGAACCAACCCTAAATGCCAAGCAGTGAAGTGTGTAATTAATTCTAAGGGCAGTAGGGAATCACTGAAATATCTAAAAGGAATTGTTGTTGAAGTATTGAATAAGATAAAGGTGCCATGTTCAAATTTTTTTATTTCTCAAAAATTTACTTTAGCAGCTAAGTGCATGGGATGGATTAGAGTTGGAAGAATGTTGAGGCAAGGAGCCTGAAAAATGGAGACTCATTCACTTGTCAGGCTGAGAGGTCATAAGATAAGTAGGGTGGTGGAGAGAGGATGTTGTGAGAGAGCTTGTAGAAACCGAGATGACCATGTCTAGTAGATGATGGAACATGTGGGGTTGAGAGTGAGAAGTCAGGTATGACACCTAGGTGGCAAACTGTCACTAGAAAGATGGTGGAGCCCTTGATAATAATAGAGAAGCTTTGAAGATAGATGGGCTGGTAACTGAGAAGAGGGGAATGTTTTGGCTTTGGGTATACTGAGTTAGAGATGCTTCCAGTACTTGCTATTTGAAATATGGAGTGGACAGAGCTCAGTCAAGAAACTGTAGATATGTTTGTGAGGTGTATATGGATTCATAGGCCTAGAAAGAATCTGTATTTTAGAAATTTAAAAGAAAGATTCACCATTCACCAGAAGTGACTGTAGAGAGAAAAGAATGTTTGTCTGACAGTACCTTGCATCCTACTTCTTGTTGGCACTTGTTATGGCTGGTAGATCAACAAAGAAGACTGAGAGGAAGTGGTAAGCCAGGAGCAACCTTATCAGATATCACAGTGAGATCAATAAAGATGAGAAGTCAAGAGTATCAGAGTTCAGATCCTAATTTAGGACCTTAATGTCTGCAACTCTGGGCAAGCCACCCAATCTGTCTTTGACTCAGATTTCTCATCTGCAAAATCGAGATAACAGGATCTATCTGGTAGAGTTGCTTTGAGAATCAAGATAGTGTGAAAAAAATTTTAAACCCTTAATTTCCTAATTTCTTTACCTTAACTAAAATAACTATTGTTATTTTGGGCTTAATATTTTTTGGAAACTAGTGCAACACTTAAAACTGCCTCAGTGATTGGCCCTGTTCTTTTCCAATCATACATTCAGTGTCTCTTCTACCCAGGGTCCCACGATCAGATTATTGATAATATGTTACCACTCCACTTATTGCCTCTACTTTTTCTCCTTTCATTCCTCAAACCTTTGCACCCTGGATTCTGAAGTCATTAACAGTTGACTGAAAGTGTTCTCTCCTAAGTTATCACTGAGTTCTAATTATATGGTCTGACAGTCTTTTCTCAAACCTCACCATTCTTGACCTCTCTAGCACATTTCATACCACTGGCCACCTCTCCTCTTAGATTCTCTTTTTCTTTTCTCTTGGTATTTGTGAATGACTTTGGAGGGGAAAGTGAGGCAGGTGATCTTGCCCAGTCTCCCTCACTTAAATCCAATTCACTTGTGTGTCATGGCATCTCTTCCTTGATGCCATGGTCCTCTTCTAGAACGAAGGACAAACAACCACCACCAGTGAGTGGTTAAAATGAAACTGAGTCTATTTACAGAGAGTATTGGAAATTCTGCCGGGAATAGAGTTAAAAGATTCTGGTGCAAATGTAGATATGGGATTGGTTCATTTTTCTGTTTCTTTGCAGTGAAAGGGAAACCATGATTTGCTAACAGGAGGCTGTAGAAAGCTAGAAGAAAAGTAATGCAAGGGTTTTACTCTTAGACATCTTTCACTACTAAAGAAAAAATGCAGCTGTGCTTTTTAAATATGCACAGCAGGAGATTTCAGCAGCTTGATGATATATAGTACATTAATGTTGAAAAGATAAACACATTTTGAGAGTCCAGGATGGGTCTTGTGTTTTTATGTTAGCAGAATGCTTCCTAATGAATAAGAATGTGCTGCGGGCTTCATAGAACCATATGGCAGCTCTTCTAATTTTAGTTGGGTGTAGATGTGTAATTTTTTTCTGTTCTACATCCTAAAACCACTCTGAGGCTATTGAACTGTCCCTGTAATAGTTGATTTAAAATACCTGTCCATAAATTGCCTATTATCATTTCAGTGATTTCCTGGCTTTGTGTGGATCCATAAATTTGTGTTTGATAATCATGACACCGGGACTCATTAATTTCCTCAATATATAAAAGATTTTTTAAATTGTGTTAGTAGTATTATCTCAATACAATTTGTTATGGAGGAGGTAATTAGAATTGTATTTTGTCTCCTGAAAAATTTATAGTTTTCAAAATGAGTTGACTTCATTAATTTTGAAGCAACAGAGTTAATTATAAAACTAGCACAAAAAGTATGTTTCATTTTAGTCAAAAACTTTAGTACTTGGAATAATACAGCTAAAAGAAAATACTTACCTTCATGCTTGACCAAATATGAGAGTAATTGATTCATTATGACTTTGCTTTACTTGTTTCATGTAACATCTGATGGATAAAATCGTGAAGTATGTTAGTATCATGTTATTCTATTCACATCCCTGGTATTTTTTTTTTTTTTAGTAGATGTAGAACACATTGCATTATGACTTTTAAAAATGCAACTTCTTTTCACTTAGTTTTCTAGAGCTGGTATATGTGATCCACAGAACTGTTTTAAAAAAAATGCATTTGAACTGTAATGGTTTCTTTCCTTTTAAGAGGCAAAGAGGAGGACTATGTTGCATAGAATTTTTTAAATCTTTCAAATAATCAGTGGCAGTTCATACTGCTGCTGTGACAGAACAATTAAAAAGGATTTCCCTTGAGCTTTGACCGATGTGCTTCCATTCTGATACATTTTTGAAAGAAAAGCCCCTGGGTTTATGTTCTCATTTCATAGTTACTTAATAAACAAATAAACAAGGCTTTCAGATGTTGTGCAATTAAATAACAGGTATAAAAATTGCTATTAGTTAACTTAATATGTAAAAGGGAATATGAATGGCTTTCTCTCTATCCCTATGAACATGATTTCTTGTAGGGTTGTTTTTTTTTTTAAGAAATCCCTTTTCTTTAGTTATTTTTTTTTTTTTTGCTAGAGGCCCAGATTCTGATCTGCTATTCACATCAAAAAAGAAACTGAAATTTTACTTTCAAATTTATACACAGACATGCCAGTGATATAGAGCAATTTAAACCAGATGCTTTAACAATGCCATTGTCTGTTTTTCCTTGAATTTTTAATTCATTTGTACTGCTAGATCACTAATGCTTTTTATTCACCTCTCCTGGGGAAGGAAGAAAGGAGGCATAATAATTACTTGTATAAAAAAATAAACATATGGAATATAATATTAATGCTTTTTTCCCGTTTGTGGTGTGACTCATCTCAACATGTTCCCTGAAGAAATTGGGTTTTGTACTTTGCGTTGAAACTGGAAATCTAATTAATTTGTATTAGATTTCTGGATTATAGGTAGAGAGAGAGGTCAAGGAGGTACTGTTTCTTTAAGGAAGGGACAGGCTAAAGAACACAATAGAGGCACCCTTGACTACTTCTTCCAATCTTGGTCTTTTTTTGGAAAAATATGCAAGTTTAAAAAAAAGGGGGATGGGAATCTCTACAGTCATTTGGTGGTTGTTTTACATATATATATGTATATGTATATATATATATATATATTTGGTTAGGGGGGAATACCTGAAGAAAATAATAAAAAGGAATTAGAAACAAAGAAAAAATTAAGAGGAGGAAGAAGGCACAGAGATGAAAATTCTTTTCTTTGCACTAAGAATTCAATTTTATTTTCCCTTTCTTTGAGTTCAGATTTCCATCTATAATATAATAATGTGGTTTCATGGCAGTTTGAATCTCATGGATAAGCTATCCTTTTATGACTCAGATATTCTTGCAAAAACAACAAGGAAAGATTCATGAATGTAAAATACAGAAAAGTAAATAAAGTTTATGATTATGAGAATAAATGCTTGCTTTAAAATTATTAAATACTGTTTTGGTCATAGTATTATTATTCCTGGGAAAGAATAAGCTTATCTCAGAATTTAAAACTATATCTGATAAATGAATATAGCACATGCTATATTAAAATGCCACATGATATAACTATGAATGCACATTTAGTTAATGTAACAGTAACTCTCAAAGGGACCCTTTTTTCTTTGTAAATTTCCAGCCTAACCTCAGCATTGAAGAGATAGTAATTACCTATGTAAAATATCCAGATAACATAAATTCAATGTAAGTTTAATTTAAATACAGTTACATTGGTGAGGCAGTATTTCTCTTTGTTGTGTCATGTTTCAATTTTATTAAATACAATAAAAGCAACAAACCTCAGTCAATATAAAATTATATTAAGTTATAAATCAAGTGGAAGTGTAGATATGTGTAATACAGCAAATTATAGTCAGAGCAGTTATGAGGAGCTTGGAATTCTTGAATGCTCTTTTCCATAACTACCATTTATTTACTGTATCAGTATTACAAGTCAATTTATTCTTGATAAAGTAAAATCAGTACATCTAGGGTCTTGTCCCATTTTTGCCACCAATTATCTATATGACCTCTCAAAGTCATATTACCTCTGGGATTCTGGAACAATTACCATGCATGTAAAATAAAGAGATTAAACCAAATTATCCATATTATTAATTCTAGCTCCAAGATTCTATGAATCTAAGGCACATTTATCTTCAGGTTATCCTTTAATTAATATTTTAGCATTTTTAAATATCCATATTTCTAGCATACCAAATGTAACATAGGAAATATTCCTTCTTAAGGCATCTCTTGAATTTTTTTTCAAATCATTTAGACTATAGTTCATCTACCAGTTTTTTTCACACATACTATTATATATAAAGAAAGTTTTTAAGTGATCTCTCTAATTTTTTGTAAACATTGTTACATAATGCAAATTTCTTAGGAAATATGCTTTGATATGTTAGGCTAGATAGGATACTACCTCTTTTGGGCTATCTTATTTCTTACACTTCTCCAGCTCCCTCTTTGTCCAAACAGATGCGCCCCCCCCCATCAAGAACTTTACTTTCTCTGTATTTGATGACAATTTCAGCTCCTGTTAGCTTAGTTAACATTTCTATTCAGATTATTCCCATATTTCTATATTCCATTGTAATCTATCCCAAGTGTCTGTCTTGCACCACTTTGCCTATGTGGCACATGAAAGATGAAACATAAATAAATAAATAAGTAAGTAAGTAAGTAAGTAAGTAAGTTCAATCTTCTGAGCATATTGGTTTATTAAGTAATGCATATCAATTGCTCAACAAACCAAAAACAAATCTCCTCAGCTTAAGGCCTCAACCCCCAATACAGGCAGACAGATTTTTATGTATTTAAAACAATTAAATGAGAAATTAATTAAAAGGAAACAATCAGGATATATTAGGTAATCTGATTTCTCTTTGGAGGAAAGATTAGTCAGAAAAAGAAGTGTCCCACTCCTCCAAGAGTCTACTCTGTAAATGATCAAAGGAACATGGAAACAACTGATTGATCGGCACAGGACTAGTTTTCATTTAATAAGACAAATGGGTTGCTTGAGATGTACAACTGTGAGAAAATTCAGTCTTTAGGTCTGACTGGATTTCTGATCAGCAAAACCTAGATCCTTGATTAAGGTTTTCTCTCAATTTCCACAATTGAATAAAGTTTCCCCATAGGATTGAAAGTGAACTAGACCCATAAATGAATAGAAAGATCCAGAATTAAGTCACAAGATGGAGTTAGTCTCTGTCCCTCAATTCCCACAATTAACCACTTGCTGTTTTAATCCCTTAAAGTTCCTAACCTACTGGGCATTTTGAACTGGATATCTCATGGATATCTCAAACTCAATGCATACAAATTTATCATCTTTCCCTCCTCCAAAGCCCTTCTCTCTTATGAACTACTTTATTTCTCTCAAAAACACTGGTTATTCATATTTACAACTTTATTCATCTTTATCTCCCCAGTTACCAACACTCCACATTTCCAGTCAGTTGCCAAATATTGTTTTTACATCTGTGATATCTTTCCCTAACATCTCCAGTCGTACAGCTGTCATCTCCTTTTCCTGTCACCTAATTGACTTCTCTTGTCTGGAGTCTCTTCCTCTTTTATCCATTATGCAGATAACTATCAAAGTGATCTTACCAAAGAGTTGCCTCTCTTTTCCATAAACCCCAGTGGCTCCCTTATGTTTCTGCATAAAGTACAATCTACTTATTAGGCATTGAAGTCTTTTGCAATCTGGTTATTTCTGCCTTTTAATTATATATTGCACATTATTCCCATTTACCCATTCTCCAGTCTGGCTCTCCTAATTTTCTTGCTGTCACCTATACACAATCCTCCACCCTGATCTGCACGTTATATTGCCTGCCTGGAAGATACTTAACACCCTTCTTATCTCCAACCCTTAGAATTTCTGCTTTCCTTCACCTTTCCTGTCACTTTCTACAAGAATCCTTTGCTTATGTCCCAAGTTTATTTTCCTCCTAACCTCTTCCCCATTATCTTGTCTTTATTTACATGTTTTCTTTCTCTTTTACATAAGCTCTTTGAAGGCAGTGATTGTCTAACTTGTTTGTATTTTTATGCCAACATTTAGCCTAGGTTGCACATAATAAAGGTTTAATGAATACTTTTTAACTTGTATTCCAAACCTTCTTTCCCATTCTTCAAGATTGAGTTTTAATTTCACTTATTTGAAACTTGCTGATAGTCCATATTGATATGCAGAGTAGACCTCTAATCACTTGCTTTATTGATTATGTGTTTTAGCACCTTATTATTCTTTAAATTGTTTCAGTTTTCTTAGTTTGCTCTCAAGAATCTTATTCTACTTTTATATTCTTCCCATGTAATGTGTGCATGGGAAGCCTGGGATGGACCACCCACTCTCTTTCTCAAAGTAGGCTTGCTCACCTCAGTTTGCCTTCACAATAGCAGGATTGGGTTCTAAGAAAAGTACCACATTGCAATCTTCATTTTCTTATGGTACAAGGAAAATCTTATTGTGAAGGAATATGCTTCTCCCCACTCCCCAGTATAAATCTCAAGTTTTTCCTCAGAATGATGCCATCATTATATTTTAAATATAAACATATAAAGAAAAAGCCAATGAATAAAGCATTCTAGATGCTGAAAACATACTGGACAAGACATCACAATCCACACATAAAGATTCTCCCACCAATGTACTCATTTTCCATTGGCAAGAATGGGTAAACACAAAAATCTGGACAGGCAGCATCTGAGTAAGAGTAATTCTCAACTCTAGGCTACAGACTTTGATATCTTTATGACATCTCTGGAGCCACACCACACAAAATCATTTCTACTATTGTCTAGTGTTCTTCACTGCTCTTCTGTCATTTTTTCTACTGTTCTTAAAGTTATGAAACTTTTACTATTTTCTTAACTTACAAGGGGCCTAAAGTAGTTAGTGGTTTTTTTGGCTTTACATATAGACTGAGTACAGAAGGATTCTGTATCATTCAATCATCTCTCTGTTAATCCCACTGTGTGGATATATGAGACAATACACCTTCTTTTTGCTTTTCCTCTCATGCCTGAGAGATCAGCAAAGAACAGCAGGCCTTTCTGAAAGGCAGTATTCCCTCAATCCAGAGAGCTTAATGGCTTTCTCTTTCTCTCTCTCTTTCTCTCTCTCTCTCTCTCTCTCTCTCTCTCTCTCTCACACACACACACACACACACACACACACACACACACACACACCTCCCTTTGTGGCAGTGACTGATTTCTTCCTTCAGTTTTATCCCGCCCACTCCTCCCCCCCCCTTCCACCTAGCTCAGTTCTTCCTTTTTCCCCCTCTATTCTTACTCCATCCATTGTCTTCACCGCTTTCCAGTAGTTCAAATCAGAAATTCTTGCTTTGCCTGTACTTTATGCAATTAAAAAAACAAAAATCTCCTGGATATCCCTTTCTGATTAGTTATAAACCAACCAGTTCTTATTTGATCATGATTTCTGAGTGGTTTTTCAAGAAGTACCCATAACATGTCTTAAAAGTTCTTCAGTATTATTTCATTTAAATTCTTGGTTCTTATACTCAGAGATTTTATTCAATTTTATCATATCTATCTTACCATTGATTAGGATTTGGTTCTTATCATGATTTCTATGCAGTTATTTATTTTCTTTATTTGATTGTTTCTTTTAAAATGTCAACCTGGTTTCTTCTACTAATTCTATTGTGTCACCTTAAGAAAGTTACTTTGTAATTTTTTCACCAAAAAATGAAGGGATTGAGTTGTGTGGTCCAAATTCAATAAATATTTTAGACAAGCAGTAATTGATGTTCATATTCTTTGTAAAGCACAATACTTAGTAATGGAGAAACAGATTTTAGGTAAAATGGTGATTGCAAGATTAAATAGGAGATAGATATATAAGCAAAATATGAAATAGTTTGAATTTTGTAAGAGATTTCCACACCACATGCCATAGAAATCTTAGTGGGCAAAGTCATTACTAACTGCTTAATCTAAACTTGGACCTGTACCTGTTCATGATTCTATTATAACTATTTAAAGTTTTTTCATCTTTAACCTAAGTATCCCTACTTTCTTAAGATAGCATAATTTCTGTTTCTCCCTAAAGAAATTTAGTAGACAGAAAGTAAGAGGAAAAACCTACCAAGGATAAGGAATATTGTTAACTACTAATATTAATGAGTGTTATAAAAAGTATGTATTAGATAATGAGTCATCTTACTTGACTGAGGCAAGGAATATTTTAAAGAGGCCATTCATAATAATAATAACTGATATTTTTACATTGTCTCATCTGGGTCTTACAATAACACCAAGGCATTTCCTAACTCCCAGAATAGCTTTCTATACATTCTTTATTTCAGTATGTGAACATCTTTTGATCAGCTGTTGTAAAACGCTCAGATATACTGCAAGATTCATTCATTGAGACAGCTAGATGGTGCAATGGTTAGAACACTAACCTTGAAGTCAAGAGGATCCTGAGCTCAAATATGGCCTTAAGACACTTAACACTATCAGTGTGACCCTCGACAAGTCACGGAACCCCAAGTGCCTTCCTTCCTTACCCCCTCCCCAAAAAAGATTCATTCATGGATTCAAAGATTATGACTTAAATAGATTCACCATCTTCAAGGAATTTGCAATCCAAGGGAAAGAAAATAGGTGCATGAATACAAAGTGTGAAAAAGATAAAGAAATTGCTGTGGTCCCTGATGCAATGATTAGAGCAATAGGCCTGGACTCAAAAGACCTGAGTTCTTATCTAGGTTCAGATACTACCTGGGTATCTGATTTGGAGCCTCTCATTGTTGAAGAGAGCCACTTCCATCAGAATTGATCATCATGTAGTATTGTTGAAGTGTATAATGATCTCCTAGTTCTACTCATTTCACTTAACATCAGTTTACGTATGTCTCTCCAAGCCTCTCTGTATTCATCATTTCTTATAGAACAATAATATTCCATAACGTTCATATACCACAATTTACTCACCCATTCTCCAATTGATGGGCATCAATTTCCACTTTCTAGCCACTATGAAAAGGGCTGCCACAAACATTTTTGCACATACGGGTCTCTTTCTCTTCTTTAATATCTCTTTGGGATACAAGCCCAGTAGTAACACTGCTGGATCAGAGTATACAGTTTGATAACTTTTTGAGCATAGTTTTGGACTTGATTTTAAAGACAACCTCTTTGTGTACTTCTGGAGGGAAGGTGTAAGCTGGTCCTGGTGCTTTTTTCTTGTAGTATTGAGTGTTATTCAGGATATCAGAGACTGCTTTGACTACTCCCTCCCAGTAAATTTTTGGTGTTCCCACAGTGGTCTGATTCCAGGCAAACTCTGATTGCCTTCCCTCTCTGGTCTGAACTCTATATAAATCTTTGGTCTGGATTTGGGTAAGAGTAAACTGCTGTTAGATTCTGCCACTATTAGTTAACTGGAAAATTCTGTTGCTCCATTGACAGTAGAGGCTCCTCTTAGGTCTGGAATTCCAGATTTGGTTATTCCTGTGTATTCTTCAGGGCCACATTGCTGCTGCTATTTTCTTCTGAACCTGTTCTTTTTTTTGGCACAGCACCCAGGATCTCCCTTCCTGGGAACACCAGCTTTGGGAAAGAATTTCTTCAATCTGCCTTGGATTAGTAAACAGGAACGGAACAGTTGAGATAAAGCTGACTGTTAGCACCTTGGTTTGCCCTGGGAAGGATGTAGGATCTCTGCGATTCTGGTCAACAATCTCTCCCAGAACCAGCTTCTTTTTCGCCAATATCCACAGATATTTCTGTCTTCCTATGCCAATCTGGGTTGGAAAATAACTTATTGTGACTTTGACTTGGATTTTTACATTAGAATTTAGTCTGACATATTTTTTAAGATTCTTTTTTTGGAGGAATTTTGCTGATAATCTCATTGTACAGTTTTCTTCTATTTCACTATCTTTTCTTAGCTATAATAGACTAATTTTAAAGTTCTTTGAATAGCTGCATTTAGCACAGGCAAAAAGATATGTACTCAATACAGTTATTTTAAAGTTATAATAAAGTTATATTTAAACTCAATAAAGTTATATTTAAAATATCAGGTTTATAACCTCATCATAACTCCTCACACTCATATGTTTAGTCATTTGTCAAATATTGATTGTTTCTGCTTTTACAATATGTCTAGCATTGAATTCCCTCCTTCAATTAATACAACTACCACCTTAGTTTAAGTCATTTTCACTTCTGTCTAGAACATTGCATTAATTTTCTAATTAGTATCTATGCCTTGAGTCCCTCCTTAGTCTAATCCACTCTCCAACTGCTGCCAAAGTGATTCTTTAGCATGGGTCTAACAGTATCACTCATTAAAATTCATTACCTTCTTCTTGCCTCTAGATTCAAATAAAAACTTCTTTGCTTAGCTTCTAAAGTCTTTCACAATGTGGCCCCAACTTAATTTTCCAGTTTTATTATACATTGCTTTCTCCTCCCCACACCCTCCCTCCATTCTAAAATAGAACCAAACTGGTATTCTCTTGTTTCTCAAAAGCAGCATTCTAACTGAGTTCTAATGGCTCCCTGTTCTAATGGCTCCCTGTAACCTCTAGGATCAAATGTAAAAAAAAAAAAATTGACATTTAAACTCATTCATAACTTGGCCTCATCTGTCCTTTCCAGTCTTCTTATCCTGTACTCCTCAACACACTTTGTCGTCTAGTCATACAACCCACCTTGTTGATCTTCACCTTCTGACTGTTCTTCGGGTTCTTCAAGGATACATTCCTTTTTCAATTCTATGTCATAGACTGTCTCTTCTTTTAAGACTCAGCTTTCTAGTATTCATAAACTTTTGCAACCCAACATGTGCAAACATTATCTTTTTGCCCCAGTCTTCCACATTTTCTTACTTCCCAATATTCAATATGTTGTGGTTTCACTATCTCCCACTTACCCAGGCTTGTGACTTAGGTCACAGCCTCAATTCTTCATACTCTCTCATTCCTTATCCAGTCTATGTCTAAGTGCTGTCAATTTTACTTCTATAACCTTTGTCATATACATGCCATTACTCTGCTTCAGACTCCCATCATCTGTGTGCTGGATTGTTGCAGTAGTTTTCTGAATGGTCTCCACTTTCTCAAAGAAATCTTCTAAAGTGAAGGTTTAATCCCCTACCCTTTTCGGTAAACTAGTGACTCCCTGTTACCTCCAGGAATAAATATAAAGTATTCCCTTGGGTTTTTTAAACTCTTTATAACCTAGCCCATTTCTGCCTTTTCAGTTGTTGTACACCTTGCTCCCCTTTGTGCACTCTACAATCTAGTAATACTGGCCTCCTTGTTGGTTCTTGTATGAAAATTTTCATCTCTCAACTGGGCATTTTCCACTGTCTTTGTTCTGTACCTGGAATTCTCTCCATTCTCACACCTTCCACCTGGCTTCCCTGGCTTCTTTTAATTTTCAGATAAAATCTTGCCTTCTTCAGGAAGCCTTTCAAACTTCGCAATGATCATACTTTCCCTTTGGGATTTATCCTGTATATGTTCTTTTTGTCTATTATTGTTTGTACATTATTCTCTCCCTTTCTTTTCATACTCTTCTCCCACCCCCATCAGATTGTAAGTTATTTAAGAGCAAGAACTCTGTGTGTGTTTGTGTGTGTGTATGTGTGTCTATAGCACTTAGTACAATGCCTAGCATAAGAGTAGGTTCTTCAAAAATGCATCTTGACATCTCACCTTTCCTGCTTTAGCTGCTAATATCTTATGTTTCAAACTACTTTGTATTTGAAGTTGTCATATAAATTGTTCTTCTGATTCTAGTCTTTTCATTCTTCATTGGCTCATATTGTCCCTTCCTGTTAGAGGCATCTTAGTGATACTTACCTCCTAAACTAGCCTTCCCATAACTTCCTTATCTCTTTCAAGGATACCCAGGTCCTTTTATATATTTAGATTCTCAACATCAAAATCATTCTAGCTTGTTTCCCCCTGTGCCTATCAACCACCTTGTCCATATTAAATTTCTTTTTGTGTCTTTTCCGTTTTCTCACCTCTGTTCCCTTCTCTTACATAGTCATTTTCGAGAATGAAAGGCAAAAATAACTTATATAGTCACTACCCTCGTTCATATCTTCATGACTTTTAAACTATTCAGAAGTTTCCCAATGGATCTCATTGCTTTCAGTCTATAATATAACCTATTTTATACACAACTGCTAAGTTGACATTCTTAAGGCAAAGTTCTGATGATGTCATCCTATTATACTTACTTAAAAACCTTCAGTGACTTCCTTTGCCTCAACATCAATTATAAACCCATCTGACAGGCTCTTCACAATATAAATCTATATTCTTGCCAAAATGGCCTGCTTGCTCTTATCTCATTGTGTCTCTCTTGAAATAGCAACTATCCTTCAAAGCCTGGCTCATGGGACCCCTTCTAAGCAAGGCCTTTTATGATTCTTTCCCCTAGTTGTTATTGTTCTCTTTTTCTCTCTCCCCCAATTTTGAGTTTACCTCTCTGTTTACTTTTGTAAATGTAACACCCTTGAGGGCAAGACTATTTCATCTTTGTCTTTTCACCCCCAATTTCTACTTGGGACCTCAAACATGGTTTTTATCTAATAAAGTCCATGTTGAATAACCATACTGACTGTTATGATTGACCATTGATATTTTTTGAACTAAATGAAAGGAAAAAAATATTTTTTTCCCTTCATAATAACTTCCATGTAGGGACATAAGAGATTCACCTTCCTGTGAGGTAGCAATAGTGACATTGCATTCTTTGAGGGCTTAGAAATGACAAAAGTCAGACCCCTTTTTACTAGAAATCATTAGGGAGTTGGATCATAGGGAATCAGATCTCTTCCATATTATTCTAAATGTGACTAGAAATAGGAAAGGAATATGGCATTTTCAAGTAACAATTAGTATATAAATTCTGTACACTTTGGTGTAGCACTTTCTGCCTTTTAAATGTGACCTTATGTACTCCCAGAAGTACTATTCACTTCAAAACAGCACATCTTCAGTTTAGATGCCTCTTGAGTAAAGACTAATTGTGGCAAGATATATAAAGTTTTTGCTACCTAGAGGGATTCCGAGGAAGAACTAAATAGGTTGAAATCTCCAAACTCATTTTATCTGTGACCTAAAATGGGATTTTTGTACCATAGTCCAGAGATAAAAAGTTAATGCACCAGCTCTGCTTCTAGTACACTTGTCCCAATTCAGTAATAGTGATGGTATGCTTTTATTTTTCAAATAACTTTACAGATCCACTCAAGATTTGAAAAATCATTACAATAAAATATTAACTGTCATTTTATCCTTGTAAGAACATTGTCATTTAATTCATACTTGTGTTTGTTGCAGAGAAAGCAGCGGCTGCCAATGTAGATGAAGTACAAAAGTCAGATGTCTCATCTACAGGTCAAAGTGTTATTGATAAGGATGCACTTGGACCAATGATGCTTGAGGTAAAACATATACATTTTATTTCTTTTTTAATAGCTTGAATGTAATGTTATTAAATTTAATTTCCAGATGAAAGGAACTAAAGTAAAATGTACACATTTAAATTAACTTTGTTATTTAGTAAGAACACTGCACTTTTGAAACCTTTGGATCTACTGTCCTATTTCTAGTGATATACAGATCTGTTTTTTAAAAATTGTTTTTTTAGAGTGTTTTTTAAATTTTTAAAGTAAATTAAAAAGCAATACATAAGTTGTTCCACAGTTCTCAAACTTTTTAGTCTACAAATTATTAAGTTATGTTAAGATAGGTTATAGTTATTAATATTTACTGTATTAGAAAATTAAAACATTGTAAGAGTATTGTGAAAATAGTTCCGACTTTATGAACCCCTAAATTTGTCTCCTATTCATACATCAGAAACAGGTGAATATAGAGAATAGAGTTCCTAGAAGTCAGGAAGATCCATTTCAAGTCTTGCCTCTAAATACACTAACTGCTTAGTATGACTGATTTACAATGAGAGATGAATGTTTATCTGTGTTGTGGAAGAATTTCCATATTGAGTACACCTTGACTTTCATGAACTCACAGTTCAAAAGTCCATGACCCCATATCCTACCCCCCTCCAAAAAAAACTAAAGCTAGCAGACATGGATTCCACAATAATAAAAGCACTGAATTATGGGTGTATGATTGAGCAAGGTTTTTTGTTTTTATTTTTGTTTATTTATTTTAGACTTGTGCAATCTTGTAGGTTATGTAGATTGTTTGGTTTTCAGAGAAGCACCAAATTAACATTTATTTTGGAATTCCTTGTTCAAAATGATTTTACATTAACTGCAGTGATAGAGGGTATTTTGATTAATTTTCTCTGATTGTCTTGCATTTTATGTATATTATGTATTTGATTACATTCATGTGTGGATGTGCTTAGGTGGATGGGGATAAAGACAAAATCAAAGCAAAGCATTATGTTTTTCTATACTTCAAAAGTTTTTACTTTGGTAGCTCTCAGAAAAAGATCAAGAATGAACTGCAACCATTCCCAATAAGATCAGGAGTGAAAGAAGGTTGCCCACTATCACCGTTACTATTTAATATTGTATTGAAATGCTAGCTTTGGCAATAAGAGTTGAGAAAGAGATTAAACGAATAAGAATAGGCAATGAGGAAACCAAATTATCACTCTTTGCTGATGATATGATCGTATACTTAGAGAACCCCAGAGATTCTACTAAAAAGTTATTAGAAAAGATCAACAATGAAATACTGAACATAAAAAAAATCTTCTTAGATAAGAATTATCAAAGCAGTGTTTGACCTCATCTGCTTGGTTCTTTATTAACATTAGTGTTGTTTAATTAAAATTTTTTCCTGTAAATCCTAAAATATCACCTTTCAAATCATTAACTAGTATAATATTAATTAGCCTTCTCTAGTAGCTTGTGTTACCTTTTCCCAAATTAAAATTTACCTGAAATATAGGCCATTGATGAGGTGATAGGAAAAATGTGTTTCAGAAACAGAAGGCTAAACTGAATTTTGAAAACAGTGATTTGGATAGATAAATTTTGCCATTATTCAAGAAAACATATATGGTTAATTTATTTGATATTCAGATAAAATTTTCTACTGCACCTTATTTTCCAGTCTATTTATATGATGACTTTTATTTTTAGCAATAAAATGGTTAATTGTTGTATTCTTCAGAAACAAAATCAGAATTTTGAGCTAAAAAAACTTTTGTATCATATTCGGCCCCCTAATTTCACAAAAACTAAGGCTTACAGTGGTTAAATAATTTTTTTTCAATATTATAGTTAAACAGTAACAACTTGGTCTAAAAGCCATGAGGAAATATTTCTTATGATATATCTATCCAGTATTTTCTTCTGAACAATATTTTGCAGCAGCAGTATTTTAAGAGTGATTTCTATTAAGGAGGAAAAAATAAATACTTGAACCTCCCTTTCACTGGCCAATAAAAGCAGTGCAAGAGTAAAGTCAGCCCAACTTTTATTAATCTCTTCAATGCGACTTTTTTAATCTATCTTGCTGTTATAATTACTATGTAGTTAGTGGACATTAAAAAAAATTGCAAAACTGAGTCAAATAATTTTAGAGATATTTCTGTATAGTATAAAATATTTTTTCAAATTAAAATAAATCGCCAATTGTTGATTGTCATAATTTAGAGCATTCCCTATAGCTTTAATTTTTTGAGAGGGTAGTTTACTATTTACCACATACTTTTTTTAAAAAATATTTTATTTTTTCCTATTACATAAGTGGTCAACATTCATTTTTATAAAATTTTTGAGTTCCCAATTTTTCTCCCTCCTCTTGCCCGAGATAGTAAGCAATCGAGTATATTGCCTTCACAAATAAAAGCCATCTCCAACCGAGGAAAAGGAGAAATCTTTCTCCTGAGATTCGTCTCACATTACCTACTGCCTATTGACATTTTAAACTGGCTATTCTGGAGACCTCTTACATTTTCTGTGTCCAAAATAGGTTTATTATCTTTTCCACCAAACCCACTCATCTTCCAAATAGACGTTTTTTTGGTAGAGGGCACCAACATCCTTCTGGTTTCTCAGGTTCCTAAACTTGATGTCCTCTCAGTTCTCACTCATCCTACCCACATTTACAGTCAGAGATCCCATGCTGCCTTTGCAGCATCTAGCACCTTATGTAGTTTCAACCTTCTCTCCTCTCCTAGCTATCAACTTGTTTTAAGCCCTCATCACTTACCTGTAGAATGGCAGCAACCTCTCTAAATTGGTCTACCAATCTCATTCATGTCCCTTCCCATTCCAGTCCATCTTTCACAGAACTGCCAGAATATTAAGCATAAATCTGACTATTTCATTCCTTTTCATGTACACCATTGATTCTCCCTATTGCCTCTAAAATCAAATGTAAACTATCTTTTAAAGTCCTTCACAATGTGTTCCCAGCCTGTCCTTCTATCCTCATGAAAGGTTATTACTTATTTGTCTAGTACAGTGGTTCGCAAACTTTTGTTCTCAGTATCTTCATGTTGTTAAAAAAAACTATCGAAGATCTGTTCAAAGAGTTTTTGTTCACATGGGTTATATTTATAGCTATTTATTATATTAGAAATAAAAAATAATTTTGAATTTGTAGACTCTCTGAAAGGGTTTCAGAGACCCCAACAATTCTTTGGACTACACTTTGAGGCCCACTAGTCTAGATTCTTCTTTGTTTGGCACACATAATAATCCATTTTGTGTGCTTTGCAGTCTAACTATCCCGTATGAGTGGAGTAAGCTCTCATTCCTACCTCATAGAATTCTTCCTTCAAAATGAAGCTGAAGCACCTTCTTCAACATGAAGATTTTCAGTTTTTAGTGTAGTATCCTCCCTCATTACCGTGTACAAGATTACATTTTAATTTTTCTTTATTAATTCATATGTGCTTTTATATATACATGTCTCTTCCTTTAAAATGTTAAGTCCCTTAAAAGAAGCAATTGTTTTCATTTTTTGGGTTTCTCTTCATTAACAATATCTTACCCACAGTTGATGCTTAATAATGGTTGTTTCTTGATTGATGGACTGACCATGATGCTTTAAGTCACTCCTTAGTAGAGTTGAGTTCATTAATTAAATAAATCAGATTTCAAGATTATAATTTCTGTTATCATGTAAAATCAACCCAGGACTTATTATTTCATCTTTTATCTTTTTTTTTTTTTTTTTGGCTCTTTCTCAATTGTCTTCTGAGAATTTAACCCAAGTACCTGCAATAGCAGGAGTTCCATACAGATTAAATTTAAAAACTTAATGCTTGACTCCCATGACTTATAGTTCAAATTTAAATCTTTCCCCCCCTTTACATGTCATAAATTGAACAGAGAAAAGACTTGTTCTTGGTAAGCTATTTCCAGGCATAGATGCACAATCATACTTGCATTATTAGCATTGTTGTTGCTAAGCAACAAAACTGAACGTCAGCTGTGGGTTGGGTTTTTTTTTTTTTTTTTTTTTAGAATATCTTAGTGAGCTTTTTAAAACAAATGCTGTTTCTGAAAATTGTGTAACACATGCTTTCAAAAGTAAACTACAGAATTTTAATTGTGAAAACCTTTTTAGTACATGTTTATAGCAACAAGTATGAAAAGGATGCTTGCTATATAACTGACTAGCCAGTTTTCCTTTCTGTATCTTCATCTTCCATATCACACATAAAAAATTCCATTCATTAAGCTTCTTGCTTCTCTTTTGACTACAGGATTGCCATTCCTACCTCCCATATGCTATCTCCTTATAGATTCACTCTGAATAATAAGAAATACTAGCATAAAGCCCCTCAGTTAGCAAACGTAGGGACATATAATTATTAGGCATACTAGGATTCTTGTTGAGGCAGTGTTGCTCCAACTGTGGCAGCAGTTCTTCCTACATGTTAAGTAACTTGCCATAACTCCAGTACCCAGCAAGAAAGAAAAAAGTTTCTTATAAATACAGTAAATTTTCCAACGACTTGTAACCAAAATTCATCATGAATATGTTTAGCTATGGATCTTCAGGCTGTAATATTAGTTAATTTATTTTTTTCAAATTATGGAGCTTATGAAGACTGCAACCTTGTATCATATTGGTTTGGAAATGAATAAGTTATTAATTGCTCATGGAAATACATGAATCTCATTTCAAAAATACAAATAAACACTTGAATATGAAGCTGACATTCTTGATTTTGTGGAAGATTAGAAAAATTAATATTAATCAAGGAGCCCAGAATAAGAAAAGCCTCAGTTAATTCCTCTCCCACTTTAGTTTAGGGTTTTGTTTTGTTTTGTTTTTTTAATGGAATCTGTATAGTTTAATCTGTAACTAGTAAAAATGTGTTAATAAAAATTAAAAGACCTAGGAGATAGTTAAAGGAAATGTACCTCTTCTATGAAAGCATGAATTGAGTATTTCACTTGAAGTACAGTTGCACATTTCTTAAGTGCATGTGAGTTTACAATGCATTTTTTATTAACAATTTGTCCTTTCTCTTTTAGGCCCTTGATGGCTTCTTCTTTGTAGTGAACCTGGAAGGTAATGTTGTATTTGTTTCTGAAAATGTGACACAATACCTACGATATAACCAAGAAGAGCTGATGAACACAAGTGTATACAGCATCCTACATGTAGGGGACCACGCGGAATTTGTAAAAAACCTGTTACCAAAGTCTTTAGGTAAAGTCTGTCCTTTTTTTCTTTTTAATTACATTTTTGTTGACTATAGTTAAATGAAAATATTTGCAATGTCAATTTGTAAAAGAACAATCATATTGCTTTTAAAGTATATGCTTTAGCGCTTAAAAATTATCCTTGCATGTTCTATATATTATAATTTAGAACTTGTACTTTATTCAGGGAAGCTAAGGAGTGCCATAGATAAGAGTCCTGAGCCTATCATCAGGGAGATGATTCAGATTCAGCTCCACTTACTAGTTGTGTGATCCTAGACAAGTTACTTAACCCCTATTTACCTCAGTTCATCATCTTTAGAATGGAGACACATTGGAGAAGGAAATGGCAAACCACCCCAATATCTTTGCCAGGAAAACCCCCAAGACTTTGTCAAAGAACTGAACCTCAAGAACTTCATTGAGATTCATCAAAACTTTTTAACATGCTCACAGTAATGTTCATGTATATCATCTGAGCATTAATGAGTTAGATTTTTTTGTTTGCTGGGTGGTTGTGGGGTGGAGGAGTTGAGTTAATCATCAAATTATTTATCCTTCAGGGCAAATAGTTAATGGAGCATTTTTTGCTTTTCCTTTGTCCACTTTAAAAGTCATCCAAAAGAGAGTTTGGGGCTTAGAGCTACATCTGAAATCTTACTCCTGTTTGAACCATAAATATAGATGTTTATTTGTCGAGTTCCCCCACCATAGGGTCTTTAAAGGCAAGTCATGTTTATTTACCATGAACCTTCTAACTCTTAAACAAATTATTTGATCTTAGCTCCTTCAGATCTTGTTGAGTGCCCCAAGTATCACTTCAGTTGTCCCTCTCTGCTCCCTGTGATTCATTCTGCTATTCTTTCTAAGCTGCTCTTCAATAGATACATGATTTTTAAAAGCGCTGTTTAAAAGTGAGTGTTACAGGTATAATGGCAAAATGACAACATTACTGGTCCAACTTACAGAATGTTTTTTTTTCTCTTCTTTTCACCTACACTGGTGATGCTAAGAACTTATTCACAGCTTCAAAAGTAGTCTCTGTTTTAATATAGAATAAGATCAAGATTCCTGAGTTGTCAAATGCTGCTATTTTGAGGCTATTATTTTGTCTTTTTGATTGCTATATAGTATGTACAAAGAAATTCCTTTTCAATTCCTCAATTTGTTAACATTTTCTTTGTATCATAACTCTTTCTTCATTGTGACTAAAATAAATATTGCAACAAACAAAATAATTTTGGTGAAATTTCATCTATCTTTTAATAATTGAATAGGGAATTAAGCTTGCTAGTTTTCTAATAATAGTTTCTAGTGTCTACAATTATTTCTTCAATTTATCTCAGGGCTTAAGCATGTTAGTTCACCCCTGTAAATGTGCTTCTTTCAAGCTATCTTTCTTATCTCTTTTTTTCTTAATAAAAATAACACTGAAGAAGGTTACATATAGAACTTCTTTTTATATATATAGCTTCTTTTTAAAAATTTAACATAATATCAACAATTTCCTTATTTTTAACATCGCTATCACTACTTGACCACTTCCCTCTAAAAAATAAAAGCTCTCCCCAGGAGCAAATCTTGCTTTTTCTTGTAGCTTTTTAATTATTCAGTGATGCAATAGCTTGGCCAGAATTCTTCTATCTCTTCCCTTTGGTCCCTCTTTACAACCCTTATACATACCTAAGCTCTTCAATGCTTATGATGACAAGAATTCAAAAAATAAAGAACACTAAAATTATTTCCTTATTCAGATTAAAAGTAATTTCCCCTCGCTTACGTTCATATTTATATTCTTCCTAGGGTTTTGGTTCTTTTCCTATTTCTCTTTAAAACAGTAGCAGTGGTTTTAATATTTGGATCACTTCACATGGCTGTTTAAGTGTTTTGGAGCAGATGATCAGAATGTATTTTCTTTTCTAGCTTGATTATGGGATCTCATTGTCTTGGATGACATTTCTATTTCTCTATTTCTCAGAACAAAAAGTAATAGGAAATGCACAAAACTAGCCATAAAGAGCCCTAAGTTCTAAGGTCTAGCTTAGCCATTAACTAAGTGTAGTTTTGGACAAATCCTAACATTATCAAGTTGGGTTTTGAAATTATAACAGTGAGAACTATAAAATATAATATCTATTCAATTTGTTGATCACATAAAGTGTTATGTGCCTACTCTAATCTCATTCTATGCTGGATCAAAAGATTCTTTAAGGTTACAAATTTGGCTAAAAGTGCAGGAAGAAGGGGTTGAGGAATACTAAGGACAAGAGGACCCTAGGTAAAATAGAAGAGCAAATTTTCAGTCATTTTGTACAGATTATAAGTTTTATATGAGTTCAGAGGAAAAAAGAGGTGATTATAACCTAGTGATGAGCAAAAGAAAACATTTTTTAATATGCAGTAAGGAAAGACCAAGAGCCAGTGATAAATGTAAGGAAGCTATATAGGACTCTAGAAAAGAAATGATAGGCCTAGGATAATATGAAAAAATAAAATAGAGAAAAGAATCCAAGAAAAATTTTATGTGGCTTTCTACCACTTCTTTAGCTACTTAAAAATGCTATCATGAGAATAGAGAGGAAAAGGAAAGATGTTAATACAGATACTTTGAAAAAACTATTGTGTATTCATATTTAATTAATATTTGTTTCACTAATTAAATAACTGAATACTCATTTAGTGTCTTTTATTAACTTTGATGTTTTGGTTTTTCTGGCTTTGTTTTTTGGTCTTATAGTTAATGGGGGACCTTGGTCTAATGAAGCTCCTAGACGGAACAGCCATACCTTTAATTGTCGGATGCTTGTAAAACCTCTTACTGATTCTGAAGAAGAAAGTCATGATAACCAAGAAGCACATCAGAAATATGAAACTATGCAGTGCTTTGCTGTTTCTCAACCAAAGTCCATCAAGGAAGAAGGGGAAGGTAGGGCAAAATGTTACAGAAAGCTTATATTGTGTATATATGTTTGTGTGTTGTACTGTTTTTATATCCCCAATAGTCTAAAATTAACATACAAGCAAAAAAAAAAAAAAAGAAAGAAAGAAATTAAGAGGATTTCCTCATTTGCTTTTTTCTTCTAGTCTCCCTCATATTACAGCATTAAGATGGAATTTTATATATAAAGCTTACAAGAATATTTTCAAATCACTTTTCCACAAGTTGAAAATTTGATGTTTCTTGCTAATATTTTTATAGGTGAAACTTAGCTTTAGGTATACTGTGTTTAAAAATGAAAAAAATTTCACTTAGCAAGGAATAGGAAAAATGGAAATTTATCTTTGTATAATATTTATGCTGCTTTAAAAATTAAATAATGTAGACTAACATTTTTTCTGTTTAACATTAATTTAAATAATCACTACTTTTCCCCTCTTTTAATTATAGAAAGGCAACAAAACAACCTATTTATTTATTTATTTGTTTGTTTGTTTGTTTGTTTGCTTGTTTTACTGAGGCAATTGGGGTTAAGTGACTTGCCCAGGGTCACAGCTAGGAAGTAAGTGTTAAGTGTCTGAGATCACATTTGAACTCAGGTCCTCCTGACTTCAAGGCTGGTGATCTATCCACTGTGCTACCTAAACGTCCCAAAACAACCAATTTTTAATTGAGGTTTTAAACATAAATATTTTCTTTTTGAAACTCCCAAAGTAACAATAATTCAATTGTCTCGCATTCTCATAACTTTTATGTGTTGTAAACCCTTTTAGCAGTCTGGTGAAACCCATGAAACCCCTCTCAGAATAATGCATTTAAATGTGTAAAATAAAATATATGAGATTATAATAGAAACCAAATTATTTAACTTTCAGAATATTAAAGAAAAAAGAAATTCATATACCCCAAGTTAGGAACTCCTGGTCACACCATTGTAATGCTATGTAATTATACTTATTTCTGATCAGTTGTGTTCTAGTCATTTCACAGGGATGTAAAAAGAAATGTTATTTTCATTCCCCTAATTTAAAATGCATACTGCAGTCTAACATAATCAAATGTTACAGAAGGAAATGAAAAGATGCTGTAGGCACCATTACTTTTGTCAGATGGGCCTTGTGAATCTACATTACATGGAAGTATGTTCTTAGTCTGGAAAACAAATTATTTGTTTCCAAACTAGTCATTTTTATATGGCTCAAAAATTTTTCCATGAGTCATTTTTTTAAATCAGTATAAAACTTAAGTAATTTTCTGTTCTTTTTGAGACAAATAATATTGAGCATTTTGATTAACCAGTTAAATAAGAAAAAACTCCTCTTCTTTAAAAAGAAATTCTTAATCAGTGTGACCATCCTTACATTAATGAAAAGATCCAACAGTAACACATTTCATTTCCCATCCTCTACTGTCCCCTCCCCCCCAAAAGTCTTTTTAGTCAGGCCTTTCCTGTTTCCTGCTTTTGGAAGGGGAGAAAGAATATTAGTTGATGAAAATGATAAGCTTTTTATCACTTTTTACTTCACTAATTTAGATGGTTGTATATTCATTAGTGTAGCTATTGTTATCTATCTTACCAAAAATAAATAAATAAATACTGATAGAAGAAGCATATATTTGTTTGATTCAAGATTTGCACTCCTGCTTGATTTGTGTGGCAAGAAGAGTTCCTATGAAGGAAAGGCCAGTTCTTCCCTCATCGGAAAGCTTTACTACTCGCCAAGATCTCCAAGGTATTTAACTATCATGTATGGTTTTAGAATATCTGTTTTCCTTTAGGGGCTTGCATTGATGACACTAGTGTATTTGCATATAGGCAAGATCACTTCACTGGATACTAGCACCATGCGTGCAGCCATGAAACCAGGCTGGGAGGATTTGGTAAGAAGATGTATTCAGAAGTTCCATGCCCAGCATGAAGGAGAATCTGTATCATATGCCAAGAGGCATCATCATGAAGGTAAGCCTCTTTAATTCACATCATTTTCTTGAATTTTACTCTGCTTTATGTACTTTTAAAAAGTGAGATCACCAAAGAAATAGAATTCCTTTGCAAACAACGATTCACAAAGTAAAATTCAGGGCTATTTCTGATTGTTCTCCATAATTTATATTTGTGTGAGATCCTCAAAACAAAACCAAAAACTATAAGCAGTAAAAAATTTATTAGGTTATGATTGGTTATCAATATTAGCAGAGTTTGGGAAGGAATGAATTAGAAGGTGTTATATAGAAAAGTTAAAGAGGAGTTAAATTCAGTGTTGACTTAGAGGAAAGGAGTCAGCACAGACATAATACACTACTAGAATCTTTTGTATCTGAAAGTACACCATGAGGAAATTCAGAAATACTAAGTGAAATGTTCATAAATTTAGATAAAATGCCAAAAGGAGATCAGTAACTTTGATCCTCAGACCTAGATTCAAAACCTGCGTTAGTGCAGTTTCTTTACTAACAGAGCATAGAAATGTTTTTAGTTACTTTCATCAGTTTCATGTTATATATTTAATTTTATGAGATCAAAGCATAGGAGAGGGTAGGGGTGGAATGGGAATAAACATTTCTTGCGTATTTATTATACGCCAGACACTGTGCTGAGCACTTTACAAATAGTATTTTATTTGATCCTTACAACAAGTATATTATCCTCATTTTACATTTAAGGAAACTGAGTCAAATAAAAGTTGCATGACTTGCCCAGAGTCACAGTTGGGAAATGTACAAAATAAGATTTCAACTCAGGTCTTCCTGACTCCAGGCTCAGTTCCCTATCACTAATATTCTTCTGGACATGGACATAACCATAACCACAAGTACCAGCAAAATATGACTAGTTTAAAAGACATTTAAGTAGATGGTCATCTACTTATCTATAAGACTATCCTCTTAATAGTTTTGCAAAACTTAATTTATCTTATTTCCATTTAAAAACAAATTTTCTCAATGACTAAAGTATTACATATAAAAGTAAAATACTATTTCTTTTTTCAGTAGATAAAGTCAGATTTTACAGTTAATCTTTTTTATCAAGTGCATTTATGTTTTAGACTAAACTTAACTCATACTTCCATGAGGGGATAATGAATTTCAAAGAATATACATACAATAAAAATAGCATGCATTTTTTCTTTTTTAAAATTTAAGGGAAAATCTTACAGCCTTCTGTTTTTCCTTTCTTAGAAATTTTTTGAATAGGTAGACTGAATAGGTAATATTTGTCTCAAAGAATCCTGCACTGGCTGAATCTCTAGAACTTTGTCATTGTGCTTCACAACTGAAGCCTTGATAATTTAATTAAATTGAAGTTTTGATAATTGTTGCAAATTTAACTTGTCTTGATAGGTGCCTGTATAATTAGATACTCTACTTTTTTAGATCATTTGTCAAGATATAAATGCCATATAAATCCCCCCCTTTTCCTTTCTTTTTTGCCATTCTACATGTATAATATTTCCAAGAAATATATAAAAGGTTGACAGAACCTTTAAGTTCATGTGAATGATTAGGCAAAATTAAAGGAATTTCAGTTTGCAGAGAACTAAAATAAAATGGGAATCCTAATATTCAGCATTTCATAAAAACTTTTTTACAATTTAGAAAATCACCTTAACCACTGGGAAATGATGTTACTTTCATTCTGAATGTACATGGATTAATATGATATCAGCTTCATGTTCCTCCTCAGTTTTATTATATGACTCCTTTCATTTCAAAGATGCCACTGATTTGACCAGTTTTTCTCTTCACAGAACTCCATAAGCAGAAATAAAGATCAGATTATTTTCTTTTCAAAAATGATTTACTGGGACAGCTAGGTGGTGCAATGGATAGTGCACCAGTCCTGAAGTCAAGAGGACCTGAGTTCAAATTTGATCTCAGACACTTAATACTGTCTAGCTGTGTGACTCTGGGCAAGTCACTTAACCCCAATTGCCAGGGGGAGGATGGTATTTAATAGATTCCTCCTTAGGTATGGAACTTCTGTTATGTACTTAAATATATGTTTAAAAATAGTATGAATTTAGCAGAAATATTTGGAAGAGAAAAAGTAAAGAAACTAAAATTTGGGGACACTATTCTATTGAATCAGAGTATAAGAAAACCCAGAATTACAAAAATTAATGAGAAATATTTCAGTTCCAAAAAAGTATACTAGCATCAACTTTTGGAGAATATTAACTATTATATAGGGATTTGAAACAACCAATTCGATAATGTCTGTTCCTATTCTCATCAATTATTTTATATAGTGTATATTCATAAAACAAAATAATTCTATTATGCTTTCTTGAAACAAAGTATCTTTCATGATATATAGACCAACTTTTAGGACAGTACATGGATAACTTAATACAGTAATTTAGAGCAGGATGTAGTCCCAAAATATCACATTCCATTGAAATTATTGAAAAAAATTAATTAAGATAATTACCCAGAATAGAATTTTGTATTATATGAGGCAGAATTCAAACTCAAGTCTTGCTAATTGTAAGTCAGTAATGGCAAAATGGGAAAGAAGTCAAAGCTGTATTTGTAAAGTACTTGAACATTATTTACAAGTCCTAAGTATTTTACAAATGCTTCAATTATGACTTCTCATTTTGTCCCCTCTGACTTGAAATTAGGAATACTTGAATTTGAATCCTACATCAGATACTTCAGAACTAGTGTGATCCTGGGCAAGCACTTAAACTTCTGAGTCTCCTTTTCCTCATCAGTAAAAATGAAAATTGGAATTAAATGGTCTCAGGTTCCTTTCAGCTGTAAAGCTATAATTTTATGACAGTATTATGTAAACATGCTTAAATCATTTGGTCCATGTAATCTGATAAATATGTGTGAAAAAAAAAAGACTAGCTCTGAAAAAGACTAGATGGTAAAGATATTTCTGGATTGAAATACACTTTTTTCTTTAGATGTCATGGTTGTAATTATTTTTAAAAGAGTTTCTTTGTTAATATAAGACTTTTCAAAAAGACATTTATCATGATAGTGAAAGCACTAGATTAAGAGTCAAAACATAAAAATAAATATGTATGTTCCATAATAGTTTTCCCTCTATTTTAATAGCTTTCTATTTAGATTTTTCTTTTCTTTAAGGAGGTTCTTATAAATATTTAATTTTTAACTTTCTCATCTTCTAACAATAAAAGCAATATTCTTAGCATGGACAAAAATTAGGGCTGTTATGAATTAAAAGAACTTGCTATTAAGTAGTTAACAGACACTTAATAAATGCCTACCATATGCCAGAAGTTGGTGAGGAAATGGTAAACCACTCCAGTACCTTTACAAAGAAAACCTCAAATGGGGTTAAAAAGAGTCTGATACAACTTAGAGTGACTGAATATATGCCAGCAGCTATGCTAGAAGCTAGAGAATAATCAAGATAAAGTGTTTGGTTTTTTTTTAATGCCTGCCCTTAAAGAATACCAACTATACCTGATACCAATCATTTGAAAGACTGATAGATTACTATTTGTCTTGGGAGGCAAAGGCCAAAAGAAAAAAACAAGAGACTAGAAAATACTTTCTGATTCAGGAATAGATTAAAGTCATGAAACTACATTTTTCAAAAAGAAAAATTAATGAAAAAAACTTTTTTTTTTTTTAATGTTTGGTCCTAAGGATATTTTTAGTCAAACATAGGGCAAGTGCCCATATTACCAGATAATTCAGAAGCTGAGCTGAGTGGATTTCTTGGTTTCTGAGCTAGGCCTTTTGGATGTCCAAACTAAGTTCGACATTAATATTATGACGCCCTTTAGGAATCTGGGGGAGGGGTGGGAGTGAGATAGGGATTTATGAGAACAAGTTTGTAGGAGGATGGTATACTGTCCCAAGTAGCAAGTAGAATGGGTTGAAGTTTCTGTCCTGATCAGTAGAGGAATTGGACCTGTGAACAGCCCCTGCACTTCTATCCTGAGTGAGATAAGGAGACATAAATTTTAAATAATAATATTTTTTAGGGAAAAAAGTTGTTCTAAGCTCCTTTACGACACAGTTATCATACAATATAGGACAGCTAGAATTATTTCATTCTTCTTGTTCTACTTGAAATGTAAGATACTGTCATTTATTAGCACACTAGATACAAAGTAAATTTTCTTTTAAAATTTTATTTTAAATAGCACTTTATAGCATTTTATATTTAATATAAATATATATAGCATTTCTGTAGCATTATTTCAAAACTCAGATTTTAAAGTCTTCATATTGATCCTTAAGTAGTTATTAGTGACCTGTGTACCAGGCATTATTCTAGGTGCTGGCAACCTAGAAAATACAAATTCTGAAAGATTCCCTACTCACAATGAGTGTGTTAATGTCACATATGTATTGTTCTCTTTTTGTTTTCTAAATCTACTTTTTGTTTGCTTGCCTGCTTACAGTGCTGAGACAAGGACTGGCATTCAGTCAGATCTACCGTTTTTCCTTGTCTGATGGCACTCTCGTTGCTGCCCAAACGAAGAGCAAGCTCATTCGTTCCCAGACTACTAATGAACCTCAGCTTGTAATATCCTTGCATATGCTTCACAGGTAATCATTGTTCTAAGAATTGCCCTTCCTTCCCAGGCTATTGAGAGGTATTACAAAGAAGAAAATCATCTCAGTGCTTGTCTAATGTAATAGACACATTAGCTAATCAGCACCATAGTGTAACAAAGTAAAATACAGTTGTTAAGATATTTTCATTTGTATCAGGAATATCTTTGCTTGCTTGCTAATTGTCATTATTTCTTTTTACCTTAAAGTCTTCAATTAAATTTCAAGATTTATTTTGTATTTGTCTTCTTAATTTTATTTTATTATTACTTCTACTTCAGTAAAGGAGTACCCATATTGATGAAATTAGGGATTTTTGAAGTCCTAAAGTGTTCTTTTAATCCATCTAAAGGAACTTGACCCATAGAAATTAATTTTGCTCTAACATGAGTATTTAAATTAAAGAAAGAAATTTTGGCCTTTAACAGTTGGATAACAGGCAAGGCAGTATATAGAAATAGACAATATTGATACTGCCTTCTATATGTTCAAACCAACAAATTCCCAATTAGCATTCATAGAAAGAACTTTCTAAAGGAATTCCATGGCTCTGGCTCTTAATCCAAGGGATTGTAAACATTTCATAGTCTAAAGTAAAAGTCAATAGAGCTTAATATCACAGATTCTTTTAGAAGCAAAAACATTACTCATATTCTAGTTCATTTAGATTTCTTTGTACATGTGTTAAAAGAACTTTTTGGGAAGCTGTCAGAAGGTATGTAATGTAGCTGTAATTAAAGGGTCCTACTCTAAAATTTTTCTCAATTATATGGTTTTTATTTAGGAAAAACTAGTATCAGGAAATCCTCTTTGCCAGCTAATAGTAAATCAGATGTACCAAACTGAAAACATCTAAGAGTGATTACAGATGTGTCAAATTGCACCTAAATCAAAGCTACTGTTTCACAATTTGTAAGATGTGTTTTATTTGGATTGGTGAATACATTTAGTAACTCACAAGGAGCTGCCAAAGCTTTAAAATAAAAGCTTTGGCGCTAAAGAAACCATCTAGCTTAGAAAACCTATTTGAGGCAAGTAGGGAGGATTAAAGGCTATCTAAGGCATTGGGGAAAATTTGCAAAATGAACTGTTGTTTGTGAAGCGCACTTTCCATATTGTCTGTCTATTGCACTCAAGCTTTGACTTGTACAGGAAAAAATGTTCAGAATTAGATTATTGAATAGATAGTCTCGTTCTGAATATGTTTTCAGTAGTTTTCTTGACTCTAGTACTTAAATGGGTTTGGTTTTCTACATCTCAGATCCAAGGGTTTTTGTTTGTTTGTTTGGTTGGTTTTTGAAATTTGCTTTTCATCATGAGCCTAATGGTCAAATACCAGAAAAATCTTTAAGCTAATGGATATCTCTTCTGAGAAATTAGAATTTCTGACAAATAGCTGGCGATAGTTGTACTGTAAAATGTATACTTATTTGAGTCATTTTTAAATTATTGATTATAGCATTCTTTTAATGGAAGAAATATATAATGTAAGTGTGTAGCTTGCTGTTTTACATAACTGACCTGTTTTATATAATGTCTGCAATTTAAAACAGATGGTTGTTTCATTCTCTCCCTGTTCCCTTCAAGGTCCAAAACCGCAGACATGTTAAGTAGTTCTACTGAAAAACATAACTATTGGTCCCAAATTCTACATGTTCACTCATGTTGATAATTGTCAGTGGCTTTCATCAAAAGCATTATCTTGTCTTTTAAATGTTAGCTTGTTCTTTTAAAGGAAAAAAAATACCACATCATTTTAAAACATTATGATTAATAGCCTGCTAGATATTTTTTCCTTTTAACTAATATGTTGTATCTTTGCTCATTATGCAGAGAACAGAACGTGTGTGTAATGAATCAGGATCTGACTGGACAAGCTATGGGGAAACCATTGAACCCAATTAGCTCTAGCAGCCCTGCCCATCAGGCTATATGCAGTGGGAACCCAGGTCAAGACATGACCATCAGTAGCAATATAAATTTTGCCATAAATGGCCCAAAGGAACAAATGGGCATGCCAGTGGGTAGGTTTGGTGGTTCAGGGGGAATGAACCATGTGTCAAGCATGCAGGCATCGACTCCTCAGGGTAGTAACTATGCACTCAAAATGAATAGTCCCTCACAAAGCAGCCCTGGCATGAATCCAGGACAGCCAAACTCTATGCTTTCACCAAGGCATCGTATGAGTCCTGGAGTGGCAGGAAGTCCTCGGATCCCACCCAGTCAGTTTTCCCCAGCAGGAAGCTTACATTCACCTGTGGGCGTTTGCAGCAGCACAGGAAATAGCCATAGTTATACCAACAGTTCCCTAAATGCACTACAAGCCCTCAGTGAGGGGCATGGAGTCTCTTTAGGGTCATCGTTGGCTTCACCTGACCTAAAAATGGGTAATTTGCAAAATTCCCCTGTGAATATGAATCCTCCCCCACTAAATAAGTTGGGAAGCCTGGACTCTAAAGATTGCTTTGGACTATATGGGGAGCCATCTGAAGGTACAACTGGACAAGCAGAGAGCAGCTGCCATTCTGGAGAACAGAAAGAAAACAATGATAACAACATACCCCCTGTTGTCAGTGGTGAAAGGTCTGATGGACAGAACAGACTCCATGACAGCAAAGGACAGACTAAACTTTTGCAGCTCTTGACCACCAAGTCTGATCAAATGGAGCCTTCACCTTTGTCAGGCTCCATAGGAGAAACTAATAAGGACTCCACAGGTGGCTTGGCTGGTTCTGTATCAACACATGGAACCTCACTCAAGGAGAAGCATAAAATTTTGCACAGACTTTTGCAGGACAGCAGTTCTCCTGTGGACTTAGCAAAGCTTACAGCAGAAGCCACAGGTAAAGAGCTGAACCAGGAGTCCAGCAGCACAGGTCCTGGTTCAGAGGTGACTATCAAACAAGAACCAGTGAGCCCCAAGAAGAAAGAGAATGCACTACTTCGCTATTTGCTAGACAAAGATGATACTAAAGATATTGGTTTACCAGAAATAACCCCAAAACTTGAGCGACTGGACAGTAAAACAGATCCTGCCAGTAGCACAAAGTTGATAGCTATGAAAACAGAGAAGGAAGAGATGACTTTTGAGCCTAATGAACAGGTAAGGCTTTTCAAAGAAGAATTTTTATTTAATATTTGTCCTAAATATTATGATTCAGCTTTAAAATGTTTTTTTTTTCTGTAGTGATGATACAAATGGTATTTGCATGAGTAGTTACTACTTATGCATCTGAACTAGTACAAAGATAAAGTAATGGAACATGCCTGCAGTGCTGTACCTAAGAAAGTCAAAATTGCAAGATTATCAGTTCCCTGGGGGAACTCTTATGTAAAAATACTGGAAAGATCAGATGAAGCTAGGTTACAAAGAGCTTGAAATGCTAAAAACCCTAATAATAGCTAATAAAGTGCCATTAGAGTTTATTTTGGAGTGGGAGGGCGGGGAGTACAACAAAACCAGACTTCCTTTTGGGAAAATCATTTTGGCAGACTATGAAGGATAAATAGAGGTAGGAAGATCAGTCAGGAGGCAATTACAAGACCATGAATGATAGAAGATTAGCAAATGAATTAGTATGGTAGTTGTCTGATTAGAGAGAAAGAGAAGTTTGTAAAAATCAAAAAATTGTAGATGTAGAAATAGTAAAATTTGTTAAAACTGATTGGATGTGTAGAAAAACCAAGAAAGAGGCATTGAAGATAGCACAGAGATCGTAACTGAGAGGATGGTGGTATCTTCAGCAGTAATAGGCAAGCTTAGAAAAGGAATGAGTTGGGGAAAGTTAAGAATGTACTAAGTTTGTCACACCTGTGAGATATCCCATTGGAAATAGCTCAGTGGCCATTTTTGGTGATGCAGAACAGGAGTTCTGGAGAAAGATTAGAAATGAATCTATCTCAGTATATAATGAGTCATCTGAACATAAAAAGTCATCTCTATAGAAATGACAGTTGAGTGTGCAGAACTTGATGAGATCACCAGCTATGAAGGTGTATCTTAAATAAAGAGAAGAGGGTCTAGGAAAGAACCTTAAGGAAGATCAGTAGTTAAGAGGTATAATATAGATCCAACAAAGAGTCTGAGAAGAAAGGGTCATAAAAACAGGAAGAGACTCAAGGGAGAGAAGTGTCATGAAAATTCAGAGAAGAGGGAAGAGTCAGCAATGTTAAATGATGCAGAGTCAAAGTAAGATGAATATTGAAAATAATAGATTTGACAATTTAGAAAATCATTGGTGACTGTAGAGAGCAAGGTCAATTGAGTGATAAATTTTGAAGCCAAACTGCAGGGGGTGTAAAAGAAAGTAATAATGAAAGTAAAGATATAAATTGTTGACAGCCTATTCAAGGAGTTTGGCTGAGAGAAGAGAGGTATGGGACGATATTTGGCAAAGAAGGCATATCTAGTGTGTTTTAAGGAGACAGGAGAAACAACAATTCTCTTTATAGATAGCAGGGAAGGAACTAGTAGATAAGTAGAGGTTGACATTCATAGAAAGGGAATAATATTGAGAACAGTGAAACAGAGAATTAGAAGGGGACATGATCCTTTGTGAGAAAACTACTTCAGAGACTGGAATAAAGAAGATAATGGAAGGGGATGTGATGTGTCTGGAGGTATGAGGAGCAAAGAGATTTGGAACAATAATTGTGCTGAGTAAGGTAGTCAATTGGGGACAAGTAAAAGTGTTGCATTGATGAAGCTTATTATTCAAATCATAGATGATAAACTTTTAAAAAACACAGTGAGTTGTTTAATTAAAGAAGTATACACTAAGACTATAAATTATTAGTATGATACATTTAAATGCCAAATTAAATGAGAGGATTTGATTGGCTATTTTATAGTGTTGAAGGCTATAATTCCTGGAAAAGTAGCCCAAATGATGCCATTCAAAATGATCTTCCTGCAGTGCTCTGAGAGGATAATGACACCATAGGAAAAAGTAAACCATGTAATGTTTTTCTTTATTTAAAAAAAAAAAAAAAAAAAAAAAAAAAGGTTAGTACTACAATAACGACCTTGGCACAAAGCATTTCCTGGGGAATTAATGACTAGCTGGGGTTAATGATCCAAGACTTCACCCTGCAGCATCAACTCTCCCTGCTAGTCATTAATCCCTATAAATTGTCCCTTATTTCAGATCCTTCTTAAGTTTTGATTGGTTAGGAAATTGTATAGTAGTTTGTAGCTATTTTATAGCAGTACCTTACCACTACTCAAATATTTCAATAACTTATTTTTAGGATTTGCTTTGCATGAGGGTATTTCAGTTTTTTCTACTCTAGATGAGTTATGGAGAAGAGAATGTAAGCATCATAGCCTGATTATAACCTTAAATCACTGCCCCAGGGTTTCTTAATTCTGCTTTGTCAGCAGAATCTAAGCCATAGGCAGTTCTCAGATTGAAAGCAATAATCGTGGAAGCAGAGGCCAAACATGCTATTAGAGTTTTGCACCATCCCACAATTCCAAGCATTCACAGCAAAGCATTTTCTTGGGCTTTTTTATTTCTCTCATTCAAATAAGTCTTGACAGCTGCTGCCATTCCTAAGGGATAACTACAGTTTTTCAATTCTTCATACCCTTCAGGAGAGAAATTGAGCCAAATTATACTAATTTCTTTAGTGATTAATCTTTAAACTTAGATAATAATGCAGTTTTCTATAAAGCTAATATTCTGACTACCTTAAATATAGCAAGACTCTGGAAGCAGTGACTGAGTCACATTCTCAGTGGAAAGTTAATAGTGAGAATTGGCAGAAATAGATGAACTAGAGTGCAAAACCATATTGGTAAAAATGATTTTTCAGTCTATTAAAATTCATCTTCACTATAATGTAGGAAAGAACAAGATTATGACTCATAGGACCCATGACAATGTAGTATCTCTTTCCACACATAAAATTTATTTTTTTACATTAAGCTTTGTGGTCCAGAGGATTTCCAGAATAAGGGAAGTGAGACAGTGTTGTATTTAAATATTTAAATGTGTAATTACTCTAAGTTTTAAACAAGAAACTAAAGTTTTCTTAGTTGGGGGGGAGAAAAAATTTATACTCTCTTAAATAGATGCATGTATTTTTTAATTGTTTTGTATTTCTAATTATATCATGTAAATAATTGTTATATTTCTAATTGTTTCTCAAGAAAGAGTGGTATATAAAGATTCCATTTGTCATAATCATTAAATGAAGTAAGATATTATCATCACCACATATCTGATTTGTGGAATTGGGTTGGACATAGTCATATATAGTTATAGTGGCTTAAGGAAAGTCACGTTTTTGCTTCATCCATATACCCCATTTCAAATTCTTTGGACATATTGCTTAGACACAATCTTAACATTAAAAACATGATAAATATGGGAAAAAATTTATCCACTCTATGTGACCACACTTAAACTTTTAATTCAAATTTAATTGAATGGATGAATAAATGATAAAGCATTTATTAAGCACTAATTATATGCCAAGCAATATGTTGAATACTGGGCTTGGAGATGCAGATAGGAGGATAAATGGTACCCACAACTAGCTGTATCTAATTATCTCATTTTAACTAATATAGAGCAAATCTGTAGTAAGATTGAACTCCACATAAAGAATTTTTTGTTATTTTAATGGAGAAAGAGGAGCCAATGAGTTGATGAATATGATACACATAACCTGATACTTAACTTTTCCTGAAGAGGAAGTGCTCTGGTGTGAAAATATACTAAAAAAGAATAGCATTCTTATAGAATACTTAAAGACCATGTGCTTTTACAGGACTTTGAAACTCACAGGAAACATTTCTTAAATAGCAAAAACTAATTCCATTATATTTACCTGCTTCGTATTCTGTTTGTTCTTCTATTTTCCCAATAAAACATGCATTGAATGCCATTAAATTCATGTGTCTGCAGTTTTAATAGAGGAAGAATTAGAGAAGGAACAAGGGAAATAGATTTCTTTGTTTAAGTTGGCCACATTCAAAGCATTCTAAATTTTTCAACAAGAAAATGGGAAGGAAGTTCTAGGTATATCATTTAAGCAAGTATTGATTTTAGTATTAAAATTATCTTTGTTCAAAATTCTTTGAAAGGCTGTTTTGTAATTCATCCTACTGATATATATGTATACACACACACCATTAAAATTGAGAGAATTATCTTTACTTTCAAAGTAAATTTACTGCAAAGAACAAGCTGATTTGACACATGACATTCTCAGAAACACAAAAAGGGGAAAATTAAAAGAATTAAGTCAAATTTTAATTTTGTAGACATTTCATTTTACAAGAAATAGTCTTTATTCATTTTCTTCCTGAAATAGCATGATCATCTAACTTCTCAAAATTATGTAGATAATTTGAGCATCCAAATAGATGCCTAAGCATATGTTTAAGCAACTTTGCAAAGCATTTCCAAGGAAGACAAATCCATCTGTGGTATCATAGAGAAATCATGATCTAGCAAAACATGGGTGAAGACTAGGACTGAAATCTTGGTGTGCAGATTAAATATTTTTAAACTACTTCTGCCATTTTATGATGACGAATTCACCAATCTATAGTATAAACTAACTTCATCTTCTCTACCACTAGCAGATATAGAAAAAAATCATTTGAATGTTAAAATAGTTTGAGGGTAAATAGGATCTAGGAAAAAGAACTGCACTTTCACAGATGAAGCTATTTTGACATGAATTAAGTGCCAATTTAAAATGTTTATAGAAAACCTCACGAAGAGGGGGGGAAAAAAACCCAGAGCCATATATTACCTGTAATAATAAATCTCATTTTGAACTTTGCAGGTTGTGAACTTACAGAACATAATTTCTGTCCGTAAATTATAATTCTTAAAGAAGCTATTTATATAGTTATTTACTTTTTGAGGTGTAGCTCCTAGAGTTCCATGAGTTTTCTTTCATGACACAAAATGTGATTACATTATTTCTAGAAGCATGTAGTGTTGACTCAATCTTAAAATAGCAAATATACTAGGTAAATGGTAAAAAATATATATATTTTTTATTATAGCTATTCTATTTTAGTAGTATAAATATTTCTTTAATTAGTTATCCTTAAAATCATTTAGAAGGCACTGAAAGAAAAAAACTATCAAACACATTAAAATCTTCTAAATTTGTTAAAGTATGCAAACTTATGTATTTATCTATCACTTAGACTTATTAAATATAGGAATAGATTATAGAGGAAAGGTGTTGAATTCCATCATTAGTTTTTGAAGTTAAAATAGCTATTTGTCCAGAGGAGTTAATGTCTAATCTTTTTTGTAACAGTGTGGGAAAGGATGACTTCAGGATTCATTTACTTTATACATTAATACTGTCCTTGAGAATGGGGGAAGAAATGTTTTTTAAAAAAAAGAAAGAAAGAAAGAAGGAAAAAGAAAATGTTCATTGACTGATGCTTATAATATAAAAGTGATCATTTAGGGGCAATTCTACTCCTAGATAGTACAAAACTTTCTCAAGGGACAAATTATTTTATCCCCTTTCTCAATGTAAGCTTGAGCCAAAAGCACATATTAACATATTATATATATAATTTGGAAAATTATATTAGGACTATATACATCTCTAAAAATGGTTTATAAAGGAACTTCTATATAATCTTTAGCATACAGTAGAGATACAATAGAAATTTATAGTATTCCTGAGAAAATCTAGATTACCATTTAATGGAAGAAAATGGATTCCTTAAATATAATGTAGCTTATATAGATCTTAGTGTTCATGCAGAATGTATTAAATATAAAGCCTATTTAAAAGGCACTAACTGATTGACAGATTCAGTTCCACAAGAAGTAGATAATCACTGTTAATTGTACCTTTCATTTTGCCTTATCACCCCTGCATTCTTTGTTCTCATTGGCACCTTCAGTCCCTTTACCATTCAATTCTTTCCCCAGACCATTACCCCTGCGTTGGTTATACTCTCTTCTCTTCCCTATCTTAGACCCTTGACAAACCAATTTAATTCTACATTGTCCTCTCTCTCATGTCTTCTTGATCCCTTATCCTGTCGCCAATCTTGCCCTGACAAACCTCAGCTTCAGATTACTCCACTTCCACCTGTTCCATTTGCTGCTTTCTCTCCTTTTCATGTGCTGTTGCACAAAGTTGTTGAAACAAAAATCACAAAAATATGCCAACTGGGTCCAATCTCAACTGGGTCCTGAATGCAGCAAGGCAATCTTTTTACACATTGCTAATTGATTAATTTCATTCCTCCTTAAGCCTCTAATTACCCCATCTCACACACATACCCCCTCCAAGAATCTTGCCTCATGTTTCACTGAAGAAAATCATTTCCCCCAAAGCTGTTTTTTCTCCCCTCCTCATTTGATATCATTCAGATATCTTCTTCCACTATTTTCTCCATCATCCCCATCTCCCATGAAGACATGGGCTTTCTCCTTGGCAAGGCCAATCACGTTAGAGACAAAAGTGAACTCTTTCTACTCCCACAGCATGTCCCCTCTATCATCTCTGCTTTATTAGTAATCTCCAATTTCTCTCCATCCACTGGTTGCTTCCCTACTTATAAACACTACTATCTTCTAAGGGAAAAAAAAAACTTAAATCCATCCATCACTATTAGTTATCATCCCATGTCTCTTCTTTTCTGTGGCTCTCCCTTGAAGAAGTTATCTGCATTCGGTGCCTCTGCTTCCTTTTTTTTTCCTCATTCTCTTCTTAAATCTTGTAGTCTGCTTTCAGATTTCATTATTAAGCTGAATCTGTGCTCTCCTGTGGTCAGTCAATCAATCTCTCTCTCTCTCTCTCTCTCTCTCTCTCTCTCTCTCTCTCTCTCTCTCTCTCTCTCTCTTTCTCTCTCTCTCTCTCTCTCTTTTTTCCCTCCCTCTCTCCCTCCTCCCTTTCCCCTCCCTCCCTCTCTTTCTCCTTCTCCTTCCTCTCCCCTCTCCCTTTCTCTTTCTCTTTTCCACCTCCCCCCCCAATTATTAATGATCTCTTTATCACAAATCTAATGGTCTTTTTCTCAGCTTTTCTTTCTTCATGACCTTTTTTTCAGTTTTTGACATTGTTAATCATCTCTTCTCTTTGACAACTCTCATCTCTAGGCTTTTGTAACAGTATTTTCTCCTAATTCTCCTCCTACCTCTCAGTGTTTTTTGCTGGATCTTCTTCCAAGTTACTCTTCTATCCAGTCTGTCATCTTAAATAGTCTATTGGACATCTTGAATTGAACTCTTTTTCCCCTGGCTCTTCCCTCTTCTTTGCCTCTCTATTACTTTAGAAACTTTATCACTATCCTCCCAGTGATGACCTAGGTTTACAACTCAGGTGTCATCTTTGAATCCTCCTCTTATCCAGGAGACCTAATCTTTGGCCAAGTTTTATCCTGTATATTTTGAAAACATGTCTTGTAGGTCCCACCCCAAATTCTGCCACTACCCTGGTATAGGTACTCATTGCCTCATACCTGGACTGTTGCAATGTCTTCACTCTAGTCTCTCTTCCAATCAGTTGTCCAAGTGATCTTAAATCCTGTCTCTCTCATTGTTGCTCTTTTTCTATTCTTTACACAAGAGGCATAAGTAAAATGTGCCACTCAAGCTGAAAAAGAAATGTTTAGATAGTAATCTTGAAGTCACTAGAATTACTCTGATGACAAAATAGTGTCTTTCTTTTGATGTAAAATATTGGAACTATTGGAATTGAAAAGTATTTTCTTTGGTAAAAGATATTAGAAAAAAATTTAATTAAAAGAAAAGGGGGGGGGGGGAAGCACAGCTAGTTGGTACAGTGGATAGAGCAACCAGCCCTGAAGTCAGGAGGACCTGAGTTCAAATTTGGTCTCAGACACTTAACACTTCTGAGCTGTGTGACCCTGGGCAAGTCACTTAACCCCAACTGCCTCAGCAAAAAAAAAAAAAAAGGAATATTGTGTATATTGTGTATTTTCTCTAACATATCAACTTTAGGAAATAGTTTTAAAATAACTGCATTTCAAAGTAGAGAAACTAACCAATAAAAGTTGAAATCTACCTGTTCATGTCAGAGCATCAGCCAGAGTTAATGAGGAGTGAAAGTACAACTTCAATTCTTATATCCAAGCGATATGATTAGTCTTCTCTGCCTTCAAGGAGTTTACATTTTATTGGGAAGACAAAATCTAGACAGAAAAGTTGAATACCAAATGATTTGAAAGAGGAAGAAAACAACAAGTCTTGTGTTGGCTCTTGAGCTATAAATTGAAGAAATCAGTGGGTTCCAAGGGAGTAAAAGAAGGGAAAATGTTATAGACTGAGGGCTTTGTGCAAGGATACAGTCAGACAATGAAAAAAATAATTTTTTTTAAAAATAAAAGCTATCTTCTTCAATTACAAACTTCTAATTTCCCCTTGCAATATAGAATTACTTCTCTAAAGTATAATTGCAATGTTAAAATCTCCTTTCAATCCCAAATAAAGCACTTGAAATTAACAAGGAAATCTTTATAGATTTTACTGGAAGCATTCTACTTTCCTATATTTAAGATTTAATTATTGAAAACAAAAATTTTTAATGATAATTTCTCAAACTCTAAAACAAAATTTTCACCAGATTTGATATGCTTCTGTATGGAAGATTTCTATATATAAAAAGCTTATCATATATTTTCTCTTATTCCACATAAGTAATTTTCCTTTAGATGCTTAGAAAATGTACAATGTATATTTTTCATTTAACTTCAATGGATAAAATAAAAAATAAGTACAACTTTATATAGTATGCGTTACTTAGCAGTTGGGAAGAAGAAAAAAGGCTTCATGTGGTAGATGGTGCTTGAACTGAGTTTTTAAAGGTTGCGAAGTCTAAACGTGAGAGACAATGATGCAAAAAGCTGGAAAATACTAGTGATGAAAGACCATGAAAAAGCAGGTTTGTAGATTATAGAATTTGGGAAATATAGTAATGACAGACTGGAAGAGTATTGGGGGGCCAAAGTGTGAGGGGCTTTAAAAACCAAACAAAGGAACGTCTGTTTTATCCTGGACTTGACGGAGCTATGGGAGTTTACTGAGAAGAAGAATATGGTCAGATCTGTAGGTCAGATCTGTATTTGAGGAAAATCACCCAGGTTGGGCATATAGGATGGAGTAAAGAGAAACTTAACAAAGTCAGATAAATTAGGAGGCTACTGCAATAGTTCAAGGAGAGTGCGAGAGCCTGAATTAAAGTGGTTGGTTGTGAGAAAATGACAAGATGATTTTATCCTGGACTTGATGGAGCTATGGGAGTTTACTGAGAAGAAGAATATGGTCAGATCTGTATTTGAGGAAAATCACCCAGGTTGGGCATATAGGATGGAGTAAAGAGAAACTTAACAAAGTCAGATAAATTAAGAGGCTACTGCAATAGTTCAAGGAGAGTGTGAGAGCCTGAATTAAAGTGGTTGGTTGTGAGAGAATGACAAGATGATTTTATCCTGGACTTGACAGAGCTATGGGAGTTTACTGAGAAGAAGAATATGGTCAGATCTGTATTTGAGGAAAATCACCCAGGTTGGGCATATAGGATGGAGTAAAGAGAAACTTAACAAAGTCAGATAAATTAGGAGGCTACTGCAATAGTTCAAGGAGAGTGCGAGAGCCTGAATTAAAGTGCTTGGTTGTGAGAGAATGACAAGATGATCTACCTAGGAAATTAAGTGCATTGTTTATATTAGCTTACTCCTTCTTGGATATGAAAGATATGGAGGTAAAAATAACAAGATTTAGCAGCTGATTGGACTGGTGTGGTAACAGTGAGGAGTTAAGGTACAGACTACGAACCTTTCTGACTGGACGTTTGTCCAGAACTTAAAACAAAAATAGGAAGCTTCTAAGGGTAATTTGAATGTGCTGAGTTTAAGATATCTCTGTGAACAGTTTGTTTTGACTGGTCGCAGACTGTAGGTGATGAGGAACTAGTGCTCAGGAAAAAACCTGGAGATACAAATTTAGATCAGAAGGTTATCAGCATGAAAATTAAAACTTTTGTTATTGATACATTCATCTAGTGAAAGAGCATAGACAAAGTAAATAAATAGAGCATTTACGTGCTTAATATATTCCAGGAATTGTGTGCTAAGTATTAGAAGTAGAAAAACAGGCAAGGCAATTCTTGACTTCAAGCTTTTAATGGGGGAATACACAAATAGAAGGGCATTGAAAGATGAGAGAAAGGTGGGATTGTATAATATGGAAAATAGCATAAAGGTCCTGAGCCCTGGAAAGGAAAGATTCTTGGGTTACACCCAGTTAGGAGGACATGATATAGTTGGTGATCCAGAAAAGGAGTCTGAAGAAGGAATGGTCAACTATGTAAGAGCAAAACCAAGTGTACCAAAACTTATGAAAAGAGAGAGTGTTTGGAAGAGAGCTTTTAATCTTTAGCCACAAATGTTGTTTTGAAGTGTTAGATAAATAGATAAAGATAAATATAAATCTGAATCCTTTGTGTCTGTATTCCTTGTAGGTGGGTTTTTAATTTATAGTACTATTGTGGGTTTTTTGGAATGTTATTGAATAAATTCTGCTGATAATTAATATAGCCTGGCAGTGAGCTGGACAACTTGGAAGAGATTTTGGATGATTTGCAGAACAGTCAGTTACCACAGCTTTTCCCAGACACACGGCCAGGTGCCCCCGCTGGATCAGTTGACAAGCAAGCCATCATCAATGACCTCATGCAACTCACAGCTGAAAACAGTCCTGTTGCACCTGTTGGAGCCCAGAAACCAGCATTGCGGATCTCACAAAGCAGTGAGTTTGGTCAATTTCTGTTCAAACTGAGAAATTTACATATTAGCATTATCAGAAATAGTTTTGGCAAGAATGCTCTTGGGATTGTAAAGACTTCGTTACTGTGATCAGACAGCACCATCTACTGTGCTTAATCATTCAAAACAGCAGTTTGAAATTAGTTGTAGTTAATAGTATTCTCTTCTGGGATTAGGGAAGGAAGAATTAAATTCACCAACATAAATAAACTACTGAATTTTCTTTCTAGACCATCTAAATTAAATTACTTCTGAGATAAATTATTGGATCTCTAGTTCACTTTATGCTACATTGACACAATCTTTAGAAGTTAAAATTTTATTTTTATGTTAGAAATCAATGTGCCATTGATATAGATTGATAGTGATTAAAATCATCAGAATTAAAATTGGAGAAGTTTGTCATGTTGAATTGAACAAATAAAATAGTTTCATTAAAAATAAAATACTTGTTTAATTTATAATGTTTTCCTAAATTAAAATAATTATTTTAGAATTAGAAACCCATTTTTGATAGGTTTTATTTGTTATATAAATCTAAACTTACTTGGTAAAGTAAGTATCCATATGAATTCTTTCTCATCTATTTAATCTAAGATCTGAAACATTCTGTTCCTACATAAAACTTCCTTAATTATTACCTTGAGGTGCTGAAGAATTTAGCTAATATATGACTGTGGTAAGAATGACAAGGGCTGGAATTCATAGATGGGTGATAGATAACATCACTGTTCCCTTGTATTCTTTAATAATATCCCTACAACTACATATTCACTACATACATATGTAGTTATTCTCCATGGATAGGGATTTGGGATTTGGGGGAGTGGAACACTGGATTATAACTATCAGGTTAATTATTTGAAAGTTTTACTTACTAAGACTATTACTCAAGTGAGGCCTAATTATTTCTGAAAAGAAAAAAGGTTCCTGTCATTTTTTGGAGAGCTGGAAAACCATGGCATTCCTTTTTTTTTTTTTTTTTTTAAGAGAGGGGAAGAGAGAAAAGCAGCAGAGATTCATAGAGTTACAGGGTGAAAATTCTAGAGAAGTGGCAAAATGAATTTAAGGATTGTTTTTTCAAGCAGTTGATAATTGTTTAATAAAAGGGAAATAAGGGGCTACAAAGTAATATAATTCTTGGAACTTCTGGCCTCTTCTGTACACATAAGAAGTAAGGTACAGATGTTAAATAATGAAGTAATGAAAACTAGAAAGAAATGAATCATTCTTATTATTTCACAAATAGTAAAACCATCTTAAAAATTAATAATTTCTGTTTTCATCACTGATTATGATGAAAATTCTATTTGTACCAATGGTTGTTAATAATTTATATTTCCTTTAACATGATACTCTTACATATTATGAAATAATTCAGTTAATTTTATGAATTCTAATAGCCAGGCTCTCACATTTATTTGCCATGCTGAATTATCAGGTATTGCTGTCCATATTGAACTAATCAAGCTTTTTGAGGAAATACTATTCTATACTGAATATAGTACTTTCCACATAATAAACCCCTAATAAATGCTTGATAATTTAGACAGATAATCTCAGATTAGACCTGCAAATTAATTAATATAGTGACTGAATTCAGTGAATTAAATGGCATTTCATCTCAGCATTTCCATTAATAAGCCAGTTAAAATCTTAAGTCCTTTGTTTTCAACCCAGTGATAACCATTTAACATTTAAAGTCATTCCTTTAGATGCCAGATTGAAAAATTTTTATATGCTAAATCTGTAGGTATGTGAGATTTAGACGCATTACGAAGAAAGAACGTGTGTATGCGTGTGCGTGCAAATTTTTTAAGCAAATCATTGATCCTTATCTTTTATGTTTCAGAAGGTTTCACCTAATCCATTCTATAACTATCATTTTTCATTTTCTTATTTTAACTTTGCTTTTATTTGTTTTCTCTTTAGCTTTTAATAACCCTCGACCAGGACAACTGGGCCGGTTATTGCCAAATCAGAATTTACCACTCGACATAACATTGCAAAGCCCAACAAGTGCTGGACCTTTCCCACCAATAAGAAACAGTAGCCCATATTCAGTGATACCTCAGCCAGGAATGATGGGTAATCAAGGGATGATAGGAAACCAAGGAAATTTAGGGAACAATAGTACAGGTAAGGGCTTAAATGCACTATTTTTTCACTAAATTACTTAACTGGCTATGATATCATATGCTACATTAAATGCATTTTTTAAAAATTTAAATGAATTCTTCCTTGTGGATGTAAGATTTTTAACTATTTAGACATATTTGAACATCCAAAGACTCTCTGAAATTCCTAAGAATGGTGCTTGAAAGATTAAAAATAAATAGACTGTCATAACTGATCATTTTTGCTGTTTGACATTTTAATTGAATTTCTAATCAGTACTATGATTTTTTAATCCCATAACATGAATGTAATTGCTTGATATCCATTCTAGTTAAAACTCTAGTTAGTTATTTTCAAAAAGTACTTCTGGGACCCTATGTGAAACTAACAGATAGTGGCTTTTTCCAAGCGAATGTCTATGATATGCTTAAACTTTCCCAATAATTGGTAGTAACATCTGTGTAGGAAGTTATAAAATAGAAGTTAAGAACTAAACTAATTTAGCACTTAATATCCAACTAGGACAATGAAAATGTAAAATCATTGTCAACTACAAAATTTTTAAAGTGTGTAAAAGTATAGCCTTTAGGGCTAACTAAAATTTCTTTGTTATTAAATGTATATTAAGATTTTAGTCATCCAGTTTGGATTTGCATGTAATAGAACATGAAATATCTGTACCATTATCTTAACCTCTTTGATGTGTCTAGGACTAAAAACAAGTACTGTTCTTTTAGCTGTTGCTATCCTATTCCAGCATGTAGATTTATATTATTTATAACAATACATCATTGTCCCTAAAATTCTCTGTTACAAAATGAAGAGTTAATGAATGTTGAAAACTAACTTTATATGTAATTGGGAAAAAAATGAAATACTATTAAATAAGAGGAAAAAATGAAAGGTGATAGACAAATCCTTGGTTTCTGCAAACAGGATATTTGAGGTTGTCATATAAGAAAAAAGAACTCAAACAATGATTATCTTACCTGCATTTGTGATATTGTTGTAGGGGAGGAAAGTTTTAAACAAAAGTTTTTAAAAGGTTGACTGAGGAGGCAAGATTCAAGAGAAATGGGCTGTAGCCTTTCCACTTTCATTATCAGTGTGATGACAGGCAAGTTACTTTCCTCCCCAGTACAATGCTTCAATTTCTTCATCTTTAAAATGATTGAACTGGATGGAACTTAAGCTCTAAAATTTTTTGTCACACAAGAAATACTACAAACATAGTTGAATACTATAAATGTAGCTTCTTTGATACAATTTTAACATTTACTTTAAAAGAAAATAAGTATTTCTTATTATAGTACAACAAATATATACCTAAATGGTTTATATTTTCAGTGTGGGTAAAGTATGTAGCATTATTAGCAATAGTAGCATTCTGATTACAAATATATTCCAGGGGGAAAAAAAACACCACCAAAAACATGACACCAGTTTAAACTAATCATTCAGCTATGCCATTTCTCTGAAGGAAAAGAGTAAAGCATCAAGATTTATAAATGATACTTAGAATTGTCTCCTCTCCTCCTCCACAGTTTTTGTGAATCCAGACACATCTAATATCTTAAATGATAATCTTAATGAACCAGAATGGAAAAATTAGAGAATGCTCATGACTTCATATAGTTGAAAAACAATTTATAGCTAGTTCCCAGTTAGTGTGAAGCACTGATATTATCAGCTTTTTAGCTGATCTTCTCTAAAAATATATTTATTAGTACATAACCCCTTTTTTTAAATTATCATACTTTGCAGTGGACTATCATGGCCTGCATATATGTACACAACACAACAAATTTGGTTTTGGGTTATTTCCTCCTTTTAAGATATCTGATACGTGGCCAGTGCCAAAAACCAGAGCCAGATGAGATAGATCGGGAACTTGATCTCACTTGGCAAATCTTAAATTCTTTTATGTGTAGTAAAAATTATTCCTAATATCTTAATTACAAAGAGATAATTTCTCTAATTATAGTGAGATGCCATATTATTTCTACAGATGCACAATCAGATGTAAATAGGTAGCTCAGAATTGTAACAACAGCAGCACTTTCCCTGGCCTTAAGTATAATGAACTGGAATAAATATTGGAAAGCTTCAATGAGTAATTTCCCCATAGTTTGTACAAACAGCCTAAGTAGAGTTTTGAGAAAGAAGCCAGTATTTCCATGTTTAACATTGATTTGGTAGAGTCTTCTTTGAGTTTTTACTTTATAAGAAAATATTCATTATTAGTTGACACCTAGTTCTTAGTCTTATCCTAACCTTTTTTGGAAAGTGAAGCATTGATATGTATCAGCAGATGTGATTCACTTCCTGAGGAAGGAAGTCAAGGTTATCCACACACCCTCAGCACCTGTTGTAGAGTACATATGGGAACAGTTTTCTTAGTTTCTCAAAACAATAGCCAGCAACAACTCTATGTCATGAAAAATTTGTAATGATCACCAGTTATAACTGAACAACTAAGGACACAAGTCACTCCTGAGACATTTGATCTAATTCTATATACTAGTAGTCTCCTATGAAGAATAAGATTATTTTGTGATAATTATGTGATAAAGATGTTAGCAAGGGATATATTTCTCTACTTTCCTTAACTTTATCACAGGAATGATTGGTGGAAATACTTCCCGACCTGCAATACCTTCAGGAGATTGGGGATCCCCGGGCTCTGCAGTGAGGGTCACCTGTCCTGCCACAACCAGTGCCATGAATAGGCCAATCCAAGGAGGTATGATTCGTAACCCAACTGCCAGCATTCCTATGAGACCTAGCAGCCAGCCTGGCCAAAGACAGATGCTTCAGTCTCAGGTCATGAATATGGGTAAGCTAGCTTCTGACACTCTCAGTCTTCTGTGACTTCTTAAAGGGAGTGACATTTCTCTCAGTACGTTCAAGACTTGCCCATAGCTGCAATTAAGTATTCTCCCTG